>NC_090446.1:1142571440-1143771440 GCF_031143425.1 Pleurodeles waltl | reverse complement strand
GTCTTGACGTTTCAGCTTGTGTGTCTTGTTCAGTGGTGGTCGTCTTTCAGCCTTTCTTACCTTGGCCATGTCTCTGAGTATTGCACACCTTGTGCTTTTGGGCACTCCAGTGATGTTGCAGCTCTGAAATATGGCCAAACTGGTGGCAAGTGGCATCGTGGCAGCTGCACTCTTGACTTTTCTCAGTTCATGGGCAGTTTTTTTGCGCCTTGGTTTTTCCACACGCTTCTTGCGACCCTGTTGACTATTTTGAATGAAACGCTTGATTGTTCGATGATCACGCTTCAGAAGCTTTGCAATTTTAAGAGTGCTGCATCCCTCTGCAAGATATCTCACTATTTTTGACTTTTCTGAGCCTGTCAAGTCCTTCTTTTGACCCATTTTGCCAAAGGAAAGGAAGTTGCCTAATAATTATGCACACCTGATATAGGGTGTTGATGTCATTAGACCACACCCCTTCTCATTACAGAGATGCACATCACCTAATATGCTTAATTGGTAGTAGGCTTTCGAGCCTATACAGCTTGGAGTAAGACAACATGCATAAAGAGGATGATGTGGTCAAAATACTCATTTGCCTAATAATTCTGCACTCCCTGTATATCTAGAAGCAAATACCCTCACACATCCAGTGGATGTCATGCTTCATCATAGGGCTTGCTCCTAGTCAGACTGGCGCTGCAATGTATGACGGGCCCTCTGCAAAGGGGTGCTTTGCAGGGGATCTTTACTGATAATCCGTGCCATGGTTTAAAGAATGTAGTGATGAGTTTAAACCTACACGCAAGAAGAGAGCAGGAGAGAGAAAAAGATTAAATTGGCTCAAGAACCCTCAAAAACCTACAATTTATTGATCAAAGAAGGGTCTTGATAAAGGTTAAAAGAGTCCTAGGGAGTGAAAAAGAGATAATGCTCAACCACTCTACCGACATGACACATGGATGGGTGAAGAAATTATCTTAATCCTTCACAACGGGTCAACATGTTTTGCTCCTGAAGAGTCCGTATGGATCAAGTGGCGCTTCATCAGGACCAAATAACAAAAAAATAAAAAAAACTTCTAAACAACACTAAAAAAAGACCTCGTGTATCTAAGAATGTGTGTGCAGAAAAGCGAGCCACTTACACGCAACAAAATTACAATTGAAATGTATGATGTAGAAGGAAACCTGTGGAAAAAAAGGACACAATAAAAAGATCAACCTAAATTCGGGATCCAAGCACGTATAACAAAACTTAATCTTTAAGGTGATGTGGCACTCAGTGATTGAAGTGTTGCCATGCTCAGTGTAAGTAAAAACAAAACAACCAGAGCAACACTGCTTACCATCATCAGGTAAGGACAAGGCTTCATGGGAACAAGCATGCCATGGGACTGGTGTGAAATCTATTTAGGTACAGGAAAGAAATAATCAGCCAAAATGGTTACACAAAGGATACACCCTGAGTTAAAATGAAGAGTCAAAATGGTGATGTGTGATAATGCCAATATAGTAATAATGTAAATGCTGAGATATACTCTGTAGTGATGAGACATCGTGCACTAAGATACATTCCCCTCCACTTGCCTATTCAACCATGAAATGTCTGTTGAGAGTCTTAAAAGTGGTTGAGAGGGAGAAGTACAAGTGAACCGTTGGCCGGGCCCATTGATTAACAAACAGTCCGTGTCCTGCCAACGGACTTAGACTCAGGCCAGAGCACGATGTGCCATATACAACAAACGTTAAGTTGGATCGTACCAAACAATAAGTAAATAGAAAATGCTTAGAACGAGCAATCGTACTTACATTATATCCCGCCAGGCCCTGCTTAGTGACCTACCCTGAGGATGTGTTCCCGGATAATAAAAAGGGAACACGTCCCTCGGGTCAAATAGAGTAGACACGAGCCGTTGCACCAATCAGCATCACTGTTTGCTGATTGGGGGGCCAGGGAAGGGCATGTCATCCATCACTGGAAATAGAGAAAGGACAAGTCCGGGAACAAGAAAAGCACACCCATCAAACTAGAAATGAAAACATGACTGTCACGGGATCCAGGGGAATCCACAAGAAGTAGAAGCCAATGACAAGTTAAACGTAAAATTAGGTAGACAATTCCAGAATTTCCAAAAACAACAGAGGCACTTCCCCCTCAAAATAGAGGAAGGGAACAAAAAACCCCCACAAAAAGTGTGATGCGAGTATTGGAAAGATACTGCTGGAAATGTGATTGAGCTACAAACCCAAAAGGTCCCACATTCTAAAACTCATTGAGAGGGGGATCATATTGTTAAATTTAAGGAGTGTTATACTGGGATAAGGTGGCAACTAGCAATAAGTCTAAACAGTGATAGATACTGCTGGTGTATGTAGTGTTCATGAATACGATCTGATTGGTACCAAGGATACCTGTGATGTCAGAACCCTCAAGTGTGAAAATGAAAGCTCATCCATGGAATGTCATCATTTAGTCCACAGATGTGAGTACCCAATTTAAACACCCAGTGTTGTTCTCTTTCCAAAAGGAACTTAGATCCATTTGGAAGGTGCTTGGGGGAGTCAAAGACTACCCCTCACATATCCTCTGTAGTGTGTTTAACATCAAGATAGTGGACGCTCAGTTTGGTAATAGAGCGACCGCATCTGATGTTGCTCCGGTGCTTGTTGATCCTAACCTTGACTGGTCTTGTAGTAATTCCTATATATCTTAGGTCACACATGCAAGTGATTATATAAATACAATTACGGGTGTTACAATTAGTGTGTTTCAAAAGGCGACATGTACCAATAGGCTCTAGATCCAAAACGTCCACTCGTTTAGTAAGTGAACACACGTTACAATTTACGCATGGAAAATGCCCTGATATGGAAGGGAAATTCCAAAGTGTGGTCTGTCTAGGTGCTGTGTAGATTGTAGTGGGACGAGTGTGAGCAACCAAATCCTTTATATTGGTTGTTCTCCTAAAGGCAAACAAAGGTTTTGGGATGGATACCCCACCACTTCTAAGAATCGACCATCTGTTTTTTCAGAGTATTAGCCAGTGGAGTGTACGTGGTGACACACGTGAGACGGGTGTCAGTCGCCTTAGGTTTAGTTGTCAGCAATGCCTCTCTATGGTTGTTCCGAGCTCGCTTCCATGCTGTATTAATTATATGACACGCATAATGTCTTTCGTGCAGTTTAGCCTAGAGATAATTGGCTTGTGCATCAAACGCTGAAAGATTACTGCAATTGCGACAAAGACGCAAAAACTGCCCATATGGTAAATTGTCACGTAGTGCCTTTGGGTGGTGACTCTCATACAGCAGTAAACTGTTGCGATCTGTGGTCTTTCGATAAGTGCTGGTCTCCAGCTTATCCTGATTGATAGTGATCATTAAGTCCAAAAAGGGAATTTTATTTAAGGAGGCAGTAGAAGTAAATTTCAAAAAAGGTTCAAGTTCGTTGATCCAGTAGTGAAAGAATCAACATTTTGTGCCAAACAATCAAAATGTTGTCGCTATATCAGCGCCTTAATCTGATATTGCTAGAGAAAGGACTGGTACTCTGAAGTATGAAGCGTTGTTCAAAATCATACATATACAAACAGGCCAAACTGCGAGCAAATGTACTACCCATAGATGTAGCGCATTTCTGATGATACAGCTGGTCCTCCAATAGAAAGAAATTCTCAGTCAGAGTTCTAGTAGCACATTGCATAACAAAATGAACTGGAGTGGATGAAGTCAGTGTCCTGTTCATGAGGGCATATTCCACCACCTGTAGTGTGGCCTCCTGGGGTATGCTGGTATACAGTGCTTCCACATCAAGGCTTATAAGTGCATGAACCTCCTCAGTGGCATTGATAGATTCAATCAAATTGATGACATCCTTAGTGTCTTTCAAGTATGTGGAAGACTCTCTCACAATAGGTTGCAGAAAGTGATCACAGAAGGTAGAAAGGGGTTCTAAAACTGATCCTATACCCAAGACTATTGGGTGTCCCGGAGGTGGTAGTCTTCCCTTATAAATCTTGGGGAGGCAGTAGAAGTAATGGGTACGGGGTTGGGAAGTTTCCAAGAACTCAGCCTCACTATGGGATATCAATGTATTGGTTTGTGCTTCATGGATCATGGTCCGTATCTGAGTTTGTAATCTCTCTGTAGGATCTCTCGAAATAGGGGAGTATATAAGGAATCACTCAAGAGATGTATGCATTCCTGTGAATCCATAACAATGGCCCCGCCTTTGTCTGCTGCTTTTATTACAACAGTTTCGTCTGGTACCAGTGTTTTGAGTGCATCCCTCTCTTTGGTGGGAATGTTTACAAAGGTATGGTTAGGACGTAATTTGCTAACATCAGTCATGACTGCCTTTTTAAATTAAAGTAGCTCACATGGCATGACTGATGGGGGTACGAAGGAGGATGGTTTTTAAGTCCAGAATCCTCCTTCAGTGACTCACCAGGTTTGTCCTTGAAAAAGACATGTAACCGAATTTTGGGAAAGTTTGCAGTTTAGTCGAAAAAATCCTCTTGAAAAGGTGGTACAAAACCCAGACCTTTGTTCAAGACATTCATTTTATCTATAGAAGGGGGCTCTGGGGGACAGGTTAACCACTACGTTTTCATTGGCTGGTTTTTGCCCTGGCTCCTGGTCACCATCTGTGGTTCTTCCCTTGCCCAGTGAACATGTCTGCCTCTTCCTCTGCGCCTGCCTCTTCCTCTGCCCTGGCCTCGGCCTAAAAAAGGCACGTAGGGCAACATAGGGCGTGGTTGATAGAAAGGGTATGGGAGTTGCCATGGTAGAGGGTGGAGTTCCGGAAATTGGGGTGAATTATAATAGTGCTGTGATATACCTTCATCAGTGCTCCAACCATCTGAGGAGAAACTGCCGCTGTAAGGGCGTGGTTTCTTTAAAGAAGAAACCAACTCTTCAGAAGAGTGTGATTAAGTATCGGCCTCATAATCATCTTTAATGTAGGGGTTCACCTTCTCTTTGATGAATTTGTTTATATCCTTTCGAAGTTTCATAAGCTTTTGTTGAGTTAAATATTCCTTCGTTTCATTCAACTCAGTAGTAATTTCACCTAGTCTGCTCTTGGTTGACAATGATACCATAGTTTTAAGTGTGCTTTATGTCAAATTGATCTGGATTGTAATCGCGTCAGCTATTCTTTTAGAAGTATTAATATTATGGACTAGCCAGTCCCTAGTACACGTCCAAGCAATCTGGGCCCAATCCTTTATAAACAACAAATCTTATAAGAAGGTTCTTGGTATGTTAGGCACAATCAGACCATTTGGGGCAATGTTAGCCCAAAGGTATAGTCATGATGGTTCCATGCAGTATTGTCTTAATAAGGTCCCGTTTAAGTGAGGGCAGCTTGTCCCAGTCTTCCTTAAGGCTTCCTAAGGGGCCAGACTCATCACTGCCAAGAATGGAGGGGGGTTTGGATTATGGCAGAAACCACGTTGTCATCAGAAAATAAGCCCTGGAAGTCATCCATCACAGAGCCACGCTGTTGTAAAGAGTAGAACAAATAAAGTCCCACAGCTGAGCCGCTATGCTAACCAATACAATCATAAAGAGGGACAGGGAGATTAATGGTCCAGTGTACGGCCTCCCTAATAATGATCCTAATTCATAAGAGTACACTGTTACACAAAAGATAATGGAATCCACTAGGCACTTCTATATCTAGAAGCAAATACCCTCACACATCCAAAGGATGTCATGCTTCATCATAGGGCTTTCTTCTCGTCAGACTAGTGCTGCAATGTCCGATGGACTCACCGCAAGGGGGCGCTTTGCTGGAGATCTTTACTGATAATCCGTGCGATGGTTTAAAGAATGTAGGGAGAGAGCAGGAGAGAGAAAAAAGGATAAAATTGGCTGAAGAACTCTCCAAAAAACCTACAATCTATTGATCAAAGAAGGGTCTTGGTCAAGGTTAAAAGAATGCTAGCGTGTGAAAAAGAGATAATGCTCAACCACTCTATGGGTGGAGATGGCCGTCCTGCTAAGTTTTAGCAGGACTTCGTTCCGGTTCTCACCCCATACTTATTTGGAGGTCCTGTATGAAGGGTGGGGAGCATCCAGAGAGCTGCTGCTTTTTATGAGGGAGGGATGCATCACAATGCTGCTAAAAACCCAGATTGAATCCATCTGCCTAAAGTCTGCTTACAATGATTAACACGGAGACTAAAATACTGTGCAAAGCCCTTCCCCTTTGCTAGAGACCAGTCATTACTAGATTAATTCATGATGACCGATGCAGTTTCATACCTGGATGTAGTACTTACATGAATCTACGTCACCTTATGCACGTCTTACATGAGGTGGAAGGTGGGGAGGAGGAACTGGCAGTAGTCTCCATCAAAATAGCCAAGGCCTTTAATATAGTAAAATGGGACTACCTTATGCAGATGCTGACGGCAATGGGGTTCAGGGAACACTTATGCTCTTCGGTGTGCCTCCTGTACACAAAACGCACAGCCAGAGTGCAAGTTGGTAGGCTGAGCTCTGACGCGTAGGAGGTGGGCAGGGATACGCGCCAGGGCTGCCCACTATTGCCCTTCTTTGTGATCGCATTAGAGCCTCTTTCCATTTAGATTCACCAGAACATGGCAGAATGGGGGATTAGGGTAGGAGACGTCACCCACTTGGTGTCTTTATATGCTGATAATACTCTCTTCTATATCTCAGCCCCTCTGCAATCCCTCCCCATCCTATTGTCATATTTGGTCTCATTCGGTTGAACTATAGGGTCTTGAACTCAGTCCCAGGAAATTGTTGGTGTTTACATTGGGAACCCTTGCTGCACTTGTTTTAGGCAACTTGCTGCCTGTGCCCCTTTGTTGGGAGACAGATACATTACAGGCCCTGGGAATGATGATCAGCCATGTGCCACAGAAGCGTATGCAGCATAATAAAGGAAGACTTCAGTTTTGGAACTCTCTTCTGCTCTCTCTCTCTGTGTTGCAAAGACTGTGTTCCTACCCCAGTGCCTCTGTTATCCAGCACTCATTCAACATTTTACCACAAGCAGTGTTTCCTCCTGACTTTTCTGGTTTGGGCCAGGGGTCAGAGCAGGGTAGCCAGGACCCAACATAGAGCAATACGCCCAAATCCAACATGCAGGGTACTGACTAGTAGAGGAGGGCACATGGGAGAAATCGCACTTAGGAGACATGGAAGGGCGCTCCGCCCTGCCTCAACTCCTGATGTCGGGGGACAGTAAAGGTGGTCCTGGGTAGGGTTCCATTCACTAGGGTATTTATCTTTTGGGTCCTTCTGGCTTTTAGAGTGCTGAGGGACTTTGTGGTCCTGTCGGCATGGAGGTTTGGTGGGTGTGAGATGTTGGGGACTTGTTCTCAAATGGAGAATTTATTGCTTTTGAGGCAGCTCAGGTAAGCTTCTTTATAGAATTTTTGCTGCATGACCGTGTCACAGCCATAGTGGGAACTATTTGTCTCACTTTTCCAGTGGCCTGGCTACTTCACTTACCTTTAGAGAGCTCTTGGAATTGAGGGGGGCTGGCACCTGATCTCCCTTCTGTGCAAGGCCATTACAGTGGATCGCGTCCAGGCTCTGTTCCCTTCCTGGGAGGCTTGGGAAGCTGTACTGTCTCAGACACCTGTGACCTCTTTTTTACATCTGTCCTGGGTTTGTCCTAAGGTGAATGGATCCTGAACGAGTGTGTCTGACCGAGTGAGGACTGTGGTGCAGACTCCTGTGGACAGGGACCCCTCTTTTTGTATGCTTGGTGATGTTTGCAGGCAGAAAGATCAGAAAATGCCCTTTAAATTTGTGCACCACCTTTTACTGCAGGTCAAACAGCGGGAAGTGATTACATGGAGGGGTCAATGTAGACTGAGGTGCTCATTATGCCTTTGGCATTCTTTTTGAAAGACCGCTGAAGCCGCGGGCATCTTGCCGATTTTCACCCGATTTTGGGCAGAAATCCGACACAGTCGGCCTGGCCGACATCATAATAGAGGCACGTAACACTTGAAGAGGTCAGTGTTGAAACACAGGTCTGTCTCCTGCTCCTAATCATGAGGACACCCAGGGTCTAGTTCAGGAAGCTGGTACTATGCAAAGCCTTTTCCTGCTTGAAATCTACCAGTAAGTTGAAAACACGCCAAAAGTACAAAAAAGCTAAGCATGGCTCAACCCCCTCTTGCCACTGAAAGTCATGCTAGATTGCATAAGGGCATCAATCGAAAGATCGAACTTACAAGCTTCTTCTGACTTTAATTTGGTTCTGCAGCTTGTCCTGACACCCACTGAATTCCTTGGGCAGTCTTGACCCCGCAGCCAATGGCAGCTGTCCAGGAGGCCATGCTGCAGTTCTTTCAGATGTGTCAGTCTTCCTCTGGTGCGCATTCAGACCCTAGAGACTTATGAAGTGTTCCATTTGGACTTCCACCAGCAGGCCCTCCTACTCCAACTGTCTCCTTGGGGCTTGTTCCAAGCCTAAACTAATGCCTGTGTAGACTTCTACCCCGACTCCTGTATCCACTTCTGTCCTTTCTGTACCAATGCCAATCACAGACATGACTCCAGATGTGATGCTCATATACCTGTCCTGGATTGTTGTAGGCATTATCAGTGGTTTGCGGATGTGTCGGTGCTCTTCCAGTTTCCTTTGCTCCACTTAGGCCTTATCTTGACCCCCTTGGATGTTCATGAAAGTAATGGAGATGGTAGCTGGTCATGTTCTGAGATTGGACATACATGTATTCCCATACTTCAGTGACTGACTGCTCAAGCTGGGTGTGCCACAGTCTTGTTGCTGTCCACTTCCAAACAACAGATGAAGATCTAACGTCTTGGGTTTTCCATCAACAGGATGAAGTCTGATCTGAGTCCTATGCAGAAGATTTCCTTCATTGGGGATTTTCAAGGTCTTTCTACTGCTGCAGGGAATCTGTGATGTTTAGAGTACTTACGCTACTTGAACTCCTAGCCTCTTGCATCCTCATCATACCTAGCACGAAATGGCATATGCAGGCCCAGCATGTAGGCCGCCTCTGAGATTCCATCCATATCTAGCAGGAGACTACTCAAGATCTTCTGTGGTGGTGTACAAGCACGAATCTGCCCTGCAGCCTGCCACTCTCCCTTCCCCACACAGACTTCACAGCTGTGACAGATGCATCTCTATGGGTTGGGGAGGAGTTTGCATTTGAGAGGTTGAGATCAACATATACCTCCATGCATGGAGACTGAGCTGCAGCAGTTGAATGCGTTTCACCTGCTGACCGTAGAAGTAGATGTTATCCTTGCAATCTTACGCTCTTTGATTAAGTCTATCTATGCTAGGTGCTGGGTGAAATTCTTTGCCTAGTGTGGTGATCTTCATACCCTCTACAGGTGAACTTTTCCGATATGTTATTGTTTGTTCTATCAATGGACTAGCAAGGCATTGCAGTGGGTGCAGTTAAGAGTTATCTGTCAGCCCTTTTGGCCTTAATTATATACCTGATCAACCATCTCTATTTAAATCACCTGTTATGTTTATCAAAGGTCTGACTCACATTTTAACCTAAAGTGATTCTTCATGCCGCAATTGGACTTGGACTCAGTGTTGATATTTCTTATATGCTCACATTTTGAGCCAATGCGTAGGTGCTCACAGTGACTATTGACGCTGAAAATCCTGCATTGATTGCCTTGCATCTGTTCATAGTGAGTGAAATGCAGGTGCTCTCTGCGCAACCACACTACACTAACTTCTTTCCAAACAAATTAGTGCTGAGAATTCCGACAGCCTTTTTACCCAGTGATGTGGCATTTTTCCACATTGGCCAATTGATCACTCTCAAATGTTTTTGTCTCACCTCATCTCTATTGACTCAGCCTTGTAAGTGCTTTGAGTTTCTATATTGACTGCACAAAAGAACATTTTGTGAATGAGCAGCACTTTTTTCAGATTTTCTGTAGCAATGAAAACGAAGGTGGTACAGGAAAGCACCCTGTCAAGTTGGATAGTCCTCTGCATCACAAGCCTTTTCCCTTGGGAGATTACAGCTGCCTAGCAGAATGAGACTTGTTTAAATGACTTCTAGTGAAGATTAACCACTGTGGACCCTTTCATCCACAGCATGTTCCCTCAATTCCCTGGCTGGTAATCTCTAATTTGTGTTCTCAGACAGTTGTTTTCGATTAGCTCATTTTCCATCTGGTTTGGATTTCCCCTAAGCAAGCCTCATTGTGGGTTTGGAGCTTGCAAGGTTAGTTTTACTCATTTTGCTACTTACTTGATCAGCTGGTATATTACTTACTTTTTTACTATCTCAACACCTTACCAGCTGCAGACTCGGGCCTAGTTCCCTGTTGAGGCAGCCTCAAGGATATTGGGCTTACGTCTTCCTCTTCGGTCTTTACCCCAATGTGGGTCCATATGGAGGGAGGGGAGCCTGCGACATGGCATCTAGTGCACCTCAAGGTAGCCAAATACTTAAAAGGAAGCCACATTTCTCTTACCCTTCCCCCCGCCCCACACCATCAGTCTACCTGTGGGCACTGAAGCCCCTGAATCATTGTCTAAACTGCCCAGCTCCTTAGTTTCCATTGGGTTACACCCAAGGAGAGAGATGCGCTTTATTCTGGTAGTGACTTCTAAGTGCAGATTCCCTATAATTTAAATATTCCTCAGGTATCGGACCAGATCCGGAAACCTTTGAGCAGTATCTCCACATGCTGGTATGTGGCGCTTTGCGGCTCTGTGATGTCTTTCCCCTCTGGAAATGACATGCGTGGCCCGTATAGGTGCCACTGCCAATCACTGATGTCGGTTCCTTCCTTTCTGTGCCACCAGACACAAATCCAGAGTTACCTCTCATCACTCGGAGACAGTTTTGTGATGAAAATCTTTCAGCATGCAAGGTAAATGTCACCTTTCAAGATCAAAGGCTTCAAGGCCTGCAAGTACGGTTGCAAGCAAATGTCTGACAGATGCTCACCAGTTTTGCCTGTGGTGCCTAGGGTCAAGCCACAACTCGAAAGTCTGAATTGACTGCACATTGGTGAACCCAAATGCCATACAGGACTGCATGATGAAGCTCTGTGTTGTCAAGCATCTGAAGACCCCACTGTGTGACCGGTCCAAGTATCGGTCTCAGGACAGTTCCTGGTCTAGAAAACGTTGACGTAGATGCAGGGGTTGCTCGTCTTTGCACTCCAAATCTTAGGGTACGTCAAAGAAGAAGCACAAAAAATCCAAATGGGACCTGGCGGACTTGTGTGAGGGCACGCAGACGTTCCCATGCCTCTCAGTCTCACTCCCAAAGTCAATCCACGTCTGAACCCATCCCTCAATTTGTCCCGGTACAACCTGAGTTTCTTGGTCTGTCTGTGACACTGAGGCTGATCAAAGAGTTCTGAGAGGCCATGTTTCTTCATACCAACTCCACAACCTACACCAGTTTCCGGAACTTCTACGCTGAAGCAGACTCCATTGACCCTGGAGAAGGAGGTGCCCATTGTACTCTCAGACTTCAGTTTGGCACTGCTATGACTGAGACTGCACTTGGCTGACATTGAATCTCAACCTGCACTACTTGACATTCTGCTTTCACAAGGATGATCCCACACATTACATACGTTGTTTGTCAGAGAATCAGACAATGATCATGACACAGGTGATGGGATTGCTGAACCCTACCATGAACATAACTGTATGATGACCTACAAGATGTTAGGTGCCTCAACACCCCTCATAATTCCTGCTTGGGTCTCGCCACTGAAGAGAGTGCTTCTTTTGTAATGGTAATGCAGAGGGCAGACTAAATTCTTGACCTCCAGCTCTCCACCTTAAGAGTCAAAATCAGTGTCTTCACCGAAGTTCCCAAGCCTGGGTAAACAACTACTGGGCTCCTATTGTCTTTTAACAAAGCATTTACTGGTACTCTGTTAGGAGGCTGGGCCAAACCTTGCTCTAGCTCCCTCTTAACAACTGCCAAATTGTATGATGCCACCACCTGCCTTGGGCGACCAGGCATTTTTGTCGCAGCACCCCTTTCCAGAGATTAGTGATGTAGACATGGACTAGCTGGACTAATCTGAGCACTTTCTCAAATACTCCTCCCAGTATGGAGTCCAAAAAGAGTAGAAACATCTAGAAGGAGGGTATTTTCTTCCACCAGTTTGCCCCAAATATCCATCAATATTAGGGCCACTATTACAATGCTCTTTGGGATTTTGTGGCTCAAATCCTCCCAGGTTCCCCAGAAGACCTACAACATGTCCTAACCTAAGGTATATACAGCTGTTGTGATGTGGCCAAAGCCAGTCCGGAATGGATACCTGATGCCATTCATTGCCACTCCACCACACATTCCACCATCCCTGGAATGACCAAGGAAGTGCAAGCACTTTTGGCCATAGGGGCTATTGAGAGGGTGACTGCGTCAGAAGTAGGTTGTGGTTGTTATCCCTGCTACTTTCTGGTGCCAAAGAAGGATGGAGGCCTTCATCTTATTTGTGTTTTATATTGGATTGTGTGTGTGGGTGTGGTGTGTGTATGTGTGTTAGGTGTGTAGTTTGAATTATCCAATGTGGTGTAGTTTTGTAAGTGTGTGTGTATTTTGAGCGCAGCTGTGTGTACTGCCAATGGTTTACCGCGGTTGAAAGACCCCTGCGTTGATTCGTGGGTCGTGATACTGTGGGCGTATTCCTGTTGGCGTAACGGTTTGGGTTTTGCTATCGCCAGTTTATCACCGACCTTTGGTCTAGCGGACTTGTGTGGGTGTCTGTATAGTGGCGGATTTCTATGTGTGGGTCATAATACCCGTGGTGAATTACCGGTGCGGTATGTTGGCGGCCGTCAGCACCGCGGTAAGCGACTTTTACCGCGAGGGTTGTAATGAGGGCATTGGTCTCTCGAGGTCTTTGTCATATTAAATAACAAGTGAAAACGAGTTCACGCGCTGAACGTCATGGCAGCCACGGAGTGCAGACAAAAGAAACAAGCAAGTTACACAGATAAGCAGCAGGGTTATTAACCCACCAATCTATCTTAGCAGCTATCTGGAATATCACTACTGATGCCCAACTGTGTTTCACTGGGTCTAGTTACACAAGCTAAAGAGGAAAAAAGACACAGGGCTCAAACAGCGGTAATGTGTGCTCAGACAGCAGAAGTACAAAAAAATCAGCACCTGAATCTTGTTTAGCATGGAGACCGAGGGAGAGGTGCTTTGCTTCAGTGATGCAGAACAGCCAGGTGAAAACAGTAAGGGAGAGGGGGAGGTAGGTTTTGGCCCTTCCATAACAGCAACACCAGATGGGTGCAGAAGAGGGGGAGTGGTGAGCAACTGCACAGGCCTTTGTTGTTAACTGCTGACATGCAGTTGTCCTGACAAATGCGTGTAGCATGCTGGCAACAGATCTATAGTTCACACTGCCAAATCTACCTTACTTGTGCAGCGATGAGTGGGAAGAAGAAATGACCAGGATGGGCGGAAACCTTAAAACAGTGGGGGAAGGAGAATTTGGGTTAGTGGGTTAGAAAACATATTAAAACCCTGTCCTCTGTTTTTTCTTTCTTGGAGCCTCGCAGTATATAAAAATATAATTCTGCAAACGAGGCAAGCTCAATAGTTTACTAGCCGTGGGCAAAATGTGTGTTTCTGGTGCCCTAGAGCAATGATTTGGGCATTAAATGTTCTTTTTATTGCGTCTGTAAGCTTTGTTGTTTTAATGTAACATAGTCAAATATGAAGGAGCCATTTTGACTATAACTTGGTGAAAACATAATATTTAACCCTGAATTAATGTAACACTATCTCCGCGTTACAAGAATATATTTTATTACCAAACTGCAGTCATTTTATTGACTGCGCAGTTGTTTAAGGCTGAATCAGGATTCAAACTAGTAAGGGACATGTGGGTTGAATATGCAGGAAAATAAATCTGAATACATTTTAGACATGTACCAGAGTTGTAAAAATAATCCGGTGTACAGCAGCGTGGCATTTACCAAACCATCTCTTCCCGGGCAAGGCAAGTGGCCTCAATGTATTCATCTCTGCTGAACAGAGCCGAGTCACTGAAGGGAGCTGCAGAGAGAAGGCAGAGTGTAGATAACAAGCCCTTTGAAAATGAAGGTGAGGTTGTTTTCCAAAGAGCATTGCATGGAAATAAAGAGAAAATTGCAAATGCTGCTTCCCCACACCTCCGCGCAAAAACCATCATAAACAACAACATAAAAACCAGTCACAAGCCTTCTGTTTGTGGGCACTAGAAGTGAAAAAGAAAGAACAGTTTCTCTTGTAGGGGAAATTCCATGTTAAGTCATAAGCACTGGATAGTCCCACTCTCCTGAGGGGACCCCGAAGCACTTCTTCAGAATATCTTCTGTGGATTTTTCGCCTATCTTCAGGAAGGCCTGCAAAGTCATTTAAGAAGTCGACAGATCATGCAGCCTATTTACATAGGCTGCGCTGGCTGAACTCGCCATCTCAAATCAAAGAAAAAGCCAGTACAATATAATTTGATAGTAATTTGCCAACAGAATGAATCTCCCTCAAACCTCTTTTGCATAATTGAGATGAGAGGAGGACAGAGTAGCCCCATTATGTGGGTGAGAAAGGAGACTATGCCTTTAAGAACCCAGAGGCCTCCATTATCCCATCATGCACAGCTGGTGGCAATTGCTTCAGTTCTTTTGAAGGTCGACGTTAGACTTGTACAGTGTGACTCTGCCTTTTCTCCCGGTAGGAGGGAGGGTTGCTTATGACTTATCATGGAAATTCTTCTACGAGAGAACTGGAGTTACAGGTAAGAAACCGTTCCTTCTCTTGTAAGGGATTTCCATGTTTAGTCATAAGCACTGAATAGAATAGCAAGCCCTTCCCTATGGAGACCGGGAGAAGAGACCGAGTGAAATGGAAACATGTCAAGCGAATACATTTATGAGGGAAGCCTGCCCTACTTGAGTGTCTGCTCAAGCATCGGAATCTAGGCAGTAGTGTTTAGTGAAAGTGTGAATTGACTTCCAGGTTGCAGTTTTGCAAATCTCTGGTATGGGATATTGCGTAGCATAGCAGCAATAGCGGCTTCCCCTCTAGTAGAGTGTACTTTTGGTCCAGTAGGTAGTGTTTTGATAGCATAATAAAATACATGACACTATCCATTGTGAAATGCACTGCTTAAAGGTGGCTAAGCCTATGCGAAGAGGACTGTAGTTGATAAACAATTGTTCTGATTCGCAAATGCTTTATGTTTTGTCTGGGTAGAATTTGAGAACTCGTTTTACATCCAGGGAATGGAGAAATCTTTCCACTGGAGTGGAAGGATTCTGGAAAAGGGAAGGCAACGAAATAGTTTGGTTGACGTGGAAATCCAAAATTACCTTTGGGAGGAATTTTGGATGAGTTCTCATGATTACTTTGTTAGAATGAAAAACGGTGTAAGGTTCATGTGAACAGAGTGCCTAGATTTCACTCTATGGGCAGATGTAATGGGTACTAGGAAAGTGTTTTTCCAAGATAAGTGTTGGAGAAAGGCCTTATGTATGGGTTTGAAGTGATCTTGCATAAGTCGTGAGAGGACTATATTTAACTCCCCTGGAGGAGAAGGACTCCCAATGGGAGGATAGACCTTTTTCAAACCCTCTAAGAAATCCTTGATGACCAGGATTTTGAAAAAAGAGGTTTGTGAAGGACATTTTCTGTATGCAGTTAGAGCTGCTAGGTAGACTTTTATAGAAGTGAACTGCAAGCCAGATTGTGCCAAATGGAGTAGATATGGAAGAATGACCTCTTCTTGGCAGGTGGTAGGGTCCTTGTTCTTTAGATGAACACCATATACAGAATATTTTCCATATGAAAGGATAGGCAGTGGAAGGTCGCTTTGCTTCCTTAAGAATGTGCATGCAGTCTTGTGGAAGAATTAGTTGTCCATACTGCAGTAGCTCAGGAGTCATGCTGTCAAACTCAGAGGAGAGATTGGGATGCACCCTCTGGCCTCCAAATTTTGTCAGTAGTTCTGGTCTGCATAGCAGCTTGAGGTGTGGATGGATGAACCACCATTGACTTGGCCACACCGGAGCTATGAGTATCATCTTGGCTCTCGACTGGGATAGTTTGATGAAGACTGCCAGAATAAGGGGAATTGGTGGAAAAACGTAGAGGAAATTTGTCGGACCAGTTAATCCATAGGGCATTTTCCATTGATCCTGGTTGGAAGTACCTCGATGAAAGCTTTGGCATTTGGTGTTTTCTGCAGTGGCAAACAAATCGATGGATGGAGTTCCCCCCGCTGAAAGATGTCTTGCACGACCTCATCGTTTAAGACCCACTCGTGGTTTTCGTGGATGAGTCTGCTGAGAGAATCGGCTTGGGTATTTTGCTCTCCTGGAAGGTGAGTCTCAGTTATCAACAAACCACTGGCCAGAAGCCATTTCCAGATCATCTGGGCTTTGTGAGATAAGGGCCTGGACCTCGTCCCTCCCTGTTTGTTGAGGTAGTACATGGTTGTAGTAATGTCCGCCTGAACAAGCAGGGAGTTGGAGGTGACCGATGCAAGAAACACTTTCAGCGATAGATGAACTGCGTGCAGCTGTAAGAGATTGATGTGATATGTCAACTCTCTTTGTGACCACTTCCCCAGAATTTGAGGTGGCCCATGTGGGCTCCCCATCCCAGGAGCGAGGCATCCATAACTATAGTTTGAAGAGGAATGTCCTGATGGAATGATGTGCTTTTAGGATATTGGCTGGGGAGTGCCACCATTCAGTTTAGCGTGATTGGAAAGCTGAATCCTGTCGTCCCATTTTGCTGTCCGGTGGCCCCCCTGGTCCTCGAAGCATTTGTGTAATGGTCTCATGTGAAGATGGGCATTCGTGTGAGGAATATGCAGGATGCCTTCGAGCTGAGGAGAGAGAGGATACTTCTCTCACGGTTGGGTGAGAGGTTTTCTTGAGAGCTTGAGATGTCCAAAGGATTGATAAGTGTTTATCCTCCGAAGGACGCATTCTTGCTGTGAGAGTATTGATGGAAGCCCCCAAGTAGTGTATCATGTGCGCTGGGAAAAAGGTTGACTTCTCATGGTTGATCCGAAGGCCCAGTTGTCGAAGGAGATCAGAGGGACGACAAATGCAAAAAGAACAAGTGATGGACGGAATGCTGAACAATGTCAAACATTCACCCCCAGTACAGAGATCTGGGCCTAAATCCATTGTTTTTTTGCTGCCCATGCCATTCCAGTTTGGACCGCGCCATATGCAAATCAGTCTTGACCCTGTTCCCCATGGGAACAGTCCAGCCCGAACTGCCAGGCCAGGTCTTCCCTGGACTAGACAAATGCAAAAACAACAGTTGATGGACGGAATGTAGACCAAATCAAACATTCACCCCTAGTCACAGATCTGGGTTTAATCCATCAGTTTTTTTGCTCACCATGCCATTCCAGTTTGGACCCAACCATATGCAAATCAGTCTTGACCCTGTTCCCCATGGAAACAGTCCAGCCCGAACTGCCAGGCCAGGTCCTCCCTGGACCAGAAACAAGCATCCTGGGACCGGTTTCGGGGTATCACCCCTCTTCAGCCAGGCTAGCTTGAATCTGGTGGCATAGTGAGCACGGGACCCACGTCTGGGCATACCCTTCCCGCTTGGGGTGACAAATGCAAAAACAACAAGTGATGGATGGAATGCTGAACAATGTCAAACATTCACCCCCAGTACAGAGATCTGGGCCTAAATCCATTGTTTTTTTGCTGCCCATGCCATTCCAGTTTGGACCGAACCATATGCAAATCAGTCTTGACCCTGTTCCCCATGGGAACAGTCCAGCCCGAACTGCCAGGCCAGGTCTTCCCTGGACTAGACAAATGCAAAAACAACAGTTGATGGACGGAATGTAGACCAAATCAAACATTCACCCCCAGTCACAGATCTGGGTTTAATCCATCAGTTTTTTTGCTCACCATGCCATTCCAGTTTGGACCCAGCCATATGCAAATCAGTCTTGACCCTGTTCCCCATGGGAACAGTCCAGCCCGAACTGCCAGGCCAGGTCTTCCCTGGACTAGAAACAAGCATCCTGGGACCGGTTTCGGGGTTGCCAGGCTAGCTTGAATCTAGTGGCATGGGAAGCACCGGACCCACATCTGGGCATACCCTTCCCACTTAGGGCGACAAATGCAAAAAGAACAAGTGATGGACGGAATGCTGAACAAGGAGGAGATCAGAGGTCCAATTGAAGTGCAGTTGAGTCTCCTGAAATGTGGACGCCTTTATTAGCCAATCGTCTTGATATGTGTAGATGAATACTTTGTGTTTTTCGAGATGGGCAGCAACTACTGCCATACATTTGGAGAAGGTTCGGGTGCTGGCCTTAGGCCAAGTGGAAGTACTTGATACTGATAATGGTTGTGTCCCACTATGAACCTCAAGAATTTCCAATGCTTCCTGGCTATTGGTATGTGGAAGTATGTGTCTTGAAGGTCGATGGAGCAGAGCCAAACCCTCTTGATGTAACTGGAGAAAAATTTGGTGTAATGATAGCATCCAGACTTTTTCTCGCCAAATCCATCAGTTGGCCATTTTAACGTCGAGAATGGGTCTGAATTAGTTCCCTTATTTTTTCCTGATGAGAAAGTAACTGGAATATATCCCAGTTCCTCGTTGATGAGGAGGAGCATGCTCCACCACCTGTTATTGTAAAATAATGTTTACCTCCGCTTGCAAATGTGGAATGTTGAATCTTGACGCCTTTGAAGGAATTGAAGATGGAGGACTGGTGAAGCTTAGACAATATCCATTGCGAACAATATTCAGAACCCAGGCATCTTGCGTGATGTTTTGCCATTTTTCCAAGTAATGTTGGATGCTTCCCCCTACCGGAGTCGGTAAAGGAAGAGGGTGAAGTGATTATTATGTAGGTTGTTTGCTTCCCTGAGAAGGACGTTGGTTTGCCCTTTCTCTAGGTTGTCTCCTGTCGTAGGGTTGGTAGGATCGTTGGTACTGCTGGGATTGTGTACCCAACTGTTGGCGACCCTAATACCAGGATAATAGATAGCTCTGGAAGAACGTCAGCTGGAGCCTCCCTTGATGGAGAATAGGTGCGCGAGTAATCCGAGTCTGGTGGACTATAGATTATCCTATGCTTTCTGTGCCATTCCTTCAAGCCTGAAGAGTTGAAAATTGTGATAGACATCGACCTTCTTCTTTCCCTTGATGGTGATCTACTTGCTGAGGATGATCTGACATCTCGATGGTGAAGTCTGTCTAGATCGGGTATTTCTGATGGATACAACTACCTGTGGATTCCTCACCTAATGAATACTCCCATGGCGCCAGCATTCGACGGAAATCTTCTTACTAGTCTCTGCACGTCGACGAGGACGTCACTCTAGCCCACGCGACGCCGTCTGACGTCATACAGGCAATAAGAGGTCCTCGACGACGTGCCGACGTCAGTTCCTTTTTTTCCGTGCATTCGAAACGGTTATCTTCGAGGGAGCAACTGTTACTTTTGTGGTTACAGTGTATTTTTGCTGCGTAGTCTTTCGCTGTGGTAATAATGTCGCAGAGAAAGTCTGGATTCAAGCCTTGTCGTGAGTGTGGAGGCAAGATGTCAGTGACGGATCCTCATTCCGACTGCCTTTGGTGTTTGAGCTCCGACCACGACGTCTCGACTTGTGATTCATGCCAGCACATGAATCCAAAGGCCCTCAAGGAACGTGAGGCAAAGCTGTTTATGGCGAAATCGAAGGAGAAGCATCACAAGAAGTCTTCTTCACCAAGACATCGGCGTCATCGAGACTCCCGGCGCCGTAGAGAATCTCAGCGTCATTCAAAGGAGACTCGTTCCAGGTCTTCGGATCGGCGCCGAAGGACATGGGAGATCAGTCCCACGGTTACGCCGCATCCTTCAACGCCGTTGCCCTCTCCGGCGTCTCCGACTTCACCTGGACAGGCGTCGGTGATTGAGGTATTGGAGCCTCAGGTGTTTTCTCCGGCGTTGCAGACGTCGAGGTCGGGGTCGCCTCCGAGACAGGCACCCCAGTATCCGGCTTTTCCCACCCCTGGAGCCGATAGTTCCGCATTCTTGAATGCGATGTATGCCATCTTCCAACAGATGGCTCCAGGGGGTGCTCCTGCTGGGCCTTTGGCCTTTTCATTGGGTGATCCTGCGCCTCTTCGGCCGGCACCCTTTATGCCCTTTCTCCCTTTTGGGAACGTGGGCTCGGCGCCGGTGTCGGCGCCGGTGGCCGCTCCGGTGGCTTCAGAGGGATTGGCCCCGGGGATTTCCATCCCGTCGATGTCGACGTCGGGATTTCGGCCTGTGACTCCGGTGGGTCCATCTGCTTCGACTGCTCTTTCGTCGGCGCCGAAGTTACCTGTGGCGCCGGACGCGGCGTCGGTGGCTTCTGAAGATCGGCGCCGATCTTCGACTTCGGCGGAGGCATTGTCGACTCCGCGTATTGAACAACGGCTTCATTCGAGGAGACGTGCTCTCCGTGTATTAGAGGAGCAGGAGTACCAACGAGCCCTGGAGGAAGGAAAGCTAGAGGATTCGGGTGATGGGCTGCGTGGTCTGGAGTCGGCCAGTGGGCTGGACACTTCCCCTGAGTGGGATCTTTCGTCCCCGGGAGAATATACTGAGGAGGCTGCTTCCTTTCACGCAGTGGTACGGAAGGCAGCTAGTTTTTTGGACCTGCCTTTGCCGGTGGTGGAGGCTAAACAAAACCTTCTAACAGAGGTGCTACATCCGGCCTCAGCTGCGGCGGAGCCTCTTTTGCCATTTAATGACGCTCTGCTGGATCCGGTGTTAGAGGTGTGGAAGAGGCCGGCATCTTCCCCAGCAGTTCACAGAGCCGTGGCCAGGAGGTATCGGGCGGCTCCGACTGACCCTGGTTTTCTGTCTAGGCACCCTACGCCGGAGAGCTTGGTGGTGCAGGCCTCCTGTTCATCCAAGTCAGCGCCTGGTTCTTTCCCGACGGTGCCTGGGGACAGAGATTCAAAGAAACTAGAGGCGCAGTCCAAGAAGATTTTTTCGTCCTGCAGTCTGGCGTTGAAGGCCACCAACGCAACCTGTATCCTGGGGAGGTATATTCATGCTCTGATGGATGACATTTCCTCATCATTTACAGAGCTTCCCCAGGGTCTTTTGGATGTTGTTTCAAATGCCCAGGCTGCTGCGACCCAGATTATCCAGACTGGACTGGATACGACCGACTCGGTAGCCAGAGCAATGGGCACAACTGTGGTGGCAAGGAGGCAGGCCTGGCTCCGTAACTCTGGCTTTTCTGCGGATGTACAGTCCACATTGTTGGATCTCCCGTTTGATGGGGACAAACTGTTTGGAGCCAAGGCTGATTCGGCCTTGGAACGTTTTAAGGAGAGCAGGGCCACGGCTAAGTCGTTAGGGCTCCAAGCTCCTTCTTCCACGGCCTCTTCCAGATTTTTCAGGAGGTTTCGTGGATTTGGGCGTGGCTCTTCCTCCTCTTCCTTTCGGGGAAGATATCAGCAACCTGCCTCTTCCCATCCCTATAGATCTTTTAGAGGGAGAGGTAGGGTCCGCACCAGAGGAGCCTCTCAGCAGCACTCTGCCTCTTTCTCATCCTCTGGCGGGGTGCAGCAGGGGAAGCAGCCTTAGGCTTCCACCATTTCCCACTCACTCCTCTCCTGTAGGGGGAAGATTACAGCATTTTCTCACCAAATGGAAGACTGTTACAACGGACACTTGGGTTCTCAGTATTGTGGGAAAAGGCTACACCCTTCCCTTTCGGGAGTTCCCGCCCCTCATCCCGCCCGCCCTTCTTATTGTTCAGAAGAACACCTCCTGTTGCTAGAACAGGAGGTGCAAGCCCTCCTTTCAAAGGGCGCGGTGGAGTTGGTCCCAGAGCAGGAAAGGGGTCGAGGATGTTACTCAAGGTATTTCCTGATTCCCAAGAAGGATGGTCGTTTGAGACCAATCCTGGACCTGAGGATCTTGAATTGGTTCCTCAAGCAGGAAAAGTTCAAGATGCTGACCCTAGCACAGGTGCTTTTGGCGTTGAACAAGGAAGCCTGGATGGTGTCTGTCGACTTGCAGGATGCTTACTTTCATATCCCGATACTCAAGTCACACAGGAAGTATCTCCGGTTTGTGGTGGGATCGCAGCACTATCAGTTTGCGGTCCTTCCGTTTGGTCTTACTTCAGCACCTCGAGTCTTCACGAAGGTGATGTCGGTGGTTGCGGCAGAACTCAGAAGGAAGGGGATAGCAGTATTCCCTTACTTGGACGACTGGTTGATCAAAGCCAAGTCCCCGGAGCTTGTGTCGCATCATCTGCAGTCAACAACCCAGTTGTTGTTCGACCTGGGTTTTTCGGTGAACGAGCCCAAATCTCACCTAGAGCCCTCTCAGCGCCTCCTGTTCATAGGGGCAGTACTGGATACAACATTGAACCGAGCCTTTCCTCCGCCTCAGCGGATTCAAGATATTCAGGATCTGGTTCCAATGTTTCGAAATGGAGTGGTAGTTCCAGTCCTCAAGGTCCTTCGTCTGCTCGGTCTGTTTGCCTCCTGCATTCTGTTGGTCACGCATGCTCGCTGGCACATGAGGGCTCTTCAGTGGTGCCTCCGAAGGCAGTGGTCTCAACACAAAGGGGATCTAGAGAGTACTGTCAAGATCTCCAGAGATGCTGCTGTGGATTTGAAGTGGTGGATTGCAAGCAACAATCTTTCACAAGGCAAGCCGTTCCAGCAGTCGCCACCAGTGGCCACAGTCATAACGGATGCTTCCACTCTAGGGTGGGGAGCTCATCTGGGGGATCTGGAGATCAAAGGCCTTTGGTCTCCAGAGGAACAGATGTTTCACATCAATCTGTTAGAGTTACGGGCTGTACGTCTGGCTCTCAAGGCCTTCCTCCCTTCCCTTCGTGGTCAGTCGGTACAGGTCCTGACGGACAATACTACCACGATGTGGTACATAAACAAGCATGGAGGAGTGGGGTCGTACCTTCTCTGCAGAGAAGCTCTTCGACTATGGTCCTGGGCAAAGGACCATCAGATTTGCTTGATAGCAAACCATCTGGCCGGAGTCTTGAACGTGCGTGCGGACAGTCTGTCGCCAATTCTCGGCAGACCACGAGTGGCGTCTCCATCCAGATCAAGTCCGTTTAATCTTCCAGAGGTGGGGGTTTCCTCGGGTAGATCTGTTTGCCACTCGAGAGAACGCGCATTGTCCGTTATTCTGCAGCCTCCAGTATCCGATGCTGGGAGCGTTGGGGGACGCGTTTCAAATAACCTGGTGCGGCCAGTGGCTTTACGCGTTTCCTCCCATACCCTTGATTCCTCGAGTATTGAGGAAGATTCGCCAGGACCGGGCTCTAGTCATCCTAATAGCTCCGGATTGGCCAAGGAGGGTATGGTACTCCGACCTTCTCCAACTCTCAATGTGCCCTCCGCTCCGTCTCCCTTTCAGGGCAGACCTCCTCTCGCAGTCGCAGGGGCAGGTTTTACACCCCAACCTCCAGAGTCTGCACCTACATGCCTGGAGATTGAACGGGGCAACCTGAGTTCCTTCTCTCTCCCGCCTGAGGTAGTGGATGTTATATTAGCGGCCAGGCGACACTCCACTAAATCTATCTACGCTAATAGATGGTCTAAATTTGTTGCGTGGTGTGGAGAGAGGCAGATTGATCCTTTGCATGCTCATCTAACGGACGTTTTGTCTTTTGCTCTGTCTCTAGCGCAGAAAGGTTGTGCAGTGGCTACCATTAAGGGTTATTTATCGGCCTTGTCAGCCTTCATATGTCTTCCAGACCAACCATCTTTATTTTAATCCCCTATTGTTATCAGATTCTTGAAAGGTCTTCTAAATAAATATCCTCCAAAGCCATTCGTTATGCCGCAATGGGATTTGTCCTTGGTCCTGACTTTCCTTATGGGGTCCCCTTTTGAACCTATGCATTCTTGCCCCTTAAGGTATTTGGTTTTAAAAACAGTCTTCCTGATAGCTATAACATCAGCAAGGAGAGTGAGTGAGTTGCAGGCCTTATCAGTAAAGCCCCCTTATACAACTTTTTATGGGGATAAGGTGGTGTTGAGGACCAAGGCTGCTTTCCTCCCGAAGGTTGTTTCACCTTTCCATTTGGCTCAGGCAATTACTTTGTCCACGTTCTATCCTCCGCCTCATCCTTCCAAAGAGGAAGAAAGACTGCACCGTCTGGACCTAAAGAGGGCATTGAGCTTCTTTATTGATAGAACAAAGGATTTCAGGCTGGAGGATCAGCTGTTTATTGGATACGTGGGCAAGAGGAGAGGAAAGGCAGTCCACAAGAGAACACTATCCAGGTGGGTTGTTCTTTGCATTAAAATCTGTTACTCTTTGGCAAAGAAGGATCCTCCTGAGGGCATTAGAGCTCATTCCACCAGAGCTAGGTCGGCCACTTCGGCCTTGGCCAGAGGTGTTCCTGTGGTCGACATCTGCAAGGCCGCAACTTGGTCGTCCCTTCACACTTTTGCAAAACATTACTGTTTGGATTCTGAGGTTAGAAGGGACGGCCATTTTGCACGGTCAGTGCTGCAGGATTTCTTGGTTTGACCATTTAGGCACCCACCGCCGGGCGTGGTACTGCTTTGGGACTCTATTCATTAGGTGAGGAATCCACAGGTAGTTGTATCCATCAGAAGAACGAGTTACTTACCTTCGGTAACGACTTTTCTGGTGGATACATTAGCTACCTGTGGATTCCTCACGGTCCCACCCGCCTCCCCGTTGCCTTTCTGGTCTTACCAAGTAATCCTTGAGTACGCTCCTCTTGGTCTTTGAGGTGCAATAGATGTTGTATATATTATATTTATATATATGTATATATGTATATATCTTTGTGTATATACTTGATGTGTATATATATTTTAAAAAGAGAGAGTTATATATATATATATAAAAGATTTACAGTTATTCATGCAATGTTGTGTATTTTTACAATGTAATGGGATGTTGCCTTGCTCTTTCATTGCATTGCCTGGTTGTTCTCATGCACGTAAAAAATGATTGGTACTGACGTCAGCACGTCGTCGAGGACCTCTTATTGCCTGTATGACGTCAGACGGCGTCGCGTGGGCTAGAGTGACGTCCTCGTCGACGTGCAGAGACTAGTAAGAAGATTTCCGTTGAATGCTGGCGCCATGGGAGTATTCATTAGGTGAGGAATCCACAGGTAGCTAATGTATCCACCAGAAAAGTCGTTATCGAAGGTAAGTAACTCGTTCGTCTCGACGTTGATCTGGATATATGGACATGATGTGTCAATGTCGACCAGGATCTCGATGGTGAGCGGTGAGGGAGCGTGGCCGTAAGTAAACTCCTCGACGTTGAGGCTCTTTGCTGTGACAGTGGTTTTACTGTCGATCTCACCTTCGCCAACGTCGATATGCGTCGCCTCTTCGATGTTGATCCTTGAAGGGATGGTGAACAGGTTGACGCTGCCCCTGTTCTTGACATCGACACCTTTGACGTCAAACGGGACCGACAACGTTTTTCAGGCCTTTTAGCCTGAAGAGCCATCCAGAGGCCGATGACAGAACCCTGATAGATCACTATGCCTCTCCTCTCCCAGAGGTCCCACTTGAAGACTTGGACTTACTCTTCCGCCGCTCTTCCATACCTTGCAGGCACATTTTCTCCCATCACGTAGGGTGCTCCTGGAAAAAATCTTACAGATCTTGCAGGGATCAGGTTTGTGGGTATCTGTAAGAAAGAGAACACATACTCTGTGAGGATCAGTCTTTGCCTTTTTTCTCCCACAGTATGGGCATTTATCAAAAAGAGATGGCATTTTTTGATAGGGAAAAAACACAGTTTTCAGTCAGAAAGTAGCAGAAATGGTTGGAGAAAGACCAAAGACATAAAGTGAAAGGGTTGTCACTCAAAATCGGAAGTGAATTTTTCTGAAAAAAACAACAAAAAATTGGTCGAGCTCAATACTCCAGAGTCCTGTCAGCAGGATCCGGAAAAAAAAAAACCAAAGCAACTGCCGCCAGCTGTGCATGGTAGGATACAGGAGGTCACTGGGTTCTTAAAGGCAGGGTCTCCTTTTTCAGCCATAAAATGGCAGCCTATGGGGCTCCTCTCCTCATCTCGATGATGCCAAAGGGGGTTGTGAAGGAGATTAATTCTGTTGATAAATTGCTATCAGATTATAATGTAATGTCTTTTTCTTTGATTTGAGATGGAGAGTTCAGCCTATTTCTAAATAGGCTGCATTATCTGTCTACTTCTTAAGTGAATTTGCAGGCCTTCCTGAAGATAGGCGAAAAATCCACTTAAGAAGATATTTTGAAGAAGTGCTCCGGGGTCCCCGCAGGTGAGCGGGACTATTCCGTGCTTATGATTATACATGGAAATCCCCTGTGAAAGAACAAATAGTACCTCAATCATGTCTGGAGCAGCAGATGGGCACTAATTAAGTTAAATCAATTAGTGCTTGATTCCTGCTCCACACAGAAGAACAGAAATGATGCCAGGCATCCCGTGACGAATTACGAGGCTGCAAAGAAGAGTGCCACGGAAACCGAGAAATGGTGAGCGACAGGTGGGCTCTGGGCCCTTTACTAAACACAATAGAGTCTTGCAAGCGAGGCCCATTCACTAGTGCATGCACTTGCACGCTGAACCCTAAAAACTCCTCTGCCAGCACCGGGGAGGGGGTACACATGGTGGTCCGCATATTGCACATAGAAAGGTTTACTATAAAATGTTTGGTTTATTAATAATTTTTCTTCTGGTTGACAGTTTCTATTTTTTAGCACAGAAGTCTTACAGTTTACAAACTATTTCACAGATTTTTCTTCTACCAACTTTTTGGTAGTCACCATGAGAACCTGAATTTAAATCCTGGGTTTACATACGGGCTTAGGATCTATTTGCCTTGTCAAAGAAACCAACAAAACTCTTCCTTTCCTGACAGTCTGCTTATCCACGTTTGTTTTCTACCTTGTGTTTGTTTTAACTGGGTCAATTCATTACAAATATTGTCTTCCTCTTTTCTAATCCTTTTTATCTTTGTTATACCACAGAGAATTGCAGCCTATACATACTTGCACCAAGTGATTATTGAGCAGAAATGTTGCTTTATTTGCTTTCACCCTACTTGGAACTCTCCTCTATTAACCTTTCCTTTTATGCACAGAACCTCCTAATATATGCTCTGAAAATAGGAGATTCTGGATGATGAATCTAAGTGCAGTATTGTCTGATCTTTTTTTTTTTTTTGTGTCATCCACAATCAGGTTGCGGAAGATGAGGTCAGTGACAACAGCGCTGAGTGTGTAGTCTGCCTTTCCGATGTCCGTGACACCTTAATCCTACCATGCCGCCACCTGTGCCTCTGCAACACCTGTGCAGACACACTAAGATATCAAGCCAACAACTGCCCCATATGCAGGCTGCGTGAGTACCTGTCACTGATCTACCCTGCATTACCCTCACACAGCGTGTCCCAGTCACTTCAGAGTCAGCGCCCACTTCAATAGCACTGGCTTCCAGTGGCCAGTAAGTGTGCAGTTGTTGATGGAGGCTTGTGGAGCCAGTTTAAGTCCTTCTGTCCGGACAAGATGGAGTTGTACAGTTTCTTACATGTAATTATAATTGTCTAGTATGGATTCCTTCATCATTTAAGACTTATGATATTACAGCAGTGTTTGAAAACACTTATAAAATTACTATATTAAATAAAAAAATTAAAAAACTTTAAAAATCTTTTTAAGTAAACCCCTCTGTTTTGAGGAAAAACATAAATGTAGACGGAAACGCTCATGCAATGGTGCGCAACCCCTCCGAGTCCACCACCCCTTTAGCAACCAATGTGCTCCTTAAAGATTCATAAAAGGCAACATCGATAGTTCCATTATAGGTGAAGGTAGGTGGGTTGGTCATGAATGATGAAGTTATCTGTGCTGGAGAACTACAGTGCCAAAAAGAAAAAGTACCTCTCCATCATTGGATGTTCGTCATTCTCAAGACTACAGAGGCGTAGAATAACAAACGATACCCATCCAATGGAGAAAAAAATGTCTCTGACCTAATAAAACTAATTCTTGTGTACAAGCCTACATTACACCTGACAACCTGTACTGGCATCAGAAACTAGTGTTTGGAGAAAGTACACCGTTATCTCAGTTTAGTATTACAGTATTAGGATGTTGGCTGATACAAACTGTTAAAGTTTTTTGCTTAGTGGCATGAGTTCTATTTCTTCCGGAAGTGGATAGCTAGCATTTTGACAACGTATGCCAACGTAGGAAACAGTCCTCTTGAACTATGTGCTGAAGTAAATTACTTTTATATCTTTATCGCTATGCATTTATCTTGCAGTCCAAGATCTCATCCAGCCAAACACTCGTCCCCTATTTGAAGACAGAGTTAATTTTGTGTTTTAACTCCAGTCCCAACATATGTTGCAGTAATTGCTTAATAGTGGAATTAGGTGTAGACTCTGATCAAGTCCTCTACCAAAGACACGCATCCTATTCATGATTTGAAAAACAGGGCAAACACCAAGTCATGAAGCAGATAGACACATTCACTGGGTGCCTGAAATGAAGGAACAGTATCAATATGGTCTTGCAGATGTCTGGGATGATTATAGAATAGAATTACCCTGCACCTGGATGATCAGTTATCCTACAATTAATTGTTTGCATAGCATCTCGAATTCTGCATTGGAATGCCTTAGATATGTTTTTATTCAAACTCTAAAAGCTTCACTGTTGCTCTGTACTTACTTGACAATCCATGTACACAGTAAGTCGACTATATTGATGTTTTTCAGAAATGTGCTACAATATGGACAGTCCTTAAAACAGCTGGAAAAAAATATGAGCCAGCACCACAAAAGCAAATTTATGAGCTAAGTTGACCAAATGCCATATATGTATTCGTTACATTAGCAAGAAAGAGATGGGTAGTTCTTGCCATACAGGGGGAATACCTTGAGATTAGGAAAGAAAGACTTGAGGCTATTAGATGACTTTGCAGCACCATCTTTGCTTGCAGTTTTTGACATGCCAAGTTACAACACATGTAGCTCAATATATTGTGTATCTGTGGGATGAGCCCACAGCCATCTTTGCTTCATGAATTCTGGAAGAGGGCAGTGATGATTGTCCAGGATGCCAGAACCTTGCTGATGTCACCATGTAGAAATAAGTTGATGAGTCCCATACATCCCAAAGACAGATTAGCTCTGAGTGAGTTAAAAATTTATCGAGGCCTTGCATTTTTGGCTTTTGGGCATCAGGGTCACGGGTGTTGACTCTTATTGGCCTTCCCCGGTTTCATAATCAAGTGGATGTTACCTTAGATAATATGAAGAAAAAAACTTCTACAACCAAATCTATGTGTATGTCATCTTTGGAAATAAAGCAATGGTGCGGTCATACACAGACTTGGCATTAGACTTGCTAGACAAAGACAGTTCTTTGAGGCCCTGGATTACCACGTCCATTTGAGCCACACCATACAATGGCAATGGATGCAGTCCTTCAACTGAGGATGTTGAACAGAGGTGGTACATACTCAAAAGGGAGCAGTATTGATAGTGCTGAAAAAGGTACCACCCCAAACCAGAAGTGATTCGCATATGTGCCCCACCCTAATCCGTATCCTCTGCCTCTCCGATTAAAGCAGATCAAAGCGAGGCTAAGATCATTCAACTATTTATATCATACAGATTGCTGGATGAAGTGATTTAGGATTGATACATCCAATTCTCGCAGTTTGTCATTAAAAAAACTAAAAGACCAGACAGGAGCTTGTACTGTTGCTACTGAAGAGGTACAAGCGATCACACAAAAGAGTTATACAAAAGGCACAATAGACAGTGAGGCCCAAGAATATATTCCTCAAGGATTGAACACAGATCTTTTCTCATCCTAAGGCCTGCCATGTGACAAGTCAAAATGTACTTCTTCAGAGTGACCATTCTGCTTAAGCAAGAATTTATTTTTGTGGCCAAAATAGATTGAAAGGATTCACACTTTCACATCCCAGAGTAAGTCTGTATGTATTTCAGATTTGTCAAAGGTTGACATCTAACTATTTCATTTGTTTGCTCTTATTCATGGGTATTTGGTAAAACGCTTGCCAGTGGATGCTGCCAGTCTCGGGAGGGAAGACATAAATGTTTATGCTACTCTAGTTAAAAGGCTGATGGAGGAGTATTCTTTGACTAAATGCCACATAGAAACCGCCAAGACAACAGAGCAAACCACGTATTGCTTTACTTGCTTTTCATGGGGAATGTGAAGAAGCCCCATCTAACCCTTAAGCTGAGGAAAGTCTTTGTTCTGGACATCAGTCAGTAATTATCAGTCAGTTGCCTGCCCCACTAAGGACAGGATCTGTCCTTTCAAAGAAAATGTATTAATCACCAGAGATGAAATACTCAAAGTGAAGGAAATGATGGCATTTTGGAAATTGTGACATGCTTTGTCACGTATGAGTCAAAACAGTAGTGGTTCCAAGCGCAATAGTCACAATCTTTGGGTTATTTGGATAACCTAATAGCTGTACCAGCAATGGTAGTAAAGTCCATAGTTCTAACATAAATGCATACTTTTTCAGTTAACTATCAATTAATAGCACTGTTTGATGAGGATGCAAAGGCTTATGCCAAGGTCTTGTGAGGAGAATCTGAAGAGTAATAAAAGGGAATTAATTTGTTCTCCTTGGCCCAAACAGGGTTCAGGCAAAACTCTTCTACTGTCTTAAATGAATATACTGTACTTTATGTGGCATATCTTTTGGGAGTTAGGATAAATTACAATATTGGAATGGGAGTGAGAAAAAGTCATATGTTGGTCCTAAGGGCGGAGATATAACCAGAATTAAAACTGTGTGATTGTATTATATATTTTACATTCTGTATTTTAAACTACTTTCCGAGTGTGTTCTTTCGGGTCCAAAGATGTTCAAATCCATAGTCACGTGTGGTTTTGTTAAAACAAAGCAAGTTTTTCAAACGTTTTGTAAAGATCTCTTCACACATTGAATAACGTATCCACATCACCCCCTTTATCTCAAACTTGTGTAAATCATGATCATTTAGTACATTTTGTAAAACTGTTAATATTCAAATACAGGAGAGCGATCAGTGTTTCGGACTCATATTTTTGTTATCGAGTTTGCCCGGATCGTAAATTTGGAAGATATTTGCCACCACCATCTATAGTGAAATAATTTGTGATTGGATGATAAGAGTTGAAAAGTTCACCCGACAAGGTGTCAAGCCTGATTCAAATTGTTTATAAAAATCCATTGCTCAGGCCATCAGAACTTGGTTATTTATTGGGATTGGGTTCACGTCTAGCCCTTGTATCCTCTTCTGCTGAAATGAGAAGTTCTAAACCCTGTCTGTTAACCTTATTCAGTGTAGGTAAATTTGCAGCAGTTATAAGAGCCTCAACCTCTTTCAAGTCTAGTCAACCGGCTTAAGACAAAGAAATGTTATTTTGGATTTCTCTGTGGCCAATAGTCTAGTTTGTCCTCTATGGGCTATAACCTATTGTGGGGCCTTTAAGGATTCCTAGACTCTAAATTCTTTTTCTAGGATTTTTAATTCTGTTTCTAGAGAGTCTCTATAGAATTTGCATTTGCCATTCCAGTGTTGGGCTGGCGTTTCTACTATGCAGGTTCCCTGAAATACTGCCTTAAAGAGGACCCAGACTGTATTCTAGGATGCCTGGCCTGTATCATTGTTCTAGAAATATTGGGAGATGGTGTCTTTCATTTGTTTTCAAAACCTTCACCACAGAAGCAGCGCTCCAGTAGTAGCTGGTTGAAATGCGCTCCACAAGGAACTCCATGTGAGTGCTCTCACCTTCATCGGGTGCCATGACTAATCGGGGCCGGCCTCTTTTTCACTCTCCCAGAGGATATGGGCCCCAAGATGACTGATGCTAGTTTGCACCATGCTTCCACTCTAGAATACCTGTCAGCAGCTCTCCCTGTCCTGACAAGAGTGGCTGTGACTTTCAGAGCGTGCTCCTGCTGTTCCAGAGTGGAATTTTCATGTAAGGAGGCACAGCTGAAAGATCCTGATTTTGGCAAGACTGGGAAGTTAATGAGATGAGGTTGTATGGTAGAGATACCATGCTCATCTAGCCGTAGACCATATCGCTCACTACCTCCCTGCTCCCCGTTCTCTTGTAGGAGACTTTTAAGGGTAACTTATCAAAAATCAAAATTGTGTGTTTTGTTAAATTCATTTTTAATTTCTTTAACTGGAAGAAAGACCCAAAATGCCTCTGTCCTTTGCTGGGTAATTAAAAAACCAGTTGATACTTTAGATCCAACATGCCTCCATCCTTTGTTGGGTAATCAGGAAAATTGTTGATATTGTAGAAAGAGTAGCTGAGCCGGGAGTAAGTATAGATCTGTGCAAACATTTTAAACCCCCATAAAATTTAAACTAAATAATTTTACAAATATGTTAATACAGGAGATGATTATGTATGTAAAAATCACTGTTACTTTATTGCATTTCTCACAGCCCCCGTAGTGCATTTGAAAATCCTTGAGGCAACACCATGTTCTGTCTTTTTCCCTTTTGCATTTTCTCTTTTTTCAACTCCTTTCACCTACTCATTATGTCTCCTTCTCTCTAGAGTTCTTAATTCCTGATATTTTTCCATATAAAACTATCTCCTATCATCCTTCTTTTCATCCTCCTCTCCTTTCTCTCTCATAGTATTTTTCATGCCCCAGAGTGATCTATTTTCTTTCTCTTTCTCCGTGTCTCTCTCTACAGCATTCAGAGCCTTGCTCCAGATTCGGGCAATGAGGAAGAAAACTGATCCACTCTCTCCAACAAGTTTTAATCCACTAATTACATCTCAGACATCTGATTCTGAGGAACACTCAGTGAGTATGGTTTGTTGGTGTAGAGGGGCCACATTGCAACCATGTGTGTCACTGGGAACAGCTTGTGCAATATCATGTCAGCGATGTATTGACCAGGTTTAGGGACAAAAAAAATCTCTTTTTATACGTCATGTATGGAAAGGGAATCCTTATACTATCATAATATGATTATGCATTTGGGGAAATTAAGCATCTCTATTTGATATATAGGGGGAGCCAGTTGCTAATTGTTTCTTCATAATGGATACTACTTTCCACAGATTCTTCAACTAGCAGCACTGCCAAGGTGTCGAACAAAATATTGTTTGTAGCATGTGTGGCTGTCGATACACATGCTCTGCATACTTCTGCCATTTAGTTTTGGGCTCAGATGTTTTCAAGTTCCTTTTCATCAAATATGTTTTTCAAGTGCCAAGGTCTCAGGGACTCCTCCCCTGGTTTTGGATGCTTATGGGCAGTAACTCCATTGTTATATTGTTTTTCACTGCCATTTGGTTCAGACGTCAAACAGCGTTGCACCTGGTCTCAATGAGTGCGTCAGTTCCCATTGTGGCCTCTCAGTTCACTCCCTTTCATCCAGTTTTGAAAAGACTCCTCAATGCACTTATTCCTTCTTATGCGTCCATTCCACTCCTTGAGCCCATTGTCATTGAGTGACCAAGCCAGCGCGTGTTCCAGTCTATTTTCGGACAATGGCAATACCATCTAGGGTTTGGAATGGACACCCCGTAAAAGATGCCCACACTGCCATTCTAATTAACGTTGGGCCAATCTCTACACCGTTTGCAATCTTTGTCTCTCACCGGAGCATCACAAGAGCCAGCATGACTCCTGTTCGGCATTCCACAACAAGAAAATTCTGCATCAGTAACAAGACAGATGGTGGGCCCACAGCAGAATGTTAAAATCCTCCTTGGAAATGCCAGACATCTTCGGTGAGGCTCACCCTCTCAGCGCTGAAGAAGAGTAATCGGGTGCATCACCTGATCATAGACTCTGATGTCTTGGAGCCAGAGGAGGAGAAACTTCTGGAAGAAGGGGCACCCGAGTACTCTCCATCCACCTTGGTCAGCTCTGGTCCTCTTCTAAAGACTACGCCTCACGGGAGTACAGTTGATTCTCAAGTCCTTCTCAAAGTACAGATACGGCCGTATGTCAGAGCTGAGCACTGCCCCTCCAGGGGAAGGGCATCAACCTACTGCCGAAGCCACCGCCACCTTTTGGTGCATTACTACCTCCGATCGCTGGTCGACACCAAAGCAAGGCATCCGAGCCAGAAAACTACCCTTGTCTGTCCTCGAGTCAGAGGTCTCTCATTGGTGCTGGACCCTCGAAGCCAGCTCCACCCTTGAGGTTAAAAATGCCATCTGCGCTGAAGCGGCCATTGTCAATACTGAAACCATTGTTGGCTCTGAACCCCACCCTCCTCCCTTGCTTACGACATTGAGGATAGCCCAGTCCCTAAGAGACTGCAGCAGAAGCTGGATCATCATCGACCAGTACACAGGCAAAGTCTCTGCCTCAGAGAAGACCCTACCAAAGAAGCGCAGGCTTGTTTTTGAGGAAGTCTCACCACTGGACACTCCAGTGCCTCTCTTGCCCTGACCCCTCCCCCTCCCACCCCCCCAGAAGCTTATAGACAAAGCGTCTCCTTTTCTGCCTCCTCCTCCTACATCCCCTCCACCTTCACCTCCTCCACCACCCCCATCCTCACCTCTTATGACTTCTCGGGGTCACCATAGTCCTACTGTGACACAGGTAGTCCTTGCCCCTTATTCCCTGGTTGAGGACTTTACTGCAGTCTACCTTAGCCCCTCAGATTGCCCTCAGGAGGATTATGATGTGGGCCCTCTGACAGAACCAGATCTAGAACATGTCCCAGTCACGGCCTCCCAGCCGCATGACACCGCAGTGTTATTTAACCTGTGGCTGCCTACCATAAGGTGTACCTCTAAGACACCCATGAGGATGACGATTTTTGGTGACAAGGGTCACAAAGACGGACTGTTCTGTTCAGTACCTTCCCATGCTCAAGAGCATAAGGTCTGCCTCCGAGATTTTCAAGGACCCTGTTAAATCCCAAGAAGACACACTTCGTATAAAAAAAGAAGTACAAGCCTGTCCTTTCCGACCCGCTCTACATCAGGGTGTCATTTCCACTAGTTGTCACCACAGCTAGGAAAAAGGCCACAGCCCAAGCCATGGGTGATGCTCTGCCTCCTGATAAGCAAAGCAAGTGGATTGATACTGCAGAGAAGAGAGTAGTGGTGGGTGTGTCTACGCATTGGCGTATTGCCAATTCCATAGATCTCCTCTCCTGTTATGATAGGGCGCAGTGGGAGGAGGCAAATGAGCTCCTACTGCACCTCTCTGAACAGTATCATAAAAGGGGTGCGGAACTCGAAGACGGAGAAGCCATCTCCAACGCTGCTATTAGGTGTGCCCTATAATCATCTCATACAGCAGCCAGTAGTCAACACCTCCTTTATCCTCTGGTGCCACTCCTGGCTCTGCATGTCCTGGTTCTAGCCAGAGGTGCCAATTTGTCAACTTGCTGTTCGACTAGGAGCACCTGTGCAGACCTCAGGTGAACACCATGCTTGAGAACATAAAGATAGGAGACCGCTAAAGTGATGGGTCTCTTCTAGCAGGGGCTCCTTTCTGAAGCAACAAACTAGAGATGGACCCAAGGTCAAGTACCCAGAAAGATTCCAATCCTACTAGCGTTCATGATCGCACCAACTGGGTGGCAAAGACTTCTCACAGGACTCCTTTGGGTAGTGCCAACTGATTAACTTTGTAAATGGTGGGAGTTGCGTGCATTAGTGGCAAATATTCAGTGGGACTTTACCCTTACTTGTCTCACACACAGAAACAGAGTGCAGCAGCACAAGTGTAAGCTTTAGTTGCTGAGAACATTGCCCCCTTCAAGCATACATTGAACATATTTGGTGTGTGCAATATCATACGCTATTTACAAGCAGAAATAGAGCAAGCTTCCCTGGCACATGAAGACCAGGTTTTGCATCGTCAGTAGCTTTGCAAATCCAATCTGTATTGCTAATAAACTGTTGTTGGGTGAGATTGTTTTTTCTCTTCTACAAAATACATGAAATGAAGGACTTTGAAGCACACAGTAGACTCCGCTTTCATGCATGGTATAAGGGCTGCTGCGTATAAGAGTCGTGGTATGTGCTTTCTGCTAGCAAAATCTTGCTTAGTAAACAAAATGTACTCCCAAGAATAAACAGCACTGCATATGCATGTCACAGGTCACTGCATGCCACCATAATTCAATACAATTCCAATGATTAAAACAGAAAAGCATATTTCCGACAGTTTCAGATAATTAATTCTACCTGCTATATGACTGAACACTGAAACTCTGTTGAAGATCCCAATGTCAAAATTAGTTCTGTCTGCACAAAGTCCATTCACGTTGCAGTCAGTTAACTCTTCCCGCACTGCAGTACTAACCAGTATGTTACAAGAACCTAAAAGCAAGAGTTGAAATCTATGTACAAAGGAAGAGTGCCTGGCCCTATATCTACGTGAGAGTTGCAGCTCTCACAAATTCTACATTAATAGACTGGTGCAATGTAAATAGGTCTACATTAACTCCTCTCCTAATCACGTCCACTTCCCCATCTTGTCACTGGATGAGAGGGGTTCCTCTATTTTGCTAATCATACCCAATCATGTGACGCGATCTAAAAGGTTGTATTGGAGGAGTAATGGAAACATGCTATGGCCTCTTATTCTCCCAGGCTTCTGAATCTTACGCCTGAAGAATGATTAAAATCAGCAGCAGTGGATGACTGTAAGGGGTGCCCCTTCTCTGTGCCATAAACAATGGGTGGTTGACCGTGATGGTAAGAAACACTCAAACAGACAGTCACTTTCAGGAACGCACATGGAGTAAGGTCATTTTCATGAATGAGAGGCTTGTTATCTCCTCACCAGTGTCAACCACAAGTGGGAGGGTGAAGCCCCAAAGCCCTTAAGAAGCAGCTGTCGCTGCTTTTATGGGGAATATTCCAGAGGCTGAGGTAGAGACACTCAATAAAGGAGCCTCCACCACTTTGAACTGATGTGACACACACACCCCTCTCACCCCCTACGATCACACAACACCTGTTTGCGGGGGGGAGGTCTTCAGGGATTTCTTCCCCATTGGGGGGAGATTACCACAAACCAACAGGTTTTATCCATCATCAAGCATGGCTCCTGCCTAGTGTTCAACTCAACCCTATCAAACATCCCACCTCGCACCCACACCCTCAGCACAGAGCATCTCATATTGCTGCAAGAGGAGGTTCAGGCGCTCTTACTCAAAGGAGCCATAGAGCTAGTGCCCCATCAGCACCAGGGCAAAGCGATCTACTGTTTAACCTACCTCATTCTCAAGAAAAATGGATTTCTCAGGCCAGTCCTCTACCTCTGCCCCTTCTCAACAGATACATTGTATCAGACATTTTCACATGGTCAGTCTACAGTATGTTACCCCCCTCCTCCCCCTCCCACTGCAGCAAAGCATCTTTATTGCCCCTGTGGACCTGAAGGATGCCTACTTTCACATCCCAATTCATCTAGCTCATCGGTGCTACCTCTGCTTTGATAGTAAGTGGTCAGCACTACAAGTTCAGGGTGCTGCCATTTGGCATCATCACGGCTCCAAGGATCTTCAACAAGTGTTTAGAGGTGGTAGCCGCTTATCTCTGGGTGGAAGGAACTCGCATCTTCCCCTACCTACATGACTGGCTGATCAAAAGTGAAAGCCGGCAGGAATGTCTAGTTCACACCTAGACTGCAATCTCCCTCTTACACAGCCTAGGGTTCTTAGTATAGAGTTCCCAGTAAACGCCACAAAGTATTACTTAGAACCACTCCCAAATCCAACCCTTCTTAGGGTCCGTCCTTGACTCAATCATGGGCAAAGATTTCCCCAGCCCACAGAGGTTGCCAGCATTGCATTGCAACAGCTTCTACCTCTTTTTCAGCCACTCTGTCCACATCCAGTCCTCACAGTTATGCGCTTGCTAGAAATTATGGCTTCATGCATTGCCATAGTGCCCCATGCCAGACTTCATACGCGTCCACTTCATGTGTGCCTCTTAAGCCAGTGGTCACAAGTGGAGGCTCAGTTGGAGGATCTAGTTTTGGTAAAAGTAAATATCAATCACTCTCTGTGGTGGACCTATTGCAGGTCCTTTGCAGACTCAGTTTTACAGATGACCATCACCACGGATGCATGGTGCATCTCTAATTGGCTGGGGAGGACACCTCAACAACATGACAGTCCAAGGAATGTGGCCAACTCATCAAAGGGGTCTTCACTTCACCACTTAGAGCCATTTGTCTAGCTCTCAAAGAGTTTCTTAACAGATTCAAGGCAATTTAGTCCTTGTGCGGACAGACAACATGACCACCTTCAAAAAAAGAGAAAATGCTCATTCCCCCTCAGCTCTCTTCCTTAGCTTAGTAAACGTGGTACTGGGGCATCCATCACCAAGTTCATATCCTAGCATAGTATCTTCCTGGAGTGGACAGCGACTTTGCAGGATACAGCAACAAGTCCACAAATTGAAGCTCTGTCCACAGGCCCTACTCCCTTACTTCCAGAGATGGGACACCCCATACCTTTTTGCCATGTATGAAAACACAAAATGTCCAAACATTGCTGCCAGATTTTCACCCCCCCTGTCCATTGGCAAATTGTGAATTAACTGGTTAGGGATATTTGCCTACGTTTTTCCTCCTCTCCCAGTGATATCGTACGTAGTCAAGAAGCTGAGGCAAACATCCCTCACCTGTATCCTGGTGGCTCCAATATGGGCCAGACAACCATGGCTCTCAACCCTTCTCGAAATGTTCATTGCTCCTCAAGAGAAGCTGTCCAACAAGCTGGACCTTCCCAGACAAAACAGCAACAAAGTCAGACACCCAGGCCCCAACAGCTCAACCATTTGACTTGAATTCTGGGGTCCTAGAGTTTGGTTACCTGGGTTTACCTTAGAAGTGCATGGATATGCTCAGAGAGCCTGTAGGAACACTACACGCATCTGCTGTGATGCTAAGTGAAAGCGTTTTGTCCACAGTTGTACTCCCAACTGCATAAACCCTCTTGCCCTTACGGTACAAGACATTATTTGTCACCTTCTACACTTACAAGTCAGGGAGAGCCTGCACATCAATTAGACAACACCTAACTGCTATTGCTGCATATATGTAGAACGGGGAACACTTTTTCATCTTCAAAATCTTGGTAGGTGAAGCTTTTATTGAGGGCCCTGAACATGTTATTCTACCAATGTTGCTTCCAGCCCCAGTCTGCAACCTCAATATTGTCCTTACCAGACTTTTGGAGTCCCCCTTCAAGCCACTGCATTCATATCCTTTGCAATGTTGCCTTCCTTGTGGCCATCACATCTCTTAGGCGTATCGGCGAACTGCAAGCCGTCATAGTACTGGAACCCTTTTCTGAGATCTACAATGACAAGAGAGGTTCTTACAACCAATCCAAAGTTCATACCTAAGATGCCCCCCCCCATTCCACCTTAATCAGACAATCAAGCTCCCAATCTTCTTTCCACGACCCGACTCAGTAGTCGAAAGAGCACTTGACACACTGACGATAAATGTGCTCCTAAATGCTATACAGAGAGGACCAAATCCTTCCATAAAATGCAAGAACTATTTGTAGCCTTTTCACAGCCTCATAAGCTAGAGATCACCAGGTGGATTGTCAAATGCATCTAAACCAGTTAAGCTAAAGCTAAAAGGACCCTATCTTTTCACCCCAGGCCACAATCCGCACCCAAACAAGGCACTACAATGGCTTTTTTGGAGAACATACCCATAGCAGATATTTTCAAATCTGCCACATAATCCATTCCACGCACATTTACAAAAAACATTACTGTGCAGACGTCCTTGCAAGCCAGAATTGAGACCTCAACACCCACCCACCCACAGCACCATAAGACGCACACCCACAATAACCACAACCCTTTACAAACAACAATTACTGCTAGGAGATTGACACGAACAGCACAGAGACAACTTTCCTCAGGACCCTGTTCCAGACCTCAGCACTATACACTCAATCAATCAGTAATTTATTAAGCACGCTACTCACCTGGAAGGGTCTCAAGGCGCTGGGCCCTGGGGGTTGGGGAGGTGCTATTGCTCGAAGAGCCAGGTCTTGAGGCGCCTCCTGAAGGTCATGGGTCAGACGTAGGTTGACGGGGAGGGAGTTCCAGGTTATGGCGGCAAGGTGGGAGAAGGATCTGCCGCCAGTTCTGGTCCGGATGATGTGAGGGACGGTGGTGAGGTTGGCGGAGCGGAGCTGGCGTGTAGGGATGTGGAAGTTGAGCCGCTCGTTGAGGTAGGCAGGTCCGGCGTCATGGAGAGCTTTGTGAGCGTGGATCAGTAGTTTGAAGACGATCCTTTTGTTGACAGGGAGCCAGTAGAGGTTTCCGAGGTGGGCTGAGATGTGTTTGTGGCGAGGGAGGTTGAGGATGAGAATTGCTGAGGCGTTCTGGATGCTCTGGAGTTTCTTCTGGAGCTTGGCTGTTGTTCGCGTGTAGAAGGTGTTGCCGTAGTCCAGTCTGCTGCTGACGAGGGTGTGGGTGACCGTTCTTCTGGTTTCCACGGGGATCCATCTGAAGGTCTTGCAGAGCGTGCGAAGGGTGTTAAAGCATGAGGATGAGATGGCGTTGACTTTCTGGGTCATAGATAGTGAGGAGTCAAGTATGAAGCCGAGGTTGCGTGCATGGGTGGTGGGCGTTGGGGCAGACCCCAGGGTGGCAGGCCACCAGGAGTTGTCCCATGCTGCTCTGTTAGAGCCTAAGATGATGATCTCGGTCTTCAGAGTTCAGCGTGTGGCGGCTTGCCTCCATCCAGTTGGCGATGGCGTGAAGTCCGGTGTGGAGGTTGGTTTTAGCGGTTGCGGGGTCCTTTTTGAGAGAGAGGATGAGCTGAGTGTCGTCTGCATAGGAGACGATGTTGAGGCCGTGGGATCGGATGGTGTTGGCGAGCAGTGCCATGTTGACATTGAAGAGTTTGGGGCTCAGTGAGGATCCCTGGGGGACTCCGCAGATGGTCTTGGTGGCTTTAAACAGGATTGGGGGGATTTGGGTTCTTCCAGAGAGGAAGGATGTGAGCCAATCCAGGGCTCTGTGGCAGATTCCAGTGTCGTAGAGGCGTGTGCGAAGAGTGTGGTGACAGTGTTGAAGGCTGCGGAAAGGTCAAGGAGGATGAGGGCAATGGTTTCACCATTGTCGAGCCTGCTCCTGATGTCGTCGGTGCAAGCGATGAGTGCGGTCTCGGTGCTGTGGTTCTTGCGGAAGCCAGACTGGAAGATGTCGAGTAGGCTGTTGTCCTCCAAGAATCGGGATAGTTGGTTGTTGACTATCTTCTCGATGACCTTCGCCGGGAAATGGAGTAGGAAGATGGGACGGTAGTTTTTTAGGTCTTTGGGGGTCAGCTTTGGGCTTTTTGAGCAGGGTGTTGACTTCGGTGTGTTTCCAGCTCTCTGGGAAGATGGTAGTTTCGAAGGAGCTGTTGATGATGGTCCGGAGCTGGGAGCGATGATTTGGCTGGCTTTATTGAAGACGTGGTGAGGACAGGGGTCGGCGGGCGAGCCGGAGTGGATGGTGCACATGGTCTTGGTGGTTTCCTCATTGTTGGTGGGTCCAGACACTCAGGATGTTGGTGTGGTTGGGTGCGTTGGGGTCGACCTTGGTGGTGGTGGGGGATGTCGGCGCGAAACTGCCATGGATGTCTGTGATCTTGCCGTGAAAGAAAGTGCCGAGGGAGTCGCACACTGGCTAGCAAACACTTAGCCTTTCCTTCACAGTTGATGCAGAGCAACCACACATGCTAAAAAGATATTATGTTACCCTGTAAACATCCGTTTGTTACATGTAGATGCATGTGTCCACCATGTTCCTCAAAAGCCAGGGTTTGTTATAGATACATATTATTCTCTTTTAACATGTATGGACGCTATCCTTTTCCTACTCATTACTCCATTCCTACTCTCACCCACTGGGCGAAAAACAATCTAACAATGGGGTCAGTGCCCATGCGCATCTATCACCAGAGGAGGAGTCACTGTGACGTAATGACTTGAAAGATTTCTTCGAAGAAAAACAACTTGCAAACGTCCAAGCCCAAAACTAAATGCCAGGAATATGCAGAGCATGTGAGCCTACAGCACTGCATGCAACAAAGGAACCTTGCAGGGTAAGTAACATAATTCTTTCAGTTCACCTCTTTGAGTGCAAGTGTCCTTCAGAGCAGTGTTGCCACGGAAGTAAGGTGTCAATTTCATAGAGATGTCACCCATGCCAGTGACATCAGTTCCTTAAATCCAAGCACTACAGATGCTAGGAATTTGAAGCTTCCCTAAATATTTTTATTCTTTGCCACCCATTGGTTACAATGCTTTAATGATGCAGTATGAAGGATCGTACACAGTGCTGCTGTATGTATGTAAGGGCCAGATCATGATAGTGGGGCCTAAAATATGTGCACCAAGATACACTAGAAAGTTTCCGGTGACAAGCCAAAGTTGTACTGGCTATTTACATGAATACGAAAGAGTTGAATTATGTTCTCCTGTTAGAAGCAGCACGTTGTCCTTGAGGAAATGTTCATTGCACAGACAGGAAGGCATCTTGCGCCACTTATAGAAGAGGAAAAAGCAAGAAGGATTCAGGTCTTCTTCCTCCTCAAAGCACAGGTCTGGATCTAATCTAGGTATTTTTCCCCTGCTACTGAAACTCTCCACTTTTTCCTCCATAGGACCCAGGCCTGTGCTTCAGGAATTTGAGTGTTGATTTAGATTTACCCTTTTCAGATTCCAGCCAGATTAAGGCTTTGTGTAGCAAGTTGCAAGTTTTATTCTTATTGTTTGTATTTTCAGTGACATACAATGCAGCAAGCAGTGGGGGTGTTATTTCCGAACGCAGTCCTACAAAACTAATTGGGGGCATACTGTTCAGAAACGGCGTTCCGGTTTCGAGAGACTGCATTGTTCCGGTTTCAACCCCGCTGTGAGCTGCGTGCGCACGGCCGCTGTAGGGTTCTGCCGAGTTCTGCTGCTGCCGGGTGCTCGACGATGTCTTTCAAGAGCTCCCCCGACCTCCCCCTCGTCCTTGGGCCTGAGCACAGAGCCCTGAACCGGGATAGGCGGCAGGCTTCGACGTTAGTGTGCGTGGTGTGCATTGGTGTGCCGGCCGGTGGCCGAGGTCGGAGACTGGAACCGAGCCGAGCAGTTAGTCGGGCTGAGTCAGGGCCGTGAAACCACGCACATAGGCACACATAGGAGACGCCGGCGAGCAGCAGTGGAGAGGGAGAGCAGCGCTGGAGAAGAGGGCTGAAGGAGCAGGAGAAGGAAGGAGGAGGAGTCCACTGGAAGCCACTGGACTCAAGTGAACGAGCATGTGAGCCGGCCTGGACCATTGTGACTGAGGTAAAGGGAGAGGGGGAGAGGAGAGAGGGGGCCGCCTCTCTCTCACCCCCGGTCACTTGCCTGTCTGACCGCCTCCTAGTGCCCTAATTACTAGCACTTCTATCGACTCCTATTGACTTACAGGAGTCATAAAAGGTGCTTTTCCCCCTTCACCGGCCTCCAGTGCCTCCCATTGACTTAATTGGTCTCCTATTGGTTCACAAAGGCACCATAGTTACCATAGTTATGTTGACTATTGTTGGGCCGGATTAGACTTGGCGGCGGAAGCTGGAGCTGTATTGAAAGCCCTGAACTGAAGCCCGCAGCAGGGGGGAGGATCAAGAGCGAGTGCTGGGAGTGCTAGGAGGGCTGGGAGTCTGGTTGGCCTTTCCGCTTCTGCCCACCTGGTTCCTGTCTCCCCATTTCATTCCTGCTGCAACTGCAACTGGGATCTGGTGGTACTCTGGTGGTATTTTGGTGGTACTACCCTACTATACTTGACGTCGCCTATATTTGAGATTGCGGTGTATCTGAGACATTTCGTAGCAAGAGGGTGATCAAGAACAGCATCAACAGAATGGCATCTAAACACACAAGATGGAGTAGTTCCTGCCTTAATCGGGCATGTAAAAAACTAAATCAAACCCCCTGAGAAACAAAGGGGTAAAGTAAATGTAAAAAGTCTGAATTCTATCCTACCATTCCTGTTGAAGGATCCTTGTGAGAAAATAGTGGTTAGGGCAGAAAACACACCTGGTGTCACTAATAAATCTCCTTTAGGCCCTACTCGGAACAATGATCCGAATGCTTTGGTAGATGAGGGCACTACTGCTAAGGAGGGGTCTGCGGGGGCTATTGTGGGGGGGATAAGTCAGGTCAAAGTCACTTTTCCTGATATAGACCTGGATGAGGTGCTTAGCTGTAGATTAGCACCCTCAACTATACCAATGACACCCGCAGAAGCACACTCTAATATCGTCTCCCCCATGTTAAATCTATTCAGTAGTACCCCCTCTGATCATTTTCTTTCTGATTTAACTCCATCTGCTACCACAGATCTAGGGTGTCCACCTTCACAAAACGCAGTTTTCTCCGACTCTCGTGTCTTGAAAGAATTTTATTATCCATCCTGGAACCTTTGGAGAAAACTGTAAAAAAAATTCAGACCATACTCCAGATACACTGGTCTCTATTTTAAAAGTTTTACTAGTAAATCAAAACATGAGCCATTCCCCGACAGAGTGGTTTATGTAATCTAAAAAAAGAAGCATTTAAAAGCTTGGGCCTGAATGCAAATTATATTAGCCTGCAGTATACAACTAATGAGGATTTGAAGACTGAAGGTGATAAACCCTCTCTCCTTGAGAAAACCACAGGTGGACAAAGGAGACACTAAGATAGTAATTCATGCCTCGGAAGAGAACGAGTTATACTCTTTGGACAATTTGTTTACTAATTCACTCTCAATCCTTAATACTACTCCACTGGACCGTATCACCCAGTTCAAGGAAACGGTCCCTACCCCCAGTGCAGCACCATTTCCAATCTTTCTTCCCAAAGATCACCCACTTATAAAGCAGGCGGAGCCAGTAGAGCAAAGTGAACAAATTGAAATCGATGTGGGGCAGGCCAGTAGAATATCCAAAATAAGAGGGAAAAAGTTGGGAAAGAAAAGAAATCGGAGAATCATTAAAAAAAAAAAAAAAGAACGGAAGGTTAAGTTCGAAGAGAGAGAACAGGTGGAATATACGGACAGTGTGAAACTGGGGCCCTCTTTTGAAGAATCCTCAGAACAAGACTGAGGGTGTGTTTGTAGTTGGACAAGCACAAGTCCTGGTTCAGACGGATGACCCAGTGACTCCAGTGATCCCATGTGCAAGACCTGACTCTACCATCATGTTTCCGACTGATTTGGCCTACACCGTGGCTAAGGGGCCTCATCCGGGAGCCAGTTTTCAGAGTATGGGAGGAAAACTCAGAGGGGATAAAGCCCCTGATGGGCAGACCGACTTACCTGACCATTTAGAATTCTTGGCTATATTTGACCCAAACGTATGCCTAAATTGATCATTCATATTATCATGTTTCTTGGAAATAGATGAGCTCAATTTAATTGAAAGTTCTGATATTGTGAGGGTCTTTCCTGACCACAGTAAATGTAGGAGTCAGGCAAAGGTTTGATTCTATTCCAAAACTACTGTGAGATTAATATTGGCTAATAGTACCCAGCTACAACGCAGGGGAATAGATGTGATCCCAGTCCGGGAGAAGCCATTGTTTTTGGGTGGGCTGTCCAAAACTCGCGGATCAGATCCTATGAATTCAGTCATGAATGGGGGTGGGAGGACCTTCTTTCACCTTAGGAGAAAGTGTCCAAGTTTCTTTACACCAAGGTATAAGGGTAGTGAACGTGGTGGAAGGGCCAAAATCCCAGGGCTACGGTGCCATTCAAGAAAACTGGAATTGGCTAGCGGGGGCACTGAATAGACCTAAGCCGAGGGAGAAGCTGAATCAGCCTTGTTACTAGCTCTGGTCCGACCCTGGAATATTGCAGGTCTAGGGAAGGATCAGTGTAAAGTAAAAGTTTTGTGTTCCATTATGTTTTATTTGCTATGTATTCAAGAAACTTGGTGTCTAAACAATTTCATCTGTCCGGGTTACAGGGTTTTAAGCAAAAAAGCACTCCCTTAAAAAAAAAAAAGGGCATGCTAAGGGGGGGTATAGCCGTGCTTTTAAGTAACAGATATAATTGGGAATACGTCAGCCTCCCGTTTCTACAAATTTGTGCCAAATAGTACAAGTACAACTTAGAGGGGAGAAGGGTGAGAAAATACCCCTAACTATTACAAATGTGTATATCCCTCCTGAAAAAGAATGGGATGCTTTACTCCAACAACTCTTTGTACAAATTTGTGCTATAAGAAACCCCGTCAATTTAATTGTAATGGGGGACTTAAATTGCAAAGTTTCTAACACTACGCTTTATTCCTTCAGTAACCTAGACAGAGAAAAATCGCTTAATATCCCAGCTATCAAGTTCCCTTCTAGAATTAGGACAGATAAAAGAGGAATATCCTTGTTGAAAGGCCAAAGGGCTTGCAGCTGTATCATTCTTAATGGGCGCTCCAGTATGGATTCACCCGCAGCCCCCACCCATAAGTCATTTAAGAATAACTCCATAATAGACTACATCTGTGCTTCGTATTACCTGGCTCAAAAAGTTGGGGACATGGAAGTATTTGACACTCCATAAATTGACCATAAAATCTTAAGGCTCTCCTTATGCATGAAGTTAGGGGCAACAGATTTGTGGTCTTTAAAAGGTGTAAACATAAGTAGTAAGGGAAAAAAATAGGAGAATGTCTTGGTCGACAGTTAAAAATGCTATCGATTAAGCCATTGCTTGAGAACATCACGGAAAATCTGGAGGTGTGGGGGAAAGATGCTCTAATACAATTTCCCAATTTAATAAGGCATATTACTGCGTATAAGCAGCCCGAGCGTAAGTTAACAAGAGTGGATAATGACCAGCTCCCTATTTTGAACTTGAATAGAGTAATAAATAAGTTAATACATCGACATCTGGAGTACAAGTCTAAGGAGATGAACAAGGAAATAACAAAACTAAAGAGAAGAAGAGCGAGGCTGAAACTGACAATTAGAAGAAAAAAAAGAGGACAGGAATTGGGTGGCACTGAGGGAAGCAGCCGTAAAGAGAAACCCCAGATTATTCTGGACTAATATTTCGAAGGGGTGCGGAAATCGTAATACTTGGTCCCTATGTCCTTCAATTCCCTATGTATCATTAAAAAGAATTCTGAAGGAAGCATCATGGTCCAAAGGCTTTTCAATGACATGAAGGTGTGTTGCAAAAGAAGAGGTCTAGAGAAGTTGACTACCTTGGTAACTATGAAAATGATGCAACCCTACTTGACCTGGAATTTAAACCATGGGGTGAGGCGATTGTGTATTCTTCTTAGACTAAATAGATTGCCATTGAAAGATCTCACCTCACGGTGGTATGGCTCTACTAGTGTTTGTGATCTGTGTCAAGGAGGGGTACAATCTCTGATACATGTCCTATTTGTCTGCCCGGCTCTCGCCGTTCCAAGGAAATTTTGGTTGAAACCCCTTTTTTTGCAGCTCAATATTAGATCTCACAGAGAAGAGTTGGATTTATGTTACACCCCCCACAATGAAAGATTTTGTTAGAAGATTTTTAAGTTCTTTCAATCATTCTTGCAGATATTCTGAATTTTGTGTTTTAAATAATGAACTATTGTTTTATGTATTTATATATTTTTTGCTCTTTTAAGAAATATGTATTATATTATGTGGAACTTTTATGATTTTGTACCTGTATTCATGTGGATCTCTCAGGAGTTCCATAACATGCTAAAAAAAAAATTACATTGGCATACTGTTCAGAAACATTATTAATTTCTAATAAAGGAATTTATTTTCACTTATTTTAAGCATTTTCTTAAAAATCCATGTTATTACTTTTAATTCTTGTATGTGATGAACATGAACAGGTTGATTGAGGGTGTTTGCTGATGACTTCTGTTGAAGAGATCTGCAAGGTAGTTATACACCCCTTAGGGATGTTCCGTCAGTCTTGTTTATTGCCCAATGCCAAAACTGGTGTGCAAATTGTGAAAGGTGCAGTGAGTGCTTTCCTAGTTTTTATATGTAACATATTGTAAGTATATCATATTGCCTGTGTGAATTAGCTCTGATTGGTTACAAAAGTTACAGCAATAAAGCCTTCGAGCTTAACTGTATTGCTACAAGTTCCAGGTTATCAATGTGGAGGAGATCTGGCTGCATGGAAAAGGGGGATCACATTCTACAGTGTTAATTTGGTGCCAAAGCAGGTAACAACTATGTTCAGCAATCAGCGAGAATCTTGTTCGACCAGCAAGAGTTTCCTTCAGCAATTTCTTGTACATACATAGATTTCGATCCCTTTTAATGATGGCCCAGTTGTCTTGCATTAACAATTTTGTGATTTGTGTGCATCAGGACATGTTTGGACCAGATGTTAGAAAAAATATATTTGATGTAGAGTTTGTGTCCTGGTGCAATATGGATTTCTGGTAGTTATCACAAGTCACTTCAGAATCACTTATTTGAAGAAAAACAAGTTGTAATGTTCGCACCCAGCACTGGACGGCAGGAGCATGCAAAGTGTGTCACCTATTGCTACACATGCAGCAAGCTCAATATTTCTTCTCAAATAACCAAAAGATACTGAAGCTTACCTAGCCACGCCTCCCACTAACACCATTCCAACCCACTTGTTGAAGACTGTATCAGATAGAGACATCTAGCCTCAGATTACCTACCTTAGAATTCTTCCCCAGGTGTCAGACTGGATCCAGAAATGTTTTCCAGCAGTACCTCTGCGCATCACTAGAAGGTGTCATGCAATTCCGTAGCAACTTCGTCCACTGCATGCGACGTCAACAGAGTCCAAAAATCCTCTCTCTGACGTGCTGACATCAGTTCCTTCTTTTCCGCGCTATAACGCAGATCCAGAGTTCCTCAGGCGTGGTTGGCCTGTCTTGACAAAATATGTTCTTTTGTCGAGGGAACAGTGTGCCCCCCTCAACATGTCCTCAGGGTTTAAACATTGTGGGCCCTGTGGCAGGCAGATGTCGGCCACAGACTCTCGTACTGTTTGTATGTGGTGTCTCGTGGAACACCACAACTCAGAGGATTGAGGCTCCTGTTGTCCCCTTTGTCCAAAGGCATTATGGGAACAACATATGAAGATCTTAGCAACACGTCTGGTGGAGGCCTGCGCCATCACTAGTCTCGCTCCATGTCCAGGGAGCAGCCCCAAGTTCGTTCCAGGAGCCGCTCCTGCAAATCTACATCACCCTCAATCTCAAAGGAGCAGACTGCAAAATGCAAGAGGTCTAAGTTGAGGCATGCGCCTTCATCTGGTAAGTCTGGCATTTCCAATGGCCTTTCTCAATCCCCGGTTGAGGAGTCGGCGCATGGTTCCATCCCATGCCTTCCTGCTTTCTCTGGAGCTGGGCGACTCTGGCCGGAATGTCACATTATTATTATTCTCTTCATGCCATATACTGGCCCCAACTTTCCTCTGGTGCGCTTCCTAGCCCCAAAGAGGTGCGATGTATCCTACATGACTCCACCCTAGCGGGTTCATCCTTGGTGTCAGATAGGCCCTCTTGATCCATACTCTGATCCATACCAGTTCCAGTGCACAGCCTTTCGAGGTGCCCACCTGCGATGCTGGAGTTCGATCAGTTGACGTCGAACCGATTACCCTATCAGATGCTGAGATGGCGCCACTCTGATGCCAGATGGCACTGGATGCCTTCCCTACTCATTCTCATCAATCCCTTGCTGTTTTTCCTTCGGTGGAACAGGCTTTATGAGGTGAAGGAGAGGAGCTGGGCTTTAGTAACTGTGGATGAGACTGTCTGGCCTCCTTTGGAGGTTAGTTGGCTGACAGAATTGGGTGAGGCTAGTGGCCTTGCGACCTCCCCGGCTTCAGACCTCCTTTCCCCCCCGAGCCTTGCAACAAAGGTGAGCTCTTCTTTTGTCGAGAGGTTGAAGAGGGCAGCTGCAGTCCTAGATTTGCAGCTCCCTGCTGTAGAGTTGACCACTGAACCTTGGTAACAGTGCTTCACCAGGGCCAAACAGGAATAGAGTCTGTTCTTCCATATAGTGATCTTTTAATAGGGCCCGGGCTAAGCCCGCTACTGATGCCCCTGTGGACCAATCCATTGTCCATTGACACCAGCCCGCCCCGGGGACCTAACTTGTTTTCCGGCACCGGACTCAGATGTTTTGTAGCACAGGCTGCTACAGCCTCTTCTGACCTCCGCATCCTCCTAAACGTTACTCCAGACAGGAAGACCAGACGGTTGGAATCTTGTGGATGAAATATTTTCTCCTCAACCAGCTCGGCCCTGCAGTTGATAAACACCGCTTGTATTCTGGGCCATCTTTCCCATGCATTGTGGGATTAAATAGCGTGCCTGCTATCGCCACTTCCGGAGAAGTCCCCGAGCAAACTCGCCCACACAATTCAGGATGGGCGAAAGGCAGCTAGGTTTGTCATAGGGTGTGATATGGATACCACAGACTCAGTTGACCATGCCATGGCTCACTCTGTAGCGCTGCGCCATCATGTCTGGCTACGTCACTCTGGCTTTTGGAGGCTGTCCCATCCACCTCGGAAGACATGCCCTTCGATGGCACCCTCCTGTTTGGCACTCATGTAGAATCTGCCTTACAACACTTTAGGGACAGCCAGGGTGGAAAAGATTTGTAAATATGTATATTCTTATGACTTGCAGATGGTTGTATTCCAGTGTGGACTCCTATACTTCCTGTTGAGCCAAGATTCAGCTTCTTTTTCACTAATTCTGAGCCATTCCACCTTCTGGTGGTACAGTGTTTCTGCCTGTGCAAGTATTACTATTTTTTCTTATTGTTGTTAATGACAGTTTTTTGTTGCATACTGTCTGAGAGATGTTTATTTTTTGTGACCCTAAGTGGGTTTAGCACCTGTTGACCCAGGCTTTATCTTTTTTTCTGAAGACGGGCCTCATGCTGAAGAAATATTACTGGTATTGTATGTACCCTGCTCTTTGTAGAGCATTTTCTGTATATCTTATAGGCATTACTATTTATCTCGTAGTACTCTTCGTATCCCTTATGGGAAACTTGTCTTTTGTCTCCCTGGGAACTTTTGTGCATGGCCTTTTGTTTGCACAATTGTCTTTTTATAGTGTTGGTAAGGTATTGTGCCCTCTGGTGGGGCAAGCTCTCCAGGACAAGAGTTTGAATCTTGCCTAGGCTGATAAATTCACTTATGGTGGCACAATAGCTAACATTTTGATTGTATTGTTTCTCTTTGCTATTAATATAGGAGCATTATTTATGCTTCTCTTTCTAGTGTTGTTCTTCTCATGGGAGACTCTTACTCTCCTATGTGAAACAGTAGGGCAAGTGGTACCATCAGTCCACATCCATGCATCCTTGCATTTCTTTAGCAAGCAATCTCTTGCTATGCCTCAGCAGCATGGGTCACTGCATTTTTCTTTTGTGCTGCTTGTCGTGCTGACCTTACACCTCTTGTTATTCACAAGGAGATTTGTAATACTTTCTTATCACTTAGAGATAAGGTCCTGTACTTTGGCTGCTACTGGCTCGTCTTAGGCAAGAGGCCACAGTAATCCAGGGCTTCCAGATTTCTACCTACTTATTCTTAAGATGCGCCCATGTGGTCATCTTCTGTGTTGATGACTATCTTCCATCTGTGGTGGATACTTGGTTCTTTCCTCATGTTCTTTGAACATTATGGTTCCGTCTTGTGCTGGGATTTGTTCCTAAGGGGATTGGTTTCTCCCTTCGGGCACAGTCTCCCTGGTCAGTTCCTTTCACTCTATTCTTTGTGTGTCATAATATTTATGCCCCTCTTCGGGTAGTTTTAAATCTTCTATGTTATTATTGAGGTTCCTTAATTCATGAGGGTGTATTCCCTTTTGCTCTGTTCCTCACGCCCTTCAGAAGATGCCTATACCCTTTGGTATACTGAAGGCGGTAGACATGCTTTGTCTTTTACTTCTGGTGGTTTATTGTCTCCTATTTCTTGTAGGCACATTATTTACTATAGTGAGCAATTGTTGCTCTTTTATAGGTTGCAACTCCTTTCATTGATTCGGCTTTGTTCTTCATTGTTTTCAGTTTACGGATGCCCACTAGTAGGGTTTCGTCCCTGGAGAACGTGCGTTTTACCTTTTGTTCAGTACTTCAGCCAGGCTTCTCATCTACTGTCTTCTTTTAAGCTTTTGTTATTAGCAACCTGATGAGGACCACTCAGTCAGTTGGCATTGGTTTACATGCTTCGATAGTCTTCATTACTGTGGTGTTTGTGATGCTCTCCACACTTTCCTTTCTCTTACATTAGTTCTGTCTTGGTGATTGCTTGGCTCGGTCCTCATGCATTTTTATGACATCATTGTTGTGTCAGCTTCTTTCTTGGCCGATATCCAATTATGTCAATTTTCCTTTGTCATTACATTGACAATTAGTTTTTCTTTCCTCCTATGTGCATTCTACTTTCTAGATATCCCAGGGGCGATAACATATCTCTGGCAGTTTTTTTTTGGGACAATTGTTTATGCCAATAGTTGCTTATGTGTTCTTCGCCATATTCTATTACAGCACTGTTCAATGCTTCTTCATAGATGGGTTCTTGGTTTTCCCTTTTATCTATGTTTTTATGGAGCATATTTGGCTAAAATAATTTTTTTATGGTAAAGAGCTATAGCTCAGTGGCATTACCTGTTGACTCTGGGCCCAGATGTTCTGGCTGTTCAATCCCACCTTTGGGGCAGGTGGTTTTTGTGTTTATATTGTCTTTTGGCTTATGACACATTTTGACCCGCTGCCATGGCAATGCTGTTCCTATGCTTTTCAGTGCCTTTATGGCTTTAACTACCTGAGGTCCCTTCCACAGTTCTTAAGTGGAGTATGTTCCTACTCACTTCAACTTCTAAGGGTATCCCTCTCTTTATAGATTGGCTTGTTCTTGTCAGTGACTTTCAGCAGGATTAGTCGCTTGCATTAAAAGATGCTGCACACTGTCCAAGAAGCAACTCTGAGGGCTTGCGTGCTCATTCTACCAGAGTTAGATCAGCAACAACTGCATTCAAATGCGGTGTTCCGGTCCTGGATATATACCTGGCAGCAACGTGGGTTTCCCTGCACATGTTTACCTACATTACTGTGAACAGTAGGGTCTATTGTGACGGGGATTTGTCCTTTTGGACCTACAGGACTTCTTTGCCGGAAATTGGTCCACAAACCCTCCTCCAGGGATGGAATTGCTTTGGTATTTAACTCTAACGTAAGGAATCTGCAGCTTGATGTCTCTATCAGATGAACATGTTACTTACCTTCGGTAAAGCCTTATCTGGTAGAGCCAGGATCTAGCCACAGATTTCTTACCGACCTACCCATCCTCCCCGCTCTGCAAACTGATTTCTGCGAACATGGACTCCCCTTTCAGGGGAAGCTCTACGAACTGATTTCTCATTTTATCTCAAATAGCCCTTCTAGGCATTAGGATGCCTTCATTGGGAGTGCATAACTGATTAATGCAGAGGTATCTCTATTTTGGCACACTGTTTCCATAGGCAGTTTCTAGAAGTGCTCCACGTTTTGCCATGGAAAGCAGTCATGGAAGAAACTGACGTCAGCATGTCCGGGAGGGGATTACATGGACTCCTTTGACATCACATCCGGTGGATTACATAGCTACAGTCACACGACGCACTCTACCGACAGGCAGAGGTACTGCTGGAAAACCTTTCTGGATCCAGTTTGGTGCCTGTATAAGAATCTTAAGGAAAGGAATCTGGATTTGAATGTTTTTTAAATTGTATTAGCCTGGTAAAAGGGAGATTGGACTTAATATTAAGCACAGTTATTTGTATAATTTTTCCTCTGCTGTCCTTCCAGCCCTCTTTTCATCTGAGACGTACATACCAACAGGCAAGGACATTGGTCATTTTTGCATAGAATAAAATAGGTTCAGAAATATCTGAGCTTCATGGCATGCACGGACTTCCTCCCATGTACACTTGCTGGCTAACTGATCACCTATCCTTATCTCTGTGGTTGCATGCAGTGGTATTTTGTACAGCTCTTAAATTTTATGGTGCTAGAGACAGCTCCTCAGCTCATTGAGCCGTCAATATTTTACTCCAACATGCCCTCACCCCCAAAAGCAACTCCTCGACCTCTATACCCAGCAGCAGGATTTTCTTTGGTTCTGGTGTCTCGTAATCTAATCTAATGCTCTCCGTTGTTTTCCTCTGATGATTGAGGTTTACATCTTTTGATTCAGTAGGTGAGTTTTATGTGATGCACTCTGAATTAATACATTTTGCTGGATCTTACCCAAGAACCTTGTTTGAAAGTTACTGTGCTTGAAGTGCCCTCCAGGGGTTTACACAGGATGCATTCCCTTAGATAACATTTGGGACTCTCAGCTACTGAACAAAGAATGCCACACTTGCATTTGGGCTACAAAATGAGCCATTTGTACTTTATGCAGAAATGTGTACTGGTCCAATGACGTGCAGCTGTCATTCATCCCCTTTTGTGTGAAAGAAAGGGGACCACCAAATGAAAGACCACTACAATGAGTAGCTTTTATAAATTTCTCCCTCCACATCCACCTCTTTAATGAGGACTCATCTTGTCTACGGTGAATGACAAAATGGTGGTGGAGGTGGCCAATTTTTGTGTAGTTGAAGCGAGTTTGTGGCTTTAGTTTCTTATGCAAAGAGCATACCAATACAGCAACCAGAAAAATGACAATATGATCGGCATTAAATGTTGCTTGCGTAACCTTAGTTCTGACCACCAAAAGCTTCTGAATAGATAAAACTGTTGGCATTTATGTGATAGATTCTAACTTTGGACGATCATGGTGGCTACAGGGAGCACTTCCTACTTTTGACATAAAAATTGTGCTGAGTTGGGACGTATTGAGAATTGTGAAATTGGTTTACTTGCTTTAGAATCGTTTGTTATTGTGAATTTAAACACTTGTCAGCAAGAAGCAACACAACATGAGCACATTACGAATGTTGTTAGGTGTGTTCTGTTTCACAGCATTTCCTGCTGCACTTTTTTGAGTTGAGTGCATTGGAACATCTAAACAATTCAGAACGAGTCCAATTTATTGTGTCAATCCTTTAAATTTTGTTCAAAGCAGATAGTGGCCAAAGAATTACTTGAGTGCCATATCGGAGGTAACGTTTGATCTTTCCGGACTACATCCATCCCATAAACAACACCATATGTGAATGGTTTTACATGTGACACTTCATTAAACTATGGCTCGGGATCCGGAGATGTAGTAGCACACAATTAGTATCATAAATAGGCACTAATGTCATACATGTATGGTGGCAGTATAGCATAAGGAAACATTTGGTATTTTATACGAGAATTGCAGCATTGATCTTCGTACATAAAGAAGAAAGGGTGGCAAAAATCCAATACTTATTCTGCATTCTTTACATGAGGCTACACCAGCCAACATGTGTTTCGTCCTGTGGCTATGCATGATACAAATTGTGTGCCACTACATCCCCAAATTCTGAATAAGTTGCTGAATTGTATGGTGAGAGGCAGGGGTCCTGCCCAGTTATGTTACATTGATTTGTATAGCGCACTAATTACCCAAGAGGGTATCCAGCTTCTTTGACAGGTGTGTAGGTTTGTGGTGACCAAGGTGCTTATATGAAGCACCAGGTCTTCAGGTTTTGGCGGAACTCAAAAAGTGAGGAGGGGGCTCTGTCTTGAGGAAAGTCATTCTGTATCTTGCCATTGTAGGAAAATGAGCAACCTCCAGTTTTGCTTTTGCAGATACGTTGAATGTGTGTGTGTGAAAATGAGGCAGAGAGCAGGTTTCTGGTAGGTTGGTGAACGTGTATGCGGCTGTTCAGGTGTTCTGATCGTATGTGGTGTAGAGCATTGTGTGTTTATGTGAAAAGTTTGAATTGGTTGCATTGGTGAATGGGGAGCAAGTGAAGCTTCCTGAAATGCGGCGGTATGTGGGTGCAGCATGGGAGGTAGAATGAGTCTTGCAGCAGTGTTCAGGATAGTCTGGAGTCTGTGTAGGAGTTGTTTGGAGATTCCAGTGAGAGAGTGTTGACGTAGTCCAGCTTGTTGGTGATGAGTGCTTGCTTGACAGTCCATCTTGTGCCCTTAGGCAACCATTTAAAGATTTTTTTGTAGCATGTGTAGGATGTGGAAGGAGGGGATGTACACTACATTGATTTGAGCTGTCATGTTGAACTCATTGTCAAGAATGATCCCTAGATTTCTTGCATGGTCAGTGGTTGTGGGTGTTGATCCTAGCTCTGACGGCCACCAGGTGGGGTCCCTTGCAGAGGGCTTGTTGTGGAAGACCAGTACTTTCGTCTTGTCGAAGTTGAGCTGCAGGCAGTTGGTTTGTATCCAGTCTGCTACCATAGTCATGCAGTTGGTGAAGTTGGTTCTGACGGTGGTTGTTTTGTCTATTAGGGAGTAGTTTAGTTGAGTGTCATCAGCGTAAGTGATGACAGTGATGTCTTGTGATTGGATGATGTTGATAAGTGATGTCATGTATATGTTTAAAAGGGTGGGGGCTGAGGGACGATCCCTGTGGGACTCTGCATATTAATTTTGTGGTCTCTGATGTGATGGGTGGCAGCCTGACCCTTTGGGTTCTTCCTGTGAGGAAGTAGCAGATCCTGCACTTACCTCGATGAAAGTTATCATAACATGGCATTACTTGAGTATTAGGCTCCGCAGACCCCTTGTTATAATTTTTTTGTGGCTATTGATGAATGCATTTTAAGTGTATTCACAGTTCACAGCCCTCAGAATATTCAACCCCTTGTATTCCAATTCCTGCCCGAAAGTTTCACAAGTGACCTGGTCATCTTATTCCAGTGTGTGTATATATAATGTATTGACTGAGGTCATTACCAGTCTTAGCAGAATAATAGAGGAGGACTTGTATCCCTTCCGCTAATTATCTGTTGAGTTTTCTGTCTAATGACCAAAGAACCAGGAGATGTTTTCTGCAATGTGAAATGTTTCTTGTCTGTAGTACATTTTGTTATACTGGATGGCAATGAAAATTAATCACATACTTTGTACTAAGCAATTTTATTTAATTTTCAGACATTGAAAACACATATTTTGAGTTACGTGTTTGAACATATATCACTTCATTTTTAGCCAGACTTGGAGGGTTCTGTTATGTCCTTAACTGTTTTATATATTCATTCATCACCATTTTCATGAATGATGCACTGTATCTTCACTCAGATTGACACACGTAGTCTTGGGTGTGTTTCTTTTTGCTGTGTAGTTGTCTGCCTATGGTTAGAATTTCATTTGAAATACACGAAAACCCAGCTATTGAGTGGCCTGATGCACTAATTAAATGTAACACTTTAGAAATCAGTACATGCCTCGTCCCTCCAATCTTAACAAAAGTATTGCCTCTAGGCTTTGCCTAGGATGTAACCACAATTCTGCTAATGGATTTTAGTAATATGGTGCTCATCACTTGACTGCTCAGAGATGTACAGTTCTCTTTTTACTTTCTGCCAGTCATTGGTTTTGAGACTAACCAGGCTCCTCTGCTTAATGGGAACACTACAGATGTACACCACAACTGTCTCACCTTCAAACCATGTTTGAGCTCTTTACTAAAGGGGTCCAGTCTCTCAAGTGTTTTCACTGATCTGTGAAGTTTGAACATATCATGAGCCCTTTAGAGGTTTAAGAGGTTTGGACTTGTGAATCTTGTGACTCTACCTTTAGGAATCTCATCTTCATTATCAGCACGAGGAAACCCTAATGCTACCAGTGTTAAACTGATTTAGCAGCAGGTAGATGAGAGGGTTGATGTTCTGAATCAGCGCTTTGAGGGTGGTGCCTCCAATCAGATAATGTCCCCAACCCACTTAACTATCCCTAAACTCTGTTTTACAGGCCTCTGATCACGTTCCAGCAGGATATGAGGTTGTTTCACTGCTGGAGGCTCTGAATGGACCGCTCACACCCTCCCCTTCATCTGCTCCTCCACTGCGTGTACCAGGGATGCTGCCCTCCTACGGGAGTGATGGTGACCTCCCTCCAATCAGGACACACTCTGCCATGGACCGCCTTTCTGACTGCAGTAGCCAAGGCTTTAAACTTAAGAAGAGCCTGTCCAAGTAAGTGCTGATCTAATCACTTAAACCACACAAATAGTTCTAAGCACAGGAAAACTTGACGTAAAACGAATTATACATTAAGAGGGGGGTAAAAGATAAGCCCCGTCCTTCTGAGGCGGTCAAAGCGTAAGTCATACAGTCTTAGGTGCAGAGTAGGAGGAGGAGAGATGTCTGTATTAAAGATCATAGCAGGTCATACAGACCAAGGGTGTGGGTGAGGGGCTCTACTTGTCTTACAAGGCTTACTTTAGCACATTTTTACAGTGGCAGGGGGTTGAATGGGAACTGGACCTCATACATGTCCACAGTAAAATAAAACATACCATGTGAAGTTGAAATGTAGTAAGTATTACAGCTCTCATGTGCCCTTCTTGCTATACAGATGGTGCAGTCAAAACATTCAACAAGGACAGCACAAAATCTGCTACTTATTGGAAAAGATGTAGAGAAAAACGGTTGCTTAGCTGTGATCCTAGTTCCCATTCAGGGGAATCTCAATTGAAATGAAAGGAATTGAATTGTCCCAGAGCACTGCTTCAAAAATATTATAATCAATTTTCATTTTTCGTTAGAAAACCCATTTCTAATTTAATGTAATATAATTTAGCACCCTACTATAAAGATTGTAGTCACTAATTCCATGCATTGTTTTCAATTCAGAAAGTTCGCAATAAACTAGGTCACATGGGGAACTAAGCTACAAGAAAACATCTTTCGCAGACCTTTTTTATAGGTAAGTAAGGGAAAAACAAGGGCACTAAAGCCATATAGGCTACAGCCATGTTAGTCTCGAAAACTGACACTGCAGGGTGAGTAACTCCCAGTCATCCAGTACCTCGTCGTGCTCTCTCTGTGGCAATTGCTCTATTTCTTTTATTACAGCAAAGACAAATGATATTAATACAACAGCCATCATCTTCCTTTATTCCGGTCACTGGGGAGAAGTGTAGGTTTGGTTTCAAAGCAGATTTCCAGGAAGGAGAACTAGGAATAGAGGTAAGCAACCATCCCATCAAGGGATCTCCATTGAATAGACTAGCAAAACCCATGCTTAATAATTAATGTAGAATGGATGAAAGGAAAATGGACTACCCAAAGAGGTTTCCTCAGGATGCCTGCTGCTGTATTTGGGTATCTGCTCTAGATTCTGAATCAAGACAACACTGTCCCCATAAATGTATGCACATACTTCTAGGTAGCTTCTTTACAAATCTCCACAATGGGACTATTCTTCATTAAAGCAGCGGTAGCAGCTTTACCCCTAGTAAAGCGAGCTTTGTCTACCACCCAAAGTCTTATTGGCTTTTTCATAGCACAATATAATGAAAGGGGCTATCCAGTTGGAGAGATACTTCATTGAGGTAGCCAATACTGTACTTAAGGTCCCTCGGTTGACAATCAACCTGTTTATTTTTTCCTTTGTCCAAATAAAATGTACATACTTACATTTCATCTAATGTATAGAGTTATCTTTCAACCAGGGAGAGCAGGCCTCTGAAAGAAAGCAGAGCAATAGATTGGTTCATATAGAAATTCAAGATCACCATAGGAAGGAACTTCAGATGCATCCATGTGATCCCTTATTTCTAATTGAACACTGCATAAGATCCATGGGAATACAAAGCTTGAATCTCACTAACCTTGTGCACAAATGTGATCACTACAGGGAAAGCTGCTTTCCATGACCAATGTTGTATGCAAGCTTTGTGAATTGGTTCAGATGGACCTCCCAAGAGCTTTGAGAGGACATTATTCAACCCCACCAGGAAGGGGCAGTCTCCTCTATGGGGAAAATAATATTCCTTCCTTCTAGGAAGTCTTTAATAACCAGTACTTTGGTAATGGCCAAATTAACCTTAAATGAAGAGAATTCAAATCCTGAGCTGGCCTGATAAGGAGGATATGGTAATATTGCTTCTGCCTGGCAGGTAGTGAAATTGATGTTTTTCTGAGAAAACCAGATGCGAAATCTTTCACATTTGAAGGCATATGAAGCAATTGTGGATGGGAGTTTATCTTCTTTTACTATATCCACACACTCCAGAGGAAGGGTCAGCTGCCCATTTTGAATGAGTTCAGAAACCAAACTGCCAAATTCAAAGTTGGTAGTTAGGAATATATGATCCAGCCCCTGAACATGGTAGATCCATTGTGCACAGCAGACTCTTGTGTGGATGCTCTGACAGGTGAAGAAGGTTAGTGACCCATCCATTTTGGAGCCATTCGGTTGCTGTTAAGGACCATCCTGGACCTTGAGTATGTCAACTTGATAATGACAGCTGGTCTTAGAAGAGAAAAAGTGTAGAGAAATTTCCCTGACCAGTTCAGAGTTGGTAGAACGGGGTGGCGAAGTCTGAACATTTTTTATTGTCTATGCTTGTAAAGAGGTCCAGTTGAGAAAATCCTCATTTGCAGATGATGTGTAGGATGCCATTGTTTAGGACCAATTTGTGGTTTTCTTACAGGATCCTGCTGAGCAAATCTGTTTGTGCATTTGGATGCCAGTAATCTCCAATTTCCAGGCTATGCGCCACTTCCAGATAAACTGCAATTATGGTGACAGATCACATTCCCTATTGCTTGTTCAACTAAGGCATGTTGTACGTTTGAATAAGAAGGGAGTGTGGCTTGAGGGCACGATGAAATGCTGAAGGGCTCAGTATAAAGCTCTTAGTTCCAGGAGTATTATGTGATAAGACATTTCCTTGGATAGCCATGTCCCTCTAATCTGAAGATAGAGCCAGTTACAGAGGCATTGGTCACAGTTGTTCAAATTGGAACATATTAATGGAAGTCCGGACCTCAAAGGAGATGTAGAGGTATCCACCACCATTAGACTGGGCTGATTGAGAAGACAATGTGAGTTTGTCCTCCCATCTGTCTGAGTATTGGTACCACAGGTCTTCTAGGGACTGCTGCAGCTGTCTCATGTAGATGGGCATTTGGAGTTGGGGAAAATGCAGGATACCATTGAACCCAGAAGAGATTAAATCTGTCTAGCTGTCAGGCGGACTGTTTTTAGAACACATTTACATTTCAGACAGATAGATAATTGTTTGTCTCTACTCTAAAGAATACACTTTTACATTCCAGGTGTACAGCACGCTTCCAGGTATTTAATGGACTGTACAATATTGGTGTTGATTTTCCTTTATTGACATGTAACCCTAGCCAATTCAGTAGATGTTCTCAACTTGATATGCTGAATAGCTTGTTGTGAAGTTGAGACCTTGATCAACCAATAGTCTAAATCTGGATAGACAAAAATATTCTGCGTTCTAAGATTGCTAAAACTACCACCTTTCACTACAAAAAAGGTATTGTTGCAAACTTGTATGGGTAATGCCCATGCCTTACAATCAATCTCCAGAATGTCTGATGTGTGTTTGCCCTAGGAATATGAATAGAGCATTGATACTCTCCTCAGTGGAGCTAACAATAGATTTTATGGAGTGCTAGCATCCTCGACTTACCTTCCTTTATGAATTTGTTGCAGTTTTTAGATCTTGTATTGGTTTAACCTCATTTCTGGGTCTTTTTTTTATCAGAAAGTAATGGTAATAAATTGTCTAATCCTTTCTTGTTTCTGTTTCTGAAGGAGGGTGTTGGCTTGTTGCTGCAATTTATCCAGATGATGTTGATGTGACTGTTGGAGGTATTGCAGATGGTGGTGTTCTGAACTAGAGACAATAGCCATTTTAGACAAGAGTCACAACCTACTTTTCTTTCATGATTTTCTTCCACTTACCCAAGTACTGTGAAATGCTTCCCCTACACCAGAGTGGGTAACAGAGGACAAAAAAGTGAGGAGCCACGGCTGTTGATAGTTGTCTGCCTTTTCCTCTGCATCAGCACCTTTTCTGGTGTTTTTGCCCCCTGAGGCTTCATTTTTCGCCACTGATGGCCTTAAACACTGGATGGAAATAGCAGTCATGACAGGGCTTGTATGAATGTTTCATCTTTTATTTTCTTTACTCTAGGCTTACTGGCTTTAATGTCGCTATCTTCATCTTCATGTGGGCTATTTCCCCATCACATGCAAGCCAAACAAAGTGCTACCTGAAAAGGGGAGATTACTATCCTTGTTGACTCTCTGGTGTAAAATCTGTGAAACTGAGCCACTATCAACGTTTTAGTGCTTGGCAATACAGCCATACATGACTAGATATGAAATATCCGCAGCAGCACTAATGATTTGGTTGAGCTGATTATGCCTTCATTTAGGATATCTGTGAAATCTGCTAGTCTTTATTAATGCAAGTCATCAGTGAACTGTTACAACGAATCCCATAGTGACCCGTCACATCTGGCCAAGAGGGTAGTATCACTGGCAGATTTTATTGCCATCGCTGATGTGCCATAGACTTCTTCCCCAGAGAGTCCAAGCATTTACTCTCCCCTACAGTAGAAGGAGTGAATGAAGGAGCAGTCTCGTTCTTCTTGATGCTGAGGCAGTAACTGAGTCAGGTGGAGGAACCTACCTCGGTACCCTCAGATTCTGCTCTAGTGGTTTGTATTTTTCTGTAGCCTACATTTGCGACCTTTGCAGAAGCAGTTCCAGTGCAGGTCTGAGGAAACCTGTAACCAGAGGATGTTGTGAGCTTGAAAAAATATGCTGTTGTAGAATTTGTAATATTACCAAAGAAGAAATAGAAGTGAATGGTAATGGGTTATTATGTTTATGACAAGCCCATATCCACTCACCTCAATTCCAGGTTCCGCGGGAACGAAGAGAATAAAACTCTCAGCCCTAAACACTATTCTCTTGTATCTGGAATGAACAAGGAACGAGCGAATAGCCTCTGGGGGAAAGGGATAGGGAACAGGGATTTGGGAAGGGAAGAGAAACAAAACACTGGTTCACGAAGGAGCATCACTGTTGTTCTAAGAAAGTTGCCTCAGGGCTTAGTGCAGAAATTCTAAGACCTAAAACAAATCAAAAACAAAAGAACTACCAATATCACAGAGTCTTTCAGCAAAATAACAATAATTATTGTTCGATTGGGCAATCACAGAGCCTATTAAGCAAGCTTTTGTAACTCACAACAAAATCGTTATAAAATCAGACTTATGAATTTGTCTTTTGTTATTCGTTTTCACACAATAGACTTGCTCCAAAACAATCTGAATAAACGTTTAAGTGTGCATGGATATTGAGTGATGCTTTCAAGAGTTCACAACACTTAGCTTCAATGCTGCTTTTAAAAATACTTCTTGAGCTGTCTTTGGAAAATAGTCTTGTATCACGGGTTTATCAGCATCGAAGAATGTCTTTCATAATACACCAAAAGGTCACTAACCTCAAGAAAACTGAAAACAGGGAGACGAGAGGGGATTTACTCACAAACTGACTTATCTTGGAATGTTTCGATTATTTGAGGATGATGGAATACTGCTGGTAAATTCTCCAGCCTCTGCGAAAGTAATCCGCTCCAGAGAGGGATGCTCCAATGAAGTCTTGCAATGAAAAGACGACTTCTAAAATAATCACGGAACTCCAGCTGAACCGGGAACACCTGCAGGGAAGGAAGACTCAAAGTACAGGGAAGACCTTGGCAGTTCTATTTATAGACTGGTGTGCTGGTGATGAGTCATCAGACACATGATGGTGATGAGCCATCAAACACTTCGGATGATTCATATAAAGGAATTCGATGTCTCCATAAACAACTTGACACACAGCTCACAAATGTGACAACACTTGCTTTTATCAATATAAACAAACATGCAATGTAATATTCGGTCTTCAGACAGAAGATCATTTTCCTCAGAAGTTACAGGGAAGTGCTTTGCTGTAAACACATTCATGACATTTTTCATCTTTTTTCATATATGCTGATTTATTTTGTGAGGGAGTAGCAAGAAGTGTGCATGTGTGAGTGCGAATCCTAACCGTTTATTAGCAACTCATCAGCCCTTCCTCAAAAGTATTGGTCTTCTTAGTGGGAAAAACTTGTCTGGTGGTGAATCTGTCAAGGTTGGACAATATTTAATGGTTCTTGATCTTGAAAAAGAACATTAAGACAAAGAATATGTACTTGAAGAATGTCTAGAAGAGGAACACCTTGTGGGACACTTGAAAGAGCAAGATCTTCTAGAGTGTCTAGAATTGTAAGAGTTATATATTTTATGCCGTCTAGAATGTGATTTGAAAGGAAAACATTATCTCGGAGTCAGTCTCCATGATGGTGGTGTTCCAAGCGTAAGGCACTATCTTGAGTATGGGCCATTAGTTGTGTCCCAGCAGCTGGTATGAGTGGTGGGATTACCTGTTAAGTAGGTCTTGTGGAGATGTCCAGAGGGCTGAGGAGATGAATGAGCTCTTGGAGGTAGAGTTTCCGGTACTTCAATCACTGGACTAGCTGGTCTGGTAGTGTAGACCAGTGAATACTCTCATAGATTCCAGTTTGCAAAACCCATTCCACAGACCAGTGAAGAGAGGCTAAGGTACCAGTATGTTTCAATGTTGAGTGATGCTTCGACACTGTAGACTCCCTCGACATTAAGTGTATGCCTCTTCCATGGTGAACCAGCTCACAACAGATAACATGTAGCCTCAATACCTTGCTTCAACGTCATGAAACTTGAACTGGTTCAGCAGTTTTTCACGTAGATGTCTCCTATTGGATCTCACTCTGGAGGAGCACTCTGAGATGGAAATTAAAGCACCAGTAGAAGGTCTCCTTCTTCCCATTCCACATTCTTCTAAACTTCCAGTTCATCCTGAGTTGTCTGTGTTGGCCTCCTGAAGTCCATGGACGTGTTTTTTCTATCTCTTCTAAAGCGTATTCCGGGGAACCATCCTGCAGGGGTGTCATTTGTCAGGAATATCGGTTTCTGGAAGTAAAAAAATACAGAGATCATGGGGATCTGATTGCTTTTTTAATTGCCACATGAAGAGCACTGCGCACAAAGAGTGAAAGTATTTTTTGTGATAAAAGAGAAATATGCCATCATGAACTGGCAGAAAAGTATTTTAAAGTCCTTAGGGACGTTAAGGAAAGAGGTTTCATAGGGGGTTTGGAAAGATTTCTAGTGGAAAAATGAAAGGCTGAAATCAGTGCTCCGGGATCCTAGTGCCAGACGCTGGTAAAAAGAACTGAAAGAGCTGTGACTACGAGAGCATGATGGGATAATGGAACTCTGGTAGTCCTTAAAGCTGCAGTGTCATTTTCCTCGCTGTACGTGGCTGCAGCCGAATTGTCTTCACTGTCCTTTTCTCCTTCATTTTCTTTTAAAAAGGTTTATGAAAGAGTTTTTTTTTCTCGTTGGCTAGTTCTCCTGGTGACTTTTATATATTTTAATAGGATATTTTTTAATGTTCACAAACTAAGTGGAATCTGTCAATATAACCTTTTTAATAGGCTAATTAATTTTAAATTAAATAAGCTATGACTTTTCTAATGAAAACGGAAAATTAATTATATTTTATTTGAAAAAGTGCTGGTATCTCATTCCCTGGTGAGAAAATACAATGCTTATGATTATCAATAGAGAGCCCCTAGAGGAGAACCATGAACATTGCCAGTTTCACATTAATAAGTCAAATCATGTGCCTGGCGAATCATACGCAATCGTGTCATCAAGCATCAACTTCACTTGTTTTTTGTGTTTAGAACCCTCAGTGACCCATCACTGCACTACTCTTCCACTCCCTGTTTAACTTGCTTGTTTAATCACTTGTGTGCCTTTTCTTGTTTCTACATTCTTTCGCTTCATCCTCCCTCGCGTTTTCCGCTTGTTTCATCTTTCATGTTTCGATGTACCTTTGTTCATGTTTCTCTGCTTCCCTTTTCACTTTATCCTCACATTATTTTGATTGTCTTCTTGCATTTCTCGTGCTTTTGTTCAGGTCTATTTCCCAGAATTCTTCTGTGCTACACGAGGAAGAGGATGAAAAGACCTGCAGTGAGCTGGATATGCGGATTTCGAGGAGAAAGTCACCCCGGCCTGGAGAGGTAGGTGCTGTGCTTTGCAGTTGAGGCTTGTTGCTTGGCTCAGGTTTTGCGCTAATCTGTAAAACAGTTGTGGACTCGGGTGGGGAGGAATCCATCAGTTATGCCCAGCAGGCGCAGGGCCCGTCCTTTATCTGTGCCCTGTGCCGAGGGCCATTGCTATTGGAAATACCCTGTGACTATTATCTAACCACAGTACCAAGCAAGCACAGCCTTTGGCCATGCCCTTTAGGCACAATCCTTGAAAACCTTGTATTTATTTTTTCTTTTGGGTTTACGTGCCTGTGCTAAGATTTGCATACCTTTGGAATAATTTATGGTTTGTAAAATGTGCATATCTTCTGTAGGTGTGGCACCTTGTATCAAACACTACCACTCTTGTTCCCATTGAAAACTATTTTCACAGCAGTGTCCAGAATCATTATTCATGGCCTACACAAATGGGCAGGCAGAATAATCTACTTCTTACAGTTTTAGAGTCTGGATTGCAGTTGTGATGGTTATTGAGCATCCACAACTTCCATGTGTGATAACATTTTAACCCCATATTTCGGGATTTTGTAAAAATAAATGATGAACAGATTTAAATTGAGTAAAAAAAGACATTCAGCAGACGGATTTCCTGTCAACTTTGCTGTCGCTATGACTTGCTTTTTATTCAATATGCTAGGATAAAATTTCACCTTGAGAATTAAAACGAGAAACGTACATTTTGGCATCCACTTCTCCTAGAACTACAGTCTTTGCCTTGTCCAGTCTACTTGAAGCTTCTCAAGATTTTTTTGGAAGGTGGGTGGATGGCCAGAGAAATGAACAGAATAACTGTTTTTAAAGACTTACCAGCTCATACATGCTTACATATAACGTACTTATACTCTAAAAAAATGTAATGATTTTAATGAAGGTTGTTGTGATGAATCAGTCGCATGACGAGTAAGCCAAGGTTCATTTGGGCTGTGCAGTCGAAAATTGATCTTTGTCCACCAACCACTTTAGCACGCTTCTTCCACCTGTTCAATACAATAAATGTCTGCTTTACAGCACAAAAGTATTGTTCCAATTTCAACATGCAATCACCCCACAAGGAAACCTTAGCAATCGGTTCCAAACACATGCCCTTCTCATTGGCCTCCCCCCATTACCACCTTGGTATTCATAGCACCTCAAGTACCAAACCTATCCCACCTGAACATGACTCCATAAAAGCAGTAATACTGGATGGTATCCTCGTCAGATGCCTCTTCTTTTCTAACCATGCTAAACAGTCCCTTCCATCTATAATTATATGTACTTGAAGATGGTGCCTAAATTCAAGATAATTAAATCTACTTTGCCATCCAGAGGCCTGTTTACATACCTGGTGTGCTTTCCTGGCCCTCTTCTTTTATAACCATCTAAGACAGTCCTGTCCATATATACTTGAATATAGTGCCTAAATTCAAGTTAATTAAAACTTCTTTGCTACCAGAGGCCTGGTTACATACTTGGTTTCTTTCTCTCAGGGCCCTTTATTGGTTGTGCTCGCCACAGACTGGGACAGTGCACCATTTTATGAAAAAGGATTGCTGTTCGCAGCACAGACACAGGCTTGCCTGTACTGGAGAGAGTGATGGAGTGGCAGTCAGTAAGTTTTAAACAAGTGGTATAGCTGTCACTTCAGGCAGTGGTTGATTGCACCTGCATGCAGGAAAGGAGGGTGTCTGGGGATCCCTAGGACCCCCATATCTCCTTAAGACAACAGTATCGGGTGGAGAGGTGCAGTATATGTGCAAATAGTTAGTGTATCTACAACAGCCTGTTTACCCCTGCACCTGAATATTCAATACAGCCAAAGGCTTTCCTCATTTGCTTGAGGCTACACTTCCTGTGTAACAGAAAGACGCTCACCTTGAGCTCATTCAGGCACAACCATTGTACCAACATGATATGTAATACTGAAGAACCACAGAAACGCCTACAGCCCCTTACATCGGAAGTACCCCTTGATGTGCAAAATGCAAGTGCAACCTCCCATTGCCCCGCAGTGCACTTCTTTAATATGAGACGGCAAAGTAAAAAATTTAGAGTTCTGAGATACTCAACAAACTGCTTAAACAACAAGTCTATCTACATGCATGAGACACAAATTACTAGGTTTCTAAAAAGATAAACTTAGGGAGAACAGTTATTTGTTTGGTATTAACTTTTACACGCAAAGCCATTTTTAATGCACTCTTTCTAGTTTCCTTTAAGTATTTGCTGCCAAAATATCAAGGTTAAGGGCTGCCATCAATTAATTTGTCGATACCATCTCCAAGGCCTTCTCTGGTTACCCATGAGAAAAGGAGTACAGTCTAAGGCTGTCTGCGTTGTTTACCATGCCACTGGTCCAAAATTCATCCTCCAGTGGTTCATCAACTATGAACCAAGGATATTCTTCCTTGATTGACTGCTATGCATCTTGCTGTGTCTAATTTTAAGCTAAGGAAATGCGGTAGCAAAGCATTCAACATTTTTGCAGCTCAACTCTGAAACAATATCCCACTGGAGATCAGGGCAGAATCCTCCTTATTAATTTTTAGTACGAAATTAAAGACTTTACAATTCAATTCATAATTGCCATGTTAGTGTCATCATTGTCTGGCACTTACTTAACTAGGCCAGAATAGATAGTTGCACAGTGTCTAGAGACCTGTACAAGAATGAGTATTGTGCTTATCAGATGTCCTGAAATAAATAAATAAATATTCCTTGAAATGACTTACTTGACAAACCTCCACAAGGCATGGAGCCATCTATTAGTGAGCAATCTCTTCTTGCAACATGTTGCATTCACAGTATTCAGAATTGAAACCGATGGTTGGCAAATAAAAACATCAAAAGATGAACCCTGTCTGGGTATACTTTATGTGCTCAGACCACTTTAATTATAGAGACTTCTTCAGGAAGGGGAAGTAAGTGATGGAATCTTGCTGTGCAGCGCTCCACTGTTGTCAACCGAATCAAAGGCTTGGGAATCACATGTCCAAATGGTGTTCCAGAAGGCAACATAGTTTGTTTCTAAGACAAGTTAATGCTGCTTTGGCTACAGAGTATTATAACCTGTAATTCGGGGCTGATTTAGACAAACTGACAGATTTGTTTTTATTCCATAAGTTGCTGCATGTGTAGCGTTCTAATAGCAAATATGCAGCAGTGTTAACAAAATCCTTTATAGCGTCACTGTATGTATTCAATACCCGGTTTACATGTCTTGTTTTGAAGGCAAGGCATTCCTTTTGATGGCAAGCCATTTTTCATCATAAACAGATGAAGTGGTAAAGCAGCACAAACCTCAGGTGATTACTGAGAAATCCTAAAGTGCCATCTATTGCTCTCCGGTTATATCATTGTCATAGGTTCTCAAGCATATAAATCTAGATAGTGTTCCACATTTTAAACAGTTAAATATAAAACCGAGATTTAATGCAGAACCAAAGTGGTTGTCATTCTCTCTTAAAAAAATGTCTGAGATTGCAAATGTGGCATTGTGCGCATCCACTTCGTAGAGGAACATCTCCCAGGGATGGGCAGTCATTTTTCGCACCTACCCAGCAGACCCAATCAAAGCACTCACAACTGGGCAGTCAGTCCTAAAATTCTCAAGTCATACTTTCAACAGTAGAGCATTTTGGTTAAAAAAAGATCTGTTTCCATAGCACAAAATCAAAAATGCCAGTCCATTACATCGACGTTTCCACACCACCAGCCACTAGGTTATGCAGTGTAGAAAATCTCGGTCTGAGACATTTGCGTACACTTTTCCATCAGTGCCACTTATTCAGAAGGTGATCAGGAAAATGAGACCAAAATCTTAGTTGCAACAGCGTGTAACAGACATATGGTATTCCCAACCGTTGAAGATGCCCTGGTTGCCACATTGCAAACTCGGGGTTTGTCCAAATCTGTTAACAATGCAACAAGGCCAATTTTATTGTCCAGATCCACAATGGCTTAATTTAACAGTTTGCTTCCTGAAATCTTAGAGTTGAGTTACCTTCATTTACTGTCCGTGTGAAAGAGTATTTTTAAAGGAGCATGCTATCCTGCAACTCGTGTATGCTATGCAGAAAAATTAGAAGAATTTATACAATTCTGTGACTGAAATTTATACAGCGCTAACCCATGAGACATCATCCACTATCTCTTTCCATTAAAGATGCAGGCCTAGCATACACCTATTCATGTTCATTTGTTGGCTGTAACTGCCTGTTCACAAACAGTCCTTCTCCAGACAGTTCCTGTAATCAATGTTTTCATGGAAAGATACCACTTGGAATCTCAATATTGGTTCAGCCGAGCTTACAGTCTACCATTTGAGGATTGCACTCATATTCTCTACAAGTTCTAACATGGAAGAATTTTTGGTGGTATCACATCTGGAGCAGAGTAAGTGAAACTGATAATAGAAGAGCCTTTCACTTGAGTCGACAAAAACAAAATAGCCTTTCATACATATCCACGCTTGCTTCTAACGTTTGTATTAACTTTCCATCGAAATCAAATCACTACAATCCCAATGTTCTTTCCAAATCCAATATGCATGACAGAAAGAAAACTGCATTCACTGGATGTCAAATGAGCAATTGTTTATTACGTTGACAGATCTAAGCCTCTACGTAAAATAAATCTATTTGTTTCCTTTACTCCTGCGCACCTTAGACAACCCATTTCCATGTATGGCATAGCTAGATGGATAGCCAAATGTATTAAAACCTGCTGTGCATGTGCTCATATGCACCCTGCAGGCATTGTGCAAGTTCATTCTTTTCCCAAAATGGGACTACCATAGCCTTCCATGCCAGTACTACACTCCAGATATTTGCAGAGCTGCTCCAATCCACATACATACACATTTACACAACATTACTGTGTCGATATTCAAGCAAAAAAAGAAAGCCTAAGTGGGCTAAACAGTGTACTACACGAAAATTCCTACAACTATTTCTGCTTTTAGCACACGTCATTCTCAAAGTAAGTGGATATGGCTTTTAAGTCTGTGCATAGCATATGATGTACAACAGCACATGCTACAAATGGCAAAAATATTACTTACCAGTAACCAGCTGTTTTCCCTTGTCAAGTTGTAGATTCACATACACCACCCACCTCTTCTATAAATTGAAAGCAGTCGCATTTGTAGTTCCTTACGCTTCGGTAAGTATAACATACTTCACATAGATAAGCAGCTGCATGTATGCAGATGGGGAAAATATTGTAAGTTTAGTCTGCATGCTGGTGCATTTCAAGTGTCGGCTACATGATCACAAATCATTCTGTGAACTGACACTTAAACCTTGAAGTAAGCAACTTCTGATATTCTGAGCCCAGCATTAGATGGTAGGCATACACAATGCTTGTGATCTACAACATGACAAATTGAAAACACTGGGCTACAGATGAGTAACGTGTTCCATATAAGGTACAGCTGTTGAGTATGTAAAATAAGAAAGCTAGTCTCTGTATAAGCCTAGAGAGACATTTTGCATCTTTTACCTGTACTTCTATATTGTGCCTTCACTTTTTAACAGGGTCTGTGATTCCCTGCCTTTATCTCTGTCTCATTGTGTGTTCCTACAGGAGTGTGGCATTACACCAGAGAGTGAGAACCTAACTCTGTCCTCATCAGGAGCTATTGGTCACTCATCGTGTACTGGTACACCTCTATCCTCCACCATCACTTCTCCAGAAGGTAAAGGAAGCTTTTGTTACAGTTGTTTCATGCGTCTAATGATGGGGGGGGGAGGGGTCGGGAGGCTTGACAAGTTTACCCATTAGTACAGTAGTTTCTTATGTATATGTGGGAACCAAAGATTAACAATAAAATAGACTTTCCACCTTTTAGTTTCAGTTGGCAGCACTTTTTTCAGTCAGCCTTTGGTGGCTCCATTGCTCCAGGGAGAGCTTGATAAGCTTTCTTGAATGAGCTTCAATAACCCTCAGTATAGCCCCAAATTACGAGTCTGTCAAATCCTCAGCAGGTCTCTAGTTTTATTTATCTTTTATCCAAAATGACAGCTATAGATTTTATCTTACTAGGCTGTGCTTTAATATAATCCACTTTTAGTGACTTTTCCGGTGCAGGGCACCTGGTTCATTAATCTCCCCATCTGTCCCTGTGATCATGTTTCCAAGCAAAGCACTTTAAGTTGTTCTGCACTTTGTACTCTTCGTATAGGAAACTTTTTTTGTTGTTCCCACTATAACGTGCTGCTAATGGTAGACATTATAAGGCAGCTCTTGTTTTCCTGCAAACATTGAAGGTCCACACACTTGTTATGGAGTGATCAATTTTATCAGAAGCTTCTTAGCCACTAGAACTAGGTATGGCTCGGTAACTTGTCTTTAAAAGATCAGTGAATATGTGAGGGAGCCCTGTACATGTATGAGGTCATCAGTTTTATTCTCTAGCGTATTTTGTACCCCCTCTTCAAATATTTGGATTTGTATTCTTTTTTTATATTTTCTTATCTAAGAAGTTGTCTTTTATATGAATTGTGCTTTTATGACTGACCTGTCAGCCAAATAAAGTTGATTGATGATGAAAACGATGATGATGATATTGAAGTTATTAATTTATTTGTGGTCATGAATATCATTGACCATCCATGGTGGAGAAGTCAACACTGCTTAATGATTTCTTCTCCATCACATGAAATCTAATTTATTCAGGAACTGTCAGCGTTTCTTCTCAGTAATCTTGGAGACTTGATCTTCTTGACCTGTCATATTGCCTTTTTGAGATTCAGAATGTATTGCTAGTCCAGAGTGGGCCTGGGAAGAAGTCAGCTGTTGAATTCAAAATCATAGTACAGCTTTGTTTTCTCCTTGTAAAGTTGTGCTGCCTTTACTCTTTCTTTTTTTAAATTGTCATGAAAACAACATTGGCTTGTTCAGGGGCTGAAGTCTCCTTATTGTCTTCTTCATGGCTTAATTTGCTACTTGTGTTGAACAAAAGAAAACTGGCTGTGCATAGGTGGACAGATCTGCAAATAAGTGTTTCTGTTATTGAACATGCAAATGCACTATTTTTTTATAATGTATAATTACGCTTGTTACGTCCATGGCAGCAATCCAGTGTCATGCCAAACAGCATGCAAAATCATTTGACTAACCACTATAAATGAATGAACATTATCTTTTTCAGATTGTAATTATTTTGGATACTTACCATCCTTGATATATTTCCGTAGAGATCCTTAAATACATTTTAGCTGTAAAGTGATTTGAATCCCATCATAGATTTTTATGTCCCCTATTGACACATGAGTCATGATTCATGTCTCTGGTAAGTTTATTTATTGAGCTTAAACCGAATTATTTTTCTAGTGCTTTGAGAAGTACCTTAACTTTTATCAGTACTGTACCTACCCAAAGTTTATGAGCACACTGTGCTTATCATAATTACACACTGATAGTTGCATCATTATTTGGCATGACGCTGCATTGCTGCCTAGCACACACAATTATAAAATTAGTGCATTTTCACGTTCTATATCAATTCTTCACGATTACATGTGTCTGTATGACCTTTTCAGCAAGTACTTTTAATAGATCCACTTCATGTTTAGTCTGCACAGTCCGAGTGCCACACTAATATGGGCATCATATTCTTGTGCATATGATTCTGCATATTGAATAAGGTTTTTTTTCTGTTCTCCATAGGGTCCTTTTATATAAACATTGTCCTGAAGATGGTTTCATCGATGTTTACCTTTTATATACATTGCAATAAGTAATGGCACACATGTAAATAGAATAAATCAGTACATGAAATGTCACAAATACAATAGAAAAACAATAATATGTTCAAAAATGCAGTCCTTTTCAGAGTTCAATAAATGTTTAATTCACAAAATAAATTGAAATTCTGCAGTCCGATCAACATGTCCCATCCATAACTTTTCACTTGAAATATAATGTTCGATGGCATATGTTGCTGCAGATACACATGTTTCGCACAGTCCGCTGCCTGGTGTTGGGCTCGGAGTATTACAAGTTGTTTTTCTTCGAAGAAGTCTTTTTTGGTCACAGGACCGAAGGACTCCTCCCTCTTCGGCTCCATTGCGCATGGGCGTCGACTCCATCTTAGATTGTTTTTTTCCGCTGTCGGGTTCGGACGTATTCCTTTTCGCTCCGTGTTTCGGTTCGGAAAGTTAGTCAGAATCTCGGAAGAAAGCGTCGGTATTGTTCCGTTCGGTATCGGGATAGTTAGGTACATCGACACTGATCATCGGAAGACTTTGGGGTAGCTTCGATTCCCCCATCGGGGCCTGGTCGGCCCGACCGCGTGCGACATCGAAGCCGATGGAATGGACCCCGTTTCGTTTCTGCCCAAAATGTCACAGTAAGTATCCTTATACAGATCAGCACTTGGTCTGTAACTTGTGCTTGTCCCCCGAGCACAAGGAGGATACCTGTGAGGCCTGTCGAGCCTTCCGGTCCAGAAAAACACTCCGGGACCGAAGAGCCAGGCGTCTACAAATGGCGTCCACGCCAACAAAACAACGTTTCGACGACGAAGAGGAAACATTCTCGGTTCCGGAATCAGAATCCGGAGACTCCGACGTCGAACAACAGCAACAAACAGTGAGTAAGACGTCGAAAATTAAAAGCATCGAGAAGACAAAAGCCCAGGGGACGCCACTGCCAACAGGCCATGGCTCCACCCATAAAACCGGCGACCCGTCGAAGGCGCCGAAAAAGGGCACGCCCATAGCGAAGACACCCGACTCCGGTCGAGGGACGGCCATGGAGCAACCTCGGAGCCGAGATAGCGGCTCCGAGAGGCAAAAACAAGATGCCGGCACCGAAAAACATCGGCACCGAGACACACTGCCGAAAGCCACAAAAATTCTGTCTGTGCCGAAGCCGAAAAAAGATTCTCTCTCGGCGCCAAAAAGTTCCACACCTTCATCCTACACAGAGGAACAAGGAATAAGTGGCCAGATGCACAGATTTGGACAAGAGCTCCAAAGTGTAGAATCAGACTACACACAAAAGAGACTGTACATCCAGCAAGACACAGGGAAGATATCAACCCTTCCCCCAATAATGAGGAAAAGAAGGATCGGACTTCTCAAGGATGACGCACAACCACAAGCCAAAGTGGTTAAAAAAGTCACGCCTCCACCCTCTCCACCACAACAGGCATCGCCGGCACAAACACCGCCACAAATGCACTCACCAGCGCAAACTACCATAAGTCAAGATAATCAGGATCAAGACGCTTGGGACCAATATGACACCCCAGTGCCGGACAATGATCCCGATTCATACCCCACAAAGCCGTCACCGCCAGAGGACAGTACCTCATACTCGCAACTGGTGGCTAGGGCTGCAGAATTCCACAATGTCCAACTGCATTCCGATCCTATAGAGGATGATTTTTTATTTAACACCCTCTCGGCTACACATAGCCAATATCAATGTCTCCCAATGCTACCAGGGATGTTACGGCACGCAAAACAAATTTTTGAAGAGCCCGTAAAATCAAGAGCCATCACCCCAAGGGTGGATAAGAAATACAAACCACCACCCACAGACCCAGTGTTTATTACTTCGCAGTTACCACCTGACTCCGTAGTAGTAGGGGCAGCTCGCAAGAGAGCAAATTCCCATACATCTGGCGACGCCCCACCTCCGGACAAAGAAAGCAGAAAATTTGATGCGGCAGGAAAAAGAGTAGCATCACAGGCAGCCAACCAGTGGCGCATCGCAAATTCTCAAGCGCTGCTGGCCAGATATGACCGCGCACACTGGGATGAGATGCAACTTCTCGTAGACCATCTTCCCCAGGAATACCAAAAAAGGGCGCAGCAAATAGTTGAAGAGGGACAAACGATCTCAAACAATCAAATCCGCTCTTCACTGGACGCAGCCGATACTGCAGCGAGAACAGTCAACACTGCTGTCACCATAAGGAGACACGCTTGGCTCCGCACTTCAGGCTTCAAACCTGAAATCCAGCAGGCTGTCCTTAATATGCCCTTCAACGAGAAACCACTTTTTGGCCCTGAAGTGGACACAGCCATTGAAAAACTTAAAAAGGACACAGACACGGCCAAAGCCATGGGCGCACTCTACTCCCCGCAGAGCAGAGGCTCTTTTAGAAAAACTCCATTTAGAGGGGGGTTTCGTGGCCAACCCACAGACACCACCAGCCAACAAACAAGAACCACACCATATCAGGGTTCATTCCAAAGGGGAGGTTTCAGGGGATATAGAGGGGGTCAATTCCCAAGGAGTAGGGGAAGATTCCAGACTCCAAAAACACCTCCACCTAAACAGTGACTTTCAAGTCACACAACCCCTTCACTCAACACCAGTGGGGGGAAGACTAAGCCAATTCTACCAATCTTGGCAGCAGATTACAACAGACAATTGGGTATTAGCAATAATCCAACATGGCTATTGCATAGAATTCCACAAATTCCCACCAAACATCCCTCCAAAAACACGCAAAATGTCACCACAACATTTAGAACTTTTAGGACTAGAAGTTCAAGCACTACTGCAAAAGGATGCAATAGAGTTAGTACCAGTACAACAAAAAAACACAGGAGTTTACTCCCTGTACTTTCTAATTCCAAAAAAAGACAAAACATTAAGACCAATATTAGATCTCAGGACACTAAATACCTACATCATATCGGACCACTTTCACATGGTCACACTACAAGACATCATTCCACTGCTCAAACAGCAAGATTACATGACCACATTAGACCTAAAAGATGCGTACTTTCATATACCGATACACCCTTCTCACAGAAAGTACCTAAGGTTCGTATTCAAAGGAATACATTACCAATTCAAAGTGTTGCCATTCGGAATAACAACTGCACCAAGAGTGTTCACAAAATGTCTAGCAGTAGTAGCAGCACATATCAGGAGACAACAGATACATGTGTTTCCTTACCTGGACGATTGGCTAATCAAGACCAACACAGTAAAAAAGTGCACAAACGACACCACATATGTCATACAAACCCTTCACAAACTGGGTTTCTCCATCAACTATACAAAATCACACCTCGAACCGTGTCAGACACAACAATATCTAGGAGCAACCATCAACACATCAAAGGGAATTGCCACTCCAAGTCCACAAAGAGTGCAAGCATTCCACAAGGTAATAAGTGCTATGTTTCCAAACCAAAAGATACAAGCAAAATTTGTGCTAAAACTTCTAGGCATGATGTCATCATGCATAGCCATTGTCCCAAACGCAAGACTACACATGCGACCCTTACAACAGTGCCTAGCATCACAATGGTCACAGGCACAGGGTCAACTTCAAGATCTGGTGTTGGTAGACCGCCAAACATACCTCTCGCTTCTATGGTGGAACAGCAACAATTTAAACAAAGGGCGGACATTTCAGGACCCAGTGCCTCAATACGTTATAACAACAGATGCTTCCATGACAGGGTGGGGAGCACACCTCAATCACCACAGCATTCAAGGACAATGGGATGTACACCAAACAAAATTTCATATCAATTACCTAGAACTGTTAGCAGTATTTCTAGCGTTAAAAGCCTTTCAACCCATAATAACACACAAATACATTCTTGTCAAAACAGACAACATGACAACAATGTATTATTTAAACAAACAAGGAGGAACACACTCAACACAATTGTGCCTCCTAACACAAAAAATATGGCAGTGGGCGATTCACAACAACATTCGCCTAATAGCACAATTTATTCCAGGGATCCAAAACCAACTTGCAGACAACCTTTCGCGAGACCACCAACAAGTCCACGAATGGGAAATTCACCCCCAAGTTCTGAACAAGTACTTTCAAATTTGGGGAACACCCCAGATAGATTTGTTCGCAACAAAAGAAAACGCAAAATGCCAAAACTTCGCATCCAGGTACCCACACCGCGAATCACAAGGCAATGCTCTATGGATGAGTTGGTCAGGGATATTTGCATACGCTTTTCCCCCTCTCCCTCTCCTTCCATATCTAGTAAACAAGTTGAGTCAAAACCAACTCAAACTCATACTGATAGCACCCACATGGGCAAGACAACCTTGGTATACAACTCTACTAGACCTTTCACTAGTACCGCATGTCAAACTACCCAACAGACCAGATCTGTTAACACAACACAAACAACAGATCAGGCATCCAAACCCAGCATCATTGAATCTGGCAATTTGGCTCCTGAAATCCTAGAATTCGGACACTTAGACCTCACACAAGAATGCATGGAGGTCATAAAACAAGCTAGAAAAGCTTCCACTAGACACTGCTATGCATCTAAGTGGAAAAGATTTGTTTGCTACTGCCATACCAATCAAATCCAACCATTGCATGCCTCTACAAAGGACATAGTGGGATACTTACTACATTTGCAAAAAGCGAATCTCGCTTTTTCATCTATAAAAATACACCTCGCAGCAATATCTGCTTACCTACAAACTACTCATTCATCGTCTCTATTTAGAATACCAGTTATTAAAGCATTCATGGAAGGGCTAAAAAGAATTATACCACCAAGAACACCACCAGTTCCTTCATGGAACCTTAACATCGTCTTAACAAGACTCATGGGTCCACCTTTCGAACCCATGCATTCCTGTGAAATGCAATATCTAACCTGGAAAGTCGCATTTCTCATTGCAATCACATCCCTCAGAAGAGTAAGTGAAATACAGGCATTTACCATACAAGAACCATTTATTCAAATACACAAAAATAAAATAGTTCTAAGAACAAATCCAAAATTTCTACCAAAAGTAATCTCACCATTCCATTTAAATCAAACAGTAGAATTGCCAGTGTTCTTCCCACAACCAGATTCCGTGGCTGAAAGGGCACTACATACATTAGACATCAAAAGAGCACTAATGTACTACATTGACAGAACAAAGCTAATCAGGAAAACAAAACAACTGTTCATAGCTTTTCAAAAACCACACATAGGAAATCCAATCTCTAAACAAGGCATTGCTAGATGGATAGTCAGATGTATTCAAACATGCTATCTTAAAGCCAAAAGAGAATTGCCTATTACACCAAAGGCACACTCAACCAGAAAGAAAGGTGCTACAATGGCCTTTCTAGGAAACATTCCTATGAGCGAAATATGTAAGGCTGCCACCTGGTCTACCCCTCATACATTTACTAAAAACTACTGTGTAGACGTACTAAATGCACAACAAGCTACAGTGGGCCAAGCTGTACTAAGAACATTATTCCAAACTACTTCAACTCCTACAGGCTAAACCACCGCTTTTAGGGGAGGTAACTGCTTTATAGTCTATGCGAAACATGTGTATCTGCAGCAACATATGCCATCGAACTGAAAATGTCACTTACCCAGTGTACATCTGTTCGTGGCATTAGTCGCTGCAGATTCACATGTGCCCTCCCGCCTCCCCGGGAAGCCTGTAGCCGTTTAGAAGTAGATCTTAAATCTTAAACATTTGTACATTTGTAAATAATTATTATAAACTTTTTATGTACATACGTATTCACTCCATTGCATGGGCACTATTTATAGCAAACAACTCCATCCTCACCCTCTGCGGGGAAAACAATCTAAGATGGAGTCGACGCCCATGCGCAATGGAGCCGAAGAGGGAGGAGTCCTTCGGTCCCGTGACCAAAAAAGACTTCTTCGAAGAAAAACAACTTGTAATACTCCGAGCCCAACACCAGGCAGCGGACTGTGCGAAACATGTGAATCTGCAGCGACTAATGCCACGAACAGATGTACACTGGGTAAGTGACATTTTCAATACTCCTTTATCCAATAGCAATATCTAATCCAAAAAGAGCATCCAAAAAGGTCTATATCCAATAGCAATCTCTAATCCAAAAAAGATCATCCAAAAAGGTCAACACGTGTTTCATCCGGGGAGTGCCCCTGAATTTCTTCAGGACCTCCTTTAAATCAGATAATGTTGTCTTGTTCAGTACCTTGTTCAATTATCCGTATGAACTGTGTATTATATTAGCCCAAACACATATCCGAGTTCGTCTCCCGTATTCCCGTAACCGGTTTTGAATACAGTGCGTTGGCGTACTCGCGGCGTGAGGAGTTAAATTCCAAAATTTAAACTAAATTGGAAATTAGATACGGGAGACTAAGCCGGATATGTGTTTGGGCTAATATAATACACAGTTCATACGGATAATTTTGGAAGAGTGTTCATATTTAAATACTTTGATACTCTTAAGAAACCACGGGTTTCCAAGGTACTGAACAAGACAACATTATCTATTTATATACATATATATATATATATATATATATATATATATATATATGTTCGATGGCATGTGTAGCTGCAGATACACATGCTGTACAAGGTTCCTGCCATCTAGTGTTGGGCTCGGAGTGTTACAAGTTGTTTTTCTTCGAAGAAGTCTTTTCGAGTCACGAGACGGAGGGACTCCTCCCTTTCGGCTCCATTGCGCATGGGCGTCGACTCCATCTTAGATTGTTTTCTTTCCGCCATCGGGTTCGGACGTGTTCCTCTTTGCTCCGTATTTTGAATCGGGAAAGTTAGCTAGTTATCGGAAAATTTGACGGTATTGTTCGCGCTCGGTACCGGTTTAGTGTTAGCACATCGACACCGAAAAAAAGAAGCGCTCCGGCGGCCCTTCGGGGCTTCCACTCTTCAGCGGGGCCTGGTCGGCCCGACCGCGTCATCTCCAAACCTCATGGACCGGACCTCCTTCCGTTTCTGCCCGAATTCCCACGCAAAGTATCCTTCTATAGACCAACACTTGGTCTGTAATCTGTGTCTATCACTGGAACACAGGGAGGATACTTGCGAGGCCTGTCGGGCATTTCGATCGAAGAAGACCCTATGTGATCGAAGAGCTAGAAGACTACAGATGGCGTTGACACCGGCCAAACAGGTCGAGGAAGAGGAGAGATTCTCCATTCAAGATTCGGACTCGGACGACTCCGAAAGTGAGCAGCCGACGGCGCAGCAACAAACTGTGAGTAAATCAGCCCCGGCAAAGACTCACTCAAGTTATAAAGGCCAAGGGGATGCCACCGCCAACAGGCCATGGCTTAACCCGAAAACACGGTGACCAAACATTGGCACCGAAAAAGGCCTCCCAGCATCCGAAGACATCCGACTCCGGTCGAGATACCGGCTCCGAACCATCTCTGCACCGAGAGTTCGACACCCCCAAAGTCAAAAAGGTTTCCTCGGAGCCGAAAAAGAGCGTACCAAAACCTTCGGTGTCGAAACATGCAGCATCGGAGCCGAAAACAGGCTCCCATACAAAAGAGCACGGCCTTTCCAGCCAAATGCAAGGGCACAGATTTGAGCAGGAACTAGGCATGGGAGAGCCAGACCATACTCAAAGGAGGCTGCACATACAGAAAGAGACGGGGAAAATTCAAACTCTTCCTCCAATAAAAATGAAGTGAAAGCTAGCATTCCAGGAGTCGGAAATGCAGCCAAGAGCAAAGGTGGCAAGAGACAAGACACCACCAAGGGTTTCGCCACAGCCTTCACCATTGCATTCACCACACCTGTCCCCGGTAGCAACACCCCCAATGCAGTCGCCAACACACACGGGGATGACACAAGATGACATGCATGGAATTTATATGATGCACCGGTCTCAGACAATAGTCCCGATTGCTACCCGGCAAGGCCGTCCCCACCAGAGGACAGCACTGCATATATGCAGGTGGTATCAAGGGCAGCTACTTTCCATAATGTAGCAATCCATGCAGAGCCCATAGAAGACGACTTCTTATTTAACACCTTGGCATCCACTCACAGCTCTTACCAAAGTTTGCCAGTGCTCCCAGGCATGTTAAAACACGCCAAACAGGTGTTCCAGGACCCAGTAAAAGGCAGAGCCATCGCACCTAGGGTGGAGAAGAAATATAAACCTCCCCCAACGGACCCTGTGTTTATAACACAGCAACTAACACCAGATTCAGTGGTAGTGGGAGCAGCCAGAAAGAGGACAAACTCCCAATCCTCAGGAGACGCACCACCGCCCGACAAGGAAATTGGATGCAGCAGGCAAACGGGTGGCAGCACAGGCAGTCAATCAGTGGCGGATTGCCAATTCTCAGGCTCTACTGGCTCGCTACGACAGGGCACACTGGGACGAGATGCAACGTATAATTCAGCACTTGCCCAAGGAATACCAAAAACGTGCCCAACAGGTTGTTGAGGAAGGACAAACGATTTCAAACAACCAAATAAGGTCTGCGATGGACTCGGCAGACACAGCAGCAAGGACAGTGAACACTGCTGTAACCATTCGTAGGCACGCATGGTTACGGAGCTCGGATTTTAAACCAGAAATCCAGCAAGCTGTGCTAAATATGCCGTTCAACCAAGAACAATTGTTTGGGCCGGAGGTGGATATGGCAATCGAAAAGCTCAAAAAGGACATAGACACGGCCAAAGCCATGGGCGCGCTCTACTCCCCACAGAACAGAGGCACTTTTAGAAAGCCGCAATTTAGAGGGGGGTTTCGTTCCCAAACCACAGAACCTTCCACCTCACAAGTCAGACCCACATATCAGGGCCAGTACCAAAGAGGAGGTTTTTGAGGAACATACAGGGATGGACAATTCCCAAAGGCAAGAGGGAAATTCCAGAGCCCAAAAAACCCTCAAACCAAACAGTGACTTCAATGTCACAAACCCTCACCACTCAACAGCATTGGGGGGGAGACTTACTGCATACTACGACAACTGGGAAAACATAACTACGGACGCATGGCTCCTAGCCATTATCCAACATGGTTATTGCATAGAATTCCTACAATTGCCACCAGATGTGCCCCCAAGAGCACACAATATGTCCAAACAACACTTAGACCTGTTACAACTAGAAGTCCAAGCATTGTTACAAAAACAAGCAATAGAACTAGTTCCCAACCATCAAAAAGGAACAGGTGTCTACTCCCTGTATTTCCTAATTCCAAAGAAGGACAAAACGCTGAGACCCATATTAGACCTCAGAACACTGAATCTTTACATCAAATCAGATCACTTTCACATGGTAACACTTCAAGACGTGATTCCCTTGCTCAAAAAACAGGACTACATGTCAACATTAGATCTCAAGGATGCATATTTCCACATACCCATACATCCTTCCCACAGGAAATACTTAAGGTTTGTAATCCAAGGCGTGCTTTACCAATTCAAGGTGTTACAATTCGGGATAACAACAGCCCCAAGGGTATTCACAAAATGCCTTGCAGTAGTAGCCGCTCACATCAGGAGACAGCACATGCATGTATTCCCTTACTTGGACGATTGGTTAATAAAAACCAGCACTCAGCAACAGTGTCTTCAACACGCACAATACGTGATAGAAACTCTACACAAACTAGGGTTCTCTATAAATTACCAAAAATCAAATCTACAAACATCCCAAATACAACAATACTTGGGAGCAACACTCAATACACAAACGGCGATTGCCACTCCAAGTCCACAAAGGGTACAGGTGTTCCGCAATACAATATTAAACATATAGCCAAACCAACACTACCAAGTGAGGTTTGTAATGAAACTTCTAGGCATGATGTCTTCATGCATAGCCATCGTCCCAAACGCAAGACTACAAATGCGGCCCTTACAACAGTGTCTAGCAACACAATGGACACAGGCACAGGGTCAACTCCAAGATCGAGTGTTGATAGACCGCCAAACACACCTCTCGCTTCAATGGTGGAACCCTATAAATTTAAACCAAGGGCGGCCATTCCAAGACCCAGTGCCTCAATACGTGATCACAACAGATGCTTCCATGATGGGGTGGGGAGCACACCTCAACCAGCACATTATACAGGGACAATGGAACATTCAACAAAAACAACTGCACATAAATCACTTAGAACTGTTGGCAGTGTTTCTAGCATTGAAAGCATTTCAACCCCTGGTAGCCCACAAACACATTCTTGTCAAAACAGACAACATGACGACAATGTATTACCTCAACAAACAGGGAGGGACACACTCCTCACAACTGTGTCTCTTAGCACAAAAAAATTGGCATTGGGCAATTCACAATCACATTTGCCTAATAGCACAATACATCCCAGGTATTCAAAACCAGTTGGCCGACAATCTCAGTCGAGCTCACCAACAAACACACGAATGGGAAATTCCTCCCCAGGTCCTACAAACTTACTTTCTACGATGGGGAACACCACAAATAGACCTATTCGCAACAAAAGAAAACGCAAAATGACAAGACTTTGCGTCCAGGTATCCACACCCTCTGTCCAAGGGCAATGTGTTATGGATGAGTTGGTCAGGGATATTTGCTTACGCTTTCCCCCCTCTCCCACTCCTTCCTTATCTGGTAAACAAATTGAGTCAAAACAGACTCAAACTAATACTCATAGCACCAACCTGGGCTCGCCAACCGTGGTACACAACACTTCTGGACCTGTCAGTAGTACCTCGTATCAAACTACTAAACAGACCAGATCTGTTAACTCAACACAAACAACAGATCAGACACCCGAATCCAGCATCACTCAATCTAGCAATCTGGCTCCTGAAGTCTTAGAATTTGGACATGTAGACCTTACACAAGAATGTATGGAGGTCATTAAACAAGCTAGGAAACCTACTACAAGACATTGTTATGCAAACAAATGGAAAAGATTTGTTTATTACTGCCATAATAATCAAATTCAACCACTACATGCTTCCGCAAAGAACATTGTAAGCTACTTGTTACACTTACAAAAATCTAAACTAGCATTCTCTTCTATTAAAATACATCTCACAGCAATATCTGCCTATCTGCAGATTACACATCATCAAAGCATTTATAGAGGGTTTAAAAAGAATCATACCCCCGAGAACACCACCAGTCCCCTCATGGAATCTCAATATTGTGTTAACACGGCTCATGGGACCACCATTTGAACCCATGCACTCTTGTGAGATGCAATACTTAACTTGGAAAGTAGCCTTCCTGATAGCTATCACATCTCTTAGAAGTGTAAGTGAAATACAAGCATTTACTATACAAGAACCCTTTATACAAATACATAAACATAAAGTAGTTCTCCGTACAAATCCCAAATTCTTACCAAAAGTTATATCACCATTCCACCTAAACCAAACAGTGGAACTCCCAGTCTTTTTGCCACAGCCAGACTCAGTAGCCGAAAGAGCCTTACATATGTTAGACATTAAAAGAGCACTAATGTATTACATTGATAGAACAAAACAGTTTCACAAAACAAAACAATTGTTTGTAGCCTTCCAAAAACCTCATGCAGGAAATCCGATATCCAAACAAGGCATTGTGTAGGCGGGTGTCGTCCACCTCGCCTACCGACGTGCAGTCCTGGCGCCGGCAGAGTACGTCCTCCATCTCCATTACGCGTTGTCAAGGAGACACGTGGGGGATGTACACCCGATCGGCACCGGACTTCCGGGTTGCCGCATCGGAAAAGGGAAAGGACGCCATAAAAAGAAGAGACGCCGAACCAGAGAAGAGCGAGACGAGCGAAGACGGCAGGACGGAGGAACCAACGGGAGCAGAACCAAGTGCGGCCGAAACGAGGACGGAGAAGCAGAAGCCCGGTGCACGCGCTGGAGCTGAAGAGAGCTCACGGAAGGAAGAGGAATCCTGCCACGACCCAGGAGGGTCGTGGCTATACAAGGTACGGGGCATATTCAGGGGCGCCCACATTAAAGGGGTAAGGGGGAGGTGGAAGGAGGAAAAGGAGACTGGGGAGGGCGGAAAGGAAACAGGCCAGATTGGTTTGGGTGCTGGGAACTCGGGAGCCACAGACCACCTTGCCAACCCCTCACTACCCTGACGGCCACAGTAACCGCCCGTTTTTTCTTGCGCTCTCCCTCCTAATCCATCCTCAGTCAAAACACCACCTCCTGTAGTTCCTTCCCTCACGCACCCCCCCACCCCCTTGTACTAACAAGAGAATAAAGATAGTAAACTACTGTTCTACTTACCAAGACATATCCTCTTGTTCTGCCGAGGGTCCACGGGAACCCAGAAGAAGCTGTCGGAAGATCGCCACCTAAAAGGGAAAAGAAAGAAGATTAAGGACTCTCACAAACCACCCAGCACCTAAATTAGAGAATCACTGGAGAGAGACTAAGGAGAAGACCAGTTACTATTCCAATATCTTTACTATAATTAATAAACCATGGCTACGGCCTTATAAAAACCATACAATTTGAGTCCGAGCCCTCTGTACTACTGAGCCCAGCAACCCCACCCTACCACACATTGCCAGATGGATAGTGAAATGTATTCAGACCTGCTTTATCAAAGCAAAAAGAGATCTACCTATTACACCAAAGGCGCACTCCACTAGGAAAAAAGGTGCCACAATGGCTTTTCTAGGGAATATACCTATGACCGAAATCTGTAAGGCAGCCACATGGTCTATGCCTCATACATTCACAAAACATTACTGTGTAGATATGTTAACAACACAACAAGCCACAGTAGGACAGGCTGTATTACGAACATTATTTCAGACAACTTCAACTCCTACAGACTAAGCCACCGCTTTTTGGGGAGATTACTGCTTACTAGTCTATGCACAGCATGTGTATCTGCAGCTACACATGCCATCGAACGGAAAATGTCACTTACCCAGTGTACATATCTTCGTGGCATGAGACGCTGCAGATTCACATGCGCCCTCCCACCTCCCCGGGAGCCGTAAGCCGTTATAAGTTGGATGAAAACTGTAAAACTTGTAAATAAATACTTTTTTAAGACACATTATGTACATACATACTTACTCCATTGCATGGGCACAATTAATATATTCAATACTCCTACCTCACCCTCTGCGGGGAAAACAATCTAAGATGGAGTCGACGCCCATGCGCAATGGAGCCCGAAAGGGAGGAGTCCCTCGGTCTTGTGACTCGAAAAGACTTCTTCGAAGAAAAACAACTTGTAACACTCCGAGCCCAACACTAGAGGGCAGGATAATGCACAGCATGTGAATCTGCAGCGTCTCATGCCACGAACAGATGTACACTGGGTAAGTGACATTTTCCATATATATATATATGTTCGATGGCAGGTGTAGCTGCAAATACACATGCTATGCATATCCTTTCCGACATCTAGTGTTGGGCTCGGAGTGTTACAAGTTGTTTTTCTTCGAAGAAGTCTTTTCGGAGTCACGGGATCGAGTGACTCCTCCTCTCGGTTCCATTGCACATGGGCCTCGACTCCATTGTTAGATTGTGTTCTTTCCGCCATCGGGTTCGGACGTGTTTCCTCTTGCTCCGAGATTTCGATTCGGAAACCTTGGAAAACCTTCTTATTCGATTTTGATCGCGTTTTCCATCTAGCATCGAGCCTGTAGTACCGTCGGAACCGTATTTTTTGCCCTTTGGGGCACGTGCGCCCAACTCGGGCCTGTTCGGGCCTACGGCATGGAAAGCCTGATGGATCGGACTCCATTCCAATTCTGCCCTCGGTGCCACGGGAAGTACCCCTATAGAGACCAGCACTTAGTTCGTAATTTGTGCCTTTCTCCAGACCATCGAGAAGAAAATTGTGAGGCCTGTCGATCATTTTGTTCAAAGAAGACTCTCAGAGATTGCACAGCTAGAAGACTCGAAATGGCGTCAACGCAGTGAGCATCTCGACATCGCGGAAGAAGAGCAGGCACAGACAGCAGTCTCCATCCGAGACGCAGACTCCGAATCTGAGGACGACAGACCCATCCCAGCTGGGACAGTATGTGAGTACGTCTGCCCCTACACCCCTGCACAAAAGACCTTTAAAGGCCTTGGGTACACCACTGCCGGAAGGCCATGGTTCGGCCCAAAAAAAGACTATCGGCGACCGTCCTTTGAGGTCGGCGCAAAGAAGGCCACTCCTCCGTCTACTTCAGAGTCGAGTAAATCTGGCAAAGGCTCCATTTCCGACTCCAGAAAAAAAAAATATATTCTTCGGGGTCAAAAATTTGGCAGTCTGTTTCAGAGCCGAGACCTTCCACAACCTTTTTGGGACCGAAAAACACAACAAGCTTCGAAGCCGAAAAAATCCTCATATACAGAGGAACAAGGACTTTCAAAAAAAATTGAGAGAAATCCATAAAGCTCTCTGAGGAAATTTTACAAATTATAGATGAGAGACAATCCAGAATACACATCCATAAAGAGACAGGAAGAATTGTCACTGCACCTCCTTTAAAAACAAAAAGAAAGCTAGCTTTCCAAGAGGAACTGGACTCTGCACAGCCACTAGGAAAGGTGCAAAAACAAAAGGCGAAGCCAATACCTCTTCATACTTCTCCTCATTCTCCACAATTATCTGTCTCACCTCACACCAGCCCACCACCAATCCCTTCTCCAACACATTCATTATGTTCACAGGGAGATACGGCAGACCCATGGGATCTTTATGACCCGTATCCCATCCCAGATAATGACCCAGATACTTACCCATCAAAACCATCTCCACCAGAAGATACCACTGCATACAACCAGATCATATCCAGGGCAGCAGCTTATCATGGGGTAACCATGCATTCAGAGTCATTGGAAGAAGATTTCTTATTTAATACACTATTTTCTACACATTCCAAGTACCAGTGACTTCCAATGTTACCAGGCATAGTAAAACACGCAGACCAAATTTTTAGCGAGCTTGTAAAAGCTAGGATTATCACACCTAGAATCAATAAAAAGTATAAGCCTGCACCCTCTGACCCAGATTACATTACTCACCAGGTCCCTCCAGATTCAGTAGTGGTCAGTGCAGCAAGAAAGAGGACAAATAGCCAGTCTTCAGGAGATGTACCTTCTCCTGATAAGGAGAGCAGAAAATTTGACGCAGCAGGAAAAAGAGTTGCTACACAGGCAGCAAATCAGTGGATAATTGCAAATTCTCAGGCACTTCTAGCCCACTATGATAGGGCCCATTGGGATGAAATGCAGGATATTATACAGCATCTCCCAAAAGAGCACCAGAAGAGGGCACAGCAAGTAGTAGAAGAGGGGCAACCGATTAGTAATAATCAAATAAGATCTGCCCTTGATGCTGCTGATACAGCTGCAAGGAGCATAAAGACTGCCATCACAATCAGAAGACATGCATGGCTGCGCTCCTCTGGTTTTAAACCAGAAATTCAACAGGCTGTACTTAACATGCCTTTTGATAAAAAGAGCCACTTTGGCCCTGAAGTGGACACCACTATTGAAAAACTGAGAAAGGACTCAGATACTGCGAAAGCAATGGGCGCTTTATACACCACCCCATATAGAGGCTCATTTCGCAGGCCACATGTTCGAGGAGGTTTTAAACCACAGTCCTCATAGGCTTCCACCTCCCAAACAAAGCAACCACAACAAACCCAGTATCAACGAGGTGGGTTTAGAGGATCATATAGAGGTCAATACTCCCAAACAAAGCAACCACAACAAACCCAGTATTAACGAGGTGGGTTTAGAGGATCATATAGAGGTCAATACTTTAGAAATAGAGGTAAATTCCAAATCTCTAAACAAACAACAACACAAACTAAACAGTGACTTCCTTCCCTCCCTTCCACTCCACACATCTCCTGTGGGGGGGAAGACTACAGCAGTTCCACTCTCATTGGCAAAAAATCCCAACAGACAACTGGGTATTATCAATTATCCGCAATCGCTATTGCCTAGAATTGACAACCACCTCTCCAAACATTCCGCCAAGATATCACAAGTTGTCCCCCGAACATACAGTTCTGTTACAACAAGAGGTACAATCTCTACTGTTCAAACAAGCAATAGAATTTGTTCCACAGTCCCAACAAGGATCAGGAGTATACTCACTGTACTTCCTAATTCCCCAAAAAGATGGCACCCTCAGGCCCATATTAGACCTCAGGCCCCTCAATCTATACATCTTGTCAGAGCATTTTCACATGGTAACTCTGCAAGATGTTATTCCACTACTGCAAAAACAAGATTTTATGACTGCTCTAGACCTCAAGGATGGGTATTTCCATATACCCATCCACCCAGCTCACAGAAAATACCTCAGGTTTGTCATAGCAGGAAAACACTAGCAGTTTAAAGTGTTGCCATTTGGCATAACAACAGCTCCAAGGGTGTTCACAAAGTGTCTAGCAGTAGTAGCGCCATACTTAAGAAGACAACACATCCATGTCTTTCCATATTTAGACGATTGGCTAATAAAATCAAGCAATCTTTCACAATGCCAAAAACATACTCGTTATGTGATAGAAACTCTGCACACACTAGGTTTTTCTATAAACTACCAAAAGTCACACCTTCAACCAGCACAAGTATAACCGTATCTAGCTGCTATCCTAAATACGCAACTAGCTCTAGCGTATCCAAATATACAAAGGATACAAGCTTTCCAAAATGTAATACCACTCATACGGCCAAATCAACAGTACACTGTAAGACTTATCATGAGGGTTCTAGGAATGATGGCATCTTGCGTAGCAATAGTCCCACATGCAAGATTAAACATGCGGCCCTTACAACAGTGCCTTGCACAAAAATGGTCACAAGCACACTGTCAACTTCAAGATCTAGTGCTGATAGATCGCCAAACACATATGTCCCTTCAATGGTGGATTCGCAGCAATTAGATGAAAGGGCGGTCGTTTCAAGACCCTGTGCCTCAGACCATAATTACAACAGATGCATCAATGATCAGTTGGGGAGCTCACATAAACAATCAAACCATTCAATGTCAATGGGATGTCAAACAGAAACAGCTACACGTAAACCACTTAGAATTATTAGCTGTGGTCCTTGCTTTAAGAGCATTTCAACCTCTTCTCAAACAGAAGAATGTTCTCATAAAAACAGACTACGTGACAACCATGTATTATCTCAACAAACAGGGAGGAACACATTCATCTCAGCTGTCCCTTCTATCCCAAACAATTTGGAAACGGGCAGTTCACAATCAAATTCACCTACTAGCACAATACATTCCAGGAATAGACAATCAGTTGGGAGATCTCCTCAGCAGAAATCACAAACACATGAATGGGAGATTCATTCCCAAGTACTTCAAAAGTACTTTCAAAGGTGGGGAACGCCAGACATAGATCTATTCGCAACAAGCGAAAACGCAAAATGCCAAAACTTCGCATCCGGACACCCACATCCCCTATCCAAGGGCAATGCTCTATGGATCAATTGGTCAGGGATATTTGCTTATGCTTTCCCCCTCTCCCACTCCTTCCATTACTAGTCAATAAATTACGTCAAACGTCACTCAACATGATACTCATAGCACCAACATGGGCACGCCAGCCTTGGTACACAACACTATTCGATCTATCTGTAGTACCTCATTCCAAACTCCCAAACAGACCAGATTTGTTAACACAAAACAAAGGTCAAATCAGACATCCAAACCCCAATACTCTCAATCTAGCGATTTGGCTCCTGAAGTCATAGAATTTGGTTATTTAAATCTTCCATCAGCATGTATGGAAGTAATTAAACAAGCACAAAAACCTACTACTAGACAGTGCTACGCGAACAAGTGGAAAATATTTGTTTACTATAGTCAATCTAAAACCATAGATCCACTTACAGCATCTATACAAGATATTGTATGCTATTTGCTTCATTTACAGAAATCAAATTTGGCTTTTTCATCCATTAAAATACACCTTACGGCAATATCTGCATACTTACAAACTATTCAACATACTTCTCTATTCAGAGTTCCTGTTATCAAAGCCTTCATGGAAGGATTAAGAAGCATCATTCCACCCAGAACACTACCTGTTCCATCTTGCAATTTAAATATTGTACTTACCAGACTCACGGGACCACCTTTTGAACCCATGCACTCTTGCCAAATTCAATTTTTAACATGGAAGGTTGCCTTCCTTGTGGCTATTACTTCTTTAAGAAGAGTTAGTGAAATACAAACATTCACTCTTGAAGAACCTTTTTTTCCAAGTGCACAAACATAAAGTTGTACTAAGAACAAATCCAAAATTTCTACCAAAAGTAGTATCTCCTTTTCACATCAATCAAACAGTGGAATTGCCAGTCTTCTTTACACAGCCAAATTCTATGGCAGAAAGAGCTCTTCATACATTAGATCTCAAAAGAGCTCTTATATACTACAGAGACAGAACTAAAGATTTTAGGAAAACAACACAACTTTTTGTTGCTTTCCAACAACCACATACAGGCAATCCTATATCAAAACAAGGTTTAGCAAGATGGATTGTTAGATGTATACAAACATGTTATATCAAAGCAAAGAGACAACTTTTGATCACTCCTAAAGCACATTCTACAAGAAAGAAAGGCGCATCAATTGATTTTTTAGGAAACATACCAATGGTTGATATATGCAAAGCAGCTACATGATCAACCCCTCATACATTTACAAAACACTACTTTGTTGATGTGTTCTCACAGCAACAAGCCACTGTAGGCCAAGCTGTCTTAAGGACTTTATTCCAAACAACTTCAACTCCTACAGGCTAGCCACCTCTTTTTTTGGGAGGACTAACTGCTTTGTAGTGTATGCATAGCATGTGTATCTGCAGCTACACATGCCATCGAACGGAAAATGTCCCTTACCCAGTGCACATCTGTTCGTGGCATGTAGTGCTGCAGATTTACATGCACCCTCCCTCTTCCCTGGAAGCCTGTAGTTGTTTAAGTTTCTAAGATTTGTACATATGTATATACATTTGTATGGGCGTCTCTTTATATTTCTATACTCTCACTCCTTTCTTCACCCTCTGCGGGAAAACAATTTAACAATGGAGTCAATGCCCATGCACAATGGAACCAAGAGAAGGAGTCACTCGATCCCGTGACTCTGAAAAGACTTCTTTGAAGAAAAACAACTTGTGACACTCCGAGCCCGACACTAGATGTCAGAAGGGAGATGCATAGCATGTGAATCTGCAGCACTATATGCCACAAACAGATGTACACTGGGTAAGTGACATTTTATGTGTGTGTATATATATATATATATATAAATATATATATGTATATATATATATCCTTTTTTTTCCTTTAAAAAAATGAAAGGTTACAAGGGCATTCTAGTTAGGCTCACATTTTCAACGTACAGAACCATAGGAATTCACCTGTTATAGTTGGAGCTATCTTAAGTAACTATAACTCTTGCCCTAAGGTAACTATAACTTATAGCTTGTATGATAAAAATGTGTGCCTAACTATAACGTTGCAGTAACCTTTGTTTTTTTTCAGTGAATTTCTATGCTTTTTTTAACGTAAAGTAATTTTCATTATTGTACGTTAATTTAACCACCGCCGTGCACGGCCTTCGGCCATGCGCGGGGCGGTTGGCTGCAGGGCCTGGGGTCAACCCCTATCACTACCCAAACCTATGCCCTTGGCCTGGCACAGCTGGCGTTGGCCACAGGGCCTGATCTGCTGCCAGATGCTGCAGCCAACAGCCCTAACCACCCAACCCCACTTTGCGTGGGCCTTTGTCCGTGCGCAGCAGGATTTGGCAGCTGCCTGTCTCTCTGGGTGTATGTGGCTGTGAGAGTGTCTGGGTGTGAGCGTGAGTGTGTCAGTGTCTTATTGGGTCTCTTAGTGGTTGTGTCAGTGTCTGTGCGGGTTTGTGAGTAAGTGTGCAAGGGTTTCAGTGGGTCTATGAGTGGGTGTGTGTAAGTGAGTGGGTCTGTCATTGTCTGTGGGTCTGTGAGTGGGTGCATGACGGTTTCAGTGGGTCTGTGAGTGGGAAAAGATAGTAACGTTTAGAATAGCTAATAGAAGAGAAAGTGATCATTCCCGCTATATTTAGAGCTGAAGGGGTACCTCCGAGAATCAAGCAGCTCCAGGATGGGTACGGCAGGGCTTCAGCCTACTGTTAGTAATCATCATAGGACAGTAAAATGGCCTTATTTACTGGAAATTTGGGGGTCATGGCAAACATACAACGTGTTTGCAGACCTATTGAATTCATATGTCAATAAAAGACCTACTGACATACCAATTCTAGATATCCATCAATCTCTAATTCAAGCTTTAAGACCTCATTTAACTAAACCAGCACATCAAAGGCAAAGTCAGGGACTTAATAGTCCTAGGTGGCCTAATCCCTGGTATACGAGAGAATACAAAGAGGGTAAAAAACATTACTTGAAGTTTTAAAGTCCAAAAATCCAGTATCCGTACGGGAGGCAATGGCTAGTTATAAAATAAATCCTGGTTCATGCAGAGAAAAATTAGGAGAAGCAGAATTGGGCTGATCTGCTCCATGTGGTTAAACATAAAGATACAGTAACATTTTGGTGGATAGTTGCACACCTAAGTAAAGAGGGAGTATCTAGCACTGCACATCATTTAGATCCCAGTGAATGGATTCGTCATTTCACCGATCTCTATTCCGAACTTCCTGGCACTTTCAACACCACACTGCCCCAGGCGTCAGTTAACCAAGGCCATAGCAACTGAAACCTGCTTTAGCCTGAAAGAGACAATGGCGGCAATTGGGGCTATAAAACCGGGTTAATCCCCAGGCCTGGACAACATTTCAGGGGACCTATTCAAACACAGCACTGATGTATGGGCCCCAAATATAAATCTAATTAGCAACGCAGTAGCACTAAGGGCCCCTGTACTGCTCTTGCTTAAACTAAGAGGCAACTATCCCAAAGAATGCAGCACTCTTTGTCTGAGTAATGATTTTTTAAGGCACTTCCTAGACATAAAAAAGCACACAAATATATGAAAATAAGCATTTAACTCAAATTAAGTAAAATGTGTATTTTTCAAGAATAATCACAACCGTTAAGCAATCAAAGACATAAATGTGCAATGCATCAACAGGGAATGTGTGTGTATGTATATATAAATCTATAAGCTAAATAATCAAAAGTTAAAATGCATCACCATGGGGGTTAAATCCATCATCCTCACCAGCTCCACTGACTGGTAAACTCTTAAACGGCCAAGGCAGGAGACCCTTCCCCACGTGGGATCAAAATACCCCAGGCAGCACGTTCACTCCAGAGGTGAGTTCCTGTCTTAGCTCAAAGTCTCCCTGTCTTTTATACCTTAAACAAGCTGGGGAGCATTCTAGATCACCCTCCCCTCTGTTATGAAATCAAACACTGGACGTACTTGGTCTGTCTCGAGAACACGTAAAAACCGGGCAGGCCCCCATGTGCATTCCCGAGACAGAGCTGTACCATTCTCAGCCTTGACCACTCATATCTTGTCCGCATCCCCCATAATATGTTCTATGACACGGTATGACCCTGTTCTGATGAGAAAAGCAAAAACGTTCTGTGTGGGGAAAACCCTGCACTGCTGAGACCGCAACTGAAGCAGGGCACAAAATGGAGTCAATGGTCAAGATGGAGTTGGTTAAATACACATAGCATTACATTCCTCCCTTGGACCATTGCCTCTCATAGCATACAGGTCAGAAAGTAACCCTTTGTGGTCTAAACATAGTCGTTCGATTAGGTATGCATTATACACAGCAACATAGCATTATTATAATACAAAGTACTATAAGTATTCCACCTAAAATGGAACAAAGCTGACCAAAGTCTGACAGCCACCCAAAGAGCCAGTCCGGCCACCCTTTGTCTCCATTTTGTTTCATCCCTTTTACCAATTCATGCACGGCTTTAATGTGAGATGGATTTAGAGTGGTCAGACAAATTAACACAGCACATTCCTTCACATTCTGAGCATCTGTGGTCATGTTTCAGAAGCAAATATTCTATAGCGGCGCAATTCTGAAGGACAGTCTTTCTAGTACCTTGCATATCTAGTAATAGTCCGGCTGAGGCAATAAAGGTATTTTTTATATTTTTGACCATTAAACATGCCAGTTTGTTAATAAACATCTAATCCTGGAACTCCTACTATAGAAAGACATAAGCTTACATATTCTGCTTTAGATAATAGAACTATTTCAGAGTCACAATCTTCACCAAGTTGAACTAGTTCTTGTGTTTCGAGTATGTAGCATTGTGTGCCATGGAAACATAAGTCCTAATCGTGTGAAAACACACGGTCCTCCAATTATATTTGCAGGGATGTAAGTATATGTGATATTTCCACAAGAAAATAACCATCCAGCAGGTAACTTGGCATGCTTAATGTGACTAGCAGCAGAAACGATATTCTTGCAAGACATTCTATTATTTACATTTTTACACATTTTATTGCTTCTTCGTTGACATAGTATTTGCTTTTTCCATGAAATCTCTTAAGGAGAACCTGTTGTTGCTTCAAAGCCCAATTGAGCTCACTTCCCAATCTTTATGGGGTCACATGTTCGATTATAGCCAACGTCACCTGTGGTGACATTGTAAGCAATAATATGTGTTCAGTTGTTCCATTTCTCATCCGTAGATTCTTGGCAAAACCAATAGTACTCGTAAAGAGATAGATGTTAGCACATCACTTTCTTCCACTGCTCCATCAGCATTGTCATTAAATATTTGCAGCAGAACGCTGACAGGAGTTGGGATGGCAACTAAGCAGGTGGAAATAACATCAGTGGTGCTTTTCAGATCAGTCATGCAGAAATCCAACTTGTTATGCACAGTTTGCGCTAGGTAGATCCAGATGTTGTCCGTCTGGTGCAGCAAAGGTGTCAATCGGCCTATCGGCCTATCACTTCGGAGCTGGGGGCTTCCAGTCCCTCCCGACCTCATTTGGACATGCCCAAATACAGACCACTGGCCGTAAGCAGAACAAAGATACCTCGTAGTATGATCTGTAAAAGCGACAAGTATGATTATTCTCGCAGATAACATTTATCAGCCGGTACATGTTCTCATTTTTCTTGGCCTTGTTTCATAACTAACAGAATGTTGTCATGTCCCTTCACTATGGTTTCTGATGGTTCAGGGGGACGATTTGGGGATTCTACACACACCTTAGCACTGGGATTTTTGTCAGTGGAGCCAAAGCCTCCCTCCCCATGCACTGTAAGAAGGGCTGGGGCAGTCCCCTTTTTGACTGTTCCTCCATACACTGGAATAATCACAATCTGAGCAATCCTGTCCTGAGTTTGTATTATCAAATCAGTGTCCCCACTGTTCAATAGAAACACCTTGGTTTCACCGTGGTAGTCTCCATCAATTTACTTTCCCCAAAACCTGAATACCCTTGCCAGCTATTCCAGATTGAGGATCAATCAATCCAAGATGCTCTGGGGGAATTTGTATTCCAACTCCTGGCTCAATAAGCAACGTATCTCATGGTTTCAATCTGTACATATTCAAAGCATGCAAATCAAGACCTGAAGATTCTGGTGTTGCTCGGCTGATTTTGTCTCCCAGTACGTAATAGTAATAGTCACCACATGAGGTTGTATCTGTAATGCTAGGGTCAAAATTCGCATAGGAGGCGTCTCTGCATTTGCTAAACGTCTATTATTAATTATTTGTAGTGCGTCATTCAAATGATCTCTCCAATTTCTCAGCGTACCATCCGCTAGCTTGCATAACTGGGATTTCAACAAAGTCATTCATTCTCTCAATCAATCCTGCAGCTTGCGGATAATATGGAATATGATAAATCCACTCTATATTGTGCTGTGAGCAGTAGTCTTGTACCAACGTACCTTTGAAATGTGACCCTCTGTCACTCTGATTCTTAAGTGGAACTCCATAGTGCAATATCAACAAATCTAGTGTCTTCATTGTATTGAACTGAGTAGCACGTTTACATGGAAAGGCTATCAAATAGCCAGAATAAGTATCCACTACCTACCGTGCAGGCGGATTGACACCGCGACTGTTCGGTAGCGGCCCAATCTAATCGATCTGCCATATCTGCCCTGGCAACTTTCCGCTCTCCAACTGACCTCTGACATTCTGAGGAACAGATCTCTGTTTTGTTTGTTGACCAATAGGACATTGCATGATAAGTTTTGATCACATCTTCGGAAATGTGCCTCCCTCTAATCTCAAGTCCGAATCCTGTGTCCCCACTTCTGCCGCTGAGATTTTGCCTTTTTTATCTGCAAGTAACCATCATTCTAGTGAGTCGGTGGGACTGTGGGCATCTACACGATATACAGTGACTGTACTCTGCTCTAGTATTTCCCAAATTTTTGGCCATAACTCTTTGCCCCACACCTCCTTAGAATGTATTTGCCAGTTATATGCATGCCACGTACATAGGAAACTAGGTGGCTAGTCCATTGCCAGTAGACCAAGAATCAGTGTAAATGACATTTCCCAGGTAATTCTTGTTTCAAAGCTTGATATATACAGTATACAATTCTGCATAGTGACTACTCTTCCCTACTCCTATAGTGGAAAGCATTTTCTTGGTTACAGGATTATATGTCAGGGATTTGTGTCACCTTTTCATGCAAGTCCGCGGTTCCCGCTGGTCCCACTCGGGGCCTTGTCCGGTATGTACCATTTCCACTTAATGATACTTGCTTCTTGTGAATGTCGTCTTCGGTGGGTTTTGGGTGAACTCATCACACACCGCATTATTGGGATCTCGGGCCTCAGAATCACACTATGCCCTATTGTCATTTGCTCGGTATCAACCAGAGCCCAGTAACACACAGTAACTGCCTTGCAAATGGAGTGTATCGCTCGCCAGCATCCGCAACTTCTTAGTCCAAAATCCTTGGGGCGCCCTCTGTCTCCCCAGTTTTTGCCACTTACTCCAATTTGCATTTTGCCCCCGGACTGTTACATGCAACTCAAAAGCTTCCTCCTGTACTGGCCACAAATACAGAGTATGCTGAATCACCTCCTTTGCTAATTCAAACGCCCACTGTTGCTGCTCTCCTGACTCAAATGCATGCCTGACCGGAGGATGTATTGGTAGGATGTGCACCACCCTCATTTATGGCTGGCAGAAAGGCAGTTGCCACTCTGGGTTATCCCCAAGAATTATATGGGAGAGACCGCTCCCACCATTGCCTGCTCCTCTAGCTTCTGTCATAAAAATATAGAAACAAGCCACCCAGGGAATGAGTTGTCGTGGTTGACTTACAATGGAGATAACCCTGTGGGATTTCGAAATGCTCAATGACCCGAAGTTCCTGGGAGGATTTCATAAATGTGATCATCTGAGTATATCCAAACTGGGGAAAGGTTGCAGAGCACACCACATTCTCTGGTTGAAGACCTTTCATCGCAATTTGAGGTGGCAGATTTCCAGAGATTCAAATATATGCTGAATAGACACACACTGATGAAATATTTCTTGTTGGGAGGCGAGTAACTTTTGGAGTATAGGGTTCTATCTACACCACTACTAAAACGCTCAACCTCATTAATATATAAAACTAAACTAAATAATTGCCACTGATCTCTGACTAACCTCAAAGAAAGATGTGAACAAGATTTTGGTATCCTGGAGGATGCAGAGTGGAAGGAGGCATGCTGGTACCCTGAGAAGTTGTAAGCAGCATGGGCTTTAGGTATATACAACTCACTATTCTGCATCAATCATGATATACCCTAACTAGGGTCCTAATGATGGGTCGGGTGGAGGCTGTCAACAGCAAGATACACCTATACTTATAATGTGGGGCTGTTCGAGGATCCAAGGGTTCTGGTCTAGGTTGGAGCAGATCCTCAGAAGGGTAATTGAGTTAGAAATAGATCTAAATGCATGAGTGGTCTGCCTGGGCATTTTAGGAGAACAGTCACTGTTCAAATGTATGCTGCTGCTCTATAATGGTAGGCTTATAATTGCTAGAACAGTTGTTGTGCAATGTTGGGGGGAAATCTGGCCCCATAGGTTGCTAGATGGGCCCACAACATGGACAGGTGCGTGCTAGCGGAAGAAGCTGTACATGAAGTGAGGGGCTGGCCTGTGAAATTTGCTCATATTTGGGGCCTGGACGTGAGGCCCAAGACTCTGAAGTATGATATAATCTAGCTGGAGATGGACATAGATAGGGAATATTTTCAAATGGTACACTACGCTGGATGTTTCCACTGTCAAGAATAGCTGATGAGGCATAATGCCCCTGCTAATGGCCATATAGTGGGGAAACACCACACCAAAACTACACCCAATGCCAATATAAAACGCCTGTCAAAATGTAATGTGGCTAATAGCACCAGGAAATGACAACACATTGAGGAGTTATGTTTTAATGATTTTCTTTGTATGCATAACCAAAAAGAAAATAAAAGGTGTGAAAGCTTTGAATTGCCATCTGTGGGTGGAGGCAAAGTTGAACATTGCATCCTTCCTCCCCAGTGCTGAAACTATTGCTTCCATTCACTGTGGCCCTACAATTCTGGTCATGACAGCCTTGGAGAACACTTTGTGTGCCAATGCACAACTGTCACACTGCATCAGCACACTTAAAATCATTCCACTGGCTTCTTCAGCGATGCCCAAGCCATACTATAGGCATACCATTTGAGGGTGAGCAGCCATTCATAGAGAAAACCAATCCCTCGCTGAAGCACTTCAGAAATGGTAGAACTACAGCTTGAGCATTGGGCCTGGCCTCTTTAGTGCAATCCTTCCAACAATAATATACAGACTCTTGTGTCTGAGACCACCTTCTCAGCATTTCAGATGCTCCTGTTGCTATACTGTTCCTTTCAGGGTAGGAATTTATCTAGGATACTAATTCAATAGCAGCAGCTACAGTCCCTGTCATCCCCTGCTCATTCTGTGCCTCAAAACCTCTGACTTTCCCCAAACATCATCACCTACTGGTGGAAGGGGATGGTCCCATTTTTCCACCAACTGGGAAGTGATCACAAAAAGACTGCTGGGTCATATGCAAGGGCTACGACCTACTTTCCTGTTCCTCCCTCTGGACCATCCTAATCCCACCAGGATGTGCTCTTCAGTATGGATGGGCTCGGCCTGCTGAACAAAGGGACCAAAGAAGTGGCACACATATCACACACATATCTCACACACACATATCACACACACAACACACACACACAACACACACACACAACACACACACACAACACACACACACCACACCACACCACACACACCCCCACCACACACACACACCCTGTGCCCCCTCCGCCGAACTGTTCTATTTTTGGACTAACGTCCTCACCACATATCTTTACAAAAGTACGGGAAGTTGTATTGGCTTCACTGGAATGGTCAATAGTTCATGTACTTCCATACTGGGAGAACTGGCTAGTGAAAACGAGTTCCAGGCGCAGGTCAGGGAACACATTTGGTTCATTCAGATTTTTACTCGTAGATGGATCCCTCCAACCTTTTGGTGAGTTGACATTTTAGCCTCCTGCTACCGTGGTCAAGCCCCCTCAGTAGGCATAGGTGGTCATATGGGCAACATGGCAATGTAGAACGAACCCTGCACATAAAGCTTCTCAAGCAGCAGTCAGATCATTTTGCAATGAAGATGGCTCTCTCTTCCACCTTGGGGAGCAACATTCAGATTTTTTTGTGTCAATATCGCTATTTTCCATTATCTCAGCAAACAGGAATTTGTTGGGTTGTGGACCCTATATTGAGAGGGGCACCTGTGGAAGTGCATGCAGCGATGGGAAATCTTCCCAGTAGCCGCTCACCTAGCAGGCTGCTTCTGTGTGAAGGTTGATGCTCTCAGTACCCTTTCACTTGAGAACCATGAGTGGCAACTGCACCCCAGAATGACAGGTGTAAACTTTCCCAGATTGGGTTTTCCATAGCCAGTGACAAAAAGTGTCCTCAATTTTGTCCTATGCACTTACTTCTCAATAGATATTTAGGGGATGCTTGTATCCAGTTGGTGTCGGTGCCTGCTGTGTGGTTTTTCCAGTGATCCCGCTTCTGTTGAAGGTGCTGCGGAAGGTGTGGGAGGATCAAGCACAGCAGATTCTGATCGCCCCAGACTTGGGTGTGGATGATCTAGTACAATATGTTATTGCTCAGCACTCTGGTGCCCCTTCCTCTCCTATGCAGGGTAACCCGTCTCTCACAGCAGGATGGTATACTCCTCCACACATTGCATGCTCAAGTTGGGATTGAGCAGTACCATATAGAGTCCCTCTCCTTCCTGATGAGGTAGCTGGAATCAGTCGTAAGACATCAACCCCTTCAATTCTTACCCTTTTGATGGATACTTCTAACTGCAGATTCCTCACTCTAAGAATAATCCAGACACTAGACTGTAGCCAGCATTTTTTTCTCAGCAGTGCTCCCATCTGCCAGTAGGTGCACTGTATTGCCCTCCCCTTTAAATATCACCTTTTTGATGGATATTTCTAACTGCAGATTCACCTTTAGTATAATCCCAGACTAGAGAGCGATTTTTTTATTTTTTATTTTTTCATAAATGCTCCCATCTGCCAGTAGGTGCACTGTATGGCTTAACTGTGACTTTATGCTGATGGAGCAGAGCCACATATAGTATCTGATTTCAGTCCCTTTCTATCTGTGCCCTTTTGATGCGATTTTGGAACTCCAGTCCCAACTTTGTCAGTTTTGCACCAACTCAAAAATTATCCAGACAGTGCCAGGAAACGACAGGATTCAAGTTACCGCTTGCCTACAGGAACCAGATGTCAGTCACAGTCAGTACAAGGTGTACCTGTGGTAATTTGGCTCTGGTCATCACTCAGTTGTGCAGTAAGTGCACCCAAGGGCGATCAGGAAAGGGTAGGTGAAACTGTTGCGAGCAAGAGACGAGGTTGGATTAAAAACAGAGGTCCCTGTCCAAGTCAAAGGCCGTTCTTGATCAGTGTCACGAGGGTAGTCTCATTCAAAGTTGCATTTCTGCTTGAAGGCATCCGATGAGCCAAAGTCGAAAACAAATGATATGTGCAAGACAGCCACACAGGACCGACCCCATCCCAACACTCAGTCTAGAGAGAACTTGCAACGCCGTCACTTGAAAAGGTCAGCATATTCTGACTCTGGGCCAATTGTGTATTTGTTCTCAGCATGTCCAAAATTTCCCCGCTACAAAGGGAACCGCAGAGCCCTCTATTCAGACTTCCTCTGGTGGGCCCTCCACAGATTGATCCCTGTGATTCTATTCCTGGGTCTGTTCTGAAGATGGTCCAGACTTCCACTCCACAACATACTTTCTTCAGTGCGAGCAAGTACCAAGTCAGCCGGTATCAGATCTTTTTTTTAAAACATATTTTCATTGGAAGAATAGCAGAACAGGTACAGTGCATTAAGGAAAGTTCAGGGTGCATCACATTGAAATAGTACATATTATCATAGCATAAAGACATTGTGACAGTTTAAAGCATACAAATAAGTGAATAAGCTCTGTATCCTGGCTTCAGTATGGCCAACCTCGCTGCCTCACGAACACCAATAATTCCACCCCAGGCCTGCTCAATCATCCAGGCAGGAGTATCAGCGGCCCTATATTCTCCCATTTCCTGGGGCAGCCTCTTCCCAGGTGTACCATTTTTTCATCCTGTTTGCACCATTTCTTATCCTTGTCCCATTTTGAAATCCTGGACGCCGCTGATAAGTTCCAAGCTTTCACCACAGCTGTCTTAATGCGCCAAGGGTGGCTTAAGGCCACAAACTTTCGACCAGATGTCCAAACCAAAATTCTTGACCTCCCTTATGATGGACAAGACCTTTTTGGCAAACCTGTGGATGACGCTCTTCAAGCAATCAAAGCAGACACTGATACTGCCAGGTCTTTAGGATCACTACAGTATAAGCGCACACCCTTTTGAGAAGCCGGGGTAGAGGGCACTCTTCCTTTCGAGGTGGTTACCAATCATTCAGGTACCCAGCTTATTCCTCTCAATTCCAATCTTCCAGACCCCAATACCATCAGAGGCAACCTCCAGAGGCGGCATACAGCAGACCTCCTCCCAGAGGAAAGTCGGGGAGACAATGTAAGGTCACATCCCGCAGGCAATGACAGCCTCCAAGGGCCGGCTCCCTCTCTTTCTTTAAGACATCACCTGCAATGTTGGCGTCAGATCACTAAAGACAAGTGGGTTCTGGACATCTGTTGAGCAGCGACGTGGAGAACGACACACGCCTTCACGAAGCATTACTGTCTGGATGCTGAGGCGCTCAGAGATGCAGCGGTGGGTCAAGCAGTTCTTAGGCATTTGTTCCGATAAGGTGAGCTGTTTGCTTTCCCACCATCCGCTTCTGCTATCATATCACATTTTCTGTTCAATATTAAGGTACCACTTATGCATATAGATTTATGTTTGAGTGGGTGAGCTCTTATTGCTTTGCATTTACCTGTTCTAATGCAGATGATATCTTATTATGAGATTAACAGTGTGTTATGAATACAGAAAATGTGCTGGTTACTGCTTGCTAGTCTTATTCATGCATGTGAGTCTGTGAAAGTTCCAAAACTGGAGTAAGAAATAAGTTACTTTACCTGTAACTGTAGTTTTCCAGTATTGGAAGCTTTCATAGAATCACATGCGACCCACTCGCCTCCCCGGAGGAGCTCACCTTCTCTCTTTTCTCAGTACATCATTACAGCACTTATGCTCGGAAAATCTGAAGGAAGGCAGCTCCTCACAGGAGGTTCTAGGGGGTGAGGCAATCTGATTGGTTCAAATTTGAGTTTGGGTCTATTTGACAAACTGACTGTGATAGGTTATTCTGTTGAGGCCTAGGCCATGTATTGTATATGTACATTTTCAGGCCTAGGTTGTATATTCCACCGGGGGCTCCCATCTCAACAACTGGGAAGTATTCAAGCATGTGAATCTATGAAAGCTTCTAATACTGGCGAACTACAGTTACAGGTAAGTAACTTATTTCTTCTGTAGGACATACAAAAATCGAGGCATAGACATAATTTTATACAATGCTGTCCTGCCCATCAGAGAAAGGGGCAGTGTCTGCCAGTGGCTATCATCTTGATGGAACCTGTCAAGGATTTCATATACATTATGTCTGAGGAACTGCATAGCATCCCTCGAGACATATATGCCCAAATAGTTAAAGCCCTGAAGCTCCACTAGTACCTCATTTCCCCATGGCAACACTGGTGCCTCACCCACCAAAGGATACAGGCATGATTTGGCCCATTTAATTTGGTAGCCTGAATGATCGCCAAAGATGCGAAACACCAGTGTCACACTATTACTCTACATTATTGGATCAGTGAAGTATAACAGTACATCATCAGCGTACAGGGAAATGCGCTGTTCCCAAGTCAGCACGGACCCCGGCAGCCAGTGACTCCAGTGCGAGCGCGAAAATCAGTGGGAATAGTGGACAACCCTGCCAGGTACCATTACCCAGGATAAAAACCTTCAACAGCGTCCCATTGACCCTAGCTACCGGCTCCTTATAAAGAAGCTTCACCCTGGCACAGTACTTGGAACCAAAGCGCAGGCGACACAGGACAGCAAAAAGGTAATTCCGCTCAATAGTATCAAATGCCATTCTAGCGTTGAGGAAGAGTACCACCGCAGAGACCACATAGGGTTCCCGTGTCATGTGCAACATGCCATACAGGTGTCTCCGAATGAGCCGCGTTCCTCTACATGGCGTAAAGCTGGACTGGTCCGGCTGAATTACCATGGTTTTTACTCTGTGAAGCCAGATTGCCAGGACCTTGACGAGTAGCTTGGCCTCGACATTTAATAAAGATATGGTCTGGTATGACTAGCCCAACAGCGGCCCATCAGCCTGTTCAATGAAGGGGGGGATAGAAATCGAGGGAAATAGCATTCAGTCTGGGCCTGTGTTTCTTGGGAGGCTCCACAATAGTTGTTGTGCACTAGTCGAAGGTCAATTCCCCCTCATGCAGTGCAGCTTGGAACATTGCCAACATATGCTTTGATATTTTGGTGGACATCCATTTGTATATTTTGACAAGGAAGGCCGTTTGGCCCACAACCCTCCCGGACTGTAGGGCCCTTAGGGCAGTCAGGAGCACGCCCACCGTATGGTCGAGTCTAGGGCCTCTCTATCTTCATCTGAAAAAGCTTGGACTTTGATGTCTTTGAGGAGCACAACACGGTCTTCCGCTGTGACCTCAGAGGTGGATGTATAATAAGATGCAAAGGTATCTGCAGTCTTGGACGCGGACTCCCTGAGCACACCTGCATCATCTCGTAGTTCCAGCACCTGCCCGATCCCGCCTCTTCAGCCATACCAGCAACCTACCAACCTTGTTTCCCCACTTCATATAACCTGCGCTGGATAGCCAAGGTGTGTGCCAAGGCTGTTCCTTCTGAAATCCCACGGAACTCACTTTGCTTCAGAAGGAGATTATGCCCAACATCCCCATCTGCCTGCGTGAGGGTGCTGTGCCCTAGCGCTTGAATCTCCCTTTCCAATGTGTCCAGGTCAGCTCGCTGTTCTTTTTTTAATCACCGCAATCATGGAGAGGGCCTGCCCCCGTATCACAGTCTTAAATGCCTCCCACAAGATACTGTTGAAATTCACTGTACCCTTGTTGTCTTGGAAGTCTTGCTCCGCCAGTCCTTTGAGCTGTACTATCTTAGACCTATCTTTGAAATACCGGGGTCTATTGGGGGTACAGCCACTATCCTGTGTGTCTGACCAAAGAACGTAGCTTCCACTGAGGAATGGTCTGAGATGCCCCTCACCTTGTTTGGGGCCTAGCAAAATCTATGTGCATGTAGATGTTGTGTGAAGATTTAGTCTAATTGTGAGGTGCTGGAGTGTGCTGATGAATAGTAAGTATATTGCCACACAAGAGGATTGTGTACTTGCCACAAATTGATCAACCCCAAAGTATCTATGAACGCTGGTAGAGGAGAGACCCTCCTAACCCCTTTCACTAGTCATGCTCTGTCAATTGTAGGGTACATTACAGCATTCATGCCACCCCTCCCCCTAACCCCCCTTTAGAAATTGTAGGACAATAGTCCTCCCCAGTCAATTCGCATTCCAGGTTAACACCTTTAAAGTGTTGCAGTGTCATGTACTCCTACTAGAGGGGTGTTAGATGGACTGTCCCTCTCTGCCATACCTATGTGGCAAATGTGGCAAATGTTAACACCCATTGACTGCACCCCATTGCTTGGTCTCACATTGAACATCCATTCATGTTTGTACTGCCCCCACTGACACAAAACAGTGTTAAACTTAACTCTATCTGAAACATACAGTACCCTAACGTTTCCCACCAAGTGCCCCTGCAAAGAAGGCTTCGGACTGCTTACCACCACTGTAGGAAGTTGGCTCTGTGCACACTATCTCTCACTTTGAGTTAGTATATACAGAGTCCAAAGGTTCCCCTTAGAGGTTGATAGTGGCAAATTTAGATAATTCCAATGCTCTATTTTGTGGTATTGTGGTCGAGCAGTAGGCTTATCAGGGGGTAGTGTTAAGCATTTGTTGTACACACAGGTAATAAATGAGGAACACACACTCAAAGACTTAACTCCAGGCCAATAGTTTTTATATCGAAAAATATATTTTCTTAATTTATTTTAGAACCACAAGATTCAAGATTTGAAGTAAATACATAAATTGCAAGGTAGTGGATACTTACTGCAAAAGTCAACAGTTCCTGGGGAGGTAAGTAAGGTTAAGCTTCTGAGGTAAGTAAAGCACTTTCAAGTTCAGTTTCTTGGGCATAGGCAGCCCACCGTTGGGGGTTCAAGGCAACCCCAAAGTCACTGCACCAGCAACACAGGGCCGGTCAGGTGCAGAGGTCAATGGAGGGCCCAAAACACATAGGCCCCTATGGAGAACAGGGGTGCTCCGGTTCTAGTCTGCTAACAGGTAAGTACCTGTGTCTTCGGAGAGCAGACTGGGTGCTTTCTCCAGCCTCCCCACCACTCCGATATAATTGCATCTAGCCCTTCCTTCTTGGGCCTCCAGTTTGACCGCCATAATTCCTTGCTCCTTCACTAGGCCCTGGACCCACTCCTAGAGGGACTTTGTGGCTGCTTGTAGGGTGACAATATTAGTCTCAGCTATAGTAGCTTTCTCTGACATTTTGTGACAATCTCCCCAGAGAAGGGCGACATCTATTGTGACAGCGTCCAGTTTCAGTTCCATCATGCCTTTCAGGTCCTTTATTGCCACCATTATTTTTTCGCATTGAGGGCTCTCAGCCAGATGCATCCCCTCTTTCATGGCCCCACCATCGTACAGCCACAGCCCTCCCCTCCTACTCCCCCAACTTCCTGTACCCACTCCAGATGCTGGGGCAGGGATTGGCACAGCACATTTGTCCATCTTGTTGAGTTGCGTAGGGTGTGCAGCGTAGCCCCTTACCATGACGGGGGATCTGCCCCAAGGTGGCCTCCTCGATGGCCCTCGGCACAATGGTTTACCAGTCTCCTGCGCTGGGGCACCACAAATCGCCAGTCAGTGTTGCATGCAGGGCAGCCGGGCATATGTAAGTCCCATGGAAAATATGTGCTACTAGGCCCCAACCCCCTCAGCAGCCTCCATAAATTACGGTATAATTCCCCTCCAGTGGGGCAGTCTCACAGTGGCCAGAAGTCCAAGGGTGCAGCTGCACCTTCCATTGGACCAGGCCTTGCCACAGTCATAAATATGGTGAGGCCCAGAACTGAGTTGTTTAACCTCCAACTCCTTCTCACCTTAGAGCCTCCCCCAGAGTCCTCACCACAAAGATTCTCCAGCGCTGCCTGCAGGAGTCATGGGTCACTCCACCACTCAGGAGATTTCTGGAAACATAGCCATTGGCCGAGCGTCTTCTCTCTGCTCTTAGTGTTCCCTGCCCTCTGGGACTGCTCAGCTGAAATTGAACTGGCCCGGCTCTTCACTGCATCTGAAGCCGGGCCCGAAGGAAATCACCTGATCCCCGGCCTGCCGCCGTCGCTCCAGGTAATAATGAATGCTGAAGGGGGATGGGGTGAAGAAGAGGCCTCAGGAAGGCAGGAGCACTGGGCCATGAGGATCACCAGCCCCCACCTTGCCATGCAGCAACGGAGAGGAATACGAGTCCTGAGGGCTTCACCACTACCCTGACACGTGGTTCCAAAGCCCTTCCCCGTCATGTGGCCGATGCTGCTTTGCAGCACGCTTTTCGAGGCCAATTAAGCCACTCCTGTTGTGGCTGTATGTTGGAAGGTCGGTTATTAGGTGTGTGGCCTGCACAAGTAATGAGTCCGCACACGAACGCCATTGGGAACCAAACACCCAATTGTAGCGATTGACTCTCATAGGGTAGCGTTGCAGAGCAGTCCAAGGCTTACTCAAGGGAGGTGGTGTGGGCTAGTAATCCCCATTCACGAGCACACAGGCATGACTCTCAATAAATTATTGTCCAGTATGTGCTTTTTCTTTTGATAAAGTAAAAGTACATTTATTACACACACACACACACTACTCAATACTATGCAACAATCTACAGATATACACAAAGTGATGGAATCACTCTGGGAAAACATTGTGTAATCTTTCATGTCTCCTCAAGGGAGAATATAATCCAACAACCCACATGGCAAAACAATCCTGCGACATGTGAACATTTGACAGTAAGGTGAAATGAGCACACCTACATTTGCATTTAAATACCTCTATCTTGCCAAAAGGTGGCTGTCAGTGTCATTATTCAAATTAGCGTCATCAGAGAACATATAGAACCATATTCAAGCAATGTAATCATTCAGATTACTTTTAGATTACTTTTGGATGACTCCTAATTGACCATTGAATAACAGTTCAATACATTGGATAATACTAGCCAAACCTCTAGTGGGCACAGTCCCACAAGCTGTAACAAAAGTTCTCATAAGCTTGGGCTCTTACAACATGTAGAGCCCTTGGGGGTTATCATTCATTTGTCCTACCCTACCTAGGGTGGGGGCACCAACTGCGTTGGGGGGAGGCTGTGCTGCTCCTGCAGCTCCCCATGTCTATTTGCATGTATTTGGTGGTGGCCCCATCTCCCTGGGACCACCACATGCTGGTTTAGGGGACCAAATCGCGGCTCCTGCCCCGCAAAGCATGCTGGGGCAGCCGCATACGAGATGAGCGGCTCTCCCGCTGCGCTGGGGAGAGCCGCCGTGCAGGCAAAATGGAGGCTTTTTCCAGGGGGGTGCCCAGTCCCACCTGGACACACCCACACAAGGTAAGTGCTCCCTCGTTGGAGGGCGGCCCAGGGAGCCCACCCCTGGCCGCCCCCGCCAGCTCCCCGCACGGCCAGCACCTCCCTGTGCTGTTGCAGGAGCCGGCCTTCTCTGTGGTGTCTGCCCGCTCCAGCGGGGAGATGCGTGCAGGCTGGCGGCCGGACGGACCATTTGGGGGAGTGCAACAACACTCCCCCCTTCCTCCTGACAGCTTCGGGCCCCCGGGATGGGGTCCGGGGCCCCTCCTCGTCTCTATGCTCCCCGATGTCAGCATCTTCTTGGGGCCCCGGGATGGGGTCCGGGGCCTCTCCTGGGAATCGCGCCCCCGACTTGACTTCTGTTGGGGGCCCCAGGATGGTGTCTGGGCCCCCAGGGCCCACCTTCAAGGGGAGCGCGACGGCGTCCCCTGGCTTCTTCTTTGCCGCCGGCTCCTCCACAGCTGGTGGCCCTCGGGTGGGGGTGCGCGACGGCACCCCCCCCCCCCCCCCCCCCACACTTCTCCGTCTTCGCAGGTCCCTGGGATGGGGTCTGGGGCCCCAACCTCACACCGCTCCCTGGCTTTGCTTCCGCCGCAGGGGGCCCCGGGATTGGGTCCGGGGACACCCACATCCTCCTCTCGCTCCTCTTCCTCAAGGGCAGCCCCCGGGCCCTGGCCCACCCCGGGGGCACAGTCTCAAGCAGCTGCGGAGCCCCACGCACTTCGTAGCTGCTTCTCCAAAGGTCGCCATCCTTTTTCCTGGGATATCTCGGGCCCCCAAGGGCTGATTTTCATCATTCTTGTGTCGTTTCGCTCCTGGTGACAAGCCCTTGCCACCAGGAGCACTCTCCTCAGGCCTCCTGGCCTCGAAGGGTCCCAGATCATAGGGAGCCAGTCTCACTGACTCCCTGCACCAACCTTTCCTCTGGGTTCCCTCTTTTCCTTCTGGGCAGTGTACTCTCCTTGCGCTAGCCCAGTCCTTCCCCCAACTAGTCCTCTGGAGGGGGTAAGGGGGCCAGCTTGCCTGGCCCTAGCATTCGCCTCGCTGGCCTGGAAATCCTTCAGGGGCAGAGTCCCTGCCCCAAGGGTAGTCAGGAGGTTCTTCCTTCCAGTTGTCCATGACACCCGTCTGCAGTCCCAGTGTCCAGCAGTGAAGCATAGCCAAGAGAGAGAGCTCTCCCCTGTGCAGGACCTTTTAAGTGGGGGTGGAAGTGTCCAGCAGGTCTGCACCTCTGGCCTATCCAGATGTGCCACATCACTTCCTTGCCCCCGTCCCCTCCTTCTTGCACAGTCTTCGGGGATAGCTCAAAATGGCATCATCCAGGAGTTAGTTGCCACATGTGCTCTGAAAGTCTCAGCCCCTCCTCACTGACACTCCTCGCAGGGCCTCTCCAGCCTGCTCCTGGCACGGAATGAGAGCTGGCTGATTGAGGCAAGGCCCTGCTCAAGCAACTGGACAGAGCGGTAATTGGCCCTAATCCTGAGCTGAGTCAGAGAAAGATGACATCCATGGATGACCCATAACTTGTACAACTATGCTCTTGTAACCTACTGCATCATTCTATTCTTACAGGTTACAGTGTACTTTGTTGTGACTCTGGTCTTGGTGGACCCCAGAGAACTGGAGTTGCACCCTAGGCCCTCCTTTCCCATTGACATTTAATGGAGTATCCCCACAATGCAAATACCTTAAGCACACTGACATTGGCATTGAACTGAGTGTCCCTACAGTGAAAAGACAGTAAGCACACTGACTCTCCCTCACATGTGTACACCCCTCTCATGAGACCTACTCCAGGTCACCACCCACTCTGCATAGTTCCTCCTGCACCAGGATTACCTAAGCGCAGTTCTTGGTTTGCGCACACCAGGAATCTTCCTCCCACAGCCCTCACATGGGTGCACATCCAGGCGCACCCATGATCACATGTAACCTGCCCGGGGCCTCCTGCCCTTGCTGCGCCACAGCAGCCTTTCCTTAGCATGGCGGCACCGGCGGTAAACACGCGCAGTCCATTTTACCATGTGTTTACTGTGCGTGAGTCACCTCATAGGAGGCTTCCGCACAGTAAAAAGTCAAAAACCAGGTGGTCAAAAAGCGAAAAATCAGGGCAGACCTGATGGTCAGAACCGTCCTCTAACACTGTATGTTGCATATTTGTGGGGCCCGAGCATTCATTGCTGCACCCCCACCCTAAGGGGTGCCCTGCCAGGGCTGCAGACTCAGATATTTAGGCGGATGGGGGATGATATTTTTCACTAGGTCAGAGCTGACGTAATGTGAGCACATCTTTGTCGTCTCCAAGCCCGGTACCAAATCTAATCACAACACTGGTCTCTGAACCCGATTTGACACTGATCTGCACCAGGCCTGTGTCACCCTATGAAATAACTAAACAATTAAATTCTGATGCACTCCGGTAGGTCTCTAATGTCCCTCAAGACACTTATGATGACAAAGAGGTGGACAATCTGCTCTCCCCTCATGACACCGATGAAAGGCTGTGCTTAGACTTGCAAATACCAGTGGACTAGATACCACGCTAGCAACAGATGCTACATTTGTATTTGCATCTTCTAGGAACACAACACAATCTACTCAACAAAAATTCTTCAACTAGGCCTAACTTAGTCTGAGCCACTATTGCCATTTAACAATGCCCTTACAGACACTTTCATAGCTGCTGATTCTAAGCCATGTTCAGCCCCTCAGCCAGCTGGTGGACAGATGGGACTGATTAACACCTGGTGACCCTGACTTTTTGAAATGCACCCTACACTTGAAAGCCTTGTGGTGCAGGCATCCACAAATAAAGTAAATCCAAATGTTCTTCCTTTCATAGGCACCCTAGGCCCCCTCCACATAGGTAGTCAAAGCTTGTTGATTTCTTTGGCAAGAAAATGTTTTACTTAGTAAACCTAGCTTTGCAGTCTTGTGGGTGTATACGGGTAGGTACACCTATGCCTTATGGAACGTGGCCAGCAAGATCTTGTGGCTCAGTGGCTTAAATGATCAAAGATGAACAGAACGCAGCAAACTGTGTTGCATGATGACCTAGGGACCGTCAACTGCATAAGTCATCCAGTGTAGTGCATGGAAGGCATGCCTGCATTGTCATCCATGTTTTAATTAGACATCTAAGTGTCCCTCATGAAAATGCCTTTCAGTGGATCTAGACTATCTGGAGAAGAGGCTGGATTTGTGCTCAAATGATTCAAAGATATTCACACCAGAGCTCGATCTTTGGAGTCAATGTCCCCAGCAACACCTTTCCACAAGCAATATAGAAAGTTAAGGGGCTAATCCAGAGGCATAACATACTTACTGGAAGTGTCACCTTCCCAGATGAACAGCAGATAACTCAGCACTTTTGGGACAGAGGATGTGGTGGTGGCTGAAGTTGTTTGCACTGGAGGAGACAGCAATCTTCCAGTCCTTTGTCCCCTGTTGCAGTGGTTCCCAGGCCCGTAACCAACTGGTAGGGGTCAGGATAGGATATCTCCATCTGATTAGAAATCCATCACGTCAGATCAATGGGATTTACAAATTGTTCAAAGGGCATTACATTTCGTCTTTGACTCATCCCCCTCCACCCACACCACAGCGATTTCCAATGGGCCATGCCTCTCTCTTGGTGCAATAAAGCCATCTCCTGCTGGCTAAAGGTGCTATTAAACCGGTGCCAAACTCAGAGAAGGGTGAGGGATCCTATCATGCTACTTCCTCGTACCGAAGGAGGACAGAGGTCTCAGGCCTATATTGGACTTTTGGTAATTGATTGCTTTGCTAAAGGAGGATAGATCCAAAATGCTCACTCTGACTCAGATCCTCCCTGCTTTGGAACCAAGGAACACCCAGATTTTTGCCCTGGACTTGCATGTAGTATATTTTCATATACCCGTTGTGCAGTCCTATAAACACTACCTGCAGTTCACAAAAGGGTTGGAACACTTCCAATTTGCAATTCTGCGCTTTCACTTTACCTTGATTCCTCGGGTGTCAATGGAAGTGAGAGCGGTGGTCGCAGCTCATCTTCAGAGATCAGGGAACACGTATTACCATAACATGATAACTAGCTGCTTAAGGTTGGCTTTGCCAAAGTCTGTGACATACCACTTCTGGACAACAAACGGGCTCTTGATCTCTCTGGGGGTTTTCTATCAACTAGCCAAAGTCCCACCTGAGCCCTACACAGAGGATACCTTCATAAGAACTGTTGTGGACATTGTAGTAGTATATAAGGTCTTTCCACTGCCGCAACAGATCCGGGCCATTCAGGATATGATCAAAGTGCTTAGGTCTCTGTGAGGATGGTCGGAAGGCTTCCTGGGCTCCTGGCCTCATGAAGCCTCCTCATCCCTTACATCTGAAGCCAAATGTGGACCTTTCAAAGGAACCTATGGTTTCAGTAGGTTGAGCTCTGTCCAGATCTTGTGAAAGACAACTCAGGAAATCAAACGGCAAACTGATAATTGGTAGGGCACACTACTTTCCCCACCTAGATGTCATAGTTGTAACTTATGTATCATTACTTGGTCTAGGAAAGGTGGAGATGAGAGGCCTCTGGTCGGCATCAGAGAGTGACCTCCAAATCAACATTTTGGTGCTGCGGCCAATCTGCCCTGCAAGTCTTCCTACCAACCATCAAAGGAAAGGGGGTACAGCTCCAAACAGACAGCATGACCACCATATAATACTGCAACAAGCTGGGTGGAATGGGGTCCCGGATCCTGTGCCAAGAGTTTGTATGTCTTTGGAGGTGAGTAGATCATCAGTTTGTCTTTTTGAGTAGCCAGCCCCCTTAGTGGTGTCCCCGACTGCCAGAGTAGACAAGCTGAGCAAACGTTGGCAGGTAGATCATGTGTGGCACCTCTGTCTTGATGTGACACAGGGCATCTTTGAACAGTGGAGTGCACCCTGGCTACAGCTGTTCATCACTGTTGAATCTAGTGTCAACATTTCTGCACCCTACAGTTTTTCTCCAAAAAAGTTATCAGGAAACACATTCAGTCTGTGCTGAGCCACAGTCTCCTGTGTGCATTCCTGCCACTACCTCCCCTGCATTGAGTTCCGAGGAAAGTAAGGACATATGGGTCCTAGGTCATCCTAATAGCCCAGAATGGGCCAGCAGAGTATGGTACCTAGAGATCCTGACTATCCTCTGTATCATGATCAGCCACGCCTTTGCCTACAAAGATCCTTCAGAGGGCATTTGTGACCATTCCACGCGACCCATGGCTGCTTCCACTTCTTATTCTAGATCAGTGGTTCCCAACCTGTGGTCCAGGGAATCCGCAAAGCCTTCTCCGGGGTCCGCGACTGCTTAGAAAATTAAATAATATTAATAGATTAGGTCCCCTGCTTTCAGTACTGACTCAGTGGGGGGGTCCCCAGATTCCAATAATGATTCAGTGGTGGTCCTTGGGATCTAGTAATGATAAAGTAGGGGTTCACAGAAGTCAAACGGTTGGGAAACACTGTTCTAGATGCATTCAGGTTACTGACATCTTCTGGGCAGTTATATTATCATATTTGAATATTTTGCCAAGCACTTCTAACTCATGTCTGAGATGTGCAGAGACAGGTACTTGCCCGATCTGTCTTGCAGGACCTCCTTGGTTAACCAACATTATCCCAGCTCAACTCCTAAGGAGGTAAGGCTTAAGGAATCATTTATAAGGTGAGGGATTAGGAAGAAGATATTGCCATAAGAAGGAAAATTACTTATCTCTGTTAACAATAATCCCAGTGGGTAAATAATTTTCTTGCAGATTGCTCTTCTCCCTCTTTCCTTCCCTGAGGATTCAGGGCCTCATTACGAGTCGGGCAGTCACTAGACCGCCAGACTCGCAGATGGCGGTCAAACCGCCGCCAATGCAGTGGTCTGAGCGCCACATTACAACCCACCAGCTCCACCAGGATCAGAGATCCCGGCGGTCTGGAGGTAGGTGGCGGTCCTAATCTGTCAGAGCAGCACTGCAAGCAGCGCTGCCCTGGAGATTACAACCCCTTTCTCTGCCAGCGTTTTTTTGGCGTTACCACCGCCATGAAAATGCTGGCAGAGAACGGGTGCAGGGCGCCCCAGGCGAGGCCCTGCACTGCCCATGCAATTAGCATGGGCAGTGCAGGCCACCCCCAGCCAGCACCTCGCAGTGTTCACTGTCTGCTTTTTAGACCGTGAACATTGCGAAGGTGCTGGTGCACCCTGCGGGCTACAGCGTTGCCCTTGGCTTGATTACGAGCTGGTGACAATGCTGTAGCCTGTTTCCCACTAGGCTGGCGCCACCAACCTAATGGGAAACTCTTAATGGGGCCGGTAGGGAGGTAGCCTGTTTATCAGAAGTTCAGTGGACTGTAAAAACTGTCCGCTGAACTCGTAATGACCCCCTTAGAGTTGTAACTAAAATACCATAGTATGCAGAAATTATAAGCTGTATTTGGCGATCTGGACGCCGCATCAGGGAATTCTTTACGACCTGGTTCAGATGTCGATGGAGACTGCAAACGATCTGCAGTGGTGGATGACAAACCATGATTGAGTCATTGGCAGATCCCTATTGCTTCCCCACCTGGACCTGACAATGGTGACGGATGCACCACTTCTGGGCTTGAGGCACCTATCTGGGAGAGAGGAAGATCAAAGGGCTTTGGTGTCCAGCGGAGTCTCAGCTCCACATCAGTCTCCTGAAGTTAAGCACTATCCACTTGGCATTGAAAGCATTCCTTCTATCCATCATGGAATGGCTTTTTCAGGTGTTCATGGACAGTACCACTACCATGTGGTATTTTCAACTAACTGGGTGTGGTTGGCTCATGGACCTTGCACCTCTGGACTTGACTGGAGTGGAAAGATATTTTCCTGGTCATGCAGCACCTTGCTGGATGTTGGAACAGAAGGGCATTCAAACTCTGTATGCATGGCAATTGCACCCAGTGGTGGCATAAGGTGTTTCCTGAGAATGGGGAGAACCTTGGCTTGACTTCTGCGCAATGGAGTTTCCAAAGCAGCTCTCGTTCTGAGATGCTTTCTGCTTAGACTGGAACTCATGACTCCTGTATGCCTTTCCAACTATACTGCTGTATCCCCAAGTTCTCAAAAAGATCAGGATAGACTGAACTCCAGTCAGTCTAGTGGCCCCGGATTGGGCACAGAGAGTGTGGTATCCTAAAAACCTGAGCATGAGCATCTGTCCTCTGATCAGGCTGCCCCTTCGGGAGGATATTCTGTTGCAGCAGCAGCACAAGGTACTGCACGAGAACCTGCGCTCACTCCACCTTCATTTGTAGAGATTGAGCGCCCACAGTTGAGAGTTTTTGATCTCCCTCCTGAAGCCTGTCATGTCATCTTGGCAGCCAGATGTCACTCAACAAAAACTGTATGACCCGGCTTTTGGGTCAAATTTGTGGCCTAGTGCTTCTCATGACAAGTGGAGCCCCTTTCTGCATTTCTGTCTCAGGTGCTGTTGCTGTGTTGTTGTTAGCCCCACAAGGCCTTGGCACGGACACTTTTAAGGGCTACCTTTGGGCTATTGTGGCTTTTCTGTGTTTGCTAGATCAGCCCTCCCTGTTCAAGTCACTGATTGTGACACGTTTTCACAAATGCCTGCAATATTTTGTTTCCTCCTATCCCTTTTGTTATGCCCCAGTGTGATCTCAATTTAATTTTGATATGCTTTTTGTGGTCTCTTTGAGTCCTTGCACAGTTTTCCTCAGAGAATGCTGACAATCAAGACGGTTTTCCTAGTGGCCATTACATCGGGCAGGAAGATCTGGGAGCTTTAAGTTCTGTTGGTTCACCCTCTGTACCCCAGATTTTACCCAGACAGACTGGTTCTTCTGACATGTGCCCTCTTTCTGCTGAAGGTGGTCACTTCCTTTCACATTGGTCAGAACATAACACTGCCAACATTTTTTGCTCTACCTCGTCCTAAGAAGGAGGGGAGACTTCACTGACTTGACCTAAAGAGAGCTTTCTCCTTCAATATTGATTGCACCAAAGACTAGCATAATGAGAACCTACGCGACAATGAGGCTACTGGATCATATGGATGGTGGGTATAAGTATAATTCCACACTACATGACTCCTGTCGGCCTAATCCGGGTTCTCCGGCTAACTTGCAGCACCTCATTTCTGACCGAGATGATTGTGGCAACCGGGCTCATGCCAAGAAAGACTCCTCCAGGGAATTGTAGTCGATTAATCCGCCCTTCGGGTTTCCCCCCCTTGGGTGCATCATACCTGGAGGAAGAAGCCTTTAGTCTAGAGAGACACCGTCACCATGTGGATATGGGGTCCAGGCGTCTGAGCAAGTAGCTGCAGCGAAACAGTCCGCATACAGTTGTGGTCATCTGGCTGGAATCTCCCTCTAACGTGTCTAGGATAAAGGGGTGTTTTTAGAATAAAACAACTGACATTCTAAGAAATGGTCCCCACATAAGAGTGTCTGTTTTTCTGAGAATGTTGAAGACATAGCGTACCATGCTTGTCCTACTAAGAACGTGATGCTTTCCTAGGCGAAAGTGCAATAAGATAAAATAAAACAGCTCCGCAAATGTGGCTATTGCTAGGAAAATAAAGCAATACTGAATACAATATAACTGGATAAAAGTGCACAGCAGCAGGCCTAGTTAGTTAAAACAATGTTTCTAAAACATGGCTAAAATAGCTATACAAGAAGACAATAGGGTGCGCGATCAGCTCTTCATTTGGGTTAATTGGAGTGAAAAAGGGCAAGATGGTGCAGCAACGGACCATCTCTTGAAGGATTGTACTCTGTATCAAGATCTGCTATGCATTGATAAAAAAGCTGCCTCCTGGGGGATTGTGGGACCATTCCACCAGGGCCAAGGCCAATACTACTGTGTTAGCGCATGGGGTACCTAGCCCGGACATCTGCTAAACTGCCACATGGGTTTAACTCCACACATTCACAAGCACTATTGCTTAGACATTCAGGTTTCTCCGACAGGCATTTCGCCCTGATCAGTCTTCTTGACCTTTTTGGTTGGAGCTAGTTTGCAGACCCACCTCCAGGGAGGTACTTTGGTATTTATTGTAAGGTTCGGAATCTACAGTTGGAAGTCTCTATATGTATAAAAAGTCATTTACCTTCAGTAAGGCTTTTTATGGTAGAGACTCTATCCGACGGTGGAGAGAAAACCATCTAACAAAGGACTCTATGGTCATGCTTAGTATCACCGAGAGGATGAGTCACTGAGTCTTGTGACTCGAAAAGATTCTTCTAATAAAAACAACTTGCAACATTCTGAACCCAACACTAGGTGGCGGACTTATGCAATGCATGTGAGGATACAGCACTACAAGCCACAAACAGATGTCTACTAGGTAAGTAACATTTTCCTTTCCTGTTCACCCCATGTCTTGTGATAGAGTTCTGTTGGCTTATTTCACTGGCCCCGATTCTAGAACCATTTTAACTGCCTTCCTACACATAACCATTCCTGGTGTATTGACTTTTAAGGTTAGTCATGGTTGGCAACTGACCATAAATCCCATCTCTGACACAGAGGGCCATGAAGTTTATTGCTCATTGGAGTACTTAGCTCTGGGTGCCATTTATTATTGTCATCAAGCACCACCTTCCACAAATGTACAAATATAATTCTATCCTTAGTTGATGCCCCTACATTGATTGTGCCCAGGGCAGCTGGAACAACTTGATCGCCGGTGGCCTTGTGTTTTTCCGAGGGGGGAGGGGCAGGGGGGGGTGGTGTATCCTGGTATCAAGTTTGTAGACATTAGGGTGTTTTTGGAATGTTAGGTTTGTTTTCCCTTTCCAGGAGTAAGTCAATCATTTTATGAGAGTCTTGGATTACATCATGCAAATTTTCATACATATGCACCATCTTCATGTGGATTTCTTCTCATAAGGACCATTCCAATACATCTGTGTACCACATTTGATGGGGGGCCTATGGGAGTGTATCAATATTCTACTCTTGGACAGTACTAATAACAGGGATGCTAACTTGAAACAGAGTTTACCCTTTTAACATCTGGGGTTCAACCCCAGTATGCAATATGCCAAGGAACAGTGAACCTGCACCCTCTGAACCCATGACAAAGCCTCCACAACCTTTTCACAGTATTATCTGATCACTGGGCACACCCCAATCATTTGAAGGGAATCTGCCCCGTCCCAGTGACAGACGGCACACTCATCTGATCTCTTCAGATATATTTTGCTGAGAGTTTGAGTAGTAAGGTAGGCCAGATGTAACATCTTATACTGAGTCTAACGAACATATGCTTTATTAGAGACAGTCTTATGATATTGATTCACTTTAGCCCATTTAAATTCTGTAAATAGGGCACCTCTGCCCTGATCCCACTGCCAAAGGCATTGTTGCTTGACCCAGCTGTATTGCTCTACATAATGGGGAGACCCCCCAGCCCCCTTCTTTGAGTGTTGTAATTGCCTGCATCCTTACCGGTTCCAGGGGACGACCGGAAACCTGTACCAGAAGCATTGGACCTGTCATTCTGGCAGCCATCAAAAGTTGAACCAGGCCCACCAACAACTTCCGCCTTGCCACCTCAAATGTAATAAAGTTCTCTCCCCTCCTCATAAAGGTCTCCAAGTTCCCTGTACCCTCATTCCATCCACCCACTGTCTTCACTTTCCATTTTTGACAGAAAAAGTGTCTTCCCTCGCCACATATTTACAATATTGGTGCCAAATATGTGACATCCACACTACTAAATAAGGGGCTCCCTGGTCTGATCATTTCAGCACCAGGTGCCCCGTCCCAAGAATATCCAAAGGGTAGCAACCCAGTGGAAGGCTGCCCTCCCTGTTCACCCGTTCATGTTTTTGTCCCTCCACAAAAGTAGATCCTGCATCTGTGCTGCCAAATAGAAGTATTCAAAGTCCAGTAAGCAATGTCACCATCATAAGTGACCTCTAGCACACTTCATTAAATCCATGTTTGTCATATGCCTCACAGAGTGTGGTCAGGATCTTGTCCTGAGTAACAACACACCCAGCTTTGTGATTTGCACAGCAAGGCCATTTATAAACCTGTCATTAGCAGCCTGAGCTAGTTTGAGAAAGTTGGTAGTAACATTCTTATTTATGGTGGGTTTTTGGTTTTACAAAGTTTGACTGTTTCTGTGGGAAATTCAGCCACACAGGCTCAAACCGATTTTAAATGCCCCTCCTCCTGCTACACAGATACTAGCTCATAGAGCAGAAATATCACATACACCTAGATACCATGCTTCTTTATATCTGGCACCTCTGGACTATTGACTAACTGGAAACATACACACTGTAGTAATCAGAACACTCTGGAAGGCTACTTAGAATGCACGAAGTTCCCCCTTGGGATGACATTTGGCCCCCTCTTATGAAATTGTCTTTAGAGCTAAGCACAGTAAGGCTATAAATTGTTTGGAGTGTGTCACTGACCCAGAGTTGTTGGTAGCTCTTTTCCTGGGCACTTCTTAAAGTTATGTGCCTGTAAATAAAGACCTGTTATTCATACAAAGAGAAGCAGCAATTGGGCAGAGTTTGTGTTATTTACTATTACAATAGTGTACCGGAGCTTCTTCCCACTGTTGTGTAGCCATTTTAGTTATAGCTCCATACATGTTATTTTAGCACACTAGGCCTGCCGCTGTGCACTTTAACCTAGATATATTTTATTCAGCTTCGTTTATTATTTTAACAATAGGAACATTTGCGGTCTTCTTTTATTTCTCTATATCTAGCTGTTCTTTGCCTAGGCCAGCACTGTGTTCTTAAACAAAACATTTCTTTCACTCTGTGCTTCTCTCAAGGCTACAGTAAGATAGGTTGCTGGTAAACATGGTAAACGTTTTGTCTCTGGTATTCATAGAATCATACACATCCTTACGTAGGGACATTTTCTCAGAACAAAACACTTCCCTGTCCCATACACGTCAGATGGAGATTCCAGCCAGATGACCACGACCGTATGCTGATTGTTGAACGCTTTGCTACAACTGCTTATGCAGACTTCAGGCCTTTGCTCAGGTATGGGGGATGCTGTCTTCCCAGGGGAACCTGAACTGCAGAACTAGAGCTTAACATGCTGTGCTTCAATATAACCTAGGTAGGAATTAGTCTATTGACCATAGTGACAATATGGTGGCGTTATTTCTATGCATTACTCTCCTTGTCACAATTTTAATCTTGTCAAGCTTTATCGTCCTGGTTACTGCCCCTCAAATCCAGTAGTCTCATTAAAATATTACTATCTCAAAGGGGCTCCAAAACTATGATTGCTACATGAATAATCTCATATACTCAACATTATTATATAGATCATAGTCTATAACTGTAGGAAGTTGGCTCTGTATATACTATCTCAAAGTAAGAGATAGTGTGCACAGAGTCCAAGGGTTCCCCTTAAAGGTAAGATAATGGCAAAATTAGATGTTTCTAATGCTCTATTTTGTGGTAGTGTGGTCGAGCAGTAGGCTTATCAGAGGGTAGTGTTAAGTATTTGTTGTACACACACAGGCAATAAATGAGGAACACAGTCTTAACTCCAGGCCAATAGTTTTTATATAGAAAAATATATTTTCTTAATTTATTTTAGAACCACAAGATTCAAGATTAGAAGTAAATACATAAAATGCAAGGTACTCCACATAGGTAAGTTAGGAACTTTGAATTAGAGCAGTAACATACACAGTTTTAGTTAAAATTGCAATAAGCTATTTTAAAAGTAGACACAGAGCAAAAATCAACATTTCCTGGGGGAGTTAACTAATGGTTAGTTTTTCAGGTAAGTAAGGCACTTCAAGTTCCTGGGCATAGGCAGACCAACTTGGGGGTTCAAGGCAACCCAAAAGTTACCGCACCAGCAACACAGGGCCGGTCAGGTGCAGAGGTCAAAGGAAGGCCCAAAACACATAGACTCCTATGAAGAACAGGGGTGCTCCGGTCCCAGTCTGTCGACAGGTGCGTACCTGCGTCTTCGGAGGACAGACCAGGGGAGTTTTGTAGAGCACAGGGCGGCCTGGTGCAGTGTGCAAAGCAGGCGTCGGGTTTTGTATAGGAATCATTTGAGGGACCCGGGGGTCATTCTAGCGGTGCAGGCAGGGCACAGGGGGGCTTCTCGGGCCAGCCACCAACTGGGCTAGGCAGAGGGTTGTCTGGTGGTCACTCCTGCACTGAAGTTCGGTTTCTTCTGGTCCTGGTGGCTGCAGGTGCAGTGCTTGGTCCAGGCGTCAGGTTATTTGTTACAGGCAGTTGCGGTCAGGGGGAGCCTCTGGATTCTCTCTGCATGCGTCGCTGCGGGATTCCAGGGGGGTCATCTTGGGTTACTCACGAGGTCGCAGTCGCCTGGGAGTCCTCCCTGTAGTGTTGGTTCTCTGGAGCTCGAGCCGGGGGCGTCTGGTGCAGAGGTTGAAGTCTCACGCTTCCGGCGGGAAGAATGAGTTCTTTAAAAGTTGCTTCTTTGTTGCAAATATTTTGCTGTGGGTGAACAGTGCCGCTGTTCTCGGGGGTTTCTTGGTCCTTCGGGTTTCAGGGCAGTCTTCGGAGTCTTCAGATGTCGCTGGTCCCTGTCAGATGTGTCGATGTGCATTTTTCTTTGAGTCAGGAGAGCGGCCGCTAGGGCAGGGGCCAAAGCAGTTGTTGTCTCCTTAGTCTCCTCAGGGCTTTCAGGTCAGCAGTCCTTCTTGTTTCAGGTTGCAGGAATCACATTCCCTGGGTTCTGGGGTGCCCCTAAATACTAGATTTAGAGGTGTGTTTAGGTCAGGAGGGTAGTAGCCAATTGCTACTGTCCTGGGGGGTGGCTACACCCTCTTTGTGCCTCCTCACTGAGGGGAGGGGGGCACATCCCTAATCCTCCAATCTCAAGATGGAGGGGATTTCTAAAGGCAGGGGTCACCTCAGCCCAGGGCACCTTAGGGGCTGTCCTGACTGATGGGTGACTCCTCCTTGTTTTTCTCATTATCTCCTCCAGCCTTGCCGCCAAAGGTGGGGGCAGTGGCCGGAGGGGGTGGGCATCTCGACTTGCTGGGATGCCCCGGGGTGCTGTAACAAAAGGCATGAGCCTTTGAGGCTCACTGCTAGGTATTACAGTTCCTGCAGGGGGAGGTGAGAAGCACCTCCACCCAGTACAGGCTTTGTTACTGGCCACAGAGTGACAAAGGCACTCTCCCCATGTGGCCAGCAACTCATCTGGTTGTGGCAGGCTGGCAGAAACTGGTCAGCCTAGCTCTAGGAGTCAGACTGGTATTCAGGGGGCATCTTTAAGATGCCCTCTGGGTGTATTTTACAATAAATTCCAGACTGGCATCAGTGTGCATTTATTGTGCTGAGAAGTTTGATACCAAACTTCCCAGATTTCAGTTTAGCCATTATGGAACTGTGAAGTTCGTGTTTGACAAACTCCCAGACCATATACTCTTATGGCTACCCTGCACTTACAATGTCTAAGGTTTTGCTTAGACACAGTAGGAGCATAGTGCTCATGCACATATGCCCTCACCTGTGGTATAGAGCACCCTGCCTTAGGGCTATAAGGCATGGTAGAGGGGTGACTTACCTATGCCACAGGCAGTGTGAGGTTGGCGTGGCACTCGGAGGGGAGTGCCATGTCGACTTAGTAATTTTCTCCCCACCAGCACACACAAGCTGTGAGGCAGTGTGCATGTGCTGAGTGACGGGTCCCCTGGGTGGCATAAGACATGCTGCAGCCCTTAGAGACCTTCCCTGACATCACAGCCCTTGGTACCAGGGGTACCATTTACAATGGACTTATCTGAGTGCCAGGGCTGCACCAATTGTGGAAACAAAGGCACAGTTTAGAGAGAGAACACTGGTGCTGGGGCCTGGTTAGCAGGGTCCCAGCACACATTCAATCATAACTGGCATCAACAAAAGGGAAAAAGTCAGGGGGTAACCATGCCAAGGAGGCATTTCCTTACAATAACTATGCTCAAACTTGCAGAGTCAAGGTGGCATCATTTGTATTTTCCAGTATGTACCCAACTGAGATATGGCCACATCAGCTACCCTACATGCATTCTGCTAGCATTGCACTCTTGTTGTTTACTCCTGTAGAGATCTTTCCTTGGCTTGAAAAATGAATGCTCCTAGATATTGGTTGCCTCATGCTGCCTTTTTTTTTTCCACCTCTCTTTTACTGTTGTTCCTCTTCCTGGGATATCTACCCATTGGTTAAGGATTAAGGCTGGAAGAGCGCCAAAGTGTAGGAAGGTGGTAAAGTTACCTTCCTATTGGTTGTGCTTCAACTAGTCTAACACTCTTTTATTCTCTGCATCATCCAATGACCTCCTTTCCATTGATCAGAAAGTTGCTTCAGTTCTTTCCATGGGAATGAGGAAATTGAAGATAGGTTGCACTTATGTTGATAAGAGGACATAGCTAAATACCAAATACATAGTCATGGCTGATACTGGCTGTTTACTGCTTTGAGAAGCAATTGTGAGTATCAGTTTCTAGTCCTGCCTGTACATGTCAAGTCCTTTGTGGTGAAAAGCACCCTCCAGGGTATGTAAGATATTTCCTGAAGCACAGCCTTACAGCTTTTAGATGAGTTGTTCCTTGAGCCTCTAAGCCCTATGGAACAGAGTAAACTTTGTAAACCACCCTTTGTGAAGTAACTGGTACGTTTCAGATTTTTTTTTTTGAAAAGACAACAAGATTACTGTTTGTTAGAGGGCTGCACCCCTCTGCCCCCCTCCCCCCTTAACCACCCCAGCGCTGGCCTCTTTTAATCAGTGAAATGCTTTGAGAGGGCACCTCTGTGACTGCGGTTTGTGCCAAAGCATTTATAAATGACCACCTTCTTGGCAGTCATTTATAAATCTGGTGCGTGGAGTATTCACAGCCTAGCTGACAAAGTCCTCTGCCAGGCCAATGGTGAATACCCTGTCCGCCAGAATATAAATCTGGCCATAATCTTTAGCCAAAACACCTTCAGTCACATAGCTTACCTCTGTGGTTATAATTCATTTTCAAACTTGTATTTCGTGTCACACAAGTACATAACACCTTCCGAGGAACAGGTGGACCCTTCATAAGGCTGTTACTAAATGATTTTACCTCCTAACAAAATGTTGATTTTAAGTAGTCTGTTTTCTCCCTTTTCTGCCTTTCCCATTTTCCTGGAATTGTATCTGGACGACCTACCACACAAAGTCTTCTATAGCTTTTCACATAGGCATATTATTTTTGATGCAGAAACTCATCTTCAGAATTTTTGTAGAAATTATGTGCTGAAGATAATGTCAATAACTCTGAGTTTTTGGTACAAGGAGTTTTATAAGCATAATACACAAGCCATTAAAGATATTTGTGCCAAATAGGTATTCTTGTAGACAGCAGCTATTGTCAGATGTATTTTTGTCTCGGATATTCCCTTTTAAAAGGCTTGAATTTATACAGAATGTGTTTTTTAATAATAGCTTGAAGCTTTATTATGCATTACATGTATTATGGGCTTGTTAAGTAGTGTCAACATTTTGGGAAGCCATCTTTTGAGACCATTACAGCAAGAGCAGTGAAAATGATTAAACCTTTATCTTATACTGTTTTCTAGGCCTTATAACGACATTCCTTTTTACAGAAAGACGTTGCACAGTTTGTTTTTAAATCTATGGTGATATCCCGATGTATTATAACTAAACATTGAAAATCTCCAATCAGCCCTACTATTGCAGACTGGTTTAGTTAGGTGAAAAAAGTAAGCAATAGGGAATTTTGATATCATGCTTGCTTAAATAAGAAATCAACCTGTAGGAAGATATGAGGCAATTCTGCCTTTTGAAGAAAGCCCACAAGAAGACAAAACAACACAAGTTGTACTGTAACTTTAAAAAGACTTTCTTGAACCTATTTTGTGGAATCTTGGGCCAGATGTACTAACCTTAGGAATTGTGATTTTAAAATTGAAATTCTTACTGAATCGCAGTTTGGATATCACAGTTCCTATTGTACTAATCAATTATTTTTAAAATAGTGATTGGTAGTGGAGTTGCAAATCTACCTACCTCATGAATATTAATGAGATAGGTCACAATTTGTGACAGCATTGGGGGCCTGCTGAGGTCAGCAGACCACCATGCCTGTGATTGTTTTAATTTAAATGTCGGCCATTTTCCTTGAAGAAAAAAAGGATGCACTAAAAAAAAAAAGAAGAAATTAAACTTTGGCGTTACGTTTTTAAAGAGTAGTCAGTGGTCCATGGGACCACAGCTTCCTCTTAAAAAATATAAAAAAAATTATATTCTCAAAGGGTAAGAGGTCTTTTGGGGACCCCTTTGCAAATGGGTCACCACCTCCTTTCAGGTGTCAGTAAAATATGTATGTTTTTGCGACCGTATTTCAGTTGCAAAACATTAATGCATAACAATTAATCAATCTGTTTAAATCGCAAATCCAAAGTGCAATTCAGTAACAAAGTACTGAATTGCTGTTTGGCTTTTGTACATCAAAAAAAGCATTTTTGGGTTTGCTGGTGAACCGATTCTCCAAACCGGGTCATTTATGACCTAAAAAAGCTTTGTACATATGGCCCCTGGTTGTTTAAACTAGGCGCCTTGGTAAACAGTTGCACTTTAGAAAGAATTTTTTATTTTTTTATTTTTTTAAGCCAAGGAATGGGAGCGGAAGGTTCAGTGGGGAACATTTTTTAATATGGTATTTCGCATTTGACACTTTAGTATGTACTTTAGAAGAGTCTTCAACGGTTCACATATGAATTTCTGTGTTTTCTTTTTTTTTTTTTTAAATGTACCCCAATGTATTTTATACCTTCATAGTAAGATATGTATTTTCACTTTAGAAGGGTTTGGGGCTGGTAATGTTAGACCCATTTGTAGAATGATTTGATAGAATTGAACACTGCATAGTTATGATGATATTTTTGAATTTGTAAAGGGTGTATCTTAAGCTATAAAAAGAAAAATGCCATGTCCCTCTTGCTTTTGCTTTCTTACTTCTTCATTTACTGTTTTAATATATTTATATCAAACACCCGTTCTTCTGACCTCCTGTTCCTTGGCTTCACTTCTCTCTTTTCCACTGCTTTCTCACCTTTGTTTTTCTTTCTCATTCCCTCTACTCCGTTTCTCTTCACCTCCACCTCTAGATCCGGTGAGCAGTAGCCTGGCACAGTCTGTCATGTCGATGGCCTCCTCTCAAAGTCAGCACTCCCAACTCAGCACTGACACCATGTCCTCTATGTCAGGATCCTATATCGCAGTGGGTACCGAAGAAGATGGAGACATCTTACCATCCCCCTCTGCTGCAGCTAGCAGCCCCCCATCTGAAGAAGCGGAGGTAGGATGGTGAGCTTTTGCATCCAGTCACTTGGTGGGGTGTTTGCAATCTTTTCAGGGACATTAGTCACCTAGCTTTATTTTTCTTTTTCATCCTTGGTCCCATTTGTGTGACTTCTGATGGTGTGTAATATTCACAAATGTCAAATCTAATTTTATTTGAAATCTGATTTTATTTACTTTATTTTCTTGATGTTTTTGCACTGCACCAACTAGCCCTACAGCAAACGTGAGGGAGGGCTTGGTAAGAAGTTAGTGCATTAGGATGCACTTTTAATAAGGCAGGCTGGGATATCTGTTATGTTTGTGACCATGGTCAAAACTCTAAATCAAGCCATATTTTTAATACACCCCTTTTGACATTTCTCTTTTAACCACTACCTTCTTTTATCCGCATGTACTTGTGATAAGGTGGGTGGGATATTTGTCATGTTTTGGAAGGAGTATCTGTTTGGCAAACTCTAAATTAGGCCTATAGTCTATTGTAATAAAGGTTGTTTTACAACAGAGGTTCCGTTAAAAATTTAGTTTATCAGTCTGACAAAGATACACATTGATGCATTTCATGGCAGGGTGATAGGAAAGCGTTCAGGTTTGTAACTCCAGCAAGAGGTGTTGCAGTGTTTCCTGTGTCCACCTGAATCTGTATAATTAGCTAACTGAAAATAATGATTTTGGGCAATTGTATATGCTCATCATTTAGTAAACGTTTAACCATGAGCTGTTGCAATCCACATGCGATTGATAGGTTTCTGCGCTGGTTAAGCGTAACATTCAATGGAAAAGTGTCATTGTAGCCAACTAGAGCCTCTTGTTTGACCAGAGCAGAAGGTATAGTTTCTTACCTGTAACTCCAGTTCTCTCGTAGGGGTGTTTCCATGATAGTCATAAGCGTTAAATATTCCCCGCCCGCCTGCGGGGACCCCGGAGTACTTTATCCAATATAACTTCTTCTTAAGTGTCCATGTTCGCCTTACTTCAGAAAGGACTGCCAAGTCACTTAAGAATGTTCCCATGCAGCCTATAGGAAGGGCTACAGTGTTCAAACTTCTTCATTCAGATTGGCATTGAAGCAAATGCATTAAATTGCTTTACAAATGAATATCATTTTTCAGAAAGATTCCTTCCCAAACCTCTTTATATCAGAAAAACCCCTATGAAGGAGTGCAGAGCAGTGTAGCCCATAGGCTGCCGTTAGTAATGAAGAAAAAAGGATACTGTGCCTTTAAGAACAACTAGTCCTCCAGTATCCCATCATGCTTAGAGAGAGGCAGTTACCTCAGTTCTTTTTGCAGGTAGTTATTAGCTGACAGTAAACATTAATCCAATACAGCCATCTATCTGCTCCTCCGGGGAGGTGGGAGGGTTGCTTATGACTATCATGGAAATACCCCTACGAGAGAACTGGAGTTACAGGTAGAAACTATACCTTCTCTCGTAGGGGATTTCCATGTATAGTCATAAGACTGGACTAGAATAGCAAGCCCATCCCATATACCGCGGTGGAGCAGATATAGCAATCAGGGAGTATTCTCTGAAGCAAAGAGGTTCCTAAGAGAAGCCTGTCCTACTTGAGCATCTGCCCTAGTGTCCGAGTCGAGGCAATAGTGTTTAGTAAAGGTGTGAAACGATCTCCGAGTTGCAGCTTTACAAATTTCTGCTAATGGAACATTCCACAATAGAGCAGTCGTTGCCGACTTGCCTCTGGTGGAATGTGCTTTTGGTTTACCCTGTAGGGTTTTCTTAGCTAGTTGATAGCAAAATAAAATACAGGAGACTATCCATCTCGAAATCGATTGCTTGGAGGTAGCTAAACCGGTACGGACCGTACCATAATTAAACAGTTGTGAAGTTCTCAGTGGGGGGATTGGTCTTATCTAGATAGAATTTCAACATCCCTTTTAACATCTAGAGAATGGAGAGCCTTCTCAGCTGGAGTGGAAGGGTTTGGAAAGAAAGTAGGTAGGGAAATTGCTTGGTTAACATGGAAGTCGGATATAACCTTGGGTAGAAATTTAGGATGTGTCCATAGGACTACTTTAGAGGAATGAAACACTGTGTAGGGTTATTGGGTACAGAGGGCCTGGATTTCGCTAACCCTTTGTGTTGAAGTGATTGCCACTAGAAAGGCCGTCTTCCAAGTGAGGTGTTGGAGTGATGCCTTGTGTATTGGTTCGAATGGATGTTGCATTAGACGTGAAAGGACCACATTAAGTTCCCATGGTGGAGACTGGCGCCTAACTGGAGGAAAGACCTTCTTTAACCCAGAATTCTAAAGAAAGAGGTTTGCGAAAGAGTTTTCCTATAAGCAGTTAAAGCTGCCAAATGAACTTTTATTGAAGAAAGTTGGAGGCCAGATCGTGCCAATTGTAACAAGTAAGGGAGAATTACATCTTCCTTGCAAGATGTAGGGTCTATCCCCTTAGAGGAACACCAGATGCAGAATCTTTTCCAATTGAAGGAGTATGCTGAACGAGTGGATGGCCGCTTCCCCTCTTTAAAGATGTCCATACAGTCCTGTGGAAGATTTAGATGATCATACTGGACTAACTGGAGCCATGCTGCCAAATTCAATGAGGAAAGATTGGGATGTCTCATTTGTCCTCCGAATTTCATCAGAAGGTCTGGTCTGCAAGGTAGCCTGAGATGTGGCTGGAGTGATCGGTGAAGGAGATCCGGGAACCACCACTGTCTCGGCCACTCTGGTGCAATGAGGATCATCGTGGCTGATGTCATCGAGAGCTTGAGGAGGACTGCTGGAATCAGTGGAATTGGTGGAAAGGCGTGCAGAAATTTGTTGGACCAGTCTATCCACAGAGCATTCCCCAGGTCGTAATGGTCCTGGCAGCTGTATGCTGTTGTAGAGTTTCAAAGATGACCGACGTAGATCGTGTAGGGGCGACCATCGGAATATTTAGTTTTGACGCACCTTGGACCAGCACTTCATGGAAGGTGTTAAATTCATCCACCGGCGAGGACCGAGGTGAAGGAGAGTCCGATAAGGTAGGGGAGTAGTCTCTGGTGGAAGACCAAGACTCTCTCTCATGCCCCCTTGAACTTGATCTATGCCTAGATCTGCAGTGCAACCTTGAGCAGGATGAGTCATGGCCCTGACGTGAATGGTGGCGCGATGTAGAGCGCGGTCTAGTTGGGACATTAATCGGTACTTGAGGCACTGGAACCGGTGCCGGTTGTGGTAACTCCTGACCCGTTGGCTGAGGTGACGTTGGCGGTAGATCTGGAGGAGGAGAGGCATGCGGAGAAGCACGAGAAGAAGGCGACGAGGGAAGCAGCACTACCGAAGTAGGTCGCTCTGAGGACGAATAAATTCTCTGTCTCTTGTGTCTCCTCGACGTCGATGGTCTCCTCGACGTCGACCTCTCTCACCGTCTTGACGTCAACGCTGTGTGGGATGTCGACCCGTGACGTCTACGTTTACCTCTCGACGTCGACGCCGATCTGCTTCTCGACGTCGTGTGTCTTGGGGTCTTCGACGTCGTGCGGTGCCTTGATGTGGACCGGCGACTCCTATACAACGTCTAGCCGGACTTCGGCGAGCATGTCGGCGCCGTACCTCCTCTCGACGCTGATCTTCTCGACGTCGACTGGGACCGATGGCGTTTTCACCCTAAAGAATGCCTCTCAGACCTTCCACAACCACTGGAAGCCGAGGTATGAGCCCTGGTGGAAGACTGACCTTCCCCTCGCTCAGAAGTCCCACTGGTTCCTTGGCGTCTTCTCTCTGCTCTCCCTTGAAGGCGAATCTTCTCTCTGTCACACAATGTACGCCTGGAGAATGTCTTGCAGATGTTACAGGAGGCAGGAATATGTGAGGAAGGCAGACAAATGATACAGACCTCATTTAAAAATGCATTTAAAATGCATTTTTAAATTGTACATGTAAAGCACACATGCCCTTTTGGCATGTGTGCACCTTACATGTCCCCCCCCCCCAAAAAAAATTGGGGTGCAGCAGAGGGGGCCGTAGGCCCCCAGCACCCTGGGGTTTTGCATTTCCAAAATTGTGATTTCTGGTTAAGAAATCGCAATTTTGGAAATGCAAAAAATTTGCAGATATGAGCCAACAGGCCCATAGGTGCGAATGGGGACAGATTCTCTATTTGTGATTCAGTAATACCATTTGCGATTTTTAAGAAATTGCTATTACCGAATCGCAAAAATCATACATACCTTTTTGCATTTCTGAAATAGCGATTTCTTAAAAATCGCTATTTGAGAATCTCAAATCGGTTGTATGATACATCTGGCCCCAAATTTTTGTCAGAAAACTTCAAAATCCAGTAGAGAAAGACAAGACATCGAATTAAGCCTTTTTTCTCAAAGTTTCTCTATTTTTGAAGAAAAAAACTAAAAAGGTTGAGCTCAATGGTCCAGGGTCCTGTCAGCAGGTGCCGGAAAAAAGAACTGAGGTAACTGCCTCTCTCTAAGCATGATGGGATACTGGAGGACTAGCTGTTCTTAAAGGCACAGTATCCTTTTTTCTTCATTACTAATGGCAGCCTATGGGCTACACTGCTCTGCACTCCTTCATAGGGGTTTTTCTGATATAAAGAGGTTTGGGAAGGAATTTTTCTGGAAAATAATATTCATTTGTACACCAATTTAATGCATTTGCTTCAAGGTCAATATGAATTAAGAAATTTGAACACTGTAGCCCTTCCTATAGGCTGCATGGGAACATTCTTAAGTGACTTGGCAGGCCTTTCTGAAGTAAGGAGAACATGGACACTTAAGAAGAAGTTATATTGGATAAAGTGCTCCGCGGTCCCCGCAGGTGGGCGGGGAATATTCAACGCTTATGACTATACATGGAAATCCCCTACGAGAGAACAACGGGTGCCAGGGGCCTCCAGAAGTACAAAGAAGTCTTTACAGCTTTCCTAAAAGAAAGGTACCTTTCAATGGGGTAGAGATGAAGTAAAGCAGGAAAGTTAACTACACAACTGTATAATGTTCTCGCCTATGGTAAGGGAGTTGAAAAAGTTGAACATTTTGATTGAAGAGCTTTCAAACGCCTGTGAAATGAGACCCTCAAAGCAGGTAATCCTCCCCATGGAAAGATTTGTTTACCAAGCATCAGCACTTAAACTAAACTGTTGGGCTGATGTACGTATATTAAGTTGCAAACCAGGATTTGCAATCAGCATACCAAAGAGTTTGTGAGCAGATGTACAAATTGCGATTCAACCTATGTGCTGAAGGCGTAAAAGGGATAGCAGACCTCAATCCCTGCGTTTGCATACTCGAACAGGAAACACTTTTTTAAACATCCCCTTTCCTTTTGTATTTACACAACAATTGACTTTACACAGAATTTCCCCAAAAGTGTTTCATGGTGGTAGACAAGCAGATACTCGTCACTTGCATTACCGTCAATGATTTACTTTGGCAGAGGAAATTTGGAAATTCTAGGGGTTATTTGTAAGTACAATTGGATGTGAACAGGCATATTTACCCACTAACCTGCCTGAGTAAAAACTACTCCATTCCATAGAATTCATTACAGCAGTTTTAGCTGCTGACTTCAACCAGTTCACCCTGAGGTATACAGAGACACTTGTTGCCACAAATTTGTGCTTCTTATTTAATTCACCAATCACAAAGTCTTAAAGGAAAGGTTTATTTTTCAAAATAATGTAATCTAGTTTATGCTTTTCTATATTTTATCAGTTGCCTTCAATTTTCTGAAACCAGAAACAAACTCACAATAGGATAGTACATGCTCTGTAAGTACAGAAGTAAGTGCAGAAGCAAAGTAACAGCTTGCCTAATAATGTACATTTTCTTTTTACCTTGCACTTTACTTGTATAATAGATGTACAGAACATTTCATGTTCTACTCTAACATCACTTCTGTTTCTGGGATTGAAAGCAGTTGTCCAAATCTAGACTATCTTAAAATAAAATAGATGATTGAGTTTGTGTATTTGAGTTTGTACAAAGTGTATACTCCCTTTAATGCTATACTTTGCAGAGCGTTTGGCCTATTTAACTCTGCATGTCTAAATGCCTGATTATTAACTGTTTTCTGTGGTGCTTTAAATACGCTTCAGAATTTAGGGGGCTCTGTTGATTGAGGCAGTCAGTGTGAAGCAGACCGATATTCTCAATTGCAGGGACTAGTTCTCGAACTCTGTTCATGGATTGCAGGATTGTATTGATTTTCCCTTTGATCAATGTTTCTGGCATGGCTCTGATCTCCTTTGTGAGTTTCTAATATATCTGGTAGGTTTCCATGCTTAGACTGATTTTTCTTTTTTCCAAAGGCATTTTCCAATCACTTTAAAGGGATAGTGACAATGGTGCCTTTCAGGATATGCATTCTTGCTGTTGAAAACTGCTGGGGATGTTTATCAGATTTGCAGTACTTTATTTTAAAACTGTAGTAAGATATCCCCAGGTGTTGGGCCTCGAGCTGTTTTATGTAAAGTTATTAAATCCACATGCCTCTTCTAATCTCTGATATTGCTGGTTACATGTGCACTAAATTAGGCTTCTTGTTGGGGAACGCAGTATGTGAATGTTGTAATGCAAATCTGAGAGCGACTTCTAGCTGCAGATTCCTTACCTTTGGATTCTCCCAAGGAGTCCGACTGGATCCGGAAGATTTTTGTGAGAAGTACCCCTGTGCACCCTTAGGTGGAGTCGATCAGCTCTGTGGTCCACACCAGATATGACGTCATGGGTCCTATGGAGGCACCACTCAGGCGAGGTGATGTCTGATCTTTTCTTTCTGTGCGAACTAAGCACTGATCTGAAGAGAGTTACCCCTCAGTCAGTCTTTGATTTGATTTTTTTGACTTTTTGTTGAGTATTTTAGTTTTACTCCTGGCGCATTGAGGGATGTCTTCTGGGAAGACAGGATTCAAACCCTGCGGGCCCTGTCATCCGGCGATGTCCGTGATGGATCCGCACCTCATGGTCTTTGGTGTGTGCAGCGCACCCACGACCTGAAGTCGTGCTCAGAGTGCAAGGTCATGCATCCAAAGGCTTGGAGGGAGCGGTCCCTGAAGCTGGAGCTCAACTCCGTACAAGTTGAGAGGAAGGTCCCAGGATCAGTTGCAGAGCCACACACCAAGTCCTTGGGACTATCCGGTAAGTCCAGACACAAGAAAAAAATCCAAGAAGTCAAAGGGCTCTTTGACTTCACTTTGTCTGTCGGCTGACAAGGGAGCGTTGACGCTCTAGGCATCATTCTGCAGAACCTGCACCTGGGCCGACTCTGCGCCTCCTTGAGTTTCCAGAAGCCAGAGCACCCTCTGCCCAACTCTGAGAGTTCTGTGAGGTCATGTGTCTCATTTTGGGGCAGCCCGACCCTGCTGGAGCTCGTGCCCTGCAAAGTTGGAGAGGACCGATTCAATTTCTGTGCCTGCAGCTTTGGCCTCCGTGCCAAGCAGCTCCCAGGGATCCAGTCCTGGAACCGGACTGGCCCTGGTCGTGCTACCTTGATTTTTTCCGACGTTTGTCCCAAACTACAGCAGACCTCCTGCATTCGCTGGGGTTCACTATAAAGGTGCTGAAGTCGCATCTGACTCCCTCCTAGACGCTCCTTCTCATTGTAGCTGTTCAGGACACACTGCAGTTTTGGGGACTAGCCTCCTCAGTGGCGAGTCCAAGATGTTCAGGCTATGATACTGATGTTTCAGCCTCTGTCCTGGATTTTGGTAAGAATGACTCAGAGGCTGCTGGGTCTCATAGCCTCCTGCATCCTGCTAGTGAAAAATGCCAGATGGCATATGCCGACTCTGCAGTGGGATCTGAAGTGCCAGTTGGCACAGCATCAGGTGAATCTCTCTGAGAAGGTCTAGATCTCAATGTTAACTATACAAGATTTACAGTGGTGGTTAACAAGATGTGATTGGGTCAGAGGCAGATCCCTTTCCCTTCCCCAACCAGATCTGACAGTGGTGACAAATGCATCACTTCTAGGATGGGCTGTCATCTGGGAAAGGTGGAGATCAGAGGAATCTGTTTTCCAGTGGAAACTGGCCTCCACATCAACCTGTTGGAGATCTGTGCAATCCGGCTGACATTGAAAGCATTTCTTCTTTCTATCAAGGAAAATATGGGTGTAGGTGTTCACAGACAACATCACTGCCATGTGGCACTGCAACAAGTAGGGCGGGGTGGGGTTGTGGACCCTTTGTTAAGAAGCTATTGCGTCTCTGGACGTGGATGGAACAGTAGGGCATGTCCCTGGTGGTTCAACATATGACGGGCTCTCTGAACGCCAGAGCGGACAAACTCAGTTGAACGTGCCTTACAGATCACAAATGTCTCCATCTGGAGGTGGCACAAGGTCTATTTCAGCAGTGGGGAGACCATTGGTTAGATCTGTTTGCCTCCGCAGAGAACATACAATGTAAGCAGTTTTGTGCATTGGAGCTTCCAAGGCGGCAATTTTTCTGAGACGCTCATTGTCTCGGGTAGAGTTCAGGCCACTGTACGCATTTCTGCCCATACCACTCCTTCCCATAGTTCTCAAGAAGATTAGGAACAACCGTGCCCAAGTAATCATTGCGGCTCTGGGCCTGGCACAGAGGGTCTGGTCTCATGAGCTGCTGAGCATGTCCATTGATTCTCCGATCAAATTGCCCCTTCGGGAGGATCTTTTGTTGCAGCAGCAGGGGCGAGTTCTGCACTTGAACCGGTCTACTTGCCGCCTTCTTTTGTGGAGATTGTGTGATAGTTGACAGCTTTTGACCTTCTTCCCAAAGGCTGCAACGTAATCTTGGCAGCCAGATGTTCCCCCACCGAAACTGTATACACCTGTCGATTGGAAGGGATTTGTGTGCATGGTGCACATTCAAATCTGTTGATCCCCTTTCTGCCCCTCTCTCTGAGGTCCTGTTGTTCATCCTTTCCCTTGCCCAGCAGGGCTCTGCTCTGGGCACTCTTCAGGGAATGTGTCTGCTATATCTGCTTTTTTTCAGTTGTCTGATCAACTTTCCTTGTTCAAGGCTCCTATTGTATATAGATTACTTATAGGTCTTAAACATTTTTTTCCTCCATCCCCATTGATTATGCCCCAGTGGAATCTGAATTTAGTTCTAACCTTTCTGATGTGCAGTCCTTTTGAGCCTCTCTACAATTGTCCTTTTAGGCTTCTCACCTTGAAAACAGCCTTACTTGTGGCAATGACATCTTCCTCGCAGAATGAGTGAGCTGCAGGCCTTATCATCTAAGCCACCCTACCTTTCCATCCATCCTAACAAAGAGGCGTTTCTTACCAGGGCCTCTATTCTGCCAAACGTGCTCAAGCGCTTTCATGTAGACCAATCCATTACCCTGCCTACTTTTTATGCCTCACATCCTTCTAAGGAAGTGGAAGGACTTCACCGCCTGGACCCAAAAAGAGTGTTGGCGTTCTACCTTGATCGAACAAAAGAGTTCCGGGTAGAGTATGTGTGTGCTAAGAAAGGTTGGGCAGTGCAGAAGCGGACCATCTCCAGATGGGTCACTACTCTTCATTAAGATCTGCTACGCACTGGCCAAAAAGTAGCCCCCTCAGGGTTTGCACGCTCATTCTACCCGAACTACAGCTGTAACCACTGTGTTAGCACGAGGAGTTCCAGTCCTTGACATCTGCCAGGTAGCAAATTGAGCATCTCTGCACTTGTTTACCAAACACTACTGGGTGGACAGTCCGGTCCATAGGGACGGGCACTTTGCCCGTTCGGTCCTGCAGGACTTTCTAGTCTGAACATGTTTTTGCAGACCCACTTATGGGGATGGTATTGCTTGGGTATCTATTCAAAGGCAAGGAATCTTCAGCTAAAAGTCTCTATCTGATGGATGTTACTTACCTTTGGTAATGCCTTATCTGGTGGAGACTATATCTAGATTTAGATTTCTTACCGACCCACCCGTCCTCCCCGCTCTGCAAACTGATTTCTAGGGGCGGGGACTCGTCTTTCAGGGACTTCGTTTTGACGCACCAGTAGTCACTGTTCTTTATGGCTCTGTGCTTCTGGCGTGGAAAGTTGTGAAAAGAAACTGCCAGCATGCCTGGATGGTGCCTATATAGGACCTGCAAAGTCATATCCAGTGCAGACGATGCCGACGACAAACACGGAGCTGAGCGACGACACCTAAAGGCTTACAGGAGTACTGCACACAAAAATCTTCCAGATCCAGTTGCTGGACATCTGGGGAGAATTCAAAAGTAAGAAACCTGCAGCTAGATATAGGACCTCATAATGAACGTGGTGGTCTGGACCGCCATGGTGGTGGTAATTGCCGCCAACGGCAGCCTGGCGGTGGCAGCGTTTCAGATCCAAGCAGCGCTGCCCCCGGATAATGAGTCCAATTCCGCCAGCCTTTCCCTGGTGGTTTACATCGCCAGGGAAAGGCTGGGGGAATGAGTGACCCGGGGCGCCCCTGCACTGCCCATGCATTTGGCATGGGCAGTGCAGGGGCCCCCATGCACTGCCCCGTTGCGCATTTCCTTGCGCAACGGGTGCTGCTGCATCTGTCGCACTGCCACTTTGCCGCGAGCTCCATTTGGAGCCGGTGTCAATGTTCAGGCTCTGTTTCCAGCTGGGCAGGTGGGCAGAAACACTGTTTCTGCCCACCGGCCCAGCTGAATGTTCATTATCTGGCTGGCGGGGGTTCTTCGCGCTGGCGGTCTTCTGTCGACCGTCAGCGCCGCCGAGATCATAATGACCACCATAGTCTCTACCAGATAAGGCATTACCGAGGGTAAGTAACTTGTCCTTTAACTCACAACGGTGTCAGCACTTCTCAGTTTCTTTTTAGAGGTTTTTGAACAGTTGAGCATGCATGTATCTAGGGATGGGAAATGGCCCTGAATTATTTGATGTGTTGTCTTTCTTTATTTACAGTTGACGCCAGTGGAACTCCCCGATAGAAATTTTGTCCCAGCAGAAGAACTGGACGCAGAGGTATGTTCTGCACTCACAGTGGAGTACATAATAAATGTGTGACCAATACGGATCCCAGAGCACTTTTGCCAGCACAATATAGATTTTTAGCAAAAGTCAGCAGTTGTTTGGTGCATCCTGCAACAAAGCATTGCCTTGAGATTCCTCAAAACCTTACATCCTCCACCAGCACCTGCCCACTTAGCCTGACCCAGGGCAAGTCCCTTACATGTTTATGTACATTGCATCAATTTACCAGTGGTCCATCAGCAGATGATACCTGTGCCAATCTCAGTTCTGCATGTAACGTGGATCCCTGTTCCAACCATATTTCACACAAGTGCTTGCAGTTTCAAAAAGCGCTACACACAAAGGTAAAATAAATCTTTTACGGAGGGTGAGGTTCTAAATTTTTTCTCGTGGGGAAGTTTTCTCAGGGTCCATGGGTTAAGCACTCCAGCACCAAGCCAGGTGACTGTGTAAAATGGGTTTCAGCCTCCCAATCTTTCTGCCTCATCGTCCTCATATCAAAAGTTCTGTTCCAAGAAGAACATGACTCACCTCTGTTTCCTGCAGATAAGTGTACAGTCATTTTATCAACCATCTCCACATGACTCACTCCTCGTGGAACCGAAATATCTCCAAAGTTTTAGCATGTGCCACTTTGACTTCAGTATTTGGAAGGTAGACGTCTGTAAATGAAGTGATACCTAAAAACGTTCCTGCCTAGGCACTGTTGGGTTTCTCTGGATCATTGACTGACACTCAACCAACACACTTTGATGCCCTTGCCTCCATCTTTACGTCTTTGTTTACCATTCAGTTCTGTTTGTATTGTATGAGCAGGAGACTCTGGTAGATGTTTAGGGTGTGTGTTTTTTTAATACCTCATATGCTGGCAGGGTGTCTAACGTAGACTCCTCCACCCTTACTCTTCTGGTCCACTGCTTGGTCTGCCTTTAGCTTTACACTGGCCTCAAAAGTTCAGTTATTATATCCTGTTTTGATTTTGGAATATGTTATTAATGCTTCCATTGTATCAGTGTCTTTCAGTAGAGGGACTCCTGGAGATCTTTAACTATCCCCATCATGAGGCTAGTGATCCGCGCTATATTATTAGGAAAGAAATACTACAAAAGATTATTTTTTGTTACTTGTATAACACCAAAATATTATTGGTTTGCCAGTAAGGCACTGTTATGCATTGTGCTCTGCTCTAGTTTTCCTGGCGGCTTAAGCGTAGTGTGTGTTTTGAGTAGAGATTAGTCATGGGTGTTCTGTGAAGTATAAGAAAGGGTGGTTTATTGATTTTAGTGGTTGTTAGGAACTGCTTTGGTATGCTAGTAGTTTGCTGGCCGGGTGTCATTCTTACCTGCATGGGTTGTCTTGTGCCTTAGCCTTCGTGACCATTTGCCTCCATGTTTTTGGTGGGTGTGTGTTTGCTCGTTGCTTGGTATCTCATTAGATGAGCCTGCCTTCCAACACAGTAGCGTTGTATTATATAGGTTATGTAGTATTTTATGCACAATCGTATGTGTAGGAAATCAATCTTTTTTTAATGTTCCCCTGGGAATTTGCATGGATTTGGAATTAGATAGCTATTATTTTTAACTTCTGCGTGGTTTGGGTCTTCAAACAGGCAATAACTGTCTGTGCTTTTCTCTTAAACATCAAAACTGTTTTGGATATTTAATTGGCATACTGGATATTTTATGTCAGTTGTATTTGAATGTCCGTTTTCAAAATGTGAGAATGTGACAAAAGCTTTTAAACTTGGCATGTGGCAAACCCTTTGGCTGCACTTAAAACCAGTCACATCACACTGCATGCTAGGCATGGATGTCAAAAGTCCAAATTAAGTTGTTTTAAACTTTGGGTACATTTGTAAGTCATTAAAGGTTATGCACTGCCGTCTAGTGGTAAACTCTGTAAAGTAAAATGCAACCAGAAGAGCTAACGAGTGTGAAGTTTTATTTGTACATGAACATGTCGTCAAGATGGGAGTCCCCCGGTACCTTAGAAAAGACAATGTCTCCATAGACATAATAATAATGGCTTACAGCCCTACTTTTAAGTAATCTAGCCAAGTCCTTATGTAAAAAAGGACCAAACTCCAGAATCAACCAATCCGATAATCCTACCCTCTAGAACCCTTCAGTGAGAAGCTCCAGTACCTCAGATTTTCTACCAAACGTCGTGCTATGGAGTCTCCACTGAGCTGAAATCATTTTTTCCTGTTGGAATAGATTTTACCACTACATCTAGAAGTATTCTCTATTCTAGAGTGTTTTTGTTAACACTTTGAATACCTGGGGCCTGACATTATCCTCATAATGTCTGACAGAGAGAGGAAAAGTATTTTCAGAGCCTGCAGTACATGTGGAAAGAAAAGACTCCACTCTGAGGATCCACATAGAGACTTTATATATTGCCTCTATCCTGAACATTCTGCTGCTGAATGCAAGGTATGTCGTACCTTTTCTTCAAAAACTCTAACGGATAGAGAGGGAAGATTGCTGATATGACTCAAAAAGCTTAAAACAAGGAAAAACCCTGTCTGAGATTCTGACAGTGAAGAACCTTTGTGGTCTTCCAAAAAGTCCCAAAAGAGACAAAGATCACCTCACTTTGAAAAGGGTTCAGGGCAACTCTCTAAAGCTTTAAAAAAAGACCTCACAGGGGTCTGGTGAACACCGCAGTCTATCGACATCACTTCATGAAAGAAAATCTTTGTCATCAAAATCTAAACACCAGCCTTCAACTTCAAAGGAGGTTTCTAAACCTTCTTCAGAGCCATCCACACCTACATCGAAGATCATTACTACTTTTAGAAAGCCTTCCTCAGCCCCAGATGACAGACCGTCGACCCCACCATCGACAAAGTTGTTATTGTCAACACCATCGTATCATCCACTGTTACCGGCCTTTCTACTGTTACTTCCTGCTCGTCGACGATATCTAAGGCCAGACCATCGACGATGAAGATAAAGATGTCATCTATGATGGCGTCGACAACGCCATCGTCGACAGCCATTTCGTTGATGACATCAACGACGGCGACCAGAGACGAACCCTCGCAGATGGAGACGACTTTGTTGACTACCTCATTGACGGCACCGTCGACGAGGAGAAAAATCCAGGTCTCAACTAGAAAAGGGGACATAACACCACATGCCACGTCTCCAAGTAAGGTCACACCCTTACTTCCGGCCCATCTACTGGAGGAAGATTTGGATGATGATGGGCCATTTGGGGCGGCTCATAGTCCTTCTCAGCTCCAGGTCAAGTATCAAGATGATGAAGACGAATATGACCAGCAGTATTATTCTCCTCAGAAAGACCAACGAGGTGTGCCAGAGGATATGGCCTGTATTCCAAGTTCCCTTATCTCTGATCTCCAACTTATTTTGACAGACTACAAAAAGAGGTTTCCGTCGGCATCACAGTCAGAAAAAATCTCAGCAGAACCCCCACCGTCAGTGCCTTCCACCCCAGTACCAAAACCTATGTTGTTGCCCAGATCGGCGAGGAGTATCCGCAGAGAACCTTTCTACAAGTTAGACTCCTCAGACGAGGAGAGGGAGGAAGGTGAGCTCCAGGACAAGCAATCTCAATGGGACAAGTACATATTGCCAACCCCATCATCTCTATCGCCTGCTCCGGGGGATTCACCCCCAGGAGACATTGGGGGTTTCCATAATCTGCTTGAAAGAGCAGCGAAACAATTCACGCTGCCCATGCCCTCTAAACAAATAGACTGCTTCTTATACGATTTCAAGGAGCCCCTTCAAAAGAGTGTGCGCTCCATACCCATAGTGAGTTACATCTGGGTGGAAGGTCTGAAAGTAATGCCAAACCAGGCTACTATGACTGCAGTCTCACCAAGATTAGACAAAAAGTATAAGGCTCCAGAAGACCCTCGAACATGTCTCATTGGGCATCCGAAGCCAGACTCCGTAATAACCCAGGCAGCGCAGAGGCGTTCAAAGAATCCATCAGCGCCAATTTCAGCACCTTCAGACAAAGAAGGTAGAAGTTTAGACAACATTGGGAAGCGGTTTTCCTCTATGTCAGGGCTTATTGTGATAGCACCAAACTCTTTGGCTATTTGGGGCAGATAACAGGCAATTATGGGCGGTTATCGCACCGTATCTGGACCAGCTTCAGGAGGATTCAAAGGTGGAAGCAAAGAAGATCTTGTTGGAGGGGGAGTGCACCTCAGCTGAGGCTATTGATTGCGCAATGGATATTGCTACCACTGCTTTTAGACAACTAGTAGGTGGGGCGGTGCTCCGTAGACAAGGCTGGCTTAGGGCAACTATCTTTTGATCGGAAGTACAGAATAAGGTATTGTACCTTCCGTTTGATGGGGAGGCTCATTTTTTGGCAAGCACGTAGATGAAGCCTTACAACTGATTAAAACTGACACAGACACCGCCAGATCACTGGGTACCCTACAGTTCAAGAAGTTGCCTTTTCATGTCTCCAGAGAGCGAGGAATCCCATCATATAAAGGGAGTTTTTAAAACCTTTGTTATCCCTCCTATGCGACTCAGCAGTTTCGAACACAATATCCACAAATACAACCACCCCAGGCATCCTATTCTAGACCTCCTCCTAGGAGCAGAGCACATCAGGGCAAAGACACAGTTTGTCGCCAAAGACCGCTTTCAGGCTCCGGCTACCTCCCAACACCAATTCACAGAATAGGGGGAATAATATCCCACTTTTAAAAAAAAAAAATGGCAAGAATTAACGTCCGACCAGTGGGTCTTAAAATAGTTCAATTTGGCCTCACCTTGGAGTTCGTCCAAATCACACCCTCCACATACCTTCCTTCAACTTCGGTCAGAGGTCAAAACCATGCTAAAGAAAGGAGCAATAGGTAGAGTTCCTTCTTCGGTAAAGGGCAGAGATTTTTACTCCTGTTCCTTCCTAATACGCAAGAACTGGGAGGAATGGCATCACATTCTCGACCTCCGGGACTTAAATACCTCAAACGTCAAACCTTTTGCGTGATCACGTTGCAGGGCATTTTCTTCTGCATGAGTCACGGAGACTTTATGGCAAACCTGGATCTACAGGATGCATACTTTCATATCCCAATCTCGCCTGCCCACAGAAAATTCCTTTGTTTCACAGTAGCCGGCAGCCATTTCCAGTTTAGAGTTCTTACATTTGGCCCGAAATCTGCCCCCAGAATATTCACAAAATATCTGGCTCCGGAAGCAGCTTGGCAGAGAAGATAAAAACACCAGATTTTTCCATATTTAGAAGATTGGCTAATAAAATCGTGGTCGTATCGAGAGGCTTATGACTGAACAACGGCTTGCATGGAATTATTCGGCGACCTGGGTCTCACCCTGAATTGGAACAAATCAAAGATCTTGCCAGTGAGAGTAACGACTTTCTTACGGGCGACAATAGACAGGGTCAGAGACAAGGCCTTCCCTACATTGGAAAGACAAATAGAACTCATGTCCCTAGCAACCTGAGTTCAAAGAAGAAAGTCTCTTTCAGTACTCAGTTACAAATCTCTACTGGGGTTGATGTCATCTTGCATTCAGCTAATTCCATTTTGCCGCCTAGAAGAATGTGCCCCCTATAAGAAGAATTGGATCTTCAATGGGTTCAAAAGGAGGGCTTATTCAGTGACTTGGACACAGTGACTCCACGTATGATCGAAGCGCTCCACTGGTGGTCAGAACAATTAAACATCGCAATAGGTCTTTCATTTCTGTCCCACCGACAGGTAATTACCACGGATGCCTCTCTGGAGGGATGGGGGCTTACTTACAAGACCTACAGGTCAGCGGTAGGTGGAACAGCTCTTTTCAAAAATATCACATCAGTTTCCTAGAGCTAAAAGCAGTTTTTCTGGCTCTGCAGGCTTTCCTCCCCAGAATAAAACAATCTGCAGTTCTCATAAGGACAGACAGTACAACAATGATGCATTACCTGAACAAGTAGGGAGGAACGAAGTCTCTTCTCCTATCTCGAGAATCTCAAAGTATTTGGAATTGGGCTATTCGAAATGGGGTGAGTTTAAGAGCAGAGCACCTACCAGGAAAACAGAACGAGACAGCAGACACCCTCAGCAGACTAACATCCTCTTGTCACGAATGGTAGTTGAACCAAGAAGCACTCGACCAGGTCTTCAAGGAATGGGGAAAGCCCAACTTAGAACTCTTTGGGACTCTGCAGAACACCAAATGCTGCTTCTATGCAAACTGGGTTCACGATCCGGGCTCATGGGGGGGAATGCATTTTCGATGGCATGGTACGGAATATTTGCCTACGCTTTTCCACCCATTCCCCTGATTTCAAGAGTGCTCACAAAAATCAGGAGAGAACCTTGCAGACTAATCTTGAGAGCTCTGTATTGGCCTTGCCAACATAAGTTCTTGGAACTGCTCCTGTTCTCAGAGAAAGACCACATTCCACTGAAAGTCTCACCAGATCTCCTAACGAGGAACGAACGTCAAGTCTTGCACTCGGACCCCAAATCACTAAAGTTAACCGCTTGGCTCCTGAACACAATGAGTTTGCCTTTTTAAACATTCACCCAGAATGTACACAAACAAAACATACTCTCTGAAGTGGAAAAGGTTTTGTTTATGGTGTCACAAAGAATAGATGAATCCGCTATTATCACCGCCAGAGGAGATATTGCCCTGTCTCATCCATCTGGCATCTTCGGGATTAGCTCATGCATCCATTAGAGTACATATCTCTTTTCAGAAGTTCCCTGACATCTCCGTCTTTATGGTCCTCCAGGTTGATAAAACAGTTTCTAAAAGGACCATTTAGAGTTTTTCAATCAGTGAGACCTCCTCCACCCTCCTGGCAACTCAACACGGTTCTATCTCAGCCTATGAGACATCCATTTGAACCCATTCACAAAGCGGAATTAAAATACTTATCGTGGAAAGTTGCTCTTCTGGTTGCTCTTACTTCTACTAGACACATCAGTGAAATTCAGGCTCTAACCATTCAAGAGCCTTTCCTTCAATTTAAGCACAACAGAGTGATCCTTCGCACAAACCCAAAAAAAATTCCCAAAGTACCATCGGACTTCCACATTAACAAACCTTTGATCTTAAAGACTTTCTTTCCAAATCTGTCATTTCCAGCAGGAAGGGCACTTCACTCGCTAGACATCAAAAGATGTATTTGGTTTTCTCCAAATAAAACTTAACATTTTTGCAAGTCCAAACAGTTATTTTTCGCTTTTAGCACCCCAAGAAAGGGCCAATCCCTTTCGAAACAAGGAATAGCAAGATGGATAGTAGCTGTTATAACGTTCTGTCACCAGGCAGCCGGAAAGCCTTTACAATCCTCAGTATGTACACATTCCACCAGATGTATCTCAACATAAGTGGCACTGTTCGCAGGTGTACACCTACAAGACATTTGCGGAGCGGCCATCTGGAAAAGTACACATACGTTTACAAGACACTACTGTCTAGATGCCGTACCTCAAAGAGATGTGGCGGTAGTACAGGTGGTCGTGTGGTATCTGTTCCAGTAAAGGTGAGCTAACTCTACCTCCCTCCATCCATCCTTCTTTTCTCGTACTGCACATTGCATATTTTAATAGTTGTGCTTTATATGTATAATAATTGTTGACGGACATGAAAATTTGTGCTTATAAGTAACAGCATCTTTATATGTTGGAATACTTACATGCTTTATCAGATAAGATAGGTATCAGTAATTCTAAAGATTTATTGTCAGCTGTAGATACTGTTTTATAGTCTGATACAAGCATGTGAATCTATGAAAGTTCCAATATTGGAGTAAGAAAATAAGTTACTTACCTGTAACTATAGTTCTCCATTATTGGAATTTTTCATAGATTCACATGCGACCTACCCACCTCCCAGGGGAAGCTCACCTTTTTACTTCTCTCAGTCAACTTTTAGGATACGCACTAGTAGTTAGAAAATCTGAGGTATTTGAGCTTCTCTCTGGAGGGTTCCAGAGGGTGGGATTATCTGATTGGTTAATTCTGTAGTCTGGTCCTTTTTTACATAAGGACTTGGATAGATTACTTAAAAGTAGGGATGTAAGCCATTATTATTATTATGTCTATGGAGACATTATCTTTTCTAAGGTAGCGGGGACTCCCATCTCAATGGCAGATAATGATTCAAGCATGTGAATCTATGAAAGATTCCAATACTGGAGAGCTATAGTTACAGGTAAGTAACTTATTTTCTTCTCTGCCTGGCTATGTGGCCCATGAAACCTGACTTCTTTGCTGAAAGATAATCTCAAAGCTGAAATAGTGCTTCACCATAGAGACCAGATGCAGGTGTGCCGAAAAGAGATGGGATTTTGTCTTCGATCATCTGGGGCAGAAGTGAACTGAATGTGGAAAGGACTTCAACCAGAGAGGTAGAGAAATTTCAGTGATGCTCAGATATAGCATTTTGGATTTATGTAGCACACAGAGGAACACTGGGATACATTTAGCTGTGAAATGCTTAGCTGAAAAGGAAATGTGTCCATTGGATAAAAAAGAGCAGGACAATATGTGGAAAATCTAACTTGTTTCACTCTGAAAGCTTCACCGACCACAGTTATGCTCTCATAAAAATTCCTGCAACAACTCTTAAGACATAGAGCTTACTAGAACATGGCAAGAAAATTGAAGGCTAGCTGCTGTATGGTAGCATAATTCCAATATGCCTGTTGAAATTAATTTGCCTGGCTATCCTTAGAGGTAAACTCAAGGTGGGGGCTAGGTGTGAGCTCAGAGCATCTATGTGGAGGAATATGAAAAAAACTCTAGTGGCTAGAGGAAAAATAACTCTTGTGTCAGATTTGCAAAAGGAAGTGCGATTTTCTTTATATGTTAATGAGAGTCCAAGACGAATATAAGAGAATATTCAATAAGCATGGGGATGCAAAAGGGATGCCAAATATGGATAACCACATTTCCATGTAATTAGCTTAATTTTATTCTAGGTTCTGCATGGCAGTGAGAATGTAATTAGGGACACATGGTCCCCAATGTGGGCTTCTGCTACAAGTCCTATCAAAGTACATTTGAAGATGGTTGCACTCGTCCAGATCTAGAAATCGCCCCAACAAGGAAACAGCCTCTTTGACATAGACATTCTACTATTCCATCCATATTTTCAGAAGATCTATCCCACATAAACAGTGTAAGCTCTCAGAGCCTCGTGGATGGATTTTCATGGCCTTTTACACCATGATAGCATAAATGGCCATTTTACACACGAGGACCTTACAAACTCACCAACACCACCTCATACATCAAGTAGCATACTCCGATCTACACAATTGTGGTGCTGAACAGTGTGCAGAAGCCCTTTTGTGCTGTGGCCCTCAAGTCTGCATCAATGAAGGTGTCCCGTTCAAAAACTCTGACACTGAGGTATCTAGGACATAAGGTAATTCATACCAATATAACCACACCCCTAAATGCCCAAAGGATACTGTCCAATATACCAGTGACAGGAATTAAAGGGCCTGACTTAGAAGTTGGCAGAGGGAATACTCCGTCATAAATGTGGTGGATATCCTGTCCGCCGTATTACGATCTCCATATGATAGAATGGGATCATAATACGGCGGACGGGGTATCCCCTCCGCCGACTTCTAATTCAGGCCCAAAGGTTTGTTGCTTTTTTTTTTTTTAAACTCCTAAGATCTTTCTTCCTGAGGTGGAGAGGGAAGAGTGCTCTGATTTACATGTAAAACATTACTGGTGTCCTCTAGTCTATATCAAACAACGTGGCCACACTGAAAGGAACTGTGCTTTCTGACAAGGCAACTTTGTTTCTAGGTTAGGGATCTCTCAAGTAGTGACTCGCCTAGCAATCAACCTCATTTAAATGTAGATAGGCTGAGCAGGGTATGTTCAGCAGCTCAAGGGTGCTTTCTTCTCTGAGAGATAACTAAATCAGTCATCTGAAATAGAAGATTTCCCATTGAGCATTTTGTGTCAAATGCTTCATATGCCAGTGCTTTTCATCCTGGATTAAGAAGGGCGAGAGGCTTGATAAACCTAATCTCTGTTGTGACCAATTTAGATTTGGTTCGGTGGCACTCTTAACTCAGCAGTGAGGCCTCACTGTCCTCTGCTTCCCAGGAAAGAAAGGTTACAACTGCTCAGCTTCAGTGCACAAGAGTTTGTTAGATTCTTCACTGCAGCCTTAAGTTTTACGAGGATAACTTTAACATCATTCATCCCGGTCAGGAAACCTCACTTGGAGTGGGGTTTCATTGTTACTTTGAATGCCTGGGTTCATGATCCATCTGAATCCAGAGCCTATATTTAAAACTACTGACATCGAACCTGACACGGAAATACGGGTAAAAAAGCAGCATTTACCAATTAATGTTGTAACCAGTTATCCAAAATGTAAAACTAACAGTGCCTTTGGCTGGGAAGGGCGTGACTTTAAGCGCTTTGACTCGGCATAAAGTAGATGAAATGCTGCCTTGCAACCATACCATAGATACCCACAGTTCGTGCGAAGGATCTGCAGAATGCAGGCCTCATGGGCAGATCTCCTAAGCTGACAGTGAGCCCCGGCGATCGCGCTGGAAGTCACCTAAAGATGGCTGCCGCAATACTCTATAGAGGAAACTGCACCGAGGCTCACTGAAGCGGTGTTGCGGCAGAGGCGACTCGAGAAGCAGTGGTCGCTGTATGGATTGTGCGGCAATGTGGCGTGGCATAGGCAAGTAACAGGAGCATTCGGGCCAGGTTGAGAAGCGAGAGGCAGGGCCCAGTGCACAGATTAAGGGGCACTCTCACTTCGGTCCCTTAGATGATATTCGGCTAGGAAGCTGGACTCCAGACTTCATCAGGATAATGTTGAGCATGGAAGAGTATGACAGCTGCCGATGCATATTGAGAGATGCAGGAACAAAATTTGAACATCTGAAGGAGACATACATAATGGAAATTGACACAGAAATATGCCGGGGACATTAGACTGCTTAATGAAAGGTCAGCTGGTGGCTTATTAGTACTAAGTAAAACTACACACCCCAGTCCTGATGGACACAGGCAGACAATTACCGGGGCAATAGTAATACTACAAGAGGAAGTGGCAATACATCGGCAGTATTCAAATAAACACTTGAATATGTTATTGTCACAGTACCAGCAGTGCTGGGCAAAGCTCCGCTCAGAAACCAGTGGCCTTTTCTGTTAAACACTGGCACCCACCAGCAACCACTGGTTCATACTAAGCACTTGTTAGCAGTACATCAATCGCGTTATCTAGCAATGCCTTAGAGCACCATATTAGGCTCAATGGTGGTGCAACCCAAAGTGGGTAAATTCCAGATTGGGACAAACGAATTGATACAGAACATTATGCAGCTCCAGGCACTGAAAGCACCCTTAAAACTGTTCAAACTATGTTAGAAGGCTACAGAGACAAATTTGAAGAAATATTATAAGTGATCCTGGATACTAAAAACAACATTGTAAAATAAGATCTTCGCAGTAGCTATTGATGTCACGCTACTCAGAGCTGGTCGTAAGAAATTGGCAGAAGGTCACAGTGAGTGAGTTCACCTTGTCCTCATTGTGAACCAAGGTAAGCAAGCTCAAGTGAAGGACCTATTGGGGATAGTAGAGATACTGAATCACAGAGCAGAGGTGCGGAGGATATGCACCTGGTGGATGTCCCCACGAACAATGAAGGCAGAAACACCAAAGACTTTCTGAAACAATAGTACCAGCAGAATGTTTTCAACTGTATGCTGCCACTACACTTTGTGATAGAAAGGGAGGGAGACAACCAAAACTGGAGACGCCACCCAGACAGATAATTGTAAGGCTTATGAATTACCATGACTATTGAAAATTACCAGAGAACACATGTCCTGGGAACTTGAAAATGCTACAAATCATATTTTCCTCGACTGCAATTGGTACAGCCACAGCATCGTACTTTCCTAGAGATCAAGCCATGCCTGTGCAAGCATAATATCTAATTTGCTCTTGTAAGGAAATGCCTCCTTGGCATGGTTGCCCCCTGACTTTTTGCCTTTGCTGATGCTATGTTTACAATTGAAAGTGTGCTGAGGCCTGCTAACCAGGCCCCAGCACCAGTGTTCTTTCCCTAACCTGTACTTTTGTATCCACAATTGGTAGACCCTGGCATCCAGATAAGTCCCTTGTAACTGGTACTTCTAGTACCAAGGGCCCTGATGCCAAGGAAGGTCTCTAAGGGCTGCAGCATGTCTTATGCCACCCTGGAGACCTCTCACTCAGCACAGACACACTGCTTGCCAGCTTGTGTGTGCTAGTGAGGACAAAACGAGTAAGTCGACATGGCACTCCCCTCAGGGTGCCATGCCAGCCTCTCACTGCCTATGCAGTATAGGTAAGACACCCCTCTAGCAGGCCTTACAGCCCTAAGGCAGGGTGCGCTATACCATAGGTGAGGGTACCAGTGCATGAGCATGGTACCCCTACAGTGTCTAAACAAAACCTTAGACATTGTAAGTGCAGGGTAGCCATAAGAGTATATGGTCTGGGAGTTTGTCAAACACGAACTCCACAGCACCATAATGGCTACACTGAAAACTGGGAAGTTTGGTATCAAACTTCTCAGCACAATAAATGCACACTGATGCCAGTGTACATTTTATTGTAAAATACACCCCAGAGGGCACCTTAGAGGTGCCCCCTGAAACTTAACCGACTATCTGTGTAGGCTGACTAGTTTTAGCAGCCTGCCACAAACCGAGACATGTTGCTGGCCCCATGGGGAGAGTGCCTTTGTCACTCTGAGGCCAGTAACAAAGCCTGCACTGGGTGGAGATGCTAACACCTCCCCCAGGCAGGAATTGTCACACCTGGCGGTGAGCCTCAAAGGCTCACCTCCTTTGTGCCAACCCAGCAGGACACTCCAGCTAGTGGAGTTGCCCGCCCCCTCCGGCCAGGCCCCACTTTTGGCGGCAAGGCCGGAGAAAATAATGAGAAAAACAAGGAGGAGTCACTGGCCAGTCAGGACAGCCCCTAAGGTGTCCTGAGCTGAGGTGACTCTAACTTTTAGAAATCCTCCATCTTGCAGATGGAGGATTCCCCCAATAGGGTTAGGATTGTGACCCCCTCCCCTTGGGAGGAGGCACAAAGAGGGTGTACCCACCCTCAGGGCTAGTAGCCATTGGCTACTAACCCCCCAGACCTAAACACGCCCTTAAATTTAGTATTTAAGGGCTACCCTGAACCCTAGAAAATTAGATTCCTGAAACTACAAGAAGAAGGACTGCCTAGCTGAAAAACCCCTGCAGAGGAAGACCAGAAGACGACAACTGCCTTGGCTCCAGAAACTCACCGGCCTGTCTCCTGCCTTCCAAAGATCCTGCTCCAGCGACGCCTTCCAAAGGGACCAGCGACCTCGACATCCTCTGAGGACTGCCCCTGCTTCGAAAAGACAAGAAACTCCCGAGGACAGCGGACCTGCTCCAAGAAAAGCTGCAACTTTGTTTCCAGTAGCTTTAAAGAACCCTGCAAGCTCCCCGCAAGAAGCGTGAGACTTGCAACACTGCACCCGGCGACCCCGACTCGGCTGGTGGCGATCCAACACCTCAGGAGGGACCCCAGGACTACTCTGATACTGTGAGTACCAAAACCTGTCCCCCCTGAGCCCCCACAGCGCCGCCTGCAGAGGGAATCCCGAGGCTTCCCCTGACCGCGACTCTTTGAACCTAAAGTCCCGACGCCTGGGAGAGACCCTGCACCCGCAGCCCCCAGGACCTGAAGGACCGGACTTTCACTGGAGAAGTGGCCCCCAGGAGTCCCTCTCCCTTACCCAAGTGGAGGTTTCCCCGAGGAATCCCCCCCTTGCCTGCCTGCAGCGCTGAAGAGATCCCGAGATCTCTCATAGACTAACATTGCGAACCCGACGCCTGTTCCTACACTGCACCCGGCCGCCCCCGCGCTGCTGAGGGTGAAATTTCTGTGTGGACTTGTGTCCCCCCTGGTGCCCTACAAAACCCCCCTGGTCTGCCCTCCGAAGACGCGGGTACCTACCTGCAAGCAGACCGGAACCGGGGCACCCCCTTCTCTCCATTCTAGCCTATGTGTTTTGGGCACCACTTTGAACTCTGCACCTGACCGGCCCTGAGCTGCTGGTGTGGTGACTTTGGGGTTGCTCTGAACCCCCAACGGTGGGCTACCTTGGACCAAGAACTAAGCCCTGTAAGTGTCTTACTTACCTGGTTAACCTAACAAATACTTACCTCCCCTAGGAACTGTGAAAATTGCACTAAGTGTCCACTTTTAAAACAGCTATTTGTGAATAACTTGAAAAGTATACATGCAATTTTGATGATTTGAAGTTCCTAAAGTACTTACCTGCAATACCTTTCGAATGAGATATTACATGTAGAATTTGAACCTGTGGTTCTTAAAATAAACTAAGAAAAGATATTTTTCTATACAAAAACCTATTGGCTGGATTTGTCTCTGAGTGTGTGTACCTCATTTATTGTCTATGTGTATGTACAACAAATGCTTAACACTACTCCTTGGATAAGCCTACTGCTCGACCACACTACCACAAAATAGAGCATTAGTATTATCTCTTTTTACCACTATTTTACCTCTAAGGGGAACCCTTGGACTCTGTGCATGCTATTCCTTACTTTGAAATAGCACATACAGAGCCAACTTCCTACATTGGTGGATCAGCGGTGGGGTACAAGACTTTGCATTTGCTGGACTACTCAGCCAATACCTGATCACACGACAAATTCCAAAATTGTCATTAGAAATTGATTTTTGCAATTTGAAAAGTTTTCTAAATTCTTAAAAGACCTGCTAGTGCCTTGTTAGATCCTGTTTAGCATTTCTTTTAGAGTTTAAAAGTTTGTAAAAGTTTGAATTAGATTCTAGAACCAGTTGTAGATTCTTAAAAAGTATTCCAACTTTTAGAAGCAAAATGTCTAGCACAGATGTGACTGTGGTGGAACTCGACACCACACCTTACCTCCATCTTAAGATGAGGGAGCTAAGGTCACTCTGTAAAATAAAGAAAATAACAATGGGCCCCAAACCTACCAAAATACAGCTCCAGGAGCTTTTGGCAGAGTTTGAAAAGGCCAACCCCTCTGAGGGTGGCAACTCAGAGGAAGAGGATAGTGACTTGGAGGAAAATTCCCCCCTACCAGTCCTATCTAGGGAGAACAGGGTCCCTCAAACCCTGACTCCAAAAATAATAGTCAGAGATGCTGGTTCCCTCACAGGAGAGACCAACACCTCTGAAATCACTGAGGATAGCCCCAGTGAAGAGGACATCCAGTTAGCCAGGATGGCCAAAAGATTGGCTTTGGAAAGACAGATCCTAGCCATAGAGAGGGAAAGACAAGAGATGGGCCTAGGACCCATCAATGGTGGCAGCAACATAAATAGGGTCAGAGATTCTCCTGACATGTTGAAAATCCCTAAAGGGATTGTAACTAAATATGAAGATGGTGATGACATCACCAAATGGTTCACAGCTTTTGAGAGGGCTTGTGTAACCAGAAAAGTGAACAGATCTCACTGGGGTGCTCTCCTTTGGGAAATGTTCACAGGAAAGTGTAGGGATAGACTCCTCACACTCTCTGGACAAGATGCAGAATCTTATGACCTCATGAAGGGTACCCTGATTGAGGGCTTTGGATTCTCCACTGAGGAGTATAGGATTAGATTCAGGGGGGCTCAAAAATCCTCGAGCCAGACCTGGGTTGACTTTGTAGACTACTCAGTGAAAACACTAGATGGTTGGATTCAAGGCAGTGGTGTAAGTAATTATGATGGGCTGTACAATTTATTTGTGAAAGAACACCTGTTAAGTAATTGTTTCAATGATAAACTGCATCAGCATCTGGTAGACCTAGGACCAATTTCTCCCCAAGAATTGGGAAAGAAGGCGGACCATTGGGTCAAGACAAGGGTGTCCAAGACTTCAACAGGGGGTGACCAAAAGAAAGGGGTCACAAAGACTCCCCAGGGGAAGGGTGATGAGACAACCAAAACTAAAAATAGTAAAGAGTCTTCTACAGGCCCCCAAAAACCTGCACAGGAGGGTGGGCCCAGAGCCTCTTCACAAAACAATGGGTACAAGGGTAAAAACTTTGATCCCAAAAAGGCCTGGTGTCATAGCTGTAAACAGCATGGACACCAAACTGGAGACAAGGCCTGTCCCAAGAAAGGTTCCACTCCAAACTCCCATCCAGGTAACACTGGTATGGCTAGTCTCCAAGTGGGATCAACAGTGTGCCCAGAGCAAATCAGGGTCCACACTGAAGCTACTCTAGTTTCTGAGGGTGGGGTGGATTTAGCCACACTAGCTGTCTGGCCGCCTAACATGCAAAAATACAGACAGCAACTCTTAATTAATGGGACTAGAATAGAGGGCCTGAGGGATACAGGTGCCAGTGTCACCATGGTGACAGAGAAACTGGTTTCCCCTGGCCAATACCTGACTGGAAAAACTTACACAGTCACCAACGCTGACAATCAGAGAAAAGTACATCCCATGGCAATGGTTACTTTAGAATGGGGAGGGGTCAATGGCCTGAAACAGGTGGTGGTCTCCTCAAATATCCCAGTGGACTGTCTGCTTGGAAATGACCTGGAGTCCTCAGCATGGGCTGAGGTAGAACTAAAAACCCATGCAGCAATGCTGGGTATCCCTGAACTGGTGTGTGTGAAAACAAGAGCACAGTGCAAGGCACAGGGTGAACAAGTAGAGCTGGAGTCTGGAAGAATGGCCCAGCCTACCAAGAGAACAGGAAAGTCAGTTGGGAAACCAACTGCAACACAGCAAAAGAAAGGGAACCTCTCTTCTCAGGAAGAAGTTCTGCCCTCTGAGGGAACTGAGCCTTTGGAGCTTGAACCTTATCAGGTTGAGCTCTTAGGCCCAGGGGGACCCTCAAGGGAGGAGCTGTGTAAGGGACAAGAAACCTGTCCCTCTCTTGAAGGCCTTAGGCAGCAAGCTGCTGAAGAGTCCAAAGGCAAGAAAAATGGAACGCATAGGGTCTATTGGGAAGATGGACTCCTGTACACTGAGGCCAGAGACCCCAAACCTGGTGCCACTAGGAGAGTGGTAGTGCCTCAGCTGTTCAGAGAGTTCATCCTAACATTGGCCCATGACATTCCCCTTGCTGGACATTTGGGACAAACCAAGACGTGGGAGAGGTTAGTCAACCACTTCTACTGGCCCAATATGTCCAACATGGTTAAGGAGTTTTGCCTCTCCTGCCCCACCTGTCAAGCCAGTGGTAAGACAGGTGGGCATCCAAAGGCCCCCCTCATTCCACTTCCAGTGGTGGGGGTGCCCTTTGAAAGAGTGGGTGTGGACATAGTTGGTCCACTAGAACCTCCCACAGCCTCAGGAAATATGTATATCCTGGTAGTAGTGGATCATGCTACCAGGTATCCTGAAGCTATTCCCCTTAGGTCGACTACTGCCCCTGCAGTAGCCAAGGCCCTCATTGGTATCTTTACCAGAGTGGGTTTCCCTAAGGAGGTGGTGTCTGACAGAGGTACCAACTTCATGTCAGCATACCTAAAGCACATGTGGAATGAGTGTGGAGTGACTTATAAATTCACTACACCTTACCATCCACAAACTAATGGCTTAGTTGAGAGATTCAACAAGACATTAAAGGGCATGATCATGGGGCTCCCAGAAAAACTCAAAAGGAGATGGGATGTCCTCCTGCCATGTCTGCTTTTCGCTTACAGGGAGGTGCCACAGAAGGGAGTAGGATTCTCACCCTTTGAACTTCTGTTTGGTCATCCTGTAAGGGGACCACTTGCCCTTGTTAAAGAAGGCTGGGAGAGACCTCTCCATGAGCCTAAACAGGACATAGTGGACTATGTACTTGGCCTTCGCTCTAGAATGGCAGAGTACATGGAAAAGGCAACCAAAAACCTTGAGGCCAGCCAACAGCTCCAGAAGTTTTGGTATGACCAAAAGGCTGCACTGGTTGAGTTCCAACCAGGGCAGAAAGTCTGGGTTCTGGAGCCTGTGGCTCCCAGGGCACTCCAGGACAAATGGAGTGGCCCTTACCCAGTACTAGAAAGGAAGAGTCAGGTCACCTACCTGGTGGACCTGGGCACAAGCAGGAGCCCCAAGAGGGTGATCCATGTGAACCGCCTTAAGCTCTTCCATGACAGGGCTGATGTCAATCTGTTGATGGTAACAGATGAGGATCAGGAGGCAGAGAGTGAACCTCTCCCTGATCTTCTGTCATCAGACCCAAAAGATGGCACAGTAGATGGAGTGATCTACTCAGACACCCTCTCTGGCCAACAGCAAGCTGATTGTAGGAGAGTCCTACAACAGTTTCCTGAACTCTTCTCCTTAACCCCTGGTCAGACCCACCTGTGTACCCATGATGTGGACACAGGAGACAGCATGCCTGTCAAGAACAAAATCTTTAGGCAGTCTGACCATGTTAAGGAAAGCATCAAGGTGGAAGTCCACAAGATGCTGGAATTGGGAGTAATTGAGCGCTCTGACAGCCCCTGGGCTAGCCCAGTGGTCTTAGTCCCCAAACCTCACACCAAAGATGGAAAGAAAGAGATGAGGTTTTGTGTGGACTACAGAGGGCTCAATTCTGTCACCAAGACAGATGCTCATCCAATTCCAAGAGCTGATGAGCTCATAGACAAATTAGGTGCTGCCAAATTTCTAAGTACCTTTGACTTGACAGCAGGGTACTGGCAAATAAAAATGGCACCTGGAGCAAAAGAAAAGACAGCATTCTCCACACCTGATGGGCATTATCAGTTTACTGTGATGCCCTTTGGTTTAAAGAATGCCCCTGCCACCTTCCAAAGGTTGGTGAATCAAGTCCTTGCTGGCTTGGAGTCCTTTAGCACAGCTTATCTTGATGATATTGCTGTCTTCAGCTCCACCTGGCAGGATCACCTGGTCCACCTGAGGAAGGTTTTGAAGGCTCTGCAATCTGCAGGCCTCTCTATCAAGGCATCCAAATGCCAGATAGGGCAGGGAACTGTGGTTTACTTGGGACACCTTGTAGGTGGAGGCCAAGTTCAGCCACTCCACTCCAACCCAAGATCCAGACTATTCTGGACTGGGTAGCTCCAAAAACCCAGACTCAAGTCAGGGCATTCCTTGGCTTGACTGGGTATTACAGGAGGTTTGTGAAGGGATATGGATCCATTGTGACAGCTCTCACTGAACTCACCTCCAAGAAAATGCCCAAGAAAGTGAACTGGACTGTGGAATGCCAACAGGCCTTTGACACCCTGAAACAAGCAATGTGCTCAGCACCAGTTCTAAAAGCTCCAGATTATTCTAAGCAGTTCATTGTGCAGACTGATGCCTCTGAACATGGGATAGGGGCAGTTTTGTCCCAAACAAATGATGATGGCCTTGACCAGCCTGTTGCTTTCATTAGCAGGAGGTTACTCCCCAGGGAGCAGCGTTGGAGTGCCATTGAGAGGGAGGCCTTTGCTGTGGTTTGGTCCCTGAAGAAGCTGAGACCATACCTCTTTGGGACTCACTTCCTAGTTCAAACTGACCACAGACCTCTCAAATGGCTGATGCAAATGAAAGGTGAAAATCCTAAACTGTTGAGGTGGTCCATCTCCCTACAGGGAATGGACTTTATAGTGGAACACAGACCTGGGACTGCCCATGCCAATGCAGATGGCCTTTCCAGGTTCTTCCACTTAGAAAATGAAGACTCTCTTGGGAAAGGTTAGTCTCATCCTCTTTCGTTTGGGGGGGGGTTGTGTAAGGAAATGCCTCCTTGGCATGGTTGCCCCCTGACTTTTTGCCTTTGCTGATGCTATGTTTACAATTGAAAGTGTGCTGAGGCCTGCTAACCAGGCCCCAGCACCAGTGTTCTTTCCCTAACCTGTACTTTTGTATCCACAATTGGTAGACCCTGGCATCCAGATAAGTCCCTTGTAACTGGTACTTCTAGTACCAAGGGCCCTGATGCCAAGGAAGGTCTCTAAGGGCTGCAGCATGTCTTATGCCACCCTGGAGACCTCTCACTCAGCACAGACACACTGCTTGCCAGCTTGTGTGTGCTAGTGAGGACAAAACGAGTAAGTCGACATGGCACTCCCCTCAGGGTGCCATGCCAGCCTCTCACTGCCTATGCAGTATAGGTAAGACACCCCTCTAGCAGGCCTTACAGCCCTAAGGCAGGGTGCGCTATACCATAGGTGAGGGTACCAGTGCATGAGCATGGTACCCCTACAGTGTCTAAACAAAACCTTAGACATTGTAAGTGCAGGGTAGCCATAAGAGTATATGGTCTGGGAGTTTGTCAAACACGAACTCCACAGCACCATAATGGCTACACTGAAAACTGGGAAGTTTGGTATCAAACTTCTCAGCACAATAAATGCACACTGATGCCAGTGTACATTTTATTGTAAAATACACCCCAGAGGGCACCTTAGAGGTGCCCCCTGAAACTTAACCGACTATCTGTGTAGGCTGACTAGTTTTAGCAGCCTGCCACAAACCGAGACATGTTGCTGGCCCCATGGGGAGAGTGCCTTTGTCACTCTGAGGCCAGTAACAAAGCCTGCACTGGGTGGAGATGCTAACACCTCCCCCAGGCAGGAATTGTCACACCTGGCGGTGAGCCTCAAAGGCTCACCTCCTTTGTGCCAACCCAGCAGGACACTCCAGCTAGTGGAGTTGCCCGCCCCCTCCGGCCAGGCCCCACTTTTGGCGGCAAGGCCGGAGAAAATAATGAGAAAAACAAGGAGGAGTCACTGGCCAGTCAGGACAGCCCCTAAGGTGTCCTGAGCTGAGGTGACTCTAACTTTTAGAAATCCTCCATCTTGCAGATGGAGGATTCCCCCAATAGGGTTAGGATTGTGACCCCCTCCCCTTGGGAGGAGGCACAAAGAGGGTGTACCCACCCTCAGGGCTAGTAGCCATTGGCTACTAACCCCCCAGACCTAAACACGCCCTTAAATTTAGTATTTAAGGGCTACCCTGAACCCTAGAAAATTAGATTCCTGAAACTACAAGAAGAAGGACTGCCTAGCTGAAAAACCCCTGCAGAGGAAGACCAGAAGACGACAACTGCCTTGGCTCCAGAAACTCACCGGCCTGTCTCCTGCCTTCCAAAGATCCTGCTCCAGCGACGCCTTCCAAAGGGACCAGCGACCTCGACATCCTCTGAGGACTGCCCCTGCTTCGAAAAGACAAGAAACTCCCGAGGACAGCGGACCTGCTCCAAGAAAAGCTGCAACTTTGTTTCCAGTAGCTTTAAAGAACCCTGCAAGCTCCCCGCAAGAAGCGTGAGACTTGCAACACTGCACCCGGCGACCCCGACTCGGCTGGTGGCGATCCAACACCTCAGGAGGGACCCCAGGACTACTCTGATACTGTGAGTACCAAAACCTGTCCCCCCTGAGCCCCCACAGCGCCGCCTGCAGAGGGAATCCCGAGGCTTCCCCTGACCGCGACTCTTTGAACCTAAAGTCCCGACGCCTGGGAGAGACCCTGCACCCGCAGCCCCCAGGACCTGAAGGACCGGACTTTCACTGGAGAAGTGGCCCCCAGGAGTCCCTCTCCCTTACCCAAGTGGAGGTTTCCCCGAGGAATCCCCCCCTTGCCTGCCTGCAGCGCTGAAGAGATCCCGAGATCTCTCATAGACTAACATTGCGAACCCGACGCCTGTTCCTACACTGCACCCGGCCGCCCCCGCGCTGCTGAGGGTGAAATTTCTGTGTGGACTTGTGTCCCCCCTGGTGCCCTACAAAACCCCCCTGGTCTGCCCTCCGAAGACGCGGGTACCTACCTGCAAGCAGACCGGAACCGGGGCACCCCCTTCTCTCCATTCTAGCCTATGTGTTTTGGGCACCACTTTGAACTCTGCACCTGACCGGCCCTGAGCTGCTGGTGTGGTGACTTTGGGGTTGCTCTGAACCCCCAACGGTGGGCTACCTTGGACCAAGAACTAAGCCCTGTAAGTGTCTTACTTACCTGGTTAACCTAACAAATACTTACCTCCCCTAGGAACTGTGAAAATTGCACTAAGTGTCCACTTTTAAAACAGCTATTTGTGAATAACTTGAAAAGTATACATGCAATTTTGATGATTTGAAGTTCCTAAAGTACTTACCTGCAATACCTTTCGAATGAGATATTACATGTAGAATTTGAACCTGTGGTTCTTAAAATAAACTAAGAAAAGATATTTTTCTATACAAAAACCTATTGGCTGGATTTGTCTCTGAGTGTGTGTACCTCATTTATTGTCTATGTGTATGTACAACAAATGCTTAACACTACTCCTTGGATAAGCCTACTGCTCGACCACACTACCACAAAATAGAGCATTAGTATTATCTCTTTTTACCACTATTTTACCTCTAAGGGGAACCCTTGGACTCTGTGCATGCTATTCCTTACTTTGAAATAGCACATACAGAGCCAACTTCCTACAGCTCTCCTGTACCCGGGGAGACAGAGTAGTGGTGAAGGGGCAAAACCCAGATCTTTGAGACTTCCAAATAAGTTTGATCCTGGCTGGCAAATGCAGCAGTAGTGTGGATGGACACACAGTGGAGCACTTTGACAAAGGAGTTGCAAATGATAAGTTTTGAGACTCCGAAGAACATCAGGTGTGCACTCCAGACAGGAACAGTCTGCTCAGAAAAGGGCCCGACTTGTGGAAGATGCCCTGTCTGGCAGGACTCAACAGACGTCCATATCAGAATCAGAGCATAATGTCAGATGAGGATGTGGACACGGATAAAACTTTAACTCCCGACATCTTGACTCTATGCCTGAAGCAAGCTCTTGTGACTGCTGAATTTGTTGAAAACGATTGCTTAGAAGCTAGCAAAATTGGGAACCTCTTGCGGGAAGGAAGGCCACAATGGACCAGCTGAGACTGAGTGATGGAACTATTCTCAAAAATACAGTGGGTTGCATGGTTTCAATGATATTAGTGGTGAGCCAAGCTGGGGAGAACAGTTTGATGTTGTTTTTCCTGCAACATACCTACTGTTTACTTATCCAAGAGGCAGTTTAAAATTGATTGTTTGACATAGGAACTGGCGAGGTAGTTACACAACCTCAGCTGGAGGGAGAGTTGAAGTGTCAGCTAATCACAGAACTGGTAGATTATCCAAATCGGGTACCAAAACATGCTTGAACACATGGACAGAACCATGTAGATATGGAGCTGCATTATTCATAAGCTCCCACACATTCACAGCTAAGACCATGGTAGTTGCTCAAATACAGTAATATAGAGGAGGCATGTATTGAGACCATGTTCCTCAACATGTTATGAACTGACGTGAACAGGTTACTAAATTCTATTATATGGAATGCCGTGGCTGAGTACCCCTGCAAAGATGCATTGAGTTCCTTCATATTTGCAACACAGGAATTTCCATATTGCATGTCTGCAAGAGACCCACTTGACAACAGCAGGGCTAGAAAAATTAAGAAAGAAATGGTGCAGCTAGTTGATTGGTACCATTTATTCAGCTTTATCAAAACGGCCATTGATTTCGATAGCTCCAGACGTCCCATATGTAGTGGGCAGTACACATATTGATGACGAAGGCAGATATATTATATTGGACGGTGTTTTGGAGGGCAGACACTTGACACTGATGAGCCCGTATCCTCCAAATGTGATCCAAACCCAATGTGTGTACGATTTGAAACGCTTACGTTTCAGACGAGTGACACATTTTGTTTACTAGAAGGTGATTACAACATAGTAATGGATATAGCACGATTCCACCAGTGCTCGATTCTCCATGCAGAACGCACTCAAGGCATTTTGCTGAATGCTGGAAACATTGTCGACTGCTAGAAGCATGGCTGGAGACTCACCCTAAATCAACTGATTTTTTTTTTTTTTATTCACCAATGCATGGGATACATAACATGCTAGATATGTTTTTGTTTGGATTGAGAGGTCTATGGGAGAAAAGGCACGCTGAATATTTGAGTTGCACAATAAACAATCTCAGATCTGATGCTGATGCTCATTGGGCTGGGAAAGATTAAACCACAGACACCCACACTGCAATTTCAATGCGAGAAATTACTCGACTCTATTTTCCATCCCAAATTGGGAGTACAAATGGATAATTATTTTGAGGACAATTAGAGCTCAGTCAATGATGCAACCATTGAATGGGATGTATTCAAGATGGTAAATAGGAGGCTCTGCATAAAAACCTTGTAAAGAGTTAAACTGACTATAAATCATCACATCTCAGGAAAGGAAGCTGAAATTAGGGACCTTGAGAATAATTTGGTTTCAAAACTCAATACCTAGAAGCACAAATTGGAAGCAATGAAGGAGCCTGCTGGAAGACTACCAGGTTCAAATTTGCAAAGATAATTCTAGCCACGCTTTATTGGGCTTGCCAGTTGTGGTACCGGAGCATGCTTCAGATGTCCATTCTACTACATAAGATTCTGCTAATCATTTTGAGTTTGCTTTCCCAGATGCTGGGCAAAATCGTCCATCCCAGCCCTCCATTTTGGGACTTGACTGCCTGGCTGCTAGACACTTGAAGCTGCCTGATAACTACTTGGCCATCCTGATGGGGCAAAATGTTGTTCAACAAGGTCTCCTTATGGATTCGTATGGAAGAGGTTCTGCTTATAGTGTATTAACTATTAGGTGGCCCTGAAAACATGTCAGAATTTGACGGCACTACCTCATGTTCCTTATTCGATAAAGCTTATTTACCAATTTCTTCTATTTGAGAGCATTTGGGTGGCATTGTGGCTAATCCAAAGACCCTTCTCAGTCATCTTTCTTCACCAGTCCAATGAATTAGGATTTCCTGGAGTGTATTTGGAAAGTTTTTTTTCCCTCATTTAGAAGACCTTCTCCCTAGCAATTCAGTGTGGGTCTTTATTAATTGGTGGTCTTTCTTTTGAACCAATGCACAATGGTGATTCTTGGCAGCTTTGTGTGAGGTTGTCTGTTTAGAGGTATTTAAATCTTTCAAAATGGTGAGTGAAGTTTAGGTTACAGGTACCAATGAGCATACAAGATTAAGGTCCTGATTACGACCTTAGCGGAGTGGATTACTCTGTCCCAAATGTGGCGGATATCCCACCTGCCGTATTGCGAGTTCCATTATACCCTATGGAACTTGTAACATGGCGGATGGGATATCGGTCACATTTGGGACTAAGTAATCCTCTCCGCCAAGGTCGTAATCAGGCCCTAAGAGTTTGGTGGACAGGGTACTCTATCACAAACGTGAAGGTGTTGCCTGCCTCATTAAGAGATGAGTCAACCGTAAGTATTCCATCCATGAATCCCCATTGGCTCAGTCAATGGAATACTTCCTCCAGTGGAGTAAGGGCCATCAGATGAAAGGCATGACACCGTCCACCCTATTTAGGGTGGAATATGTAATGCTTTTTTCTCCTTGCTTTATAATGTCTCCTCTCCTCCCTCTGCTTTTGAAAAGGTGGATAAACCTGGTTCCTGGATCCAGATTAATTACATTTAATTATTGATGAATTGGCACAGGTCTGTGATGAGAAGAAGATGACGCCACCAAAGATCACCACAAACAATGGATTAAAATGAGTCTGTATCCGGGCACAATTGCTCTTTCTATTTACATACTTGATCTCTCCAAACTATTACAACAGGGCAATGAAGATGCCCCTAAACTAGCCAGTGTTCACATTCAATTTCTCACCAATGCAGATGACCTTATCATTCTCTCAACTCATACATGAGCTTACAACGTAAGCTGACATGACTTCATATGTGTAACATTGAAAATAATCTGCGGATAAATTAAAAAGGAGGAAGATAATGGTGTTTGTTTGGAAAAAGCCTAAATGCAAGTGAGTAGTTGACCCAGTGAAGACTGAGTACATACAGCAACACACTTATCTTGAAGTCGTTATTGACAAAAACTTAAACTGGATACTGCATTTGGGGCATATACACAGTAAAACTTATTTGGTAACTGGAGCTTTAAAAACCGCAAAGAAATACGGATGAAGGGCAATTAGTCTGACTAAAGGTAGCTAAAGCTAAATAAGTTCCTGTTCTTTCCAGTGGCTACCTAACTTAATACTATATGTAGGAAAGTGGAGTATTATGTGGTGTAGGGTTTAGTCCTCACCATGTAATACTCTCACAGTATCCCAGAGATAGTCTTTGGATTCACACAAGTAAATCCTTGGCTTAGTCCTGGTATAGTGGCAAAAAGCATTCAGGTTTTACTTAGAGGACCATGTTAAGCATTTCAGAGCACCGACATGGACAGTTATTGACACGACTCGAAAGAAATCCAACACCAATTTATACAAATATATCTTATTTTTATCTCACTTTAGACCCCAAAATGAACAGAACTGAATCAGTATAATAGGAGTTATAGATTTTAAAAGCAAATTTAAAACTCAGCAGAACTGACATTTACACATGAATTAAAATATATGGAGAAATATGACTAGTTGCCAAACAGTATTTAGAAAGTGTATTGCATGGAACCCCTTGGGGGAAAGATAGTTCAGTCCCTAGGACCAGATCACAACAGTCAGTGCAGTTTTACCTGGCCTGTGGCGTCTGGGTACAGATTTGTCCTGGCTGTCCGTAGTGCTGAACGGGTCTTGCCCTGGTACTGGTTTTACAGCTTACACACCAGTGCTGACAAAGGGATGCAAAATCGGAACTAGGGCTGGGTTGCAGATGTCTGGCGCAGGCTGCTCGCTGTGCCCTGCACTTGCAGCATTGCATGTGGGGGTTAGTTACTGACGCTGACCGGCAACCAACAAGCCTTGGCAGCTGTGACGGTGCAGAAATCCTTTGGGAACGTCATGCAGTCTGGGGGAGCGATGTCACAGCCTGAACCTTGAAGGCAGGCACGACTACAACTCCCAGAAGACACTGAACCGCCTGGCTTTCACCGATCCCACGGTGGCCCCGATGGCCGGTGAAACTTCGGATCCTGCAAGCGTTTTTAACTGCAGTTTGGAAGTGACTGGTACCACCAGTCTAGGGGAGTCTACGGGTGCTTCTGGCTTCCACAATGGTTCCCTGGTCATGAGTGTCAAGTCTCAGCCAAAGACAAGGGTTGTTCCCGCTGTTCCCAGTCTGTTGCATCAGGGACAGAGTATTCCTCTTTTGCTTTGGTGCAGTGAGCAAAGTCCGGTTGTCGGTGATGCAGAACTCCTCCTGCTCCTTTTTTGAAGTTGGTCAGTCGCCAACTAAAGTTCTGATGTCAGGAGTGTCCATTAAATCCTGGATTTAGGGGAGGTAGGGATGTGGAGACTAGTGGCCAATGGGCAACTAGCTCCTACAGCTAATTCGCCCCTGAGGTGACCACATCTGGCGGAGTAGATCACCTTAAGTTACCCAGAACCTTGTATTCTGCCACTCTTGAGATGCCAGAAATGAAATGGTTTCTTACCTGTAACTCCAGTTCTCTCGTAGGGGTATTTCCATGATAGTCAGAAGCACTGAATAGTTCCGCGCGCCTGCGGGGACCCCGGAGCACTGTTGTGTAGTATATTCTTAAGTGCAATCATCAGCTCCTTGACAAAAAGGTCTGTGAAAAACACTTAAGAATAACAATGTGCAGCCTATGTGAACAGCTACACAGGCCAAATTGTTAGAAGAAAAAAACAGTTGTAGTGTAAATTTCACGTTTAAACCTCTATTTATTCTATAAATACATAAATAAATACATTCTCATATTTTATTTACACCTCTCATGAGAATAAAACAATGTAGGGCAGTGTAGCCCATAGGCTGCCATTATACAGAATGAAAATAGAGCTGTGCCTTTAAGAAAGTAAAGTCTTCCTGTTTCCCATCATGCACAGCAAAAGGCAGTTGCCTCAGTTCTTTTTTGGAGGCTATTAACCTGACATGAAGAAAAAACAAAACATTTGTTGGAGTACCAACCTCCATAATATTCATGTTCTATGTCAACTCCACCGGGGAGGAGGGAGGGTTGCTTATGACTATCATGGAAATACCCCTACGAGAGAACTGGAGTTACAGGTAAGAAACCATTTCTTCTCTCGTAGGGGATTTCCATGTATAGTCATAAGCACTGAATAGAGTAGCAAGCCCATCCCCATAACCGCGGTGGAGTAGATATAAGAATACTGAAAAAAACATGAATCATGCAAACAAATTCTTGAGCAAAGCCTGCCCAACCTGAGCATCTGCCCTAGCGTCTGTATCAAGGCAGTAATGCTTAGTAAAGGTATGGACCGACCTCCAAGTGGCAGCCTTGCATATTTCTGCCAAAGGGACATTTCTCATCAAGGCTACAGTAGCTGCTTTCCCTCTGGTAGAGTGGGCTTTTGGCCTACCACCAAGGGATTTGTTTGCTAACTGATAACATAACATTATACATGAAACAATCCACCTGGATAAAGATTGTTTAGATGTACCCAAACCTGTTCTGATTGGGCCATAGTTAATAAAAAGCTGTTGTGATTTTCGTAAGCTTTTTGTCCTGTCCAAGTAAAATTTCAATACTCTCTTTACATCCAGAGAGTGCAGAGTTCTCTCAGCAGGAGTAGCTGGATTCTGAAAGAAAGTCGGTAATGAAATTGTTTGGTTCACATGGAAGTCGGAGACTACCTTAGGTAAAAATTTTGGATGAGTTCTCATTACCACTTTTGCAGAATGAAAAACCGTGTAGGGTTCCTGAGCGCAAAGGGCCTGGATTTCGCTGACCCTACGCGCTGAAGTGATTGCCACCAGAAAAGCAGCTTTCCATGTGAGATGTTGCAGCGATGCCTTATGTATTGGCTCGAATGGCGGCAGCATCAGACGTGATAAGACAACGTTCAGTTCCCATGGAGGAGAAGGCTTTCTAATGGGGGGAAAAACCTTCTTTAAACCTTCTAGGAAATCCTTAATAATCGGAATCCGAAAAAAGGAAGTTTGTGAAGGACTCTTTCTGTATGCTGTGACAGCCGCCAAGTGAACTTTTATTGACGACAGTTGTAAGCCCGATTTTGCCAAACTTAACAAGTATGGCAGGATAGATTGTTCTCCACAGGAAACCGGGTCAATGTTGTTGTGTAAACACCAAATGCAGAATCTCTTCCACTTGCTTGCATAGGCTGATCGTGTGGAAGGGCGCTTTGCTTCCTTCAGAATTTCCATACAATCCTGAGGTAGGTTCAAGTGTCCATATTGCACTAGCTCAGGAGCCATGCTGCCAAACTCAACGATGAGGGGTTGGGATGAGATATCTGCCCTCTGAACTTCGTGAGAAGGTCCGGACGATATGGTAGCCTGATGTGTGGTTTGAGTGACCGGTGAAGAAGGTCTGGGAACCACCACTGGCGTGGCCACTCCGGAGCAATTAGGATCATTTTGGTCTGAACATTGGACAGCTTCTGGAGGACCGCCGGAATCAGGGGAAGCGGTGGAAAGGCGTAAAGAAATGCTCCTGACCAGCTTATCCACAGGGCATTCCCCAGTGTCCCTGGATGGTAATATCTGGAGGCGAAGTTTTGGCATTTTTTGTTTTCTGGGGTTGCGAATAGGTCTGTAGAGGGGGTACCCCAGAGTGCGAAAATGGAATGAACGACGTCGTCGTGTAGTACCCATTCGTGGTTCTCGTCCATTACCCGACTGAGGGCATCCGCTTGAACATTCTGGATGCCGGGCAGGTGAGTTGCCACTAGTGACAGGTTCCTGGCTAGAAGCCAATGCCAGATTGTCTGAGCCTCTCTGGATAAAATTCTGGACCTGGTGCCTCCTTGTTTGTTCACGTAGTACATAGTGGCCACGTTGTCTGTCTGGAGAAGGAGAGTTTCCGTTCTCAGAGAGGGAAGGAAGGCTTTGAGCGCAAGGTGGACTGCGCGAAGTTCCAGCAGGTTGATGTGATAGAGACTCTCTCTCTGTGACCACTCGCCTTGGACTCGAAGATGTTCCATGTGCGCCCCCCATCCGATCAGTGACGCATCTGTTACGATGGTTTGAGATGGGGGCCGTTGTTGGAACGGAATCCCCACCAAGAGATTGCTGGGTAAACACCACCACTTGAGGGATTGTAGGGTGTGAGGAGAAAGAAGGACTTTGTTCTCCCAATCGTCCCTCAGTTGACACCACTGATCCTCCAGGTTTTCCTGCAATGGTCTCATATGGAGGCGAGCATTGGGAACCAGATGGATACAAGACGCCATCGAGCCCAGTAGAGAAGCTATTATTCTTGCAGTGGCTTGAGGTCTTTCCTGCAGTTGTTTGCACTTCTGGAGAATCGATAACCGTCGTTCCTCCGAAGGAAACACCTTTCCTAGCCTGGTATCTACAATGGCCCCTAAGTAATGCAACCTCTGAACAGGTGTTGCTGTAGATTTCAGGAGATTGACTTGAAGACCAAGTTTTTGCAGCAGTTGTAGAGTCCATTCGAAATGTTGCTGTGTCTCGAGACAACTGGAGGCCTTTATGAGCCAATCGTCTAGATAGGGGTAGACGAATATTCGCTGTTTCCTCAAGTGGGCGGCTACTACCGCCATGCATTTGGAAAAAGTTCTTGGCGCTGATTTTAGGCCGAAAGGTAGAACTGCAAATTGGTAATGGCGTTTTCCGACAGTGAACCTTAGGAATTTTCGATGTTTCTTGGTTACTGGGATGTGAAAGTAAGCGTCGCAAAGATCTATCGCACATAGCCAGTCGCCCTGACGTAGATGTGGATAAATTTGGTGTAAGGCTAACATCCTGAATTTCTCTTTGCGAATCCATTTGTTTGCTGTCCTCAGATCTAAGATGGGACGAAACTCTTGTTTGTCTTTTTTCGGTACAAGGAAATATCTCGAATAAATCCCCTTCCCTTGCTGGCTGATGGGAACGGGTTCTATGGCTCTTTTTTGCAATAGGATATTGACCTCTAACTGTAGAGCTTCGAGATGGCGGTTGGCTGTTTTGGGTGGAACAGATGGTGGAGGACTGGTGAATCTGAGAGCGTAACCATGTCTCACAATATTCAATACCCAGGCGTCTGTTGTGATGCGTAGCCACTCGTCCAGATGATTTGAGATACTTCCCCCTACCGGAGTGGATAACGGAGGAGGGGGAAGCAAAGATTCAGGGCTTAGACGTGGGAGCCTGTCGAGTTGCCTGAGTTTGAGGTGTTGAACGACCCCTTGTCGACCTTCGCTGAGTAGAGAAACCCCTTTGATACTGCTGTTGTTGCTGTTGCTGGGGGCGCGAAGACATCCAGTGTGGCGACTGATACCGGTGGGTGAAAAGTCGTCGTTGATATGGCCGGAAAACCTTTCTTTGTTCTTTCGGTCTTTCCATCCCTACCGCTTTCAAGGTATCTAGTTCAGCTTTCATTCTAGCCATCTCGTCATCGGCATGAGAACCGAACAAGGTGGAGCCCGAGAAAGGCAGGTTTTGTATTCTCTGCTGCGCTTCAGGTTTGAGTGATGTAAGTCTCAACCATGCATGCCTTCTGAGCGCTATCCCGTGTGCATAATTGTGTGCGGATAGCACCGAAGAGTCAGCTGCAGCACTTATAATTTGGTTAGACACCATGGATCCCTCACCCACGACCTCCAGGAAATCTTCCCTTTTATCCTTAGGAAGATGTTCCGCAAACTGTATTAAAGAGTCCCAGAGGGCACGATCGTACCGCCCTAATAACGCAGTAGCGCTGGCTGCCTTCATCGTGACGGCTGCAGTAGAGCATACTTTTCGTCCTGCAGCATCTATCTTTCTGCTCTCTTTATCTGGAGGTGAAGAAGAAGATGGTGAGGTTGAATGCAGTTTCTTTGCCGCTACTATGACCACCGAATCAGGAACTGGGTCCGACCTCAAGAATAGAGGATCTTGTTCTGGTGGACGATATTTTTTAATAAGTCTGGAAGGAGCAGACTTTGTTGCGGCCGGTGCAAGGAAAATATCCATTGCTGGTTCAAGGAGACCTGGAACCAGTGGAAGCAAAGGTCTGGAAGATGTCCTGTGATGCAAGGTCTCGAAGATCACTGACGTCGATGGGGCAGGTACCGCCAGCGGGATGTTCAGCTTGGTTGCCCCTCGTACTAAGACCTCCTGGAACGTATTCACATCATCTATGGGGGACACTCTCGGGGACGGTGAGTCCGATAGGGTTGGAGAGTAGTCCCGTGTAGACGAAGAAGAACGCCTGTGATGTGAATGCTGAGATCTCTGTGGGTCATGACGGTGTCGAGAGGAAGAAGAGCGTCTAGAGGAATGTCCCGAACGTCTTACAGACCGCGTTGGAGTCCTCAAAACAGACTCTACAGGCGGAGCCGGAAGAGGCGCCGTAGGTGTTACCGGCGTCTGTGGCAATGGTGATTGTCGAGGAGAGAGTTGTGGAGACGCTGGAAGGAGGATGATTGAAGCCGAGGATTCTGAGGTTGTATAAACCCTCCTAGGTCTTTTTGATTGTCTCGACGTCGACACACTCCTCGACGTCGAAGTACGGTGACGGCGAGTGTCCTTCGCCGTCGATTCTTCTCGCCGTTGAGAATCTCTCGACGACGACCCTCGACGTCGCCGTGATGACGGTGAACGTCTACGACGTCGAGCACCCCTCGACGTTGATCGATCTCGCCGTTTCGACGGCGAACCGGATTCAGATCTCCTCGACGTGGAACGTCCTCGCCGTGTCGACGGTGACCCAGATCTCGACGGCGAAAGTCCACGCCGTCTCGACGGCGAAATCGTCGTCGACGGCGAGCGATGTCTCTTTCTCGCCGGCGAACCACTCCTCGACGGCGAGCATGTTGGCGCCGTTCCTTGCCTCGACGTCGACGCCCTCGACGTCGTCGGAGACCTGTGCCGTTTTTGAGCCGGTCTGGTCGGAGTTATAGAGGAACCAGTGTGAGCCCTGGTAGAAGACTGACCTTCTCCTCGCTCTGTGGTAGAATGACCACTTTTCCTCCTGTCCTCTTTCGCCTGGAGTCGGATCTTCTCCCTGTCACGAAGGGTCCTTCTGGAGAAGGTTTTGCAGATGTCACACGACTCCGGTTTGTGGCTGGATGGAAGGCAAATTATGCAGACCCGATGTGGATCTGTTTTGGCCTTTTTTCTGCCACAAGAAGGACATTTGTCAAACAGTGAAGGCATTTCTGAAGTAGAAAAACCTCAAAATTCTGTCAGAATCTAACAGAAAAAAGCAGAAAATTATCACTCAATGTTAAAAACGTCGAGTGAAAATGAAATTCAAAAGATTTTAAATGAATTTCTGTCACAAAAGGATTTTGTGAGGTAGAGCTCAATGCTTCAGGGTCCTGTCAGAAAGGAGCCGGAAAAAAGAACTGAGGCAACTGCCTTTTGCTGTGCATGATGGGAAACAGGAAGACTTTACTTTCTTAAAGGCACAGCTCTATTTTCATTCTGTATAATGGCAGCCTATGGGCTACACTGCCCTACATTGTTTTATTCTCATGAGAGGTGTAAATAAAATATAAGAATGTATTTATTTATGTATTTATAGAATAAATAGAGGTTTAAACGTGAAATTTACACTACAACTGTTTTTTTCTTCTAACAATTTGGCCTGTGTAGCTGTTCACATAGGCTGCACATTGTTATTCTTAAGTGTTTTTCACAGACCTTTTTGTCAAGGAGCTGATGATTGCACTTAAGAATATACTACACAACAGTGCTCCGGGGTCCCCGCAGGCGCGCGGAACTATTCAGTGCTTATGACTATACATGGAAATCCCCTACGAGAGAACAATATTTAATGCACAGACTGGGCTGCTCCCTTTAGATGTGTTGTCAGTCTGCTGGGGGTGTGCACTGCCCGGCAGGCCATGAGCAAATGTGCCTGGGGCAGTGGGAGGGCGGTCTCCTCCACTGGGGTACAGCACAGATGGCTATCTGGGGCGTTGAAGCCTTTGAAGGTTCCGGCCTGATGGCTCTATTCACTAGCCCGGCTGGGTGTGGGGAGCTGTGTCCTCCTTCCGGCCTCAGCCTTTGTCTTTGAATCCTGGGAATGCCCACTCTGCCTGGCAGGTCAGAAAACTGTCTTGGCGGCAGCAAGCGCAGAAAAACATGTGGGCTGACTGGCCAGAGCACAAAGAATGGCGACAAAACAGGTGGGCTACTAGTGTGCCACCAGGGTACATGCCAGCCATCCATTAACACAAGATTTGTATTGGGGAGTGAAGGCAAGTTGTTTGACATAAAACTCGACATATGTAGGCGGTACCATAACAGAGATAGCAGCCCGGGTTTGCCTGGGCTTAAACCCCATGTTATCCTATGGACCTGCCTGCACTTATAGTGTACCTAAATAGAAAGGACACTATAGAGACATGGACGTTTGTGCTTTCAAGTTCTGTATCCAAAATATAATGCACCCTGTCTCCTGAGCTGCAGAGACCTTTCTTAGGAGTGTCTGATATATATATGTAAGGCAGTGCATGGGACTGTGCCACTCATGGTGAGGGCACAGTGTAACTCAAAATAGTTTGCACCGCTCTGGCAGTCTGAAATGGCAAGCCTGCCACCAGCAATTTGTGTGGGTCACTGAGGGTGGCACAAACTTGTGCTGCAGCTCTGGGGACCCCTTTACCACCTGTGCTCTAAGAACCCTGAGTGTCATTTACTAGGCACTTATAAGGGGTTAAAGTCAGTCCTTGTCAATCAGGGAATCACCAATTCGACACTCAATTTAAGGAGACAACACTGGCACTGGGACCTGGTTAGCAGGTTCCAGTGCACAGTCAGAGTCGAAAAACCAGCATCTAGTAGTCCAAATGGGGGTACACTATAGAAAAACTAAAAGATGTTTTCTTAAATTCTATAAGAAACTTAATCAGCTTTAGAAGTTCTACCCCTCAAACCCTTTAGACTTAACCTAGGGCTTACATCCCTGACAGCAACCTTGTGCACACTCAACTAAATCCCTGTTTGGATTATTGCTCTCCAGGGATTAATACTGTAAAAGCAGTGATCAAAGAAGAATTGGTCAGTGAAGACTGAAATTGTTCCATTTGAACACAACCCCAGCAACATTTTATCAAACGTTTTACTCTTCCATCATTAAAGGACCTAACAGGTTCTTAAACAGGAAATAAAATCAAAGTGATTTTGAATGTACATTGAGAAATCACCGACTTACAAAAAGATTAATTAAATCACAGGTACGTATACCCCACGGTGCCAACCTTATTGGGTTTTAATATTAATGCTAGGGTAAAGAAAGCTTTCCTGAGCTTTCGATTGCTATGTCTTCTGTATAAACAATTTAATGGTTCCTGGAAAGAAATGACTGTCAGTTCTGCAGTTCGGTCCCAGAATCAACTGAGCACATATTTTGTTTGTGCCCAGAGTTCCTGGACATACCCAGGAAATATCTTAAAACGATTTTTCACCTGGGTGCTTTAATAACAATGAGTCAGTTTTATTTTGTGTCAGGGGCACATACCCCAAAAATGTCGGGCACACTGTAAAATATATAGGTTTGGCTATTAAGATGTACAAGAGTAAAATCACTGAACAACAGGTATTTTAAGTTCTGATATATATTGCACAGTATCTATTTTGTTTATTTTAAAGTCTGGCGTTTTATAAATTGTATATATTTTTTCATAAACAAAGCTTTACTCACATTCACCTTTCTTTTACTATCTATCACTGCCAGGAAAAGCTTGGTACTGAGGGACAAAAAATAACCCACATTACTTCCACACCCTGGGATTAAGCTCTGAGAGTTTAGGGGCCATTAGTTTTTTATTTTAAAAAAAACTCCCACCTTCAGAGTTTGTTATTAAGAAATAAAAAACTTTTGAAAAGATTGATGAGTGGCCATCATGACTGATGATTCCGTCCATCAAACACTTCCTACATTGACAGGAACCTCCATGACGGCAGTTCCTACCAAGATAAAGCGATGTTTGTGTGGGTGGTGAGCATCTCAGAATTGGAAGGTGGAAAGTCCCCCTATATGGCGTAGTTAATGTCCTCCGCCATCCCAGCGAAGTAAAGTCGAAATCAGCCCGTAAACCTTCTTTCTTCCAAAAGTGGTAGCTGATGTTCCTTTAATCAAACTTTTCACGTGCTTATTTTTCGCAAATCCCTGATCCTCTCAATAGACCACAGCAAGTTGAATAGTTTCTTGCATTTTTGCCTGTTATGAAAAAGCTAACATACCCTTACCTGGTAAGTCCAAGGTATATACTATTTTTGAATGGCATTTGAGCCACATGAATTGTTAATTAAAAATGTTGACTAGTATGTTTGAAAAAACATTAAATGTTTGCTTTTAGGGCATGTTTCCTGTTTATTTCATTGGATTGGCAAACAAGAAACCTCTAAACAGAATTCTTGCCAATATGTAGAAATATTATACCTTTTATTACTTCACAAGGAACACCCATGGTGAAGAACCAGGATCACAAGTTATTAACATCTTCTTTTCCGTTGCGATTATATGAGCTCAGGATATTCACACTGCATACTCTCTTGGTTGGGGAGTTCCATTCTTATTTCAGAACTTGTTGTTCTTTTTGTTGAAAGTGGTTATGAACCTCAATCTAAATTACAAATGATCTCTCCTGACAGTCATTTCAAAGCCACCTTCAAAAGCTGATAAAATATGTTTAAATTAATGTAACTAGGGAGTTAAATATTTGAATTCTGGAAAAGACAGAATAGCCTTTCTTTGTAATTTTTTAACAACTTTATTTTTAATTTTATTTGGTATTTTATTTTCACATCAGTACAATGTCAACAGCAAATACTACAGAATGAAGTGATGTATAAAACATTTAATTGTTATCAATAGTAGTATACTCTTTCTTATAATATATGGGTATGCATGATCCGCGTTGAGGCTCTCTTTGAAAACTTCTGCATTTTTTTTAACCATATAGTACAGCTGTACTTTGAAATTTTGACTGTTTACTTTTAACATGTGTTTCACCTGTGTGCATTTATCTTTGACTTTTGTCACATTCTTGTCTGTCAGTTTTGCCTGCACCCTGACCTTTGTTTCACTGGGGTCTCTGCCATTCTCTTATTAATGTACCATTGATCTCACTAAACCATATACCTTTGCCATATCTGACTCCATCTTGGTATCTTTGAGGTCTGTCTTTCTGTTCCACCCAGTCTCCTGCTCACTCCCTCTCCTTCTCTGTCTCCACTCCCTATCTGTGCCTTTCCCCTCACCTCCTGTTTCAATGAGGATGATCTACTCTGGAGTGAAGGGAGCGTGTGCAGGAGGATCATGGCTTTGGAAGAAGTGATCAATCCACACTACTCCTCTCCTTAAAGCTGTGTTCTGTCACTACTACTCTTTTTTTTTCTGGGATATGAGAGCAGGATAGGCTGGCTACCGACTGCCTTCATTTTTTTCCCACCTTGTTAAAACAGCTGTGAATGATAAGTTAGTGCCGATAAGACTACTGCAGCACCTTCCAGTATCTGGTCCTAAATTTCAGCATTCAGTTTTCATTTTGTGGCTTGCTTCATACCATCTCTTCAGTTCCCCTTTTACTGCCTTCCCACTCCAATCTCATAGCTTTGGATTGGCAGGATGGCACATTAAGTGGAAGACTGAGGAGAACAGGAATGACTTCTCCCAGTCTCTTTCCAACATCACCAACATAACCATATATAAAATGCGTACTTTAGTAGCAAATCCACTAAATTGGGATACCCCAGAATAGCAACACACACTTTAAAACTGAATATACACTTACTGTATGATAAACCCTTTAAGACCACACTGGGGAGGTAATTAGTAACTATTTTAAAGAAAACACATACTCAGCATCCTTAGTCCTGACCAAGTTCAAGGCTTTTGAAACAGTGGTGAAGGGTCACTGCATAGCCAATAGAGATGGGGTGAGAAGACAACTGCATGCACATATCATTAAATAGGAACGGCTCCCAGCTAATCTTGAAAATGATTTTGTAAGGCATGTTGCCACTTGTGTGCATCTTTGTGAGGCAGAAGAATTATTGATGGTTTTACAGACGGAAAGCAGCGACAGAGATCAGAGCCACGTGACGGCCTAGCAAAATGCCAGTGCAGTTGCTGCTGGAATACTATCTTGCCGCTAAATACGTCCCATGGGGTAACCTGATGAAAACGTTGAGCGGAGCGGCTTGAAACTGACAGCGAAAGCAACAAAAGCAGCCCCTGCAGTGGAGCAAGAATGTTGAGTGGCGGGCAGGTAGGCAGGCCTGGACCGGAGAGAGTGGATGGATGCGCAGCCTGCTGTGAGCAGGAACAGAGACTGGTGAAAAGAAGGCAGCTGTCGCACATGCCTGCGAGACAGAGGTGAAGTTGGCCCAACACCGGGGACACAGCAAGGACATCTGTGGCTCCCCCACCTAGCACCCTGGCTATGAGGAGAGGGGCTTGGGCATTAAAGACTTTAGATACCTGCTGGATTTCCCTAGAATAGTGCTAAACCCTTGTTCAGGGGAGTGGTGTATGGCCTGGCGACCTAGAGATACCAGCCCGGAATGTTAGAGGCCCACCCTGGTGATGCCTTGCAGGGTCTAGAGGATCCTGAGAACCAGGGAGTGCCATATCGAGATATTTGACAACTACAGCGCAGAGAGGAGTGCACAGACCGCACAGTATTAACACTTGTCTCATTTGAAAGACATACAATGGCGTAACACAGAGGGCATTTTCCTTTGGCATATTTGAGATAACGAAGTCTCGTCACCAGGAAGTTCTAGGAAAGCACTAAGTAGAGCAGAAGAAAGTTACAGTACTGGGGGTGAAGGAGCAAGTGGTCTCAAGTGCTGAATATATTCCCCACTACACAGAGAAAGAAGGTGGGAACCCCCCACTGCCCAGGCCCCCCTGTTTGGATACCCCATAAGACTCTGTTTTCGCACATGTGGGCCCTACCTACCGGAGGAACAAACAGTGAACTGGAGTGTGGGGCAGGAAAAAGCATAAAACTGCAAACCTTCTAACATAAAATGCAACATTGAGAAGCGGGGTGTACCTGGCAAAGACTATCTGAAAGACACAACTGCATAACATGTTGGATCGTGGTTATGCAGTTTAGTACACCTAGGGGTCAGGAACTGCCCTGAAGCATAGTAACCGCACTTCCCATAGGAGATCCAGGGGACCTCTTACCGGGCTTGTATTCCCATTTTTATCTCTGACCCACGTGCCTAATTAAAAACATGTGTAAATATTCAAAAACAAGGGACATGGCCTCCTAAGAGATGACGACTGGCGCTTGATTGAGTGAGTTACGGCAACTGAGAGGTCCCTAGATGTGGTCGCTCCTGCGATGACGACTGTGATACCTGGCTATCCCAAGTAGAGATCAAGAATTAGAGACTAGGGCTGAAGGCTCTGAAAATAGGGCTAGAAGGAACAATATACGAATTGGAGGGTTACCTGTAAGAATTGTGACCTGCCTAGAGAGATGGCTGTGCAAAGTGGTAGCACCCAAGGGACTGTCCTCCTGTTATGGCCTCGAACGTGCCCACAGAGTACCGGCACGCCCACCATTGCCTGGAGCAGCTCAGTGACCGGTAGTAGCCAAATTATTGTACAGCCGGGACCGAGATCCTGTTCTGGCCCAAGCCCGGATCAAGGAAGACTTCATTGTAGAAAACCAAAGAGTTATGAGTTTTCCTGAAACAGAAACAGGCCTCTTTCTTGGCAGCCAAACAGCGCCTTCGCTGTCTGAACATACAATATGCAGTCTTGTTCTCTGCCAAACTGAAAGTGACTTATGAGAATGATGTGCAGCTCTTCTCCACCCCCATGGCATTTTGGGACTGGACTGACATCCTTCCCCAAACAAAGGAACCCCTAGGGGCATCTGGCTGCAACGCAAACAAGAGGTCCCCAGAAGAAAAGGCAACAAACCTGGTAGAAGGGGGCCCCTTCCAGATCGCAAGCCTTGAAGGAACAACAGAGTAGTGAGAGAAGTGGCAGCAATCAGTGCAGCTGGGTCTGGCCTCCCTCTTTGAGAGATGGTGACAATTCAGAAGATTCAGACTCTGAATTGGCGTCTGTTTCCTCACCGCCACTGATAACACAGGGCATCCCTGACCATAACATTTAATGGACTTATTAGAACTGTTGCTATGTTCTGATGCGTCAAGGTGCCTGGCTTGCTGTGGGAATTGCCTGCAAAGATGATTGTTAATGAGTGGGTCTGGAAGGGCTTCTGATATCCTGAGTTACAGCTGGGTGGCATGATGTGAGGGAACTGGTAAAGCCTCCCCCTAATACATTTGTGCAGATGCTGAATACACAAGATTTTAATATTGTTTGGATGGGGAGGCTGATTCCTCTTGTTCTGGTGTTGGAGTGTCCTTGGAAGTTAGAAGTTGCAGCCCTCCTCCTGACCCTGGGGTCCCAGGATCGACTCCACTACAAGCCCTTGCCCAGTATATGTGGCAGGACCCTTTGCCTGCCTACCTACCTTCCTACTAGGTGTTGGAAACATGGCACCCTACCTAGCTTATATCTTCTCAGCTGGAATGTGCTGGGCCTCAATAATATGAGCCCTGAAGAGGAGGGGTATTCTTTTCGACATAATACATGAGACGCATCTGAAAGGGGGGCCCTACGAAAAGGATGGTGAGGACAGCAGTACGCCACTGCCTACTCCGCCTTTGCCCGGTGGATACTGACGCGGATCAGATCCGGAGTTCGGTTTCAAGTAACAGCTGAAATCATAGACCCTGGAGGGATTTATGTGGTGGTGACTGGGCAGTTGGCTAGCCACGATTTGAAAGTGGTGGTTATGCTCCCAACATAGATTAGGGGAGTTTTTTTGATAAAATGCCTTGACTACGAGCACTGTACATGACACTCAATATTCTGATTAGAGGGGACTATGTGTGGGGCAGACCCAATACTAGATAGATCCCACCCCAGCTTCCTGACTCATTGGTCTATTGACTGGCACAGATGTTCACAAACTGGCAACAAAGATGTGGACTTAACAGAATCCTGGAGACACACCCACCTTGATGATAGGGAGTACTCATTCTACTCAGGGATGCATGACCTGCATGTAAGACTAGACACCTTTCTGTGCTCCCCAAATGTTCAGGGCACTGTCTGGAATACAGAATATTTATGTAGAACTGTGTTGGATTACAACCCGACATTATTGACCCTAGACTGGGTTTGAGAACGCCCCTCATCCCTGACTGGCGAAGACGAGTGGAGATGTTTAAAGACCAGGTGTTCCACCAAAATACAGGGGAAGCTAGACGGACCTACTTCATAGATCATGGGGGCCACGGTGTCTTCTTCACTGATTGAATGGGATGCCTTTAAGGCATTCATTAGGGGACGATGCATAGAAGTTTTAGGAGTGAGACGCACCCTGGTTAAAGACCTCGAATAGCACGAAAGGGCACTTAGAAAACTAGAGATTGCAAGACTGGGGAAGTCTGAAACAGCAATTGCTTGACACAAAAGAGGAAGTGGCGGTATGTAAGAAGAGACACTGATGCTTTGATCACTGAGAGTAGGTGAACAGAGCACATGCGGAACAGGATAAGGCTGGGTCCTGACTGGCCAACCCTTCCATTAAGGGCTCTGTTATCCCAGAGGTGGGTGATCGCCATTACGTGCAGGGGGCCATAAATGATTGGTTCGAGGAATACTACAAAATACTATAGACATCGCCATCTGAAATTGATCCCCAGCAAATAAGCGATTTTCTTGACCCTGTGGCCCTCCCCACTATCTCCTAAGATGACGTAGAAAGGCTGGGGGGGTATAGCACAGTCAGTGGTGAGGGTTGCATTCAAAACTATGGCCCATGGAAAGGTCCCTGGGGCAGATGGCCTTATAGTAGAGTTCTATGCAGCATACATAGATGACTTAGCCCCAAGACTAGTGGAACTCTGTGCGGAGGCCCGGGCGGTAGGGCTATCTACCCACAACAGCTAGGGAAGCATAGTAATCCCTTTATTGAAGCTGAGACGCTCACCACAGGACATCTGAGCATACCACCCTTTATACATAGATTATAAAATCTTGAGTAGGATACTCGTTACTCGCCTTCTCCCACGGATGATAGCCCTGATTCACAAGGACCAAACCAGCTGCATACCAGGTGTAACACAGCCTGGAATATTAGGCAGCTGCTTGAGGTCCTTGATGCTGACCCCACTGATAATTCAAAGTCAATGATTGCAGCAGTTGACACAGAGAAGGCCTTTATTAGCCTCAGATTGGGCTTCTTGTACTGGTGATGGCAAAGACGGGCCTGGGAGAAGGGTTTATTGAATGGGTCAAGCTCTTGTACTCGAATCCCACAGCCAGAGTCCGACTGGGGAGATAAATATCAGAACCATTTGAATGAGCCGAGGCTCCATACAAGGTTACCCACTGTCCCCATTACTGTTTGCCATTACGGTTGAACCACTGGCTAGTAGGGCACGAAGTGGCATAGCATATCAGGGAGTGACCAAACGGGGGTAACGAATACTTCTGCCCTGTATGCAGCTATGTTGCTATTTTGGAAGAATGCGGTGAAGAATTGCTCGGAGCAATAGCCCTTCTAGAGAGCTTTGGCGGCGCATCTGGCCTCCGCATCAACTGGCAAAATTCTAGCTTTTTCCCCCTGGGAAGGAACATACCAAAAATATCTTGGGGTCAGAATATACGATGATACAGTGGAACAACTGGAGGGCAATGTTGGGACCGCAGAGAGGACTCTGAGGACGAATGTAGATTTTTTGGGAGACTCTACCACTGTCAGTAGCAGGTAGAATTGCAATAGCTAAAATGATTGCTCTACCCTGATTGTTGTATTTCTTCTTCACTTTGCCCCTTATCATACCTCATAGGATTTTTAGGGAATTTGACACCCTGCTTACGGAACTCATTTGGAGCAAAGGTAGACGGAGAGTAGCCTTAGCCAAATTGCAACGATCAACAGCGAATGGGGAATTGGCGGCACCAGACATGGAGACGTACTACCTGACGGCTCAGCTCCAGTGGTTCGCTCAGTGGCTTTATTCCAAGGGACACCGCAGAGATAGCGAGATGATGACAAAAGTGTGCCTCAGGCCTCTTTATCAGGTCCTCTTGGAGCCCCGAGGCCCCCTGGAGGACAGCAGCACTAAGCTGGGAGTTGTTCATCACTGCTGGAGATGCACCCTCCAACGCACCCAGACAGTGGTACCATACTCTCCTGATCTCCCACTACGGAGCGTAGAACAAATAGCACAGAGACGCGTCCTGCAGAACATAGCAGAGTGGTCCACTTACAGGGAGAACCGCGTTGGTGACCTATATAAAGACGGAGAGTTGTTATCATTTGAAGACTTTGCTGCCACCTTTGAAATACAGGGGAACCAATTCCTACAGCATCGAGCAGTAAAGGCGACACTAATGCGCCACTGGGCATAAGGGCTGATGGAACCTCTGTTTCATAGGGGATGCCAAATGCTATGCACTGTATCCGGCCACTTTAAAGCAGTACCTTGCCTCTACCAAGATATATGACATGTCCTCACCAAGCCACTAAGAACACTACAGAAACTATGGGAAAGGGATAATTCACACCCGATCACTGACTGGGACAAAAGCCTTGTGAACACATACTGTGACCTGTAATGCAAGATTCAAATTGATGAGTTCTTGCTAACATACACAGGGCGTACTTTACCTCAGGGCGCATTATGAGACACTTTGGGGCTCAAGAAGCAGCCTGCACACAGTGCCGCCAAATAAGGCAAGAGATGTTCCACATTGTATGGGCCTGCCCAATCCTAGAGGAGTACTGGAGGGAAGTTGTAGACTGCATCAATGACGTGACAATGCGGGTGATTCCACTCTCCTCAGTAGTATGTTTGTTGGGGAAAAAAGGGATTACAACAGAGAAAAGAGAAATTACAACAAATTGGAGATCTGCCAGAGGACCTAGACTGACTAAATGGGTAGAGGAACTCACTAAGTGGCCAGGATATGAGAGTGCAGTCCTACTCAAAGAAGAAAGATGAGGGAGAGGATCGGTGGATGGGGCCCGAGCCTGGGAGCACCGGGTAGATTGTCTAGTTGAGCAGGATACTCATCCCAGTAAACCAGCAACCAAGGACATGTGAGGTTATAACACTTGCTGCTTTGGGAGCAAAAACAGGAGAGGGTTTTAAATAGACCTGAATAATTGAAAATAGAAGGGCTGGGCAGTACAGATGGATAAATGGACGTAAGGGCTCAGGAGAAAGGAGGAGGGATAGGGGATGGTAGGTTTCTGTTGTTTGAAGTCGGAGAGTTTAGGCCAAGCTTGAGTGTTATACTGTGTTATAGAATTACTGTACAAAAAGACCACACAATGTAACGTGGTGTTGTACACTGTATCCAGGTGATGGGTTTGTATTAACTGAAAATGTAAGAAAATATGCTTACAAAAAAATGGTTGGTGGATCAAGGCAAGAGAAGTGCTCCGATGCTCAGCCTTTGTACCAAAGAGGACCAGGTGGTCTTCACTCAGGCAGAGATGAATGCTACTTTTAAAATATACTATAATAGGCTATATGCAGCTAGAGAAACTGGGAATGAACAGGAGTGGTAGTACTATGTCCGGGCTTCCTCGCCCAAGCCTTCCACTGCTCCCAGAAATCTTCGTTCTGAGAGCAGCTATAATTATGCAGGAAGTGAGGGCAGCAGTGAAAGAGCTGGGGAGGGGGAGGTTGGCTAGCTCAGATGGGCTGCTGTGCAAATTTTAACTGTCATAAATATTAATTTGCTTGCCCCTTAGCTGACTAAGATTTAGAATCAGTCTAGGATGCAGGGATGTTTGCTGTCCACGCTATGTGAGGCGACTATAGTTTGTTTTCCTAAAAAAAGAAAACAAATGCAACACAGGTTACTTCTTACAGACCATTGTCAATGCTCAGTGTTGACTACAAAATACTGAGTAAGCGTTTGGCAAATAGACTTTTCCCCTAAGTGAATCAGCTTCTTCACTCAGATCAGTGTGGGTTTGTTTCCAAGCACAGCAGCATGCATAATATTAGGAGATGGATTCAAGGTCTGAGTGCCCTCTTGCAGGACCATTCTGAGGCACTGTTGTGCTGTCAGTTGACATTGAAAAGGCATTTCATTCCCTCCTGTGGGAATTCCTTCACATAACAATGCGTAATATGGGTCTGGTTTTGTTTCAAGATGCTATAACCCAGCCGGACAGCTTGGATTAAAACGAGTAACATGGTACTTATACTAGCAAGACTCCATAAAACCTCTGTGAGCCTGAAAAACGCACTGTGCCCGGACTTGTGAAAAATAAGTGCAGAACTTCAAAAATGGGTTAAAAAATGGGCTGAATGTCAAGGCATGGCGCTAAAGAAGGAGGAGAGAAGGACCTTGGCAGACATAGTACAGCACAAGACTGGGATGTGATTGTTTAAGCTGACCTTGCTTTCGATTGTTCTGGCCGGTTGGTACATACACAGGAAGACTCCGATTGCGTATGGTACCAACCATGTGCGTAATTTGTTTGCTAGAGCTAAGATGTATGTAAATGTCTTAACCTATCCAGGCATTAGACTTCAGCATCCCCAGTATAGAAGTTAGTCTTCAGCGTGAATATGTTGGTGGACCACGCTTACAACCCACTGGTACTTTGATCACTAAGACGTTCCCACAATAGGTATTTAATAAAATACTTCCACTCCAATATTTTCTGTTATGTTTATACTCACGGGATTGTATGTTAACACAGCTTTGTATGCATTTCCCTATATTTGTGGCAGTTTAATTATATTGTGGCTGAAAAGTGTCCTGTCCTAAAATAGTGTATTCAGTTTTATAAAACAATATAAACTGTTTCAACAAAAAAAGCTAGTAGCGAACATATATCTTTTGCCCTCCTTGAGATGGGTGCTATCACTGTGGCATCCACTGTATAGAAAACAGCTGTGGTACCACAGCACATTGCTCCAGTTACCCCTGAGTGGAAAGCATGCTTCCCCTCGGCAGTCTTAACACTTACTGCCCCTCCCTCGCATCCACCTTAATGAGGTGTGTGGCCCTGTTTGACGGAGAATGTAGAGAGTACACATCTTACTCCAGTATTGGAACTTTCATAGATTCACATGCTTGAATCATTCCCCGTTGTTGAGTTGGGAGCCCCCGGTATATTTAACCAAGTAGTATTAATATAGGTTTAAACCTAAAGGCCCTTAGGCCTCTCAGTTTGACACTTGATCAGAGTCATTTCAAGAAAAAGGACCAAACTTCAAGGTCCACCAATCAGGAGACACCTCCCTTTAGAACCTTCCTGAGAGAAGCTCCAGCATCTCAAATTTTCCACTGCACGTCGTGTTAGGGAGTCTCCTCAGAGCTCTGCTCTATTCTTCACATCTTTTGGAATAGCTTCGAGGTTATACTCTTCAAAACATGTTCTGACTGATTGTGGGTAAGGCCTACAACATGTCTGACAAGGAAAAGAAAGGTTGGTTCAGATCCTGCAAGACCTGTGGGAAAACATAGATTACACTCTGAAGACCTTAATCAGGACGGCATAAAGTGCCATTACCCAGACCATTCTGCCTAGGACTGCAAAGTATGTTGCACCTTCTCTTCTAAGAATCTGAACGATAGAGGGCAGATTATTAATATGGCTGCAGAAACTTAAATCTAGAGACAACCCAGTCTCTGATTCAGACAGCGACGATTCCTCTACATCTTCCAGAAAGTCATCTAAGAGACCTAGATCTCATTCAAGGTCTTCCTCAGAGCAGCCAAGAAAGGCCCACAAAAAGACCACCTCAGGGTCTTACAAAGGCCTCAGCCCTTCATCACCTCCCGAATTCTCCATAAGAGGGGAAAGAGGACATGTCCGCAGTTCTGAAAGGCCTAGAAAATTATCTTCTGTGCCTCCATTAAAGTCTGCTGAACCTTTTGAAAGGCCTTCTTCTGCTCATATGGTTGACAGACCATTGGCAAAAACTATACCGTGGACGACAGCCTCATCGTCGACGACATCGATAAGTGCCATTTCACCGCCGACTACGGTTCCTACATTAATACTGTTGACGGCCGCACTGACGATGACTACATCTTCGACGACAATTCTTACACTGTCGACGAGGACAAAGTTGACGGCATCATCGCTGACGAAGGCCTACACATCGTCGATGACAGTGACCACGGTCTCCTCATTGCCGTCTTCATCGTCCATCAACGGTAGCTCCCACCTTGAAGCTGTTGACGTTTCAAATTTCCATGCGGACAACTTCGATGACTACACCTTCGGCGAGCTTGTGTACGACTCCGTCAACGAGCTCGTCAGCAACACTGTTGACGAAGTAAAAAAATCCACAGAAGTCAGGAAACAGCAAGAAATACTACAGAGTATACTTCTCCTAGTAAGATAACACGTCTAATTCCAGTACATCTTTTGGAGGGTGATGACGACTCGGATGATGAGGGACCATTTGGGACAGCACACAGACCCTCACAGTTGAATGTAAAGTATCAGGATGACTATGAGGAGTATGGTGAAACTTATGATCCACAATACTACGCAGGTGATCAGCCATATCAGGAGGATGGGTATATGCCAACCTCATTACTATCTGACCTCAGAGCGATGCTAGCCAACTACAGTAGGCACTTTCCTCCTACAGAACAGGTACAACCTCCTTCATCGCCTGGTTCATGGGTAACCACCCCACGTCAGAGGCCAACCACTCTACCACTAGCGAATGTGGCCACAGCAAATATGACCATACCACATGCCATTGACATTTCGAAGGGAAAACAAGAGGAAGGTGAGCTCCTCAACAACCATTCTGAGTGGGATGAATATATTATTCCAACTCATCCTTCTCATCCAAAAGTAGATTCACCTCCAGATGACATCGGAGGATTCCATAATCTTTTAGAAAGAGCAAGCTAAGCGTTTTGCACTTCCAATGTCATCCAAGCAAACTGATTGCTTTCTATATGATTTTAAATAACCATTCCAGAAGTCAGTACGCTCCATACCACTGGTCAGTTACATGTGGGAGGGAGGTTTTGAAGGCTATTCAAACCCCTGCTACAGTCATAGCAGTACTTCCTCGCTTGGATAAGAAGTACAAAGCACCGAAAGATGCCCCAGCATGCTAGACTGGTCACCCCCATCCAGATTCGGTGGTAAAAAAAGCAGCACAGAGAAAATCCAAAAATCCCTCTACTCCAATCTCCGCACCTCTTGACAAAGAGGGCAAACAATTAGACAACATGGGTAAGAGGTTTTCATCAATGTCTAGTCTCACTGTAAGAGCAGCTAACTCCCTGGCAGTGTTAGCCAGATATGATAGACAATTATGAGCAGACATCGCCCCATATCTTGATCAGTTGCCGGAGGACATTAAATCGGAAGCTAAAAAGACATTGCATGAGGGAGAACGCACATCAGCAGAGATAATAGATTGTTCAATGGACATAGCCAATACTGCGTTTCGTCAACTTGCAGGTTCAGCTGTCCTACGATGGCAAGGTTGGTTAAAAGCCACATCAAGTGCAGATTAAGATTGTAGATATTGCTACTGATGGTCAAGCACTGTTTGGCAAGCATATTGACAAGGCATTGCAGTCAATTAAATCCGACACAGCAGGATCTGTGGGGACACTCCAGTTTCAGAGGCCTTCCTTTCGAGCCACAAGAGGGCGTGGAATGCCTTCATATAGGGGAGGCTACCAGCAATTCACATATCCAGCGTTTCCTTCCTCCTCTCAGCAATGTCATCAACATTACACCCAAAGACAGCCGCCACAAGCGGCATATAGCAGGTCTGCCTCCAGGGGACGGTCAGCTCGTCCAACTAAAGACTCTGCTCGCAGAGCATGATGTCTCCAAGGCTCAGGCTTCCCCCAACTATTCCACCGCCAATTCTAGGCAGAAAGATATCTTCGATTTTTCCAGCAATGGCAAACCTCAACATCGGACAAGTGGGTTTTACAGCTGATAAAGTTTGGACACACACTTGAGTTTGTCCAAATGCCTCCACCCAGTCCTCCTCGCAGAACTTCCATGAAGTATCCAGAACAACTCAAGAGAGAGATCAACATAATGCTCCTCAACGGCGCAATAGAAAGGGTGCCTCCATCACAGCGAGGAAAAGCTTTTTACTCCTCATTTGCAGAAAATGGAAGGACTGGAGACCGATCCTCGATCTCAGAGAATTAAACACCTACTTGAGAAAACAGTCTTTCCCCATGATCATCCTGCAGGACGTCCTTCTGTGGTTGACTTCCTCTACCCTAGACCTTCTTCCACATCCCCATTCACCCAGCCCACAGACTGTACCTGAGATATATAGTAGCCGGAAGCCATTTTCAATTTTGAGTTCTTCCATTTGGCCTAAAGTCAGGTCCCAGAATATTCACAAACTGCCTAGCTCCTATTGCAGCCTTTCTCAGGAGGCGAAAACATCAAGTATTCCCATACTTAGACGACTGGCTGAGAGAAGCAGACACCTATTCTGCAGCACGCAGGTCAACAAGAAAGTGCGTTGCCTTGCTCAGCAGCTTAGGCCTGACTATCAACTGGGAGAAATCCAAAACTCCACTATCACGCACGATCAGTTTTCTAGGGGCAAAACTGGACACTCAATCCACCATGGCCTGCCCCACTGTGGAAAGACAACAGAAACTGCGATCTCTAGCAAAATCTATACAAAGAAAAGAATACATTTCAGTACGCCTGTACAAGTCCATATTGGGGATGATATCCTCATGCATACCTCTAGTTCCTCTCTACAGACTCGAAATGTGCCCCCTGCAGGAGCAGATTCATCTGCAATGTCTCCAGATTTCAGTAAGCTTTGAAGATCAGATAAAAATTACTCCAGCAATCACCAAGGCTCTGATGTGGTGGTCTCAGGAACATCATCTTTCTATCTGTCTATCTTTTCTTCATCGCCCAGCACCGTGGACAATCACCACAGATGCCTCTCAAGGGTAGGGGAGAGGTTTTACAAGACCTAGAGTTAAGTTGCAAGTGCCCACTGGAATTGCAAACAATGCACATCAATCTGCTAGAGCTCAGAGCGGTCTGTCTAGCTTTACAGGCTTTTCTCCCAAAAATTGCCGGGTCAGAAGTGGTAATAAGAACAGACAGCACCACTACAATGCATTTCCTCAACAAACAGGGAGGCACAAGATCTCTTTCTCTCTCCAGGAAAGCTAAGGAGATTTGGAACTGAGCTTTACAGCATGGCATCCTCCTCACAGCACTTCACCTTCCAGGCATCCAGAACAGGATAGCAGACACGCTCAGCAGGCAAATATCAATATGTCACGAATGGGAACTGGACCAGTCCACGGTCAACCACATTTTTTCTCAGTGGGGAACACCCAACCTCTTCGCCAGCCGGTCGAATGCCATATGCCAATACTTCGCAAGCTGGCATCACCAGAAGGGATCATGGGGGGAATATGTTTTCCATAGCACGGTCAGGAATCTTTCCATATGTTTTTCCGCCAATTTCCTTGGTCCCAAGAGTCCTAACAAAGATGGAGAGAACCATGCACGCTAATATTAGTAGCCCCGTACTGGTGTTGTCAACATTGGTTCACGGAGCTTCTTCTCCTGTCAGTAAAGCCTCACATCCCACTAAGAATATCTCTGCATCTGCTAACAATGAAAAATAAAAAAATCTTACATCCGAATCCTCAATCAATGCGGTTATCGGCGTGGCTCCTAAGCACCGTGAGTTTGCACATCTAAACATTCTGCAGGAGTGCAGAGATATTCCGTCCAAAGTCAGAGCAAATAGCAACAACAAGACTTACTCATGTAAGTGGAAAAGCTTTTGTTTTGTGGTGTCATCAGCAGCAAATTCATCCTCTTCCTTCATCACCGGAACAGATATTACCTTATTTGCTACATTTAGCGCACTCTGGGCTTGCGCATTCCTCCTTAAAGGTTCACCTGGCTGCGATTGCGTCTTATAGACGCTTGGACTCTTCACCTTCGTTATGTCCTCTACGTTGATTAAACAATTTCTGAAATGGCTTTTCAGAGTGTTTTCACCATTCAGACCTGCTCCTCCCTCCTGGAATTTAAATATTGTTCTCGCGTAACTTATGAAGCAGCCATTTGAGCCAATCCATAGAGCTTCTACGAAATTCCTTTCCTGGAAAGTCGCCCTCCTTATTGCCCAGACATCAACCAGGCGAGTCAGTGAGAAACAAGCACTTTCCATACAGGATCCGTTTTTACAGATTAGAAAGGATAGAATAATCTTGCACACTAATCTGCGTTACATTCCAAAGGTCCTTTCGGATTTTCATTTGAATGAGCCCTTCGTTTTCAGGACATTCTTTCCAAATCCTACAACTCCAGCGGAGAAAGCATTACACACTTTAGACATTAAAAGATGTATTAAATTCTATTTAGACAGGACTAGACCATTTCGCAAAACCAACCAACTGTTTTTGGCTTTCAGCGCACCCAGACTGGGTGAACCGGTCTCTAAATAGAGCATTGCTAGATGGATTGCTTCAGCAATTCAATTTTGCCATCAGGCGGCGGGCAAGCCACTGCAAACATCTGTCCATGCACACTCAACAAGGGCAGTTTCCTCTTCAGCAGCGCTGTTTGCAAGTGTACTGCTTCAAGACATTTGTAGAGCAGCAACTTGGAAGAGCTGCCATGGGTTTACTAGACATTATTGCTTGGAAGCATTATCTCAAGGAGAGGTAGCAGGTGGGAAAAGCAGTCCTCAGGAATCTTTTCTAGCGAAGGTGAGCTACATCTTTCATCCTATCCTGATTTCAGGTATGCACATTGCCTATAACAAAGACGTTTAAAAAGGAATGCTAAATTCTCATTACAGTGTTGCCTATAAGGTTTTGATTTTTTTTTCTATTTATAGGTGTATTTTGACATGCTATTAATGTATGTATCGAACAAGATAGATGTGTAATGCAATGTGCATCAATACTGCTTGCTACTCTGATTCAAGCATGTGAACCTATGAAAGTTCCAATGTGGAAGAAAGAAAATTAGTTACTTACCTATAACTTTAGTTCTCCAGTACTGGAATCTGTCATAGATTCGCATGCGACCCGCCCACCTCCCCGGAGAAGCTCACCTTCCTCTATCTTTTCTCTTTTATATCTCATACGTACTGTGCTTAGAAAATCTGAGGTGCTGGATCTTCTCTCAGGAAGGTTCTAAAGAGTGGTGTCGCCTGATTGGTGGACTCTGAAGTTTGGTCCTTTTTCTTAAAATGACTCTGATAGAGTGTTAAACTGAGAGGCCTAAGGGCCTTTAAGCTTAACCTATGTTAACACTACTTGGTTAAATATACCGGGGGCCCCCATCTCGACGACGGGGAATGATTCAAGCGTGTGAATCCATGAAAGATTCCAATACCGGAAAACTAAAGTTACGGGTAAGTAACTCATTTTCTTCCATAAATACTCTAGTTTCTTCCATGTTGATGCTTACTTTTGGTAGTCAACCTTTAAAAAGTTCAGATATTGATATTTCCTATTTGTTCACTACGGCATGTATTCCATGCCAGTAAATCCAAGGTTCCACGGTGACAATTAGTGATTTTAACCATGCTTGTCCAGGATAGATGTCGTATATAGATGGAACATATCCCCCACCACACCCTGCATTCAGAATGATGCCTTACTCCAGTATTAGAAGTTTCATAGATTCACATCCTTGAATACTTCCCCCGTCATCGAGATGGGAGTCCCCAGTGGAATATAAAACCAAGTCTGAAGATGTATACACACAATACATGAAGTAGGCCTCAATACAATAACCGATCCTAGTCATTTTGTAAAATAGACCCAAACTCAAACTTAAACAAATCCGATTGTCTCACCCCTCTAGAAGCTCCTGTGAGGAGCTACCTTCCCTCAGATTTTCCACCGCAAGTTGTGCTGAGGAGTCTCCTTTGATCTCTGCTCAAAACTTTCTGTCAGAAGACCTGTTTCTACAGCTTTTGGATATTTCTATCTACTCTAGTGATTCAAACTGGCTGCCATGTCAAAGACGCCAAAGGAAGGCCTTTTCAGATCCTGTGCCTCATGCTTAAAAAGGGAGATTGTGTGTGGAGGATCCACATGAGGAGTGTATTTACTGCCTGTACCCCAGCCACAAGACTAAGGACTGCAAAATCTGCAGGAAGTTTTCTACCAAGACCCTGAAGGACAGGGAGGGTCACTTTCTTTTGTGGCTGCAAAGAGGTAAGACTGGACACTCTGCCTCTGATGAGGACAGTACCTCTTCTTCTATTTTTGCCCCTAAAACACCTCTTAAAAGAAAACAAGAAAGTTCTGAGGGGCAAGAGCCACCTAGGAAAAATACATCAAAGCATGGCTGTCCACAGAAGAAAAGACTGGGTACATAATCCCTCAAAAAAGCAAAGAAAACTGCTTCAGAGCCGGCCACTCCTCCTCCTAAAGTGCTTCACAGGTTTAAGAAGCCTAGCTCTGCACCGTCGACGATGCCATCTTCGACGATACCCTCGTCGATGACCTTTTCATCAGTTACACCGGTGGTGGTAACCATCTCTATGGCAGCTGCTACAGGATTTTCGTCGACGACACCTCCGTTGACAATGATTCCGACGACACCTCAGTCGACGGTCCAACCGTCGTAGGTGACAATGTTTCCAGCAAAGACGGTATCATCGAAGCCCCCGTTGACGACAAGTGGTTTCTTGTCTTCAACACCAGGATTGCTTCCAATGAAAAGACAAAGACCATCTATGTTACTTTTGTGTCAACCTGCGCAACATACTCTGCTTAAAAAGCTCTCTAAAGCTCGCTTAACACCTTCTGTTACATCTCCGAGCAAAGTTTCAAGACTCTTGCCATCCAGGTTTTTAGATGACGACGACGATGATGATGATGATGAGGGCTCAGGTCAAGATACAATGTTTGGAGTAGCTAGAAGTCCTTCGCAGCTACACGTGAAATGCCAGGATTACTCTGACGACGATTCGTATTATGGCCAACAGTACTATGACACAGTACCACAACAGCAGGGAACAGTATCTCTGCCCTCCGGTCTGGTGTCCGAACTCCAGGCTATGCTGGCGGACTACAGAGAACACTTCTACCCTCAACCGAGGAAAGATCCCACGCCAGCAGTTTCTGCTCCAGCTACTCCAGCACCTCTGCCAGCTTTTTCTACGACACCACAAGTTCCTCTTCAGGCTCCGCAGAGTCCTCAGGTCCAGTCCTTTTCTGATGAAGCAGCAGAGGTAGGAGATGTTCTCTCTGACCAGGATGAATGGGATGAGTATGTGCTCCCGGCACCCCCTTCTCCAGAGCCATTAGCAGTCGAATCTCCTCCTGAGGATATTGCCTCTTTCCATAACCTCTTAGAGAAAGCTGCAATGAGGCTTGAGCTGCAGTTGCCATCTACGCAGCAGGACTTTTTTTGTGTGATTTTAAAGAGCCGCACAGAAAATCCGTTAGGGCTATCCCAATCATTGACCATGTCTGGAGTCAGGGGCTAAATATTATGAAAAATCTGGTGACAGTACCAGGGGTGTTACCAAAGCTGGGCAAAAAGTATATGGCAACAGAAGACGCTCCTGCGTGCCTAGTGGGTCACCCTAAACCGGACTCTGTGGTTTTCCAGGCTGCCCAGAGACGCTCCAAGAACCCTTCAGCGCCTTTATCAGCCCCTCCTGATAAGGATGGAAGGCGCCTGGACAATATCGGGAAGAGGTTCTCTTCTATGTCAGCAATTGTGGTCCATGCAGCAAATTTATAGGCACTACTGGGCAAATATGACAGGCAGCTGTGGTCTGACATCTCCCACTCTGTAGAGGACCTTTCAGATACCAACAAGTCAGATGCAAAAAAGATCATTATGTAGGGTCAGCGAACATCTGCAGAAGTAATTGACTGCGGGATTTAGGCTTCTTGGCGGTTCAGCCGTCTTAAGGCGCCAGGGATGGCTCAAAGCCACTATTTTCAGGCCGGATGTCCAAACAAAGATCTTGGATCTCATGTCCGATGGCCAAGACCTGTTCGGCAAGCACATCGACGATGCCCTTCAGGCGATCAAAGCTGATACTGCCAGGTCGTTGGGATCCCTACAGTACAAGTGTACTCCCTTTCGGGGAGCCAGGGGTAGATGCCACTCCTCTTTTCGAGGTGGCTACCTGTCCTTTCGCTATCTAGCGTACTACTCCCAATATCAGTCATCCAGACCCCAGTACCATCAAAGGCATCCTCCGGCGGCAGCATACAGCAGACCAACTCCTAGAGGAAGATAAGAACGACAGTCTTACGGATGCCTCGCGCAGGCAATGACAGCCTCCAGGGGCCGGCTACCACTCCCTCCTTGTCTCGTCACCTACGTCGTTGGAGTCAGATCACAACCGACAAGTGGGTTCTGAACATCATAACTCATGACCATCTACTAGAATTCACTCCCAGGCCTCCCGAAACTCCACCTTCCCGGGAGTGCCAACAACATCTGCATTTTCTCCTCCTAGAGATAGCGAGCATGTTGTCCAAGGGTGCCCTATTTGCAGTGAGGAAGAGGTTTTTACTCTCGATTCTTCCTCATCAGAAAGAAGTCCCATCCGTGGAGACCCATCCTGGATCTGAGGCAGCTAACAAATATCTCAAAAAAGAATCCTTTCGAATGGTAACTTTGAAGGACATACTACACCTTCTCAACAGAGTCGGCTTCATGGCTTCCCTAGATCTTCAGGATGCGTATTTCCACGTTCCCATTCACCCCAAGTACAGGAAATTTCTGAGATTCACAGTAGCCGGCCAGCACTTTCAGTTCAGAGTGCTACCCTTCAGACTCAAATCCGTCCCCTGGATTTTCACAAAGTGCTTAGCCCCAGTGGCTGCATATCTGAGATGTCTCAAGCACCAGGTATTCCCATATCTGGACGATTGGTTACTAAAGGCTCAGAATATCCCTGCTCTACGCCACTCCCTCACGAACACCTTACGTCTTTTCCAGCAACTAGGTCTCACTCTCAACAGACACAAGTCACAGCTTCAATCTACCAGAAGGATAGTGTTTCTGGGTGCTATATTGGACACGACTCTTGTAAAAGCCTTTCCTGCAGAAGAACGCCAACTCAAGCTTTTGGCCTTGGCAAAATCAGTTCGCAGAAAAAAAGTCTTTCAGTTCGGAGGATCAAATCATTACTGGGGATGATGTCCTCCTGTATCAACCTAGTTCCACACTGTCTTTGGATGTGCCCTCTACAGGAAGAGCTCGACAAACAGTGGAAGCTGGCGCAAGGGTCCTTCGGGGGCATCATTCACGCAACGCCAAGGATGGTCCACTCCCTCCAGTGGTGGTCAACGCCTGCAAACATTTCAGCAGCTCTGGAGTTCCTGAATCAAATCCCTCTGTTCACCATGACGACGGATGCTTCAATGGAGGGGTGGGGAGCATGTCTCCAAGATCTGCAAGTCAGTGGCAGATGGCCCAATTCTCATGCAACGCTGCACATCAACCTCCTCGAACTCAGAGCTGTGTACCTTGCACTACAAGCTTTTCTACCAAGAATCCGAGGTTCATCGGTGCTGGTCCGGACGGACAATACGACCACCATGCACTACATAAAAAAGCTAGGCGGAACACGGTCTCGCTTACTTTCCACAGAAGGTCAGCTCATCTGGACCTGGTGCATTCAGAATTCAGTGCACATACGGGCGGAAACATCTCCCGGGAGTCAGCAACACCACAACAGACTCTCTGAGCAGGCTAAGCACATCTTCACAAGAGTGGGAACTGAACCAAACAACGCTGGATGCAGTCTTCCACAGGTGGGGGACACCGAACTTGGACCTCTTTGCGATGCCTCAGAACGCAAAATGCTGGTTTTATGCAAGTTGGCATCCCCAGCCAGGGTTGTGTGGAAATGCCCTTTCGATAGCATGGTCAGGGATTTATGCTTACGCCTTTCCTCCGATACCCCTTCTTCCTCGGGTCATCAGCAAGATCAAATCAGAGCCCTGCCAGATAATTCTAATTGCTCCAGCTTGGCCACGTCAACCGCGGTACACAGAGCTTCTGTTGCTATCCTCGTGTCCTCCCATCAAGTTAGCACCCATTCTGGACCTCTGCTCACCATCAGCCAGGACCAAGTGAGGCATCTGTATCCCAAGCATCTTGGGTTATGTGCATGGCTCCTGAGTTCAATGAATTTGACCATCTAAACATTCCCATGGACTGTCAACTGTTTTAGCTAAAGCTTGTGCAGATAGCACCAATAAGACATATACATTAAAATGAAAGCGGTTTTGTTTATGGTGTTCTGCAAATGGTGTTCATCCGCTTACATCTGCTCCAGAACAGGTTTTACTGTACCTTCTCCAACTGGTGATGTCTGGTCTCGCCCATGCTTACATTAAGGTCCACTTAGCTGCTATCTCCAGATATAGACGACTATCCAAAGGACCATCTCTCTGGTCTCATCGGCTGATAAAGCAGTTTATGAAGGGCTTATTCTGATCCTTTCCTTCAGCCAAACGACCTCCTCCATCTTGGCAACTGAATACAGTCCTAACTCAGTTGATGAAGGAGCCATTCAAACCTATTCATAAATCAGACATTTAGTATCATACCTGGAAGGTAGCGCTCCTATTAGCGTTGACATCTGCTCGCAGAGTAGGCAAGATTCAAGCCTTTACCATCCAAAAGCCTTTCATGAGGTTTACAGACGACAGTCATCCTACGGACAAACCCGAAATTCATCCCAAAGGTGCCAACTGATTTCCACATGAATGAGCCAGTGGTCCTAAGGATTTTCTTTCCACGGCTCCAGACTGGGGCAGAAAGATCGCTGCTTTCTTTGGACGTCAAGCAATGCCTTAAATTTTATTTGCAGCCGACATCCTCAATCAGAAGATCCAGTCAGCTGTTCGTGGCATTTAGTGAGCCCAGGAGAGGGCTTCCTGTTTCTAAACAAACCAACTCCAGATGGATTTCTAGTGCCATAGCCTTTTGCCACCAAAAAGCTGGTCGACCGCTGGACAGTAAAGTTTGTGCACATTCTACATGAGCAGTGTCCACTTCTTGTGCAGTCTTCTCTGGAGTGTCCCTTCCAGACATCTGTCATGCAGCCACGTGGAGGACAGCGCATGCCTTCACAAAGCACTACTGCCTGGATGCTGAATCGCTCCATGATGCCGCAGTGGGTCAAGCAGTTCTTAGACATTTGTTCAGATAAGGTGAGCTGTTTGTTTCCCTCCATCCGCTTCTGATTTAATCACATTTTCTGGTTGTTATTTACGTACCTTTCTTGCATATTCATATATTTGTGTTTGCAGCGTTATTTTATTGCTCTGCATGTAACTGTCTAATGACACTCTTTATAATGATTGACATAGACAGTATTTCTTGGTACAGAAAATGTGTTACTTACTGCTTGCTACTCTATTCAAGCATGTGAATCTATGAAAGTTCCAATATTGGAGTAAGAAATAAGTTACTTACCTGTAACTGTAGTTTTCCAGTATTGGACATTTTCATAGATTCACATGCAGCCCGTCCGCCTCCCCGGAGGAGCTCCTCTTCTCTCTTTTCAGTGTGCTGGGTTATTTCAGCACTTGTGCTCGGAAAATCTGAGGGAAGGCAGCTCCTCACAGGAGGTTCTAGAGGGGTGAGGCAATCTGATTGGTTTGAGTTTGGGTCGATTTTACAAATCGACTAGGATGGGTTATTGTATTGAGGCCTACTTCATCTATTGTGTGTATACATCTTCAGGCCTTGTTTTATATTCCACTGGGTACTCCCATCTAAACGACGAGGAAGTATTCAAGCATGTGAATCTATGAAAGTGTCCAATACTGGAGACCTACAGTTACAGGTAAGTAACTTATTTCTTATAGTAATGAGTCTTGTCCAAAATAAAAGTCAACTAAAATGGTGCTTGGTTGGAATCCTTGGGTTGACGTTTTTATATTGAAGGTCTCCATTGACGATTTTTATGTCCAAGGTTTCTGCCTAATTAAGGAATTGCGGAGGTTGAAGAGGTTGAAGAGGTAGAGAGTATAGGAATTTTAAGGATTTGAGTCTGTGAGTAATACCCACCATGGAAAGCTATTGTTATACAGTTAAGTACATTTTCTCAAATGACAGACTTCTCAAGGGCTCTCGGATAAGAAGCATGCCTGAAAAGGCAGGCATTGCCTGGAACAGAAAAACGTGGATCAAGTGAAGGGTGCAGAATTGTCGAACAGGAGAGGTCAGGAGGGAAGTAGCAGGAGAGGCGGGATTAATATGCTAGAGGTAGGCCTAATTGATGCATTGGAAGGCAAGTTAAGAAGGAGGCTTTGGGGTAAGACAGTATAGGAGCACAGAAACTGAAGCAGAAGAGTGGTGGATCGGAAGTGGGTACACGATGTGGAAAAAGGGGATGACAGTTGAATAAGAATGACATTCTGTTAATGAGAGTGCTAAAGACAAACTACAACTTTTAACTTCTGGAATGTCTCTCCACTTTGTTCCAGGGAAATGATGTCTTGGATGATGAAAACAGACTGCCAATCCAGGAAGATGGTAACACTCGGGCCTATTTATTTTACACTTTCCTCTTGTCCAGTTTCACCGAAGCACTGTCCTGAATATTTTTTTATATTTTTAAAGAGAAAACATGCACGTGTCAGGTTATCAGAACATTAGCAGTGAAATGTTCCAGTGGCAAGTCACTGGTCTCTTGCACATGATAGGATGGAGTGTTTGTCACCAGTAACGTAAAGTTGGCATTTTGGTGCAACACGGAGGGGCTATGTGCACAATGGGGTCAGGTCTAGGGCCTGAAAAAACTGCTTCATTAGCATCACTTTATCCCAAGAAGGGAAGTGGTAGTGGCCCACCTCCTAATCGTTGACTAATTGTATAGGAACCAACTTTCCAGTTACGCCTTAAAGTGCTCAGCAAGCTCCTATCTCACTTAGACATTTTGATTCCATGTTTGCTTTGCCTGAAAATTCTGTTTTGGTGTCATAACAGTTAAGACGGTTGCTTCTCTTGCTTTTGCACACTAGGGCTAGTAGAGTAATCGTTCCACTTGTTTCTTTTCTTTAATTGTTGGGATGAGTACTTGAAGGGGTGACTTATGGAAAGAACAACAGAATAAAATACAGTGCAGGTGATTCGCTATAGTGTTTTTCATGTACTTGGAGTTCTTAATCGTTGGTAAATAGCAATCAAGCAGAGGGAATTTGGATTAGGATTATCTTCTTTTTTTTGGTGTGTGGCTTTGTGTCAGGGGTTATGTTTCTATGTGTGTTGGGATTTCCATTAACTCCAACCTGACGAAGGGTGTTGCTGTTTGTGACTGTGTATGGGAGTGGAATGTTGTTTGAGACAGACTTCATTATCATGTCCGCTTATCTCCCAGTTCACGCCCACACACACAGCGTGAATGTTCAGCCTGGTTGGGAATCTGAATGCAATGGCGCATGTGTGTATACTTTCAATAGACATGTTTTGAATTTGGCAGACGTACATATCACTCAAACACACATCAGTGTACATATGTTTGCACTAGGGTTGATTTGTGTAGGCATGCAGGTACATCTTTTGCTGCGGGCAGTTTTCAGTTTACGTTTGTGTGCGCATGTGCCTGCTCTCTACTCTGTTTCCAATCAGTCTTTCCCCATGCTGTATCGCGTAGCTCTGTCTTTTCTTCAACTTTGATCTCAGTCTGCCACCTTTCTTCCTTAAAAGTGTCTCCTTGTCTCAGTCTAATCTATGTGCTTCTGAGGTCCCTAGCCCTACCTCCTGCTAGTCCTTTGAAGTCTCTACTTCATTAACTTTGTTCCTTAGGGATGTATTTCAAACATACAGGGCTCAATGATTGTGAGGTCCCTTTTCCCCTCTCTGTCATGTTTGTTCCGCCAATGTCTATTTCTCCCACTTTCATCTATTTGTCTCCTATTTCCAGTGCTTTTGACCTCAAACTCTTTTAACTCTCACCTCATTGTTCTGTGAACATCTCTGTCTCTCATATGTTTTAGGCCTCTATCTTTCTCATTTACTTGCCCTGGATGTACATCTCTCTTACACACAGTGTTACCAGTGTTAAGGCCAGCACTTAAAATGTCCTACAAACACTTAGACCTTCTGTTCTTTTTAAAGCCTCAAGTGACTATAGATTTTCCACATTAGAAAAATTCAGTGAAGTGGTTAGAATACAACTAGGTGGTCATGAATAACTAAAGCTGTAGGGAAAACATGTTGCCACCATTGTCATGGGATATTTTTCATCATTTATAACTCTGTGACTTGAGGAGCGAGCAGTAAGTACCCCATGAAGAGAATGGAAAAGTTAAAATAGCATGGATTAAGAGAATATACTCTAGAGGACCATCGTTTCTGCCTCACAATCTGCCATGGCATCTGTGTCTTTCTAATTAGAATTGATTTGTCAAAGTGTGCACCAACCTCCAAGAGACAGCAAAAGAGGTTACTACTGCTGCCTAAAAAGCTACAATAGATGCTTTTACCTCTCCCAGAGAAACTGATGATTAAGTTAGACTTGTGCAAGAAAGTATCCATAAAACTATTGCGTTTTGGACAGATTAGTTGTATATGACAATTCTTTTAATTTTCTCAAATTTTAGTGTTTTCTGCAGCATACCTGAGAGTTTGCTTATCAAGTGAATGCAAATATTGCTTGGCTGGTTATCATATGCGGTGGCAAAGGCTGAGTACTGAGGACAACCCTATGGATAACATGCAGGACTCGTCAATGAGAAAAGCCTTAACTTAATTAACCATTGTATCTGAACTTGAAGCTACTGCATAGACCAACTTTAATGGTATATACTTGAAGGAAGCCACGTAAGTTGTGCTCCCATGCAGGGTATGGTCTTCCAGTTGAAGCAGCATTCCCCCGCCTAACTCCAATAGCATTCTGGTTGACACTGCTAGGGTTCACTCTAGCTTTGGAACAGCTTTTTCATGAACTTTTGCTTTCAGACAAAAAATTAACTCGCCTTTGGCAGCATGTGATTGACTACATGACCCGGATGGAATACCGCTGGTTCCTCCCACCCAGACTTTGCACCCTCCAGTTATTTGACTGAACACTTTATACAGTATTCCAGCACCGCTCAGGCCACTTGCACACTGCCCATTGGGGGTGGCCCTGGACATCTCTGGCACATTTCTCCTTGTCTACCCCTTTCCCACCATTCATCCCCTTTTCCCTTTCCCTTGTTCTTAGTTTGACTGTGTTGTTTCTTTATCTCCACAGCTAGAGAGTTGTTTACTAGGTTTAATATTCTTGATTTTTCCCTTCTACACAATTGGCCTCTTTGCTCCCACTTCCGAGTGCTATTGGATAAAGCTCCACTACCACCCCACCTCCATAGGGCTCCTGCGGTGGCTGCCGCAAATGTCAAGGGGGGAGTGGATCAATGAAAACACCTTTCCCGCCGCCGCCTATTCCTGCCACCTCACTTGTTGCTCCTCTTCTTTTGATGTCCCTGCATTCACTGGGACACCAGCATAGGCTCCCCAGCAATCCTGGTTCTACTTTCATGCTAAACCTAGCATTAAAGAATGGTCTGAGCGGCTTCGACTGCCATTCAGGTACAGCCCAGTGATCTGTGCAGTTTCTCCAGCCCGACTGTTCAAAACAGGTGGGTTGGAGAAACCTAAGTGCGCATGTGTGTATGGCTGGCCTGAGATAGCCGACCAAACACACATGCGTACTTAGGATTCACTCTCTCCACTCCCCGTTGCCCCCATCTCCCAAGACCCAGCCTCGCCACCCACTTTCACTGCTGGTTGAGCCAGCAGATCAAAATAAAACGATAGTAAGCTATTGTTTTATTTTTCATCTCCTGGCTTTTGGGGGGGGGGGGGGGGGGGGGGGAGGGGAGGGCGACGCTCTTCCGCCATTGCGGAAGAGCCACCCCTGCATGGCTTTCTCTATGGAGGACTGGGCAGGTGACTTACGGCGAGCTCTGCTCTCCTAAATATGAGACAGATGACGCAGAGTCTGGGATCCCTTTGACTTTCACTGCCCATACACACCTTGGTGGCCTTATACACTTCTTCTAGACGCTTCTCTCTATGGTTGCTTTGTTCCTTCTCAATTTTATTAGCTTGTTGATCTTTATGCACACGTCATGTCTACAGCATATTGTAAGTGTGACATGTACAAATACTTTACTGTCGAGTGCAGCTTGTTTCTTGTAATTTTACTGCCAGTATTTGTATTGCTTGTTGATAACTCAAACAGATTCTGAGTAAAAACAAAAAGTCTTTAATGATGAGCATGGTGCGAAAAAAAAAATGAATGTGAGAAGGATTATTTTCTGTAAGGATCCAGAGCAGACCAACGGCCACTTCAAGAATACTTTTTGAGGGCTGATGTTGATAGGGTAAAATGTGTTCATCTCGACACTGCAGCTGGCCATTTCCTTTCTGTATAAACCAGACTGAAATGTCTGTGCCGAAAGATTTGGGTGGCACATTTCCAATCTGTCAGGTTGTGGTGGACTGTTTTTCTGTGCATGGGCGATCCTGTCATCTTGCCAAACTGCATTTTGGCCTGTCTGGTAACTGTAGGTGTGGGACCATCACTGGTGCGGCAGTGTGGCAGAATCATGTAGGTTGTTTTCACTGGAATTTCTCTAATAATCTTAGACCAGAGCAGTGAGAGGAAGGCATAATGAAATTGCCATGACAAAGTAATCAGTGTGAAATTCCACAGAGATCTTTGTTCGAAAAACCTAGATGCAAAGTCTAGGTACATTGCATTGTCTGGTGTGGCAAATATATTAAGGTCTGGAAAATCACCATTCCTTGAGGCTGGTGTGCTCACCACTATTGAGTTTGAACCTGCTCATGTATTAGGACACCTGATCATTCTTCGAGAGGGTAAATGAGCTCTCCCCAGCTATCAAGTGTAGTACATGGTTGATGTTGTTTAGTACAGATTTATTTCGATTTATGGAAGGAATTCCTTTGGAGCAAAGTGTATAGCTCAAGTTTCAGCATGCTTATGTGTTGTCTTTTCTGCTGGTGACTAAGAGCCTTTGATTGTAGTTTAACAATAGGGCCTACCCAACTGTTGTTGGATACATCAAAGGTGATGGGTTGGTTGTAGAAGAGCTCCCTCTTTCATGATGTTCACTTAAGAGTATTGAGCTTTCTTTTGATCACAAACTTGTCTTCCCAGCTCTGCCACAGATCATAAAGATAAACCTGCATGGGCCTGCATGAAGATGCATTAAGATGATTAAAGAGACTGTAGTGTCCAGCATCCAAATGTATTCCTTTGTCAGTACATGATCCAGGAGGAAAATAAGTCCATTTTGAAGCTGGCTAAAACTGTTTTCATGCTTCTGCCTCCTGAAGGGCGTCTAGAAAATGCCTTTCAGGAGGACATAGCTCAGGTTTTTTAATCCACAAAAGTGATGTCGGACCTAAGATGTGCTCTGGACAGAGGTTTGTGCATTCTCATACATGCTTCATTATATAAGCATATTGTCTAAATATGCAGAGACAAATATACCTTCTTTGCAATGGCTGATTTGGAATGTGTGATGATCAAATTGTACTAAGGAAATAGGTATCTTGTATATCAATCGTAAACAGCTAATCACCTTTATCAGTTAGTGCAAGGCAAGCATTCAGAAGTTGATGAGGAGGATATTGGATTGTTAGTCATCTTTGCTGCCTTTGTTGTGGTGTCAACAAAAGATACAGTATGACTTGGAGGTGAAGGTTCCATAGGTTGGTATAAATTGCTATCTGAATGAGACTATTTAATACCAATGAGAGGAACAGGCTGAATTAAGACTTTCAGATGTAGAATAGCCAGTGCATAGATACTGGGGAAAAATGTAAGTTGGCTTGCAAATGATAGCCAGGTCTATGCAGTAAACCCTAAAAATACACTAAAAGTTGTGTTCTTATGCCCCGGTTCAGTAAAGAAATAGAGTATAAGAACATTGCAAAAAAATTGAAATATTGGCATGAACCTTCGAAATCCTTATTCATGTCAGTGCTACGGTATACAGATCTTACAAAGCCTAGACATGTTTTAGAAAGTAAACTTAGACAAAAAGTTAAATGAGATTTAAATGTAATAAGACTTGACAACCCATCTCCTTTCTAATCTGTACTGCTGACTCTGCTTCAGCTATCCACTCAAGGCGCTCTTCCAGGTGTACCATTATTACTTTAGGGGACGGTGAAGCTCCTGTTGATGCATCCTTAAGTATGCCTGTGTAGAGGAAGGCCCCACTAGAGTATCCAGACACAAAGGCTAGTACTAAAAACAAAGGGGCTGCACATGACCACACAGTACAGCTGAGTTCTCCCTAAGGCCTTTCAGGAACTTTACCTTGAGACCCTGACGTGCCACAAAAGATTTAGGGCATCGTTGCTTTGATGGCATCCTCACCTCCCCCTCTAAAGCCCGGCTTGGTCATCGAAGCAGAGGTTTATGGGCGTTAAATATAGGGCTCTCAAAGATGGTAGAGTCTTGGTCTTTGAACACTGTACTCAGTCTGTCATTGTGACTGCCTCTTCCATGAATTGTGCAGCTTTGTCCTACCAAATGGAAAATAATACAGAATATCTGGAGTCCTGTTACAAGATGATGTGCCCTGCCTTATGGTCTTTCTGACAAAAAAGGCTAACGCTATGCTAAATGCTATTAGGTCAAGCTTCAAGATATACCCTTACCATTAGCTTGCTCCGCTACATCTCCTTGCTCCAGAGTATGCATTGGAAGTGTATAAGTTTGCAATTCATATTGGCAAACAATCAGCTGAGCAAAAAATTTTGTTGCCCTTACCGGAGGAGGCACTGAATAACTTGAATGTCAGCCACACCTTGTGCTTTATTTCAGCAAAACCAGGACTCTGTGTTCTATGTCTTCTAACGTTTGCAGACGATCCTGCCTGCTGAGCTGCGGCTAAAGCCACCAGTGCCAGATGGATCATTGCCTACCAAATACTAGATACTTCAGGTTTACTCCTGTAACTTACCATAATGTACACTGTGTTACTTCTAGCCTGTAGACTTCCCCCCTCTGTGGCAGGCTCATTAACCATCATTCAAAGGCTACACTGGCTAATATTATGAAGAAGAGAACTAGCGAGGGTGTGCATATGCCTAGAGAGAGGAAGCATAACTACAGCTAAATCACAAGTGTTATGCTGAGCATGCAAAGATCCATTGTATTAGTTTCTGGTCCTCCCACCATGTGGCTGGTACAAACCAGTTGTAAATGGGTAGGAACCTAAACATTGTCATTATTAATGTCACTTTATACTTTATAAATTTGGTCCATGTTGTCAGAATACACACCTTTGGAATGAATATGAAAGAACTGGGATTGATTTTGTTGGAAACATCAGATTGTTATGAAAGACTGTAGATAATTTTAATGCAGTACATGGTAAGAGGCATTTCCTTTTAAAGATGTGTAAATAAATTTTGAGCATTTTCTTAATAGTTATATAAGAGACATTAATGGTGGCTTCCTTTGTAAAACCACAATTTGTTTATCTTATCATTCTTTCTCATTTGTGCAAGCTGATTAAGATTGGAAATTATTCATCAGGTGGTTAGTGGTGCACATATGGTTCAGTGGTGACCTCATACTATCCCAGAACTGATGGTATTAATGCACACCTAAGCGCCAACCCAGCCTACTGATGATTGTTCCTTTCTTTCTGCTGCCTTTGATGCAGAGGCACAAGAATAAAAATGCCAAGCTAGACTTGACCCCATATCACCACTCAAAGTCTAGCAACAAGGCTCAAGGACATCATGCTAACGCTAGCACACCCATAATGTCTCCTGGTTTAAACTGATCCTGCAAATGATCCCAACATGTTGTCTCTCCCCAGCAAATAGTGGCCTTCAAATAGACCATGCTGAAGATTTTTTCGTCTGAATCTGGCTTCCTCCAGCGCACCACTGGCTCCACGTAACCACAGGGGTTTCCAGTTGGACTTTGCTAGTGGGTCTGCTCTGATGGCAAAGGGCTCCTAAGATCAGCTACTGGGCCCGTACTGACCTCCAATTCAGAACCAATTCCATGCCGGTATCTTCTGTGCTGACACCGACTCTGCTAGCTGTGACAGATGGTCCAATCCCAATGCTAATCCGATCCCAAAAATGACGTTAGCTCGCTCCAGACCTGTATTATGCAATAAAATCATGAAAGAATGGCAGGTGATTATGCAGCCGGATTTCAAACCCAGACCTCTGCCTTTCACATGCTGATATGAAAGGCAGAGGTCTGGGTTTAAAATCTGGTTGCAGAAGTCATGCTGTTTTTGCCTTTTCTGTGGACACAATGCAAGACACTAGTGTCCCTTAGGACACTAAAGATTAGAAAGTGAACAGATTGCTGCCTCCTGATTAAACTGATAATTCATCATATCTTGACTCTTAAAATGCCAGTGGACTAGGACATATTTTGTGCAGAACCTTGACAGCTTCATTTGAGGCTTTACCGACATTTAATGAAGCCCTGAATGATGTCTTTCTAGTTACATAGTCCAAACAATGCTCTTGCCCACCAGTCATTTGGCTGGGTGACACAGACCAACTCATGGTGACCTGCACTTACAACAGAGAGCCTGATTGTCCAAGCTTCAGCAAGTAAGGTCACTCCAAATTCCTTCCTGACCAGTTCTTAAGGTGTGGAAACAAATATGTTTGATATATTTTGGAAAGCAGGTAGTGTAGTGGACCCTCACGTTACAGTGGGCCTAAGATCTGGATTGCCTCTCCAACTCCATTCAGATCTCAAAGGATATGCTGCAGAATGTGAGTTGGTAGATACCAACCAGACCAGTGGCAGGCCACACTACACCACCCAGAGTTTACAGAGGAGATAGACTCATCACAGCTGGGCAGGGGTGAGGGGCATCTTGAAAAGGTGAAATAAGATATCTTTAGTCTCTGGAGGGCCAGATCCATAACAGTCGTCTTTGGTTTTGGGCAACCGGTATGGCTCAAAAAGCCTTCCTATTGTCCATCTCATGGACAACACGACCGCCATGTAGAAACAGCAGACAGGCCTAGTGGGTTATTGAATCCTGTGACAGAAGGCACTATGCCTCTTACGGTGGCTGGAACAGCAGAATATCTCCCTGGTCACCAACCACTTGGCAGAACCCCTGAATGTCAGAGCAGACGAATTGAGCAAGCATTGTCTAGCAGAGTGGCCTATTCTTTCAAAGGTGGCACAAGGCATCTTCAATCAAAGAGGTGTGCCTAGATTTATTCACCACTGTTGATCGCACAGTGTCAACAATTCTGTTTGCTATTTTCTTCTAGAGTGCTCATTAAGTGAAGCATTTTGGCTGGAATGGGAGGAGACACTCCACACTGGTGCACCTTTCATTGCTACCACTTCTGCCTCACGTGCTGAGGAAGATCAAGAGAGGCTGGCCAAGGTCATTCTCAACATCGCGGACTGTGCCAGGAGAGCCCTGAGGTTCGTGACCAGCCACATTAGACAAATCTTGCCAGTCCTAGCGACCACAAATTGCTCTTAGGGATGCCAAATGTCAGTGTGTACAGTGACTTACCGTTCAGGAGACTCGCACAAGAAAAAATCTGCTACATGACAATTGGAGGAATTTGGCCGGAACTCTGCATTACAAAACCAATGAGAAGTTGCCAAATTCCACGAACTCTGCAGGCAGAACAGAATATTCCATCCACTCCTACTGTATACCAGTAGGTGCTAGACTGGATCTGGAGAGTTTTCTCAGCAATTTCCTTGCACTCCGGTATGTGGTGTAGTGCGGCTCCGCATCAGTGCTGTTCTGCCCTGGAAGTGATGTCATATAACTGCCACGTCTGCATGTCGACATGAGTTCCTTTCTTTCAGTGCCTTCCGGCTTGGAACCGGAGCCCGCTACCTTGATTTCTGTCACTTGACAGAAAACACTGTACAAAAATTTCACCAGTGTGCAAAGGATATGTCTCCCTCTAAAATGACAGGGTTCAAACCTTGTAAGAATTGCCAAAAATAGATGTCAGTTGCAGAACTACATGAGGCTGTCTCTGGTATTTCTTCTCCTTGCACTTCTTGACTCAAAGCTGTGCAACAGATATGATCGGATGAATATGAAAGCTCGCCGAGACGCAAGGCCAATCTCTGTGTCGAGCACTAGAGTACAGCTTGGAAGGCCGAGTCCTGATAGGAGTCAAGTTCCCAAGAAAGACCTTCATCGCACTCCAAGCCTTAAGGTAAGTCAAAAAAGAAGAAATAGAAGAAGTGGAAACACAGCTCCCCGTCATCTCTCCACTTACGTCATATGTCTCATGGACATCAGGGTACTTCAAAATCTCAGCCAACCATAGCAGAACCAACTCCAAAATTAGTTCAGATCCACCCAAATTCTTGAGTACACCTATGATGCCACAGCAAATGGAGGCTTTCGAAGAGGCAATACTACAAATTTGTGGCACACATTTGCATCCCACTGGCACATCTTCAGGCCCCATGGATCCAAGGAGGCCTCCAGTCAGGTTACACCAGGCGGATCCTTCCCCAACTGTGCCTCTTGACTGCACTCCGGGGTCCTTCCTAATTTCAGAACATATGCCGACTCCATACCCCAGTACTGATTACCATGCCGCTTCCCCAGGTATCAGTGCCTGCTGCTAATGTTGAAGGTCTAACCAGTAATCCTTTCAGATTCAGAAGCGAGTCTTCCACTATTCCAACTGAAGTTGCTCCCACCCTGACTTATCCCACAGCATTCTGAATCAGACATGCTTCCTTTGCTGCACAGATTTTCAGACGCAGAGCCACAGGACACCGACAATGCTGGTGACGAATCACCCCTGTATACTGATAAGGAGAATCGATTTCTGGACCTCCATGAGGCCATTCTTCTTGACGCCTCTCCACGCAATGGACTCAATTCTCCACCTAGTTTCCCTACCGACAAATCTACTTCTTTTGCTATGGGGATTAAAAGAGTAGCAAAAGTCCTTGATCTCCAGCTTCCCTCTGTGAACTTTAAAGCAGATATGCTTACTGAGGTACTACAGCCAGGGCAGACCATTTTAGAGCAACTACTCCCATCCATTATGTACTCACAGATATCCTTGTAGGCACCTAGGCACAGTCAGGATCTTGCTCCTGTCAACAGACCAATAGCCCGGCAGCACAGACTAGCTCCCCTAGCCCCTAACAGAGCTCTGAGTCTCTACATTGATCACGCTAATGATCACCAGGTGGATTATCAGCTCATTGTGAGAGTCTCTGAGGTGTAGAAAAGAAGAATGGTGCAGAAATGGATTATCTTTAGGTGGATCTTTCTTTGTGGTCTGACCAAGAAACAGTTTCTGAAAGGCCTGCAGACTCATTCTACCAGAGTCAAAGCTGCTACCAATATGCTGGCGCATGACGCGTCTGTTTTGGACATCTGCCAGGCTGTGATGTGGGTATCAGTCCACAAAAAGTACTGCTGCCTTGATAGCCCGGTCAGTGGGAGGGGCGTTTTCCCGATTCGGTCCTACAGGATTTTTGGGTCCAAGATTTTCCACAGACCCACTTCACGGGGAGGAACTGCTTAGGTACCTATTTACAAGGTGAGGAATCTGTGGTTACAAGTATTCATCAGAAGGACTTGCCTTCAGTAATGCTCATTCCTCACCCACCCTCTTCTCCATTCTGTTGAATGGACTCCCCTGGTCCATGCTAAAAAGATTCCAACTTAGTAATCCGTACATTGGCACAATCTGATTCCTAAGTCTCAGTGTCTGACAGGACAGATGTTATCAAAAAGAACATGCGCAGGTGGTCGTTATATATAGCAACCCTGGCATCATTTCCATGGTGCGACAGAGCCAAAGTGGAGCTGAAGGGGGCCACCTACTAACGCTTGAGGGAATTGCTGAGGAAAATCTTTGGAGCCAGTCTGATGCTCATTGGTACTCAGAAGTGAGGATCAGACAGAGTACCCACCAGAAAGAGCAATACCAAAAGTAAGAAATCTTTTTCTCCTCAGACAAACTGATCTGTAACAAGTTTCCTGAATAAGGCAGATCTTTTGCCTGTTGAGAATCCAAATTCTTGAATTCTCTTGCTTATGAACTTGAGGCCTGTCCGTTGGAGTATGCTTTCAGGTCTCAATTTAAAACCTGGGTGTTTCAGCCATAGGCCGTCTTGCTGTCTTCTCTAGGATATCATGTCTGACGCTCGGCAACAAGATGATTTATGTAAGGTGAATAGGGTACTTTAGAAAGTTTAAAAATAAAATACAAATAAAAGTTATTTTATTTCTTGTGTCCATCAAGCCCATCAACTACTTTCCCCAGGCATGGTAAAAGGTTGTTTTTAATCTCTTTTGCCATTTCTGTGTCTGCCTGGCCTCTCCTTAAGTCATCAGTGTTTTGTTTCATAAATGTTTTGACTCACATGGTCCCCACCCCCCAAACTATCTGTTATGCCTCAATGGGATCTAAACTTGGTCTCGACATTTCTCACATCATCCTTCAAGCCTCTGCACAACACATCTTTAAGACTCTTAAGACCAACAAGCGTCCTTTCATTGGCATTACATCAAAACGTTGCCAGAGTCGGCCCAGTCGCCCTATACCAAACTGTACTGAGGACCACAGTGGGTTTCTTACCTAAGGTATTGACTCCCCTCCACATTGGCTGATCAGTCACTGTGCAAGTGTGATTTTCTGTGTCTCTCCCCCTCGAAGGAGGAGAAGGCTCCATCATCTTAACTATAAAAGAGCCCTGAACTTTAACAAAGAGTGCACAAAAGAGCATTGCATGAATGATTATCTGTGGGGAAAAGCTATGCAAAAGAGAACCTTATCTAGGTGGCTAATCCTCAGTTTTAAAATCTGCTACACACTGTTCAAAAAGCAGCCCCTTGAAGACCTGTGCTCTCATTCCAACGGTGGCAAAACTTCTACAATGCCTTTGGCGTGAAGATTGCCTGTTCTAGACATTTGCCAGGCAGCAGCATTAAGCATCAGTACATAGTACATACCTTCACAAAACAGTTCTCCCTTGAGAGCCAGGTCAGACGGGAGGGTTACTTTGGCTTCCTAGTTCTGCAGGGCTTTCAGGTGAATACTCTTTTAAAGTGCAGAGCAGATTCCTCTCTGCCGCCGAAGCCCCCACCTTATTGTTCTGTAGAGTAGCCTCTTTACCATATTAAAAAGGTCCCAAGTTAAGAATCTGAGGACAAACACATAAGACTGATGTCAGCGTGCAGAGGTGGTACTTATATGTAACGCCACTCCGTCACTTCCGGGCAGTATAGAGTAGCTGTGGAATCATGCAGCGCCTCCTACTGGCACATGGGAGCATTGCTAGAAGAATTTTTCAGATCCTGGCTGTCACTTTGAGATATTCTAAAAGAGAATAATCTGTGATTAGGTACAGTAAATTGTTCCTTTAGACTATAGTATGTGCTAGACCATAGGGTTAGGTAATTTTCTTTGTATATTTTACTGCTACGTCCTACCTGTGTTACACCAAAAATGAATCTGCTTCTTGTGAATCTAAAGGCTGATTCTAAACGGGCCTGTACAACAGTGCCTCATCTCTGCCCAAGAGCAGGCATGATTTGGCAGCTGAGCGCATGACACAGTTGACTACTCAGAGAAATCGTGGTCACTCAGATCGCATCCGTTTCTCTTAGTTACATTAGTCTCACATATGCAAGGACAGTCAGAGGCCGTATATGTTTCAATAAGGTATTAATGAAGCAACTGCATCTTAGATAATAAAGCATGTAGTGCAATAACAAGGACGATAAAGCATGACAGGATTAGAATTGTGACAAGGAGAGTGAAGCATAAAAATAACGCTATCATATTGTCACTGAAGTCACTAATATAATTCCTACACAAAGAAAAATACATTTCCTACACTATGCACTAGCATCAGGGGATACAACTTAAATCCAAGGCCTAGGAATGCAAAATATGCACTTCCTGATACTTCTAAGAGCATTTCCAATGAGTGCCCAAGCAATAATAATATAGGATTGTGATGAATCTTTATCCTCACTAGTAGTCGGTCTAAACACCTGATCCTAATACGTAATTATGTTAGGGCAGGTCACTAATATTTGCATTGTATCCTCTTTTAAACTGGTACGACAAAAACACTGAGGTGTTTCCCTAAGCCCCCAAGTGTACAGTCTTTTAGGATTTATTTTGTGTGTGTGTGTGTGTGTGTGTGTGTGTAATTGGGCAGCAAAAGCACCCGTAACATATTTTTTAATAGAAGTGCTTATCCCTCATTATCAAGACGTAGAGATATTGCAAAGCCCGCTATTTTCTTTATTGCCAAATAAATTGTTGCCATATTGTTTAGATCCTTTGAAAATATCCTCTGGAAAGAAAAAGGTGTATAATACAGGACAAGTGTAAAGTGAGATAAAGTAAAAATTGTTATAAGATTACAGTGATCAATCATTCCCAAAAGGAGTCTGTTCAACCTCTTAAGAGTATTGTGAGTTTCATTTATTAGAGTGTCATAATTATATGTAAAGATTTCCAAAGTAGGTGGTAGAGGTTACCATGTTTTAGTCCAGTTTCTCAGAGCTGATATTACTCCGATTTTTAGTTTAGGTCAGTGGATTTGATGCCATCAAAGGGATCCGGCATCAAAACTGTGATATCATCTGTGTATGTCATCAGCTTGATTTCTAATTTATAAATATTATGAAGAAGAATTAAGAACCTTTAAGTGCTAATAGAACCTTTAAGTGCTAATAACCATGTCATTTGCAGTGTGTTTGAAAGGTTCGCCATACAAGAGATCTGCACCTTCAGCTCTTGAAATATGGTTTGCATTGCACTCTATGAAAAAAGCAATTACTGAAATACATTTTATTCATGGTAGATTACAGGAATGAACAGGAGACCCTATCAAACACCTTTTCTGTGTCCAATAGGACCGTCCAGACTGGTCTCCCAAGCTCCCACATAAAATCAAATACTAACATTTTTAAATTGGTATTGGAGTTTGTATCCCTGGTAGGAACAAATCCATGTTGCATAGGAGCACCAAGACTGGTGATGAGTCATCAGGCTTGTAGTTAAAGTTTGTGTGTACCTCAGCATGGCGAATAATAAGCAAGATAGGTCTGTATCACCCACAGGTTCTAAAATCCATTACTGTCTTTAGTAAAACAGAGGTATAGGTTTCTCTCCAATAAAGGGTAGTAGATACTTCCTCATGAAGAAAATTATAAAGCTTTAAGAGGGGTAACACTTAGAGAAGATGTTTTTTTTTTCAGAAGGTAGCTAGTTAGACCCAGAAGGCTTGGCAGCTGTTAGTTGCTAAACCGCTTTCTCTACATTCACTTGTTCAATAGGAGAGTCTAACACCTCTCTTTGCACGTCTGTTAGCTTATTAAAACATGTCTGCTGCAAAAAAAAGATTAATCTGATCCTGTGTAGCACAACAGACGTCCAAGTATAAGGCAGCTCAGAAAGACTCTTATTTGCCCCTTTGCTGACTGTGTTATGCCTGGCAGGATCTGTAATAGGTAAATTACTGATACACTCTCTAATTTGCAAAGCAAACAATCGACCCATACTTTCTCTATTTTCAAAGCACCTACTTTACTTTTTTGGAAAGCAGTTTTAGTTGCCTCATCCCAAATTTGTTACCTCAAAATCAATTGTATAGAGGTATGTTTAACACATTTAATCTTCTTGATATCCTCAAGCCACTGTTGTTTTATACATTTAGCATAGCACAGCCCAAACTGGAGGAGTGGATAAATCTTCCTTTTTTTCTTTCTTCCTGTTTGCTGGCAGGGGAAACTAAGTGTGGCCCCGCAGATGACCGATTTTAAAGTGTTCCAAATTATGCTGGAAGGGCCTTCATTTTTTGGAATTAAATCCTTCAAAATGTTCATTAACTCGAAAATGTCATATCCAGTAAGTTTATGGTAGAACACCCTCACCTTGCACTGGTAACCAATTTAAGACACTGCTCAGTTATGTACAATGATATAGTTACGATAGTGGCTATGCTTGGATTTTATGTCACTAAGATAAATTGTGTCAAACTAGCCTTTATAAAAAAAAATATATCAATCCCTGAAAAGGTTATATAAGTTTTACGATAAGAGACCTCTGAAACCAATTAATACCTGGTTCACCCCAGAGCTGAATACTACTAGAACAGCTCCCCTCAATTTGGTGCCACTGGTGGCAAGACTATACCCCTTCATCTGTGCTTAACTGGCAAATATAAATAGATAACTATGCGTGCCATCAATCAATCAATTTGTTAAGCGCGCACCTCACCCGGTAGGGTCTCCAGGCGCTGTGGTTTGTGGGGGAGCTACTGCTCGAAGAGCCATGTTTTCAGGCGCTTTCTGAAGGCTAGTAGGCCTGGGTCTTGCATATGTTGGTGGGGAGGGAGTGGCAGGTTTTGGGGGCGAGGTGGGAGAAGGATCTGCCGCCGGAGGTGGTGCGTTGGGTGCGGGGGACTGTTGCAAGGGCGAGGACGGTGGAGCGGAGCTGGCGGGTCGGGATGTGGAAGTTAAGTCGTTCGTTGAGGTAGGCCGGTCCGGTGTCGTGGAGGGCTTTGTGGGTGTGGTTTAGGATTTTGAAGACGATGCTTTTGTTGATGGGCAACCAGTGTAGGGATCTAAGGTGGGCGGAGATGTGGTTGTGGCGAGGGAGGTTGAGGAGGAGATGTGCAGCGGCGTTCTGGATGCGCTGGAGTTCTATCTGAAGCTTGGCTGTGGTCCCTGTGTAGAGGGCGTTACCATAGTCTAGTCTGCTGCTGACGAGGGCGTGGGTGACCGTTCTTCTGGTTTCTATCGGAATTCACTTGAAGGTCTTGCGTAGCATACAGAGGGTGTTGAAGCAAGAGGATGATATGGCGTTAACTTGCTGAGTCATGGAAAGAGACGAGTCTAGTATGAAGCCGAGATTGCGTGCGTGGGTGGTGGGTGTCGGGGTGGTCCTAGGGTGGCAGGCCACCATGAGTCATTCCAAGCTGTCTTGTTGGGTCCGAAGATGATGATCTCGGTTTTTCCTGAGTTCAGTTTGAGGTGGCTTGCTGTCATCCAATTAGCAATGGCCAGGAGTCTGGCGTGGAGGTTGTTCTTGACGGTAGAGGGGTTCCTCGTGAGAGAGAGGATGAGCTGGGTGTTGTCGGCGTAGGAAATGATGTTGAGGCCAGGGGGGGCAGACGATGCTGGCGAGTCATGTAGATATTGAAGAGGGTGGGGCTGAGTGAGGATCCTTGGGGGACTCCACATATGGTCTTGGTGGCTTTAGACCGGAAAGGAGGGAAGCGAACTCTATGGGTTCTTTCGGAGAGGAAGGAGGCGAGCCAGTCCAGGGCTTTGTGGCGAATTCCGGCGTCGAAGAGGCGTGTGCGAAGGGTTTGGTGGCATACGGTGTCAAAGGCTGCGGAGAGGTCGAGAAGGATGAGGGCAACGGTTTCACCCTTGTCAAGTCTGGTCCTGATGTCGTCAGTGCAGGCGATGAGGGTGGTCTCGGTGCTGGGGTCTGTTGGATATCCTGAGTGGATGGAACTCATGGTTTTGCTGGTTTCTTTACCGTTGGCAGGGGCCAGGTGCTCAGTACGTTGGTGTGGCAGGGTCCTGTGGGGTTGGCTGCGTCGGTGGTGGTGATGATGGTGGGTGGCACTCCTAAAAATTTCTCTGACCCTAATATGTCTTCCAGTATTTTCTCCACCATTGAAGAACTTGGGGATCCTCATGCACAACCTAATCTTTAAAACCACATACTCCCTAAACTTCAGTCTTCCTGACTGACGTTCTGTGGTAGAAAACTGAATGCGCTGCAACCCATTATAGTTAAATAGGGATCAGACAGAAATAGTACAGTTTCCTTTTTGGACCAATAGTGGATAAACAGATGCCTGACTCCTGTGTAAAAACTCTGGGTATCAAATTCAGTTCTCAGCTTACTATTACCAACCAGATTAACACCTTTGTCAGTTGTGTACTTTGAAAAATAAATAATTTATGTTTTCTCATTCACACACAAAGTGCAAATTATAAACACATTTATCTGTGCTTGAATTTATTTCTGTAACACACTCTTTGGATTTGCCCAAACATGCACTGCAAATGATATAGCTAGTCCAAAAGTCAGCGGTTAGGCTTGTTTTGTGCCATGGAAAGTATGATGAATTTCTCCTGCCCCGTCTTCCCTACATTGGCTTCCTGTTTGAGAATGAGTTATGTTTGCTGTATTAAGTCTTGTACACAAAGCACTATATGAGCAGAGACAAACCCCAATATCTTGTCAGAGCTCCGGACAAATCTCCTCTAAACATTCTGAAGATCCAATGTACTGCAATCCGTGGAAGTGCATTTGCGGTGGGAACAACCCCAAATGTTCCTTGTTTTACTTCGAGATTCATTTAGAAACTAACCTGCTAAAATTGAGGAAAGCTTAAAAATTTGACTGTTTCCAATGAAAAATTCTAATGAAAAACTTTCTTGGGTGATCTGTAAGTATGGTAGCTGATTCCTGTTACCTTAGCAAGGCAGTACTACTTTCATTTTATAAACGGTTTTCTGAAACTGGCTTATGGTAAGGTTCTCACAGTGCCAAGATACCCCAAGAGCACATGTTGCACTTAACCAAACCAACATAACACCTGTGGCCACTCTGGTGGTGTCTGCTCTCACTCTGGAGGGTGTGCTGCACATATAAATAAGAGCTCAGCATGAGGGAAGATTGACCATTATGTGAAAAGTTGTGGGTCAAGAACCCAGGTGCCCACAAGACTGCCTTCTGACTCAGAAGATCAGGGTTGTTAAGTACACACCATCACTGTCAGTGGTGAAGGAAGGCATTGTTCACCTTAGTTCAGTGCTGCTGCATTGTTTTCAGAACTTTATCAAAGTGCCCTTTTCAAGACTGAATAAAAGGCTGAGTTGATCATGCACTTGTGAATCTGTCATAACATGCAGTTGTTGCCAGTGTGACCTCTTGTGACAAGAACTGTTACACAAATTAATCTATGGAGTAATCACTATTGAATTGCACTTGTGCCCAATTTATGCCAATGGCTGTACTTGTGTATAGTCTCAGTAGATCGGAGAGAGGGCACTGTAGTGGGTGTAACACATGATTGGGAATAGTAGATGAGATTTCTTTGATTAAAGTATTTTTTTCACTATGATACACATTGGACTGGACAGTAGGTTATTGTGTCTGTTTGGCTGTTGATTTCTGGGCACTTATACCCCTCCTCCCACGGAAGCCTGTGATTGCTCGCTCTCACTACCTGAGAATGAAGTGCAAAAAAGTTGTACTTAGCCCAGTTTGGAGAGCCTCACTAGGCAGGACACCAAGGTCAACCAACTTCCCCACCCCCTGCAGTTATGGCCCAGTATCCCCCTGTATGTCTTGTATGTCCTGTGCCTGACTCCTCCAAATGGGGTCTGACGTACCTCAATTGACCACTGGTTCCAGTTGGTAATTCAGGCAGTCAGCAAAGAGTCCTGACAGACTTTCATACTTGGTCAGCCGAGCCACATTTGGGATGCTTGCACCGTGTCCGAAATGAAGAAAATAAGTTACTTACCTGTAACTACAGTTCTCCAGTATTGTATCTTTCATAGATTCACATGCTTGAATCATTCCCCGTCATTGAAATGGGAGTCCCACGGTACCATAGTAAAGCATTATGGATACCATAGGCCATAATGGAAATGCAGAGTCAATTCAAAAGCCTATCAATGTCCTTTTAAAAAAAAAAAAAGAAAAAAAAAAAAAAAAGGACCACATTTGAAACTATAGCCAATCAGGTGACAGAAACCTCTAGAACACTCCCAACAGAAGCAGTTTCCCCTCAGATTTTCGGGCACAAGTGGGAAGTCAATATCCCAATATATGAGGGGAGCCTCTGAAGCGGAGGAGGGTGTGTTGCATGTGAATCTATGAACGATACCAACACTGGAGAACTGTAGTTACAGGTAAGTAACTAACTTATTTTCTTCCCCGGTATTGGATCTTTCATAGATTCACATGTTTAAATCAGAATAGCAGCAGTATGTAGACTTTTAAAAACTGCAGTCCTGTCACCCTTGCGGGTGGTGGGTTTTTAGATAATGAGCACAACAGTAATAATAACCAACATTATGGAGCTAATAATAATAAGAAGAATGGCAAGAATAACAATAAACAAACTTCTAAGTGCAGTAGGATATACTCAGTGTGCAGTCAGTGGTTTTAAATTAATTCCAAAAAGACAGAGGCCTACCTCATTAAAACAGATGTCGTAGAACTGCTTGTCCCACTCCCGCATCACTCTGGTGTGTTGAATCTAAGCAATAATGCCGCATGAAGGTGTGGACCCTCTTCCACGTTGCAGTGTGGCAGATGTTCTCCAAAGACACGCCTGCAAACAAGGTGGTTGATGTGAAGATTATTCTTGTAGAATGTGCCTTTGTCTTAAAAGATAGAGGTTTGCCTGCCTTGGAATGGCAACATTGAATGGTTGTTGCTGAGATCCATGGGGCAACACTTGCCTTAGTAACAACCATGGCCTGCTGAGCTTGTCCATATGCAAGGAAGTTGCTGTGATTTTCGTAACTGTTTGGTATGATGCAAGTAGAACTTGATACATCTTTTTACATCTAGTGTGTGCAGAGACTGTTCTGCTGGGGTCATATGATTTGGAACAAACGTTCATAAAACAACTGGTTCATTAAGGTGCAACTGAGGGGGCACTTTAGGAATACATTTTGGATTAGTTTGTAAAATAACAGGGTCCTCTGTGAACCGGAGAAAAGGGTCTCATGTTGTGAACACCTGAATTTCACTCACTGTTCAAGGAGATGTTAGTGCGAGTGGCTACTTTCCAGGTAAGGAATTTCAGAGTGGATTTATGAATCGGTTCAAACGGTTGTTTGATGAGCTGGGAGAGTCCAATATTAGGATGCCATTCCGGTGGAGGAGTATGTACCGGAGGGAAAACCTGGAGGATTCCTTTCATAAACTGTTTGATCATTCTTGTGGAGCAGAGGGTAGGAGCTTGAGAGGAATGTCTGTACCTGGAGATTGCAGCCAGATGTACTTTAACAGATGCATGTACTAGTCCTGAACGAGCTAGCAACAGTAGGTAAGGTAATATGTGTTCTGTTGTTGCTTCTAATGGGTGTAAATTGTTCTGCTAACACCATATGCAGAATCTTTTCCACTTTAATTTGTAGGATCTATTGGTTGTTTCTGCTCTTTTGTGCTTGCTAAAAGATCTCCATTCCTGGGGAATGTTTACATTCTGAAATTCATGGAATTCAGGAGCCATGCACATGATTGTAGAGTGTGTGGATCCGGGTGCAGAATCGGTTCCTCGTTAGTAGTGTCAGCATGTTGCGCAGACAAACTGGCTTGGTCTCTGAAAGCAGGAGAAGCTCAGCGAACCAGAACTGGGATCATGTGGGGAAAATCCTACAAAAATATCCAGGACCGGTTTTATCAAAAAGGCCTTCCCCCCACGGTTCCGAGAGTGGGTGCCGACTTGCGTAGAAGAGGCATTTGCTGTTGTCGCTTGTGGCAAAGAGGTCTAATTCTGGTGTACCCCAGAGGTGTAAAAATTCTGTTCAGTTTGTCTTCCAGGGCTCTGGCTGAATATGTCCACCAGAATATTGCTCGTCCCAGCAATATGCTGCACATTGAGGATGATGTGGTGCGGTGTCAGCCAGCTTCATAGGTCCTTTGCCTTCTGAGATAGAGCTAGAGATCTTAGAGATCTGGTTCAACCCTGCTTGTTCTCATAGCGCATGCTGGTGGGGTTGTCTGTTCGTACCAGCACCAAAGAACCTTGTATGCAAGGTAAGAAAGCCTGAAGAGTGAGGAAAATAGCTTTGAGCTCTAGGCAATTTATATGCATGGACGTCTGTGAGGCAGACCATTTGCTTTGAATTTGCAGATCCTGGATATGTCCGCCCCATCCTTCTAGATAAGTATCTGTTGTTATGATGAAATCTGGAATTAGGGTCAGAAAAGAGAGACCCTTGGAGACATGAGGTAGATGAGTCCACCAGTCCAGAGCTTGGACCATTCTTGATTGTAATCGAGTCATTGAAAGACCCCTCTGTCTGTATCCATTGGAGCTGTAACTCTTCCTGTAGAGGCCTCATGTTCAGGCGTGCTAGGGTAAGAAATCTATTGCAGACAACATCATTCCTAGCAATGATTTGTACAGACGCATTGAAGCTGACTTTTTTCTTTAAATTGTTTGGGTCAACTGTACCAGTTTTTGTCTTGCCTGGTATCGTGGACCTAGCCAAGAAATGCTATTCATTGACCTGGGATAGGGGATGATTTCTGAAGGTTCAGCTTTAGTCCCAACTTGTAGAATAATGTAATACAATCTTTAGTGGCTTTGGAAGCTTGCATATATGTTTGTGCTTTTAACAACCAGTCGTCCAGGTAGGGGAACACCTGGTGACCTTGTTGTCTGAGGACGGCTTTTATGGAAATGTGTATCCTGCAAATCGAGAGTGGTCATAAATTCCCATGGTCTAAGATATGTAGGATAACTGACAGAGTGACCGTACGGAACAATTGCTTACTTTGGAACTTGTTGATCTGTTTGAGATCCAAAATTGGTCTTCATTCTCCTGATTTCTTCTTGATGCGGAAAAAATGAGAAGAGAAACCTGTGTTCCTCTGGTTGAAGGGCACTCTCTCAATTTCTCTGTTGGTGAGCCTGATGAGGGTTTCTCTATGTAATAAGTGAAGACAGAGGTGCGAACACTTTGGAAGGTTGTTCGGAAGTCTTTGAACGAAATCGAAGGTATGACCATCGGTCACCAGGTCCAATACCCTCTTGTCTGATCTAATTTTCCTCCACTCATGAAGATGGTTTGAAATTTTCGCATCCTCAGGGTGAAGCAATGTGGTAGCTGGCACCTGGTTGAAATCATTGTTTGCAAATGCCCTCTCTGGACTGGGTGGGCTGCTTGCGCCTAGGTGTCTGACTTGTGTAGGTGGTCTGAGGTGGAGAGCAGTACTGCTGTTGCTGATGAGGAGGTCTAAACTGCGACAGGTAGGGTTGGTATTGATGATAACGCTGGTATTTTCCTCTATAGGAAGAGAAACCCCTTCCAAGAGTTCCTCGAAAGAGAATTTTCCTATACTGCAATGTGCCCAGCGACCTTGCCATATCCATTTCAGTTTTGATGGCGAGCAAGGCGTCATCATTGTTTTTACTGAACAGTGTTTCCCCATCATATGCCATGTCAAGAATTTTTTTTGAATTTCTGGTCTGAAAGATGTAGATTTCAGTCAGCCCTGTCTTTGCAAGACGACAGCTCCCGCTAATTGTTGGAAGCCATTAGAAGCAATATCCATTGCACATTATTTCTGAAGATGCGTGATCCCCCTCTTGCAATATTTTTCGAGTCTATGATTTTTGATCCTCAGGTACTAAGTCAATCAACGCTCCAGTCTCTGACCACATTTGTCTATCGTAGTGGCCTAAGATGGCTAAGAAATTGGCTGCACAAATAGAAATGGCAGACGTAGTGACAACCGTTTCCCAATGTTATCTAATTGACTGCCCTCCTTATCCAGTGGAGTAGAAATAGCAGTGGTAGGATTTTGGATTGACGTGTGCCACTTGTGATACAACAGAATCTGTTTTGGGGTGCTATGTGATACAGGCAGGAGAATTATCAGGGACCTTATATTTCATATAGTTATGTGGCACCACAGATGCCAGAGTTTTTATGAGGGTTTTTGCCCTCTTCCAGGTGTGGTCTATAATTGGGATAGCCCTTACAGATTTGCATACCTGCTCCTTGAAATCATACAAGAAGCAATCAGCTTGCTTCACAGAGCTAGGTAGATCAAAACGTGCTGCAGCCCTTTCCATTAAATTGTGGAAAACCCCTATATCTTCAGGATGGGAATTCGAGGGATGCAGTGCTGGTGGTGACGGAGTTGGGATTACATAATCATCCCACTCATCATGAGGTGGATGGGTGTCATTAATCTCAACCCTCTTCCCTGTCGTCATCAGATAATGGATCCTCCCTTAGCAGTGGAACAATAGAGGCTGATGTAATTCTTTGTGTCACAGGTGGTGGCATAGTTCTAGGAGTGGATAGAACAGGTAGTGATGTCGGAGGAAGTGTTTGTGGTTGCTGCGCAGTGTCTGTGAACCTTTTGCGGTAGTCCTGCACCATTGCCTGCAGATCTTGGACCAGTGAAATAGGTAGTTGCACTCTACTTGAGGAGGTGAAGTTTCTGAATGACCATGATAGTATGGATGTTGGTGTTTGCCATACGGATCATATTAATATCCATAATAAGATTCCTGTTCCTCCTCATCATCATCATGATATTTTACTTGTAACTCTGATCGACTATGTGCGTCTCCATATGGTCCTTCTTCTGAGTTATCTAACTCATCCAGCAAATGCTTTGGTGGATATGGGAACACCTTGCTAGGGGAAGTGTCATGAGGCTGTAGAAATTACTTAGAACTTTTTCTCGCCGTGGACAACATTGGCGATGAAGGAATCGTTGTTCCCATCAGCGGTGGTGGCGTCCATGAGTGCTTTGTCGATGGTGAGATAGAAGTGTGCAGTATGGGTGCATAAATGGATGAGATTGTCGTCATCGGTGTCGTCGATTGTGCTGACAATGAGACAGTGGTGACTGCCGCTGTAGTGGCCATCGTTGACAGGGAGAACGTAAATGGTACCTGGATGTTAGGTCTTATTGTCAGCAGTTCTGAAGACGTATGCAGTCGGCTAGAAGACTTGGTGGATGGAGTGGTAGGCACCAAGGTCGCACTTTTTGATGAGAATTGTTGTGTTTTCTCCTTTTTATGAGACTGAGGATGGGGAGTCGTTTGCGCCTTTCTTTTTTCCTCAGAAGTACCCTGATCCACGGATCTTTCTCTCTTCTGAAGCTTAACAGAAGTGTCACTCTCCTCACCTGAAGATGTACGTTTCACCTTCTAGGGCCATAGCAAAATCCTCGCCTCTCTGTCACACAATGTCTTGGATGAAAAAGAGTGACAAACCTTACAATCTTTCACAGTGTGCTTAGGATGAGGGCAGTAGAGATATTTTCTATGTGGGTCATCTGCATTTAATCTCTTCTCACAAGATCTGAAGGATCTCAAGAGGTCTTTCTTTGAAGTATCAGGCATCCTGATGGTTTTGAGCAGAATTAAAAACTGAGCAGAGCTCAGGGAGAATCCCTTCCACAATGTGCAGTAGAAAATCTTATGGAAACTTCCTCTTTTGGGAGTGTTATAGAGGGTGCTGTTGCCTGATTGGTAATAGTTTCAAATTTGATCCTTTTTTAATAAGGGCATAGGTAGGCTGTTGAATTGACTCTCCATTGCCATTGTAGCCTATGGTATTACTACATATTGCTTTACTATGGTACAGTGGGACTCCCACTTCGACAACAGGGAATGATTCAAGCATGTGAATCTATGAAAGATCCTGATGGACTACTCTTGAGAGGCAACCACCTTGTCTTCCAATCATCTTTGACAGATTGAAGCCTCGACTTGACCCATGCTGGTCAGCAAGGCATAGTAAAGACAAAAACTAGATTGTGGAGAAAATTTTGTTCTCCCATTTAGCCGAAATGGAAGAGACAGCAATAAAAGGCAATTGGACCACCAGTCCACTGAGGACAATCACCCGATCCCTAGCTCGAGCCAGATCTGATGTTTGTTGTTTTCCTAATAGGAGGCACCCCCTCTACTGGTCCTCTGCAGTAAAAGTTAACCCAAGGAAGTGAAAATCCCAGCCACTGACAGGCTAAGTATCTAAAACACTCCAAATCTGGCTCATCAGGGTCATTATCTGGTGGCAAAAGGCTTATGCATGCCTTGTAGTCCTTTGCATAGCTAATGCCACTGAGCACAACTTCTAATGGGCACTGTACTCATTCCTTAGGTACTATGGAAATGCACTGTACCTGACCCAGAGATGCCTCCCACCAACCGTTCATCTCTGCATTGTCAGGACAGTTACCTATACTATACTTCATCGCCCCTTCTGGGTTTTCACTCCACAGAGATACGGTAATGAGTGCAGCAGTGCTAATTGCGATATCAGTGCATCTCTTATCAATTTAAGAGATCATGTACTTGTGATGAACAGGCACAGCAAGAGCAAATTCAAACTACCGTTTGACCCCATGGACTTTGTCAGGTATAAAAGGAAATTGATAATCGCACAAAGAGATGAAGATGTCACCAGGAACATCTCGATTTTCAAAAGATTTAATGGACCCATGCTAACTCATCTGAGAGACTATTAAAATGACCGTATTAGCAAAGAATACACCTCCCTCAGTCTAGAGGTTCTAAGATTGTTGCCAAACTCTCCTTGTATGCCCTATGCCCTATGGCAAATGTACCAAAACCCACCTTCACATTTGCCATGATCCTGCTGAGAGGCCACACTTTCCTGTGCAGAGGGTTCACAGGAGGCCAGTGTAATCGCATACCTTTTATTTTCCACCCTCTTTATTGTTCAATCAAACTTGAAATAACCTAAGGTCCAAAAGTGTGCTTTGTATGTTGAGCGTTAAAGGCCCAGGTTTCTACTGATTATTGAAATACTGTTAAGGTTTTTCGTTGATGTTCATGTTAAGTCTCTCTCAAAATTCGGAAGATGTAGTATCGTGCATGCGACTCTGGGCAGATGAACATTCTGCAGTGTTCTACTGTTAGTTCATTCCGTGATGTAAGAGCGCTGTTCAAATAAAAGCCATTAAACCAAACTAATACTGCGTGCTCTCATTTATGCATTTAACTCCATCAGCGTCACCACCTCCACTGAAGACTCCCCTCTTGCCGCTGAACACCTGCATTTTCAGATTCGCACCGACCCGAGGACCACCCTCAGAGGATCCCTCGTCTACCGTCCTCCCGGACCTCGCGCCCCTTTCAGTGACACCATCGCCTACTTCATCTCCCCGCACGCCCTCGCCTCACCGGACTACATCCTCCTAGGCGACCTCAACTTCCATCTGGAACAAAACAACGACCCCAACACCACCACCCTGCTCGACAACCTCGCCAACCTCGGCCTCAAACAACTGGTGAACACTGCCACCCACATCGCCGGACACACACTCGACCCTATCTTCTCCGCCAGCAAACACGTCTTCTTCAGCCACGCCTCTGCCCTTCATTGGACCGACCACAGCTGCGTCCACTTCACATTCCGACGCAAGACCCGCCACCTCCGCACTCAACCCATCCCTCGCCGACAGTGGAACAAGATCCCTGAAGAGCAACTCTTCGCCGCACTCGCCGCCAACCAACCCACCCTCACCACCGACCCCAACGTCGCAGCCCTCAACCTCACAAACTGGATCTCCAACTGCGCAGACAACCTTGCTCCCCTCAAACGCTCGCAGCGACAGAACAACACCAAGAAACCCCTCTGGTTCTTTGACACCCTCAAAGAATCAAAGAAAACTTGTCGCGCACTTGAGAAAGCCTGGCGCAAGGACCGCACCACTGACAACATGACCGCCCTCAAGAACGCTACCCGCAAACACCACCACCTGATCCGCACTGCCAAAAGGAATTTTTTCACCGACAGACTGGACAAAAACAGCCACAACAGCAGAGAACTCTTCAGCATCGTCAAGGAGTTCTCCAACCCCAGTGCCAACGCCGTCACGCCCTCACAGGATCTATGCGAATCCCTCGCCACTTTCTTCCATCGCAAGATCAGCAACCTCCACGACAGCTTCGGACACCAGACCCAACCTAACACAACCGAACCCACATCCCCGACCATCACCCTCAACAACTGGACCCACATCAGCACGGAAGAAACCAAATCCATCATGAACTCTATCCACTCCGGCGCCCCTTCGGACCCCTGCCCGCACTTCATCTTTAACAAAGCCGACAACATCATCGCCCCGCACCTCCAGACCGTCATCAACTCTTCTTTTTCTTCTGCTACCTTCCCCGAATGCTGGAAACACGCCGAAGTCAACGCCCTACTAAAGAAACCTACGGCTGACCCGAGCGACCTGAAAAACTTCCGCCCCATCTCCCTTCTGCCTTTCCCAGCCAAAGTAATAGAGAAGACCGTCAACAAACAGCTGACCACCTTCCTGGAAGACAACAACCTGCTCGACCCCTCACAGACCGGATTCCGAACCAACCACAGCACTGAAACCGCCCTCATCTCAGTCACAGACGACATCAGAACCCTGATGGACAACGGTGAAACAGTCGCCCTCATTCTTCTCGACCTCTCGGCTGCCTTTGACACCGTCTGTCACCGCACCCTAATCACCCGCCTCCGCTCCACCGGGATCCAAGACCAGGCCCTGGACTGGATCGCCTCCTTCCTCGTAAACCGCTCCCAAAGAGTCTACCTCCCTCCGTTTCACTCAGAACCCACTGAGATCATCTGCGGCGTACCTCAAGGCTCATCACTCTTCAATGTCTACATGAGCCCCCTCGCTAACATCGTACGCAAGCACGACATCATCATCACCTCCTACGCCGACGACACCCAACTTATACTCTCCCTCACCAAGGACCCCGCCAGCGCCAAGACCAACCTACAAGAGGGTATGAAGGACGTCGCAGATTGGATGAGGCTCAGCCGCCTAAAGCTGAACTCTGAAAAAACTGAAGTCCTCATCCTCGGCAACACCCCGTCCGCCTGGGACGACTCTTGGTGGCCCACGGCCCTCGGCACCGCACCGACCCCCGCAGACCACGCCCGCAACCTCGGCTTCATCTTGGACCCCCTTCTCACCATGACCAAGCAAGTCAACGCCGTGTCCTCCGCCTGCTTCCTCACCCTCCGCATGCTCCGCAAGATCTTCCGCTGGATCCCCGCCGACACCAGAAAAACCGTGACCCACGCCCTCGTCACGAGCCGCCTGGACTACGGCAACACCCTCTACGCTGGGACCACCGCCAAACTCCAAAATCGCCTGCAACGCATTCAAAACGCCTCAGCCCGCCTCATCCTCGACGTACCCCGCAACAGCCACATCTCCGCACACCTGAGACACCTGCATTGGCTCCCAGTCAGCAAAAGGATCACCTTCCGACTTCTCACCCACGCACACAAAGCCCTCCACGACAAGGGACCGGAATACCTCAACAGACGCCTCAACTTCTACGTCCCCACCCGCCCCCTCTGCTCCTCTGGCCTCGCACTCGCCGCCGTCCCTCGCATCCGACGCTCCACGGCGGGTGGGAGATCTTTCTCCTTCCTGGCGGCCAAGACCTGGAACTCCCTCCCCACCAGCCTCAGGACCACCCAGGACCACTCCGGTTTCCGGAGACTCCTAAAGACCTGGCTGTTCGAGCAGCGATAACCACCCCCTTTGTCCCTAGCGCCTTGAGACCCGCACGGGTGAGTAGCGCGCTTTATAAATGCTAATGATTTGATTTGATTTGAACTCATGCCATTAGCCCAGAACACTAAACCCCCACACTGTTGAACGGATTTTCCTTCCAATCTTCTGTACCCCAGTGTTAAAAGCTGAAATGTACCTAGGCTGTCACCCATTTGTCTGTGCATCTTTACAGATAACTGGTGGAAGCCCTAAAGTTAGAGAATCCACCAGTAGAATTCCGTACACCATAGGGGTAGTATATAGCACTTATAGAAATTAGGATTGTCTCCATTACGACCAAACTCTAAATTGGGCCCTTGCATAAAGAAAACTTAGATGCATAAACGGTAACGTGAGTAAACGGGCATGTAGACTGTCAAATTTGGTTTTGTTCTGTCATGCAACATAGCATTTGCATTTTTTTCTTTTTTTTTTCTTTATCAATAGTAGGTGCTTCAATAAAAAAATTGCTATTTCACTACTACTTTCTCCACAACACTAGAGTTTTGGTGCCTCTTTATCTGAAGTCTGTGACCTTCTACATATGAAATAAACAGCGCTCCCCAAAACAGTGCTCAGTTTTACCTCAAATTGATGTCCCCACAATACCCTGTGATTGTGTTCACATTCACTGATGGAGGTAAATGATAACACCAAGAGTAATTAGTCGTGTTGTTCTGTTAATGGTTACTCAAAGTGGCTAAGTTAAAAAAAAAAAAAATTAAAAAAAAAACAAAAAAAAAATAGGTACCATGTTTCCATGTGCCTTTTGATTGCCGGTAGTTTTCTTTCATTTCATTATTACTGTCCCTAAAAATTATAAAGCATAACTGTAGATACATACAAAAATGTGCAAACGTTATTTTGTATGGAATAGTTTACTTATTAACGACAGAATTTGATGGTGTAGCAAAGTGTCTTATGTTAGAAAGATTGCATGATCAACCCAAGTGGTCTCCTGTCTCTGAGGACAAGCAGAATCCATGTAACATGCACTTGAATTCATTGTCTGGAAGATTTGTTCTTTTTTTTGTTTAAATCGAAAAAAGTTTCAATCTGCGTCAGGCGTTAGGGTGATCTCAATTCTGCAGGAAGGTGTTTCATTAAAGACCTAATTGATCAGAGAAGGATCCTCCACCCATGATATCAGCTTCCCTGGTAGGGAAGTCTCCAAACACGTAGTAGGAAAAGGTGCAAGAATTTGTACCAGTCCAATGATGTGTGCAGCAGAAGCGGGGTGTAGCTCATAGGTGTTACCTACTTTTACTAAGAGTTACTAGGTCCTACTGAACCATATTGTGTTTTAAAGTGAAGTCTCGTACATGTTTTACCACCCACTATCATACTGCAATCCTTGCGCTTAGTGCCCCAAAGGTCTGATTCATTAATACCTGCTTAACCCCAGACCCCTTGGCACTACACCAACAAGAAGCAAATACTTGAGCTGTCTTGCGGCTAACCCACCATTGTTCATGTGTGCTATTCAGTCACGTCTGGTTTTTTACGCTTTACATCTCCATAGGGTACATGTTCACCCACCCTAGAAGAAAGATATACTGTCTCTGGCAGAAGAGTAAAGTGGAAGAGCTCCTATAACCCTCACTACCATCACTCTGCGTGATTTATGACAAGCAAGCTTTAGCCATCCTCAACTCTGATGACTTGAATGCAAGGGCATCCTCCACCAGATTATGGTTCAGGAACAAGTGGCCAGTGTTTTCCAACATCATCAACGTACCCACTTGCTCAGGTCACGTTATGTCGTTTTCCAAACATTTTGCTGATCTGGGCTTCGAGGTGAATTACATGAGTATGTTGGTTCAGTCATAGTTCAGGCATAGATCATACATTTATGTAAGTTCTGTAAATCCAATGGTGCAAGTTTGTTTCTGATGTGTTTTTCCAAAAGCGGTCCACCTAACATGTATGCTGACTGACTTAATTATTTTTAAATTCCTGTGCATCCACATATATGAAAGGATATAACAATCTTACTTCTGTAAAGGTGTTGACCTGGGAGAATAATGTGCAAACCATCAGGGGACGTAAGCTCTTGTATATAACTGACACAGGATTGAATCTTACATTTCTCAAAGGTAATTAAGAAGATATTGTGTAAAGCAGAACAATTTTGGACATCAGCTAAAACAAAACAATTTTTCACTTGTCTTCTACTTAGTACACAAACTTCACTAATGTATGTATCGACACGCTGGGTGACCTAGCATTGCTAGTACTATATTATTACATTGACTTTCTTGATATATGGAAGATGTTTTACAGCATGTAGTGGTACAGTTCCTTACATATGTAGAAGCAACACAAGTTGGTCTTCAACGGACTGGTGTATGAAAGATTTCCTAGCAATTGTGTAGGAAAGTTTTAATTCTATTAAGGACACAGAGGCAAGGATTATTCTTATTTCCTTTTCTCCAATTTATTGCTCAGCAGCCAAATTATAACTATCGTCCACACAAAGGAGTACAAATCCCATGAGTTCTTGAAAGAAACTTCTATGGTCCCCACATGCTGTGGAGACATATCACAGTCTGTCAAGAAAGAAATACGAAAATCTTCCCTACCTAGTTGAGGGAAAGGACAATCCAGATGACCCTGATCACAGCAATGAGTCGGGTGACACAGTGGCTTCTAGCCAACTGTGTCGACCTGAGAGTGCCACCAAAAAAAAAAAAAACTGTGTGGAGTCTGAGCCCACTGAGGACAGGCAGGGGATTAGGGGACCCCAAAGTATGACCCCCCCACCTGACTGTCTCTTCCCTGAGTTTCCAGAAGCCAGAGCGACCCCGCCTAACTGAAAGAATTTTATGAGGTCATGCACCTCATCTTTGAGCAGCCTGACCCCTCTGGAGAGCTCTCAGGCCCCACCGGCCCAGGCTTCTACTGGCAGGTTCACCCGCCGCACCAATAGAACCCTAAGAATCTGGTGACTGGTCTGGAGAGACAAGCAACCTGAACCTTACTCAGCATCCAGACTCCCCAAATCAGAGCCAGTGCCTTATTAGTATGAAAGGCCTGTAGTGGGTGATAAGTGGGAGGGGGTCTGCGGACCATTATGGCTATCAGACATTAGATGATCCTCAGGACACCTGGTATGAGGGTCTGGCAGGTGCCAGTGGCCTGGACACCCCTCCCCCCCCCCCCCCCCAGACACTGGCCTCGTCTCTCCTCCTACCGTGGCTATGGAGGAGGGTGCCTTATTTGCTATGGTGGTGCAGAGGGCGGCTGGGATCCTGGAACTTTCGCTACCTTCTGTGGCAGTCAAGACAAAAGTTGATGGAGGTGTTTCAGCCTGGAGTTGCCCGGACAGAACCTTTACTCGCATTTAATGAAGCCCTTACAGACGTCCTTCTTGGGGCCTTGTCCAAGTCCTGCACAGGGGCTCCTGTGCATAGGATAATTATCCACCAACCTTGCCTCGCCCCAGGGGACCCCATTTTCTTTACACAGTACCCCACTCCAGAGCGCTTGGTAATCCTGGCTTCCACGTCTAAAATTATTAACCATGGTGCATTTCCTACCACTCCACCAGATAGGGAGTCCAAAAGGCTGGATACCTTCGGGAAGAGGATGTTCTCTTCTGCCAGTCTCACTGTGGTCAGTGAACACCACATGCCTCTTGAGCGATACTCCCATACGATCTGGGACTCTGTTGCGCAGATGCTGCTGCTGGTCTTGGAAGAGGCCTGAGCCTTATTCTCTCAAGCAATTGTTGATGTGAGAGATGCAGCAAAGTTCACCATAAGATGTGGGCTGGACACTACTGACTTGCTAGACGGAGCGATTTCCTCCTCAGTGGCCCTTAGGCACCAAACCTGGCTGAGAACAACTGGCTTTTCGGGGGACGTGCAAGCTTTGCTCATTGAAATGCCCCTTGATGGCTTCCCATCTGTTTGGTGAAAAGGCATACTCCGCACTGGAACGTTTCAAGGACAGTAGAGCTATAGCCAGGTTCTTGGGTCTTTCTAAGGCCCGTCACCAATCCCTGTCCGCCTTCTGCCATGGAAGAGGGTTCCAATCACATCTCTACACTCCCAGCCACCACGGCCTGCAAGTTCTGCAATCTTTTCATGGCAAGGACACAGTACCTACAGACTACATGGTACAGTCAGCCACTTGAGGTCAGTGATATACCACCATAGATTTTTTCAGTTTGCCCAAAGGGTCAAGTCCCTCATCTTTTGTGACCACTCCCTTCCCATGCCAACCTCTTAATGACAATCTGACGAGGACCACCTCTCCTTGCTCCACCAGAAAGAGTTAGCTGTCTTGGCCAAGGGAGCTATAGAGAGGGTGACAGCATCAGAAGTAGGTAGTGGTTGCTATTTCCATTATTTTTCTGGTGTCCAAGAAGGACAAAGGACTTTGTCATATCCTAGACCTGCCCCTCCTCAAGTGCTTCCTGAAAAAGGAGAAATTCAAGATGCTCATGCTCGCACAAGCTCCGTCTGTCCTAGATCTGGGAGACTGGATGCTAGCGTTGAACTTGCAGGGCACCTACTTCCACATTCCGGTCGTGCCTGCCTACAGATGTTACCTGTGGTTGTAGGTGGGCCAAAACCTCGTCCAGTGTGCTCTACTCTCTTTTGGCCTTACCAGCACCCCTTGGGTGTTCATGAAGTAATGGCAGTGGTTGCAGCTTATCTATGGAGGACAGGGATTCCAGTCTTTAAATCTCAGCAATTGGCTGTTGAAGGCAGGCTCATCCTAGGCAGTCATCTCCCACCTCCAGACTATGGATAACCCTCTGCACCTGCTGGGGTTCACTATCAATGTGTCAAAGTCACACCTGACTCCCTCAGACGCTCAGTTTTATCAGAGCTGTTCTGAACACAATGCAGTTACTGGCTTATCCTCCTGAGTGGAAAGTCCAGGATATTCAGGCTATGATATCAATGTTTCATCCTCTACCCTGGATTTTGGTGAGATGACCTTGAAGTTGTTGGACCTTATGGCCTCCTGCTTGGAACACATGCCCTCTGGCATATGCCGGACCTGAAGACCCAGTGGAATCAGCTGCAGGGAATCACTCTGAAATGGTCCCGATCTCAGTGGGAACTGCAAAATATCTGCAGTGGTGGCTAACACATAGCAATTAGGTCTGTGGAAGAACCCTCTCCTTTCCCCAAACAGAGCTGTCTGTAGTGACAGTTGCATCACTCCTGGGTTGGTACAGCCATACGGGAGAGGTGGAGATCAGAGTACTTTTGTCTCCTTTCGAATCCGGGCTCCACATCCATCTTTTGGAGTTTCGGATGATCCAATTGGCTTTGAAAGCTTTTCTTCCTTCAGTCATGAGAAGGCTAGTGCACGGACAACACCACTGCCATGTGTTACTGAACAAACAAGGTGGAGTGGGGTTATGGACCCTATGCCAACAGGCTATGTGCCTCTGAACATGAGTTCAGAAGATCATCAAGAATGACCGCGCTGAGGTCATTTTTGTGGCTCTGAATTGGACACAGGGAGCGGGTCTCCTGAGCTGTTGAGCATGAGCAAAGGTCCTCCGATCAGGCTGCCTCTTCAGAAGAACCTTCTGTCACAGCAACTGGGAAGAGTCAAGCACCCGAATCTGAAAACATTTTGCCCTCAGGCATGGAGATTGAGCAGCAACAGTTGCTGTCTTTCAGACTGCTCTGTTATACTGGCAGCCAAGCATCCCTTAACCAGTGGTATATGCCGTCCATTGGAGTAAGTTTGTGGCATGGTGTACAGAAAAGCATGTTAACCCTCTATCCACACCCTTTTCCCATGTTCTCTTATTTAGTATTTCTTTTTGCCCAGCAAGGTTGTGCTCTGGGCATTTTAAAAGGGTTACCTTTCTGTAATTTCTGTGGTTGCCAGATCAGCCATCCCTTTTCAGACCCCCTATTGTACATCGGTTCCTAAAAGGTCTCCAACACATTTTTCCACCAGTGCCTTTTATAGAGCCCCAGTGGGATCTAAGTCTGGTTCTCAATTTTCTGATATGCACTCCCTTTGGGAGGCTCCACAAATGTCCACTCAGACTTCTCTCCTTCAAAAAGGACTTACTAGTGGTAATAACTTCTGCTCAGAGGATCAGTTAGCTACAGGCGCTCGCTGCACATCTTCCATACCTCACTTTCTACCCTGACAAACTGGTTCTTCGAATTAGGGCATCTTTCTTGCCAAAATTGGTTATCACTGTCCATGTAGGCCAATACATCACTTTGCCTACCTTTTACACTCTGCCTCACCCCTCTAAAGAAGAGGAGAGACTTTACCGACTGGACCCAAAAAAACATTGTTGTTCTACTTTGATGCACTCATGAGTTCTGGTTGGATGATCAGTTCCTCCTAGGATATGTTGGAGCCACAAAAAAGTAAGACAGTGCAAAAGCAGGCCATCTGGCAATGGATAGTTCTCTACATTGAAATCTGCAACCCCTTGCAGGTTTGCGTGTTCATTCTATCAGAGCCGCAGGGCCAACTACTGTGTTAGCTCATGGAGTTCCTGTCTTGGGTATTTGTCAGGCAGCAACATGTGTTTTTTTTTATTTATTTTTTTAAACACACTTTTACAAAGCACTACTGCCTGGACAGTGAGGTCTGGTGAGGGGGTCATTTTGCCCGTTTGGCCCTACAATATTTCTTAGTATAATACATATTTGTTAGACCTGGCAGCTTTTTGGCGTGTCTCCCCTGTCTTTTTGCCTTCTGACCTGTTTTATGGTTTACTGGACTCTGTTTTTGCAGGTTTACTGTCTCTGCGCACTTTACCACTGCTGATCAGTGCTAAAGTGCAACTTCACCCTAGGTAAATTGTACTGTTGATTGGTTTACCCATGATTGGCATATTTGATTCCCTAGTAAAGTGCCCTAGAGGTGCCCAGGGCCTGTAAATCAAATGCTACTAGTGGGCCTGCAGCACTGATTGTGCCACCCACATGAGTAGCCCTGTCCACATGGGTCAGACCTGCCACTGGAGTGTCTGTGTGTGCAGTCTTAAACTGCCAATTCGACTTGGCAAGTGTACCCACTTGCCAGGCCCAACCCTTCCCCTTTTGTACATGTAAGGCACCCCTAAGGTTGGTCCTAGGTAGCCCCATGGGCAGGGTGCAATGTATTTGAAAGGTAGGACATGTACTGGTGGTGTTGTACATGTCCTAACAGTGAAATACTGCCAAATGTGTGTTTCACTTTTGCAAGGCCTATCTCCCTCATTGGTTAACAGGGGCCCAGAAAATAACTTTAAAGCGCATATTCCCTTTGAGGGCAGATAGAAATATGAAGTTTGGGTTGTCTAAACTCACAATTGAAAAATACATCTTATAGTGAAGTTGTTTTTTAGATTGTGAGTTTGAAAATGCCACTTTTAGAAAAGTAGGCACTTTCTTGCTTAAACCATTCTGTGACGGCCTGCTTGTGGATTCCCTGTCTGGGTTAGTTGGGCAGTTGTGAATTCCCTCTTGACAGTGACAGAAAGGTGTCTGGGGTGTAGCCTGCATATCCTGATGGGCTACCTGAGCTAACGTGGAGGGAGGAGTGGTCACTTACACCTGAAAGGACTATGCCTGCTCTCACACAATGCAGTCTGCAACCCCCTAGTGTGCGTCTGGGGCCTGGCCTGGACAATGAAGGATCTTGCAAACACTTGAGACTTTGCTTTGAAGTTTGCCAACTTTAAAGCAGAATGGGGTATAAGAAGACCCCAAACCACATACTTTTAGAATCTTTCTGGAATCAAGAGGAACCTCTACCCGGGAGAAGAGCTGGAGAAGGAGTACTGTCCCTTTGCTGTGTTGCTTTGCTGGACTGGACTGCAGTTGCTGCTGCTGCCTGAAACAGTGCAAAGGGTGAACTTTGCTGTGTGTCCTGGTTGAGAAAGTTCTCCAAGGGCTTGGAGTAGAGCTTGCCTCCTGTTGGAAGTCTCAGGGACACCAAAGACTTCAGTTTCCTCCACCTGCAGCACTGGGAGCTGTGTGTTTTGTGCTGTTCAAGAGGAGAAACCACTGTGCCGCCGTTAATGAGACCACTGGCCTGCACTTTGATCTGCCGATGCGGCACAGAGCTGCACTGCCCTGCTTCGCACCTCGACCCTGGTCTCACCGATGCCGTCATCAAAGAACTTCATTGAGCTGCTGCTCACACAGCAACCTGTGGGCCCGCTCTCCGGCATCGCCTTGCTCACACCGAAGCCGGGGCATCACTGACACCGCTGATCCTGTTGGCACTGGCGCTGCTGCCTGCACTGTGGCCTGTGGACACCGCTCGTGAGGAGCACGAAGCACCGTCCCGTCCCGCACCGCAGTCCCAGTATGCCAACACCATCGACTCCAGTGTCGTCACTAGACATCCCTGCCTGACCATGGCCTGTGGACACTGCTCATGAGGGTCATGAAGCACCGTCCCGTCCCGCACCGCTGGCTTGGGCATACCGGCTACTGCGCTTTAGCAACTGTGACGCCGCTGCCTGCACTGTGACCACCCCGTCACCCCTCTGGGCGGCATTACTGAGCTGCTGCCTGCAGCGTGACCTGTGGGCACCGCACGTTGCTTCGCACCACAGCCCCGACGCCATCCACACCAGCGCTCCTGACTTCATCAGCCCGGAGTTCGATCCGCATTACGTGTGACTTCAAGGGCCTGACGACTCCAGCACCGACTCCGGAAACCAACACAAGCGATGCCGCTCCCTGCGAGGATCACAACGCCCTGCAATTCCAAAGGTACTGTTTGCGGGTCTTCCAGACACCACAGCTGGCCCGCGACACTGTGGCTGGCCTGAACTGTTGGGTTTGTTGATCACAACGTCATGATAGCCCGAGGTGGAGCTATTGACTTCAAGGAACTGTATTTTTGAGTAAATCTTGCAGAATTCATATATTTATTACTGTGTGGTGGATTTTTATCGTATTTGGGCTTGTTTTATATAGCTAAATATTGGCTAGTTTTCTAAAATTTGTGTGGTGTCCTTTTGTAGTGTTTTCATTTATTACTGTGCGTTATGTGCAAATTCTTTACACATTGCTTTTCAGATAAGCCTGACTGCTCATGCCAATCTGCCAAGGGGGTGAGCAGGGGTTATCTGAGTGGGAATCTCCCTTATCCTGACTGGAGTGAAGGTTCCTACTTCGACAGAGTGCAAACCGACTTCCAACTAGAGACCCCATTTCTAACAATATTGCAGTCACACCTCCAGGGAGGTATTGCTTTGGTATCTATTCTAATGTAAGGAGCCTGCGGATAGAAGTCTGTTGGATGAACAAGTTTCTTCCCTTTGGTAACGCCTTATCTGGTAGAGACTCTATCTAGCAGCAGATTCCTTACCAACCACCCATCCTCCCTACTCTGCGGCCAGATAATAGAGATCAGGATTTATCCCTACAAGCGTAGAGATTTACTCACCAGTGGTCATTGTTCCTCATGGCTCCGCCCTTCTGGTGTGGAAGGTTGTAATAGAAACAGACATCTGAATGCTGGGGTGGCACCTACATAGGCACTGCGCAAGTCATAAACAACGCTACTTCCTGCACGCAGGGGTGCTGCTCAACAAAAGGTTCTTGATTCAGCCTGATTCCTGGGTAATATTCTCAGGTAAGGAATCTGGGGCTAGATAGAGGCTCTACCAGATAAGGCATTACCAAAGGTAAGTAACTTGTTCATCTTGGCATCAAAGAGTTGTCACAATACTAGTTTCCATCTTATCACACAGATTGCTGAATCTCAGCACATTGGTATCCCTTACTACACCTCTGCCAATGGGTGCCCCACAAGGCTCCGTGCTGGGGACCGATCCTCCTCCTCTTCTTCCTCCACACTAAATTTATTGGCCAACGATCACTTGACACTTGGTTTCTCAAATCACCTCTATCTGCATCTCTGCCCTCCATCACTGGATGACTATCAGATCTCTTAAGCTGCCCCCCCCTGGCTCCCCCACAAAAAACAGGAACTTTCCTGTCACTTCAGCACCTGTCTCTGTTCACCACTCTATCCACTTCTCCCATGACCTCACCCAGAAACCTTGCTAAATGGTTCTGTTTCCATGGGTTTGTTCTCCACCTACAAATGATTATGGAAACATGCATATCTAATACATTCACAGGAACAAGGTTTAAACTATTGAGGATTAGGGAAATATGTGCGTAGGTTCCTTTCTACACATCCATAATTGATTCTAGAACTATTGGTCTCCGTATCAAGATATAGAATATACAGCTTGTGTGTACTGTATACATAAACCATGGCTTTACACTACATTCCAAGGTGTCTTACCAGTCCAGATGATGCACCTTGACATTTGTATCCTTCTGGGTAAAAATGGGTAAAAAAAGGTAAGATGGAAGTATCCATTTCCGTATCTGAAGAGAGCATATTTGTTTGGTGGATTTGGAGAAGCGAGATGGAAGCAAACTTATTTGGCACAACTCCACTATACTCACATTCCTATGTGAAGTATAGCTGATAGTATAACTTAATTGGCACACTCATAAATTGCAACTGTTGAGGACACATTGAAAAGCACTGGACTTTCTGGGACTTAATGTGCTTTGATAGTTTAGAAACTATTTACGGCTACATATACGTTTTGACTTCCGTTCAATTTATGTAACTTTTCTGTTACAATTGAAGGTTCCTATAAAATAATCTGAATTGCAGTTGATTGGTGCAAAACATCAGGATGCCTTATACTTTGCATAAAATTGCAGTTTACTAGGGAGATATTACAGTTTAAAAGACAAAATAACTATTTTGGCATTAATTATTACCAGCGCCAAGTTTGGAACTATTTCAAAGGAAATAAAATGAGTGTTGTTTTATATTAGAAGGATTAGATTTGTTTCCTAGACTTTATTGAAGAAATCTGGAAAATGGATAATAATGTGTAAGCCTTTGCAGTTACTTTCATTTTGGTCAGTTGAGTTTGAGTATGCATGGTGGAATCTTCTAGATAATACAGATACAATAACTACCCTTTGTTCAGTGTGCAAACGGGTTAAATTCAATATTTAAGGTAAAAGTAAGCTGACCTTTACATATACTGTACTGTGTCAAGAAAAATGTGACTGAAGGGCTGTGGTTTTTGCAGAGCCATAGCCTGCACAAGCAAGCCATATTTAGGCATATTTTATTTTTTTTAAACAAAGCACATCTGGTCCATTTCCAACAGCTATCTGAATGTGTTTTCTGGAACAAATGGTTTCAATTTCTTTATACGTTCTGTAATCATTATTGCCTAGGCTTTAATCCAAGAGTCGATTCTCAGACCGACCATTCCTCTCGCTTTTCACTTGAAGGCCCTGTCCACTTTCACTCTGGTATTCTACTTAAGCAGGAATTTAAATCAATATTATTGCTACTGCTGGATAACAGAGATTTCTGACATGAATAATTCTTAAGCTTTGGCGCCTGTTAAGGTTAATTTTTATAGTTTCTGTGATTTCATAAGGGACAACTGGGAGCTAAGTTTCTGCTGTATCTTTGACATCTACAGAACATACTGCTTACAAAGAGTTCAGAACTCCAAATCACAAAAAGGGAATGATACAGCAAAGCATGTGAAATTGTGGAAGATGCCAACTCGGGAGACATTTTTATTATAGATTTTTAAATTCAATATGAATGGCTTTGTAACTCTCACTCCTCAGATTGATAGCTTTGTATCACAAAGTGCCTCCCTCAATTTGTACTTTCTGTAGACACATGATTTATGGAGACAAAGTCAAGGAAAATGTTACCATACAAATGATTTTCAACTGAACGCTGCGTTTATTTCTGGACTTCATTTAAAAAATAAAAAAAAAGCGGTGGCCCATCTCTAGCCATCTGGGATGCAGGATCCGCAATTCAGTCTTAAGTTGGTGGAAAGATTAAATTGATAACTAGTAGTAAGTTGATAGTGTAGGACGTCCAGAATCTCAATTAATGACTTGAATGGTTAAATTAATGAGAATAGTAGAGGTGCAGGTAGTATTATACATTTCTTAACAACAGTCTCTAGTGCTCCTGCTGCCTTTGCACATTTTGAATGTTACATTTCTATATTTTTTTACTTTTGTGTATGAATGGATGTGACCTGCATAAAATCATTTGGTGTCCTTGATTGTTGAGTAGCCGCTGTCACTGAGCTTCAACTTTTCACGTCCGAGTTGCAAAATCCTTTAAGTCTTTGAAATATTGCATCCGAGGAATATAGACACACGTCTCTGAATGTTGTAAAGAACATTGTGAGATGTTTGAGCTGGAGACTGATGAGATGTACCTGAAGGTTAGAATTTTCTGGGCTATGTATGTATTTGGCATTTGTATAGTGCAAATCTAACTGAAAAACAGCAGAGCTCTTACAGGCAAGCATACAGTCAACAAATGTTAGGAGAAGTATTTGAATAGTTAGCAGATTGTAGATAGCAGAAGTATACTGTTACTGCATTATGTGAAGTTTTTGTAAAAAAGATCTTCAGCTCTTTCCTAAATCAGAGCGACATTAGAGCAGCGCTGATGCATAAGGGTATTTTGTTCGGGTTCCTGGGTGCATAGATGGAAAAGGCCTGCTGCATTTTTTACACTTAGTCTCCAGTCTGATGGTGTCCTGGCTTGGGTGTGACAAAAGCCTCCAGAGATGGTGAGCTTTTCTGCAATATGAGTGGGGGTGATTGTTGGGACGGCTTTGTATATGATGCAGCTGGTTTTGAAGAAAATACAGATGGGCACGGAGAGCCTTTGGAGTACAGGATGGTGGTGATGTGATCATATTTTCTCAGGCGCTTAGTTAGATGTGCTGTGGTGTGTAGAAGTCCCCTAAAGTGAGCCATTGTGAAATTTGGGAGGCTATCGAATAGAGGGTTACCCCCCAAACTGATGCAAGAGTACGGGCACTTGAACAGCAGTTCTGAATGTGCTTTCTGGAACAAATGGTTTCAATTTCTTTAGTAGAAAGAGCTGAGACCAGGTAGTCTTTGTTTTGTTGGTAGTGTGCTCCTTGAGGGTGAAGTTGGTGTCCAGGTTCAATCCAAGTGAGTTTGCATTTGGTGAAAGCTGGGGTTTGAAGCCATCAATGTTCATTTCATTGAGCCAGGTTGTACTATTTCTTGCATGTTCTTGGCAAATCATGGACATTCTGTCTTAGAGGGGTTGAACCTCAGGTAGGTGCTAACATCCAAATCTGACTGAGGTGTAGGCAGTATTTGAGGCAGTGCGTGTCTGGAGCAGAGGGGACTTTCAAATTGAGATGTGTATCATGAGCATATTGGTGAATTTTGATGCTGGTAGTTGTGAGCAAAATCCCTAAGGGGATCAGTGTAGAGACTAAAGATGACAGAGGATACTATGGAACCTTCAGGAATCCTACGGATGATAAAGATCTTTTGGGATCTGAGGATGACCACATGAACAAACGAGTGTCATTGCCTGTGAATCACATTTGAGACTTCAGGGTGAATGAGGGTGGAATGATGTAGTGGTCAGCTTTATCGAAGGCAACTGAAAGATCCAGCAATATCAGGAGGCACGGGCCATCTTCATGTATGCTTAGGAGGGCCTTGTCTGTGATGTGTAAGATAACTGTGTCCATGCTGCACCGTAGTATGAACCCATTTGGTAGTTGTGAAGGAGATGGTTAGTACTAATGTGATTCTGGAGTTAACAGCAGAATGTTTTTTTGATTATCCTGCCAATTAAGGGTAGGTATGTGATGAGCCGATAGTTGGTGAGGTCATCCAGGGCTAGTATAGGTTACTTTAGCAGTGGGAGGATCAGGCCTGTCTTGGCACAATCTGCAAGAGATAGGTTTTTTGTTTTTTAAGGATGACCATTGTGGCATTCTACAAGAAGTGGGGGTGGGTGAAAGAAGAGTGGTAGGTTTGGTGTTGTCGATGGGCTGTCATATCTTCTGTGTTGAACTGAAGACAATATTATTGGCATTGCTCTTGCCTGTTGGGTATGGGATAGGAGGGTCAGGAAGGAGATTAGTGCAGTGGTTGATTTTCTTGAAAATCTTTCTGGTTCTGTTGATTCATTGATATTGCTGGGATAGTACTTTGCTTTGGCTGATGTGATGAGCTGTTCGTGTGTTGCACGGATGGACTTCAGGATCAATAGGTCATCCAGACTTTTGTTTTTCTTCCATTTTGTTTCCTGTCTTTGGATGGAGAGTTTATTGTAAGCAAGGTCGTTAGTCTTCAGTGTGCTGAAGTTTTTTGCTTGCATTTGCGAAGTTTACTTGGAACTCGTTTGTTCTCCTAGCTCTCCGAAAAAAGTTTTGAATTAGTTTTGAAGAGTGCTGGTGACAGGTGTGGATTTGGCAGGAAGAGAGAGATAAGTTCAAGCATTAGGTTGTAGATAGAGAAGCCTTTGAAAAATCTTAAGGTTTGGAATTCTCTCTTAAGTTGACCTCGGTTTGTTGGTAGAAAGCTGAGCAGGGTGATGAGGATGGCAAAATGTGTGGCGTTGTGTGTGAGTTGTTTGAATGTGATTGTTGGAGATGTTGAGAAGACGAGTCAAGGATGTGCCTTTAAGCATGTTGGTTAGGTGACAAGCTGAGTGTGTCTATAAGGTCGAGGAAGGCATCTCTGGTTTGTTTTTTTGCTTATATTTTTTAGCTTATGTTTTCTGGAAGGTTGAAGTCACTCAAGAGCGCATTGTGGATGTGTTAGATGGATGAGGTGGCAAGAAGAATTAATTAGTTAAAACCTTGTTCTGCCTTGACGACCTTTAGGTTTGAAAGGTGGGGGGGTTGAATTGCAGAGTGGGAAGTGGCTTGTCAGGAGCTCCATGGAGTTGAATATTACTTGCTTGCATATGGTGCGGGACTGGGACAATGTCCGGATAACAGAGAGACCCCCTTCCTCATTATGTGTGCAGACCACACAATGGATGTTGTAGCCTGCGGTAATAAAAATGTATAATATACACACGTTTGAACTGTGTTTTTGTGATGAACAGTGCACCAAGCTTGTGATGAGATCTGTGACGCCTTGTGCACGGAGTACCACAGAGTATGAGCATACATCTGAATGTGTATGTTTCGTAGTTTGATAGTGTGTGATACTTAGTGGAATGTGTATGAGGTTGGGTCTGTGTGTTGTGAGGATGCTTTCAGTGTTTGTCATCCAGGTCTTGGTGTGATCGAAAGGATTAGCAGTATGGGGTGCTGGGTGAGGCACATGCTTATAATTTACTTTGTAGGTTTCAGTAGAACTTGGATTCTAGCCCAAGGCCCTTCCTGGTCCTAGCAGGACTAAACAGGCAATACTATTCTCTGTGTCCATATTTTACTGGAAAAGCCCAGGTGGTGAGATTCTCTAAAGTGTTGATTGGAGTAGGAAGAAGGCAGGAAGGGTTGTCACTTCCTGTACAGGGGTACCTGGAAATGCAGTGATCTCACTTCCTGTGGCGATTATTAATGGGAAATAAAGTCTGCTTGCCTGGCGTCTTCTTTTAAGGTGTCTCTGGTTGAAAACCAGTGATGTCACTTTCTGTGGAAATGGATGATGGGGAATGAAGCCCTCTTGCCTATTTCTTGTTTTAATGATGGTTTTGGCAGGAAACCACTGTTAATACTTTCTGCACAGATGAATCCTAGGAACTTAAGTGGTGCCACTCCCTATGGAGATATATGATGGGGATTGTCTGTGTGATAAAGTTGTTGAACACTCACATGCCTGTATGTTTGCGATGTGAACCACTAACATCTGTGACTATTCTAGATGGTGACATATTTCATTGTTAAAACTGTAGATTGCTGTTTAGTGGCTGAATGTTAAGACAGAAGTGTCCTGTGTCATGTCCCTGAATGTTACAGCAGAAGAATACAGTGGCATGTCTCTCATTGTTGCTCCATGTCTTTGAATATTTGAGTTGAGCAAACATTGACGTGTCGGCAAATACTGAATCCAAAGACAGTTGATTTACTTTTGTGTTCTGGAGCTAAAGAGCGCTGAGCTAGTTCTCTTAGTGTTACAGCTGACAAAAGCTGCAGTATGTCTTTGGATGTTCGAGCTGAGAAGCATTATGATGAAGGATGCTTATGTGCCTTTCAGTGTTAAGGCTAAATAACCCTGTAAAGCATATTTGAATGTTTCAGATTAAGAATGCTTTAATATGTTTATGAATGTCAGAGCAGAACATTGAGATATGCTCAAAAGGCAAAGTTAAATATTGTAACCTGCCAATAAATCTTCAAGCAGCAAAAGTCTTATGTGGCTGTCCCATCTGTTCTTGCCCAAGGACACTGTGACATGTCTCCAAATGCTAGAGTCAAAGAAAGTTCTGAATTGTCTGAACAAGAGATCTGTATAATACGAATGTTATATAACTGAAGAATATTCGGGCATTAGTTTGAACCATTTAGAGCTAAAAAAAAAAAAAAAAAAAAAAAAACTATTTTAGCTCATTGGAAAGTCAATTAAAATGAACTGGGAGATTTATATAGATGCAGTGGGAGTATTTGAAGTACAAGCATGATATGCAAAAGTACATGCATCAGGGTTGTACACCTGAGGGCTTGGCTTCCTTGGTCCTCGCCACATTGTTTTCCTCTCTGGTGTGGAAGTGTGGTGGTGCTATTGAACTTTCATCTAGTCCATGCTTTCCAACTCATCCATATAGCATGTGTCTCTGTAATACTTTGGGGATTGTTTGGAAAATTGAATGTTTTTATTCATTTAAAAATAAGTAATCCCCCTTTTACCTCATATCTCCCCTCCTTGGCTATTATCTAACGTCATTGCCTCTGTTACAGGGCAGAGGACGGGTGATTTCCTGGGTACGGAGTGTGACAATAACAATGACACGGGCCTCGCTCCTGGGAACATGCTGGATAATTCGCTGTGCTATGAGGCCTGCTTAGCTGGTGAGTGGCAGTCTGATGAACATGAACTTACAACTGTCACTCACTCATGCCACAAACCCCACCACCCCCCAAAAAAAATTAAAGAAATGATTGATTCATCATGTAGGATGCATGCACAAATTGTTATGGGACATTGACGTTGGGCTGTGCAGTGGTCACTTGTTTAAAAGAACCAGTGAAGTTTATTGGAATGTCCTGGTTTCTTATACTAGTGAATTTAATACGTGTTTGCTTTTGCCTTCATCCATAGCTCCTTTACTAAACTATTTGTCCATTCCCCATCAAGAAGTGTGTTTGGCCCCTTATTGATTGTACAGAAGGGTAGTACCACCGGCTATCACGCCTATTGGAGTGTTACCTCTTGCTCATCCAGAGGGCCTCAGCATCCCCACCTATAGTGAGGCTCTGCTTTATTGGTAGACCCTTACATTTCTCCATCATTAGGTCACTGAAAGGACACAAGCCTGCTCTCCAAAACAGGGCCTTGCCAAACTGAGCCCAGTACTGCTAGCCTCAACTTGTATATGTGTTCCCTAGAAAGGCGAAGTTTACTACTCAAAAGCGGGTGTGTGGTCTTTCATAAGTGGTTCGAAGATTGTTGGTATAGGGCATGCATCGGTCTGATCTGTGCGTGTCTGTGTTTAGGATGATAATGAGAGAGATGAATCAGTGGATCCGTCTCATCCATAGCTTGCAGTAGCACACCTTTTTTCTCTGGTAGAAAGGCTCAGGTCTGCCATTAATCCCGGGACCTTTGGTCACAAAGGTTAGCCACTGCTGACTGGCCTCACAGAGCCAAACAAAGAGAGTAAATTGTCTTATTTTGGTAATACTTACTCAGTCACAAACGTTACAGCTTTAAACCCTCCCTCCCCAACCACCTCAAATCTCTGTGGGTTTAAATGGCTGCACAGCCAAGTAACACCCTGAAGTTCCTTGTTGGTACTGCTGTTCGTTGTGATTCTTGAGATTCTGAAAGTGCTCAACAGAACGGGGAGTCCAGGAATTGTTCTCAATAAATATCTCTGCTCTACACGGGCCTTGAAACAGAAGCAGTATTTAGAGCTTGTATTATTTTATTTCCCATGGCATAGGTGTTATGTATGTCCCTTTGTTCCACAACTCTACCTTCATCTTAGTATGGTGAAAAGAGGGTGGTGCCACAGTGAGATAATTCAAACCAAATTGCACCCGTATTTCCCTCTAGACAGCAGGCATAAAATCAGAACTCTCCTTAGTGCAGAGCAGTTTCCTTTATTACTTCTGAGTAACCCCTCTACCACTAGTCCCCCCCATATCTTTGCTTAACCTGTCAGGCTTTAGTACAACCATTGTGGCCCTGCACGTCTGTCTATCTTTCCTATTTTTGGATATTCTCTGCAGTTGATCTGAAAGTTCATGTTCACTGTGCCAACACTGTTTGTTCAGCCCATGCTTTGTTCCTAATGCCAGGGTTGCCAGACATACGCAAATATATTGACATGTACCCTGAAAATCTGATATGTCTTCTGATCAGTTGAACAAACAACAAGAATGATCATAGGACATTTTAGTTTAGGTGAAGTGCCATAGACGCCCATGCCATATGTGAAGCTCAGACTTAGTAAGTTTTCACTTTGCAAAAAGGCTGTAAAGGTAAACTCTCACCACTATTCAAATCTACTGTCCATGCGAATCTGCTGATCAAATCTCAGTCATTTAGCAAAATTGCCACCCTTTCATCTTCCTGTCCTGAAAGACTGACATTAGAGCTCACCGCCCTTGCAAAGGCTGTAACATCTCTTCTGGCTGGCCCTGTAAAAGCTCTGTTAAGCTTGCTTCTCTGGCAAAAGATCTGACATTCCCACATGGAATGGTTTTCTGCACTGAGAAGATTATTCACTGGGCAAATAGTTTAATCACTGGGTGTAGGGACTGTGGTAGGTGTTGGTAGTTTGAATCTTTATGTTCATGGCACTTGGTTTAATCCTCACTGGGAAAGGGTCCTTTTCAAATAGAATGATCCCAGACCATTTGAAAAGGCACTTACCAGAGGAAGCTTCCTTCTGCATGAGCTGAGTTCCTTATAGTGTCTATCTGTTTGCAGTCATTGTGCTGGCAACCCTGTCTCTTCCCTCCACTCTGCTCTGCCTGAGTTAAAGCCCTCACCTTTTCTTGTATTTGCATCTTTAGGGACACGATTCTCAACAAGACGAGATAGCCCCCATTGCTGGACCAGCAACTGCACTAAGTAGTATGTGGGGAAAAGGCAAGGAAATGCAGAATAATATAGTGACATGGTGCATAAAGTATACATTTAAAATGCAGTGTCTGCAGGAGAAAGCTCCACTGTAGGAAAACCATTAGATTTCACGTTCAGCTGATTCCTTTGAATTGGCGGGCAAGGTAGACACATAATCAGACCTTTCAAAGACTCTGCCCACTGGTAAATCACCTGATTTCTTTATAATCTACTCTGCCACTGGCCTTTTCCAAAAAACATTCCTTTCTATTTTTGACTTACAGAACCGTGGGAAACAATGGCTTGGAATGTAGAGCTGAGTCTCTCTCTTGCATTTGAACTGTGTATTCAATAGTATGTTGATAGCTGCCATTTCATCAGTTTCACACAGATCACACAGTACTTTCATTCAGGTGCATAACCTCCCTTGTATCACAGATGTCTGGCGGATTGGGCTAGTAGAAATCCTCCGGGAAGGTACTGCAGCTAATTTGCTTTGAAAGATGAGGTTATTTCTTTTTGGAGAAAAGCAGTTATTTATTTCCCACTTGTCAATATCAGGTATGTACATGCGAGTCCAGTCTTCTCAGATACATTTGTTATTGTGCTGAGTGCTTGGATGCTATTGGCTCCACTGCAGCAGTGCCTGGTTACCAGTAGGGCCAGTGGACGAGGACTTGAAGTGCAAACTGATCATAACTTCTGCAGCCTTGCAATCACTCCTAGGGTGGTGTTTAACCACTCTCATCACACACAGTAGTGATTACCGTTTCCATGATGGGATGGGGCAGCCCTGATGGGGCCACTTAGAATTCCCATCACCTTGTTCCCCAGTCAAACACTGAGTGAAGGGTGATGCCCTTTTTAATCAGCTGGTCACAGAACCTAATTTGCACTCTGCATCCTACTGCTGATTTCAACATTCATTAGGTTGAGCCATTCAAAAACCACAATGAATCTAATTGTGTCCGAGTGGTCTTAAAAACAGTAGTTTCCAGATCTCCTCCAGGTGTTGGTGTTGCCACACTGTAGGTTGCGGTAGAGGCTCAACCTCCTTTCCTGGCTTAAAAACAAGTTTCACCACCTCGTGCCACCACCCTTGGGTTGGCAGCCTGTGTCTCCAGTTCCTCTAGTGAAACCTCCTGAATCTTCCAAAAGAATATATTGACATCCTCCGAGACACAGAGTGACCATTCAGCAGGGTGCTACAAGAATTCACGTGAAAGATTCCAATTTGGTGTTTATTGGAAGCAATTGGTCATCTACATGTTGAGAAGTGGAAGTGTTGCTCCAACATTGAATTTGCACAATTCCAGCATACAGAAGAGGCCCTTCCCAAATTTACTTTTCATCAGTTGTGGATTTAAAGTTATTTTGGCAGGCCATAATAAAGTGTTTCCTCTTAGGAAGATTTCTTTCCCTCTATGCATCCCCTTTTCCACCTCACCACTAACACTCCTATCCACCGAGCCTCAGGCATAAGTCCTCTTCGTAGCATTCATAGGTGAATTTTCTATTGGATATTATTTTCTACCAGTACAGCGAGTGAAATCCACACTCAGTGTCTACAAACCTTATACAGCTTTCCACTTGAATTGAGCGAGTATGGCAACCCAACCAGCTTCCCTACCAGAAGAGACAGCAGACTTTGATAAGAATCATGCACGTTTTCTACAAACATTCTTTCAGAAACTGAAATCTCCCTCTAAGAGCTTTGTATATATTGAAAAGGGTTTTGTGCTTCTGCATTGAAAAAACAAGGGAACAACAGAAATGTTAAGCTACTTATATTTATAAAATGGTTTGGCTACCTTTAAACAGTCCAGTATAAGATTGATAAGTCTTGCTGCTATTAGACCGCTGACAGGCTACCTTGGTTGAATGAGAAGGGCTAATATCACCAGAGGAAAAACTGTCAGCTTTCATAGGAAATTACCTTTTCACTACTGAAATGTGCAAACTAGCCACCTGGAGATCCTCCATACATTCACTGGGCACTTCATTCTAGACTTGGGCTCCAGGACAAACTGCTTTTGGATCAAGCCACTTTAAATCAGGTTGGTTAAGAATAATCCAGTCCTCATCGAGTCACTATCTTATTGCTGGCTGCGCCCCTTTTTAAGGATTCATTTAGGTGTTTAGTACACTCACAGAATAGCGTTTGGATAAGGGACAGTAACTTGCTTGTAATCCCAAATCTCCATTATGAGGATCCTCATTGATAACAAACACTCTGCCTTCTTCCCTCATGGTAGCAATAGGATGGTACTTTCAAGAGTAGGATCCTGCATTCCTTCAAAAGAAATTGAAGCATCAGCTGCCACAGTGCTGCACATGTTTACCACTAAGATGCTGTGGTCCTTGTTTATCTTCATGAGGCTGTAACCTCTATAGCCCTATTACTCTTGCTTTCTTTCTTTTTTTTCCCCCCTTAAAGTGGATTGGGAAATGTTGAATCTATTAACTGACTCCACTTTAGTGGTTTCTCCAATAACATTCTGCGAATGAAGAAAATGCACATATTTATTTTTGTTTTTTTAAAGCTATATTATCTTATATGAAAGTGCTCTGAGGTTCTTTCTGTGAGTGACAGGACTGCTGAGTCGTTGTGACATCAGTGAAAATTCCCATGATAAAAACTAGGATTACATGTAAGTAACTTTTCCATCATTGATACCTGGGAACTTGAGCACAGAGGTACCTTAACTTTTGCTAGCCCCTGTACCCCTGAAAAGGGTAGATGTTTATAGGGCGCTTCCATAAAAAGCGGTGTGCAGGACCAGCATGCTTTGAATTCAGTGGCAATTCGGCAAAAGTGCAATCATCCATGTAACAGTGTCAATGGCCAAGGTGGTAACCAAATCACCCAACGGAGGGACAACCATAGAACATTTACCAATGTTGATAAAGGATTTTTGAAAGACAAGCCCATGAACGAGTGATCGTGATTGGCATGCGGTGGGCGTGGTTAAACGCCCACAGATAGATTACAACACATCAGGGCACCTGTGCTCTGAACCTAAAAAAGGCATCAAAGTACTGAGAAAGATAAACGGGAGATGTGACCCCAAGCCGCTGGGCAAGAATTACCCACCTACAGACAGAATGGCAACATTCTCGGACTTCCAGTTTGTTTTCTGTTGGGTTGTGAAATAGCTCTCAAAGGCTGAGAATGTGGCGTCACGGCCAGAGCTGTCGACTTTGTAACTGGGGAACCAGGTTTAAGTCCAGGAATCAGCTGAACATCCTGTGATTCTGGGCAAATCACTTTATCTCCTTGCGCCAAAATGAATCTCACCTTGTGTAATGTAACTCGTGCTCATGGAAAGCGCTCAACTGCCCTTGGGTTGAGTTTGAGCTGTACAGAACAGCAATAAAGTGGTTTGGGTTTGAAGTTATGGCACCCTAACTATTTTTCCCTTGAGGAGCCATATTTTGCCTAATTGGGTGTGAGTTTCAGAAAGTTACATTAAGAGAGCTGGTTGATTTGTTCCTGTTCCAGTCACTGTTATTTGCCGTCTCAGCTCCATGCTTTGTCGCTGATCACAATTTGTTAGTTTCCATGATAGAGTGCACTGTAAGATGCATGTGTATGTGTGATTTAACTAAGATTGGTGCTTCTCAGGATTGTGACACTTGGGTAGAAGAATCTGCTCCAGTGATTTTCTTAAATTTGCAAGAGCAAGTAATGGCAGTTTTTCTCAGGAGTATCGGAATGACAGAGAAGTTTTACTTTCATTAACAGAGCTGACCTCTAATCAGATGTTTAGAATGTGTGTCATGCTCGCCCTTGAAGTTTAATGTTGTCCCCTGATGTACTTTATAGTACCAAATTACACTGTCCTGCTTTGAAGGATTGTGGACTCTGCTTTAGAAGAGGTGGTCTGAAAGGGACACAGCTAAAGCAAAGACACAAGGTGCCAGTAGGACTGAGAAGCAAGGCCAGCTTTAGCGCTGATGGCGCCCACGCAACAGTCTTTTTTTGGCAACCCCCATGACCTCCTCCTCTCGGATTCACGCACTACCACCCGGCAAAAGTGCCCCTCATCTCTTCATAGCCCCTTTCTCACATACATTTTGTTTGATTTAAAGTGGTGGTAAACTCTGGCTTTACTAATCCACTCATATTTTCACATAAAATATAGATCTTTTATTTGCAGCAGGCTTATTAACTCTATGCGCTACTTTATGGCGAGTCAAAATTTCCACTAGACAAAACTCAGATTTCTCTCTAGCAGGAATATCAGTCACAACTGTTATCTTGACATTTTTATGTGAAAGCTGGAAGCACATGGAACTCTGCATCATGTGATTTTAAAACGTATGTTCTTGCTAAACAAAGCGCACACCCCCCCCCCCCTTCACCTCCGGAGGTCAGTGCCCTCCCATATGAGATCATTTGTGGTCTGTGGCATCGAACAGACAGAGCTTTAGGCGCTCTAGAATTCTGCATTCCAAAAAGTGTGAAATACAAGAGCCAGTCCTAACATGTTTTTTCAACAAATCCCATGTTGGAGATGTTGACTTGGTTTACAGAAACAATACACATGTCGAGAGGGAAAAGAGAGAGTGGCAGAAGAAATGCGGGCGTTGCTTAATTTTGCCTTCATGTTGAGTACTTTTCATGAATGAATGAATACTCGATTTACTTTGACTCACAAACACCACTGCTATAAAGCTGGCAAGGCTGGAAATTTATTTATTCCCCGAACCTTACGACTTCTAGGTTTAGACGGAGACCAAAAGAATATCTTTGATTGCATCTTATCTACCAGGCAGACACCCACAAACTAAAAATTGAGAATTACATTTGTTTATTTCAATATCATCTTAAAATGTAAGTATCTAGAGCTCTTGATTGAAAATCCATAGGAGTACTTGTTCAATTGTCAGATGGGATACACAAATTAAGAGTGCCATTTCAGTTCGGACCTTCATTACGCTTCTGATAAGTAATCCAGTTCAAAGGCTGTTTCCTCGTGTAATTATTTACTCCTGTTATACACACCAGTGCTACTAAACAGTTCTAAGCATTCACACTTGCTAATCACTGCTAGAGAAATAAGCATTAGCAAAGCCAGTAGGTCTGGAATAGCTACCGGAATGTTGGCTTAGTGCTTGCTTTGACATGGTTTTAGGAAAAACGTTGTTACGGAATTTGCCAGTCTATTTCCAGTATAAACAAGCATTTGCAAAGCAATGGGTCTCGCGTTTGTTCGAGTTAGAGCTGTTAGCGTTGTAAATTCCTAACCAGACTTTTCTTGCCACATAGATTGCAAATGAAAAGTAAAACAGTTTTCACATAAGCGAGGCGACGGCCGCTCTGAGCACGAAGCAGACACACAAAAGGAAACAAAAGTTCGCTCGCAGTGAAACGTATCGGCAAAAGTGCAATTATCCATGTTACCGGCAAAAGTGCAATTATCCATGAAACCGGGTCAGTGTCATGCAAAGCGCTCGACTACTGCCCACCAAGATCGCACTGCCTACGAAATAAAGAGAAAAAGTAGTCCAGAAACCTTACGGAAAACATGGAGCCTTGTATGTTTTTAGTAGTTTACTGGTGCTCTCAAGGAGGGCTAACCACCGGAAAAGGCATAATGTGTGCATGCCTTTCACAAATGAAATCAAGTGAATTTTAAAAGGCAAGCCCATGAACCAACCACACTGCTGGGCGTGGTTACAAGCCCATAGAGAGATTGCAAAAGGGACAGAGCACTTTGAGCGCTCGACCCTAAAAGTGGCTTAAAGCAACAATGTTTTTGCCTCAAAAAGCACACATTGCCATTGTAGCCCTTGGCACTAAAGGAAACTACTTTATATGTCTATATGTGTTCCTTGTGAAAGAGCAGAATGCAGCAACTCACACTGAAGCCCGCCAATGGCTAAACTGGGCTTCCCACGCTGTATGCGGTAGTGGACGAAATCAAAATGTGAGTGACACAACAACAAATGCAGAGATAATCTTTGCTAGACTAGCTAGTGTAGTACTCGCTTTGTCTGTTGAGCACAGGGTGGACGTACAAACATGCGAGTCTGTTTTAGAAAATATTTTGGCAAACGCTTAGTTCAGTACATTTTGCTGTGAGCATATGACGTCACAGAGCATCTTAGATTGGTAAAGAAAAGGTTACACGTGTGTGCGCTCCACGAGTGATTTGAAATGGTGGTCTGATAGCAGCAAGGATATTTCCTTAGACCATTTCTTGCTTGGTCCACCAGCTGGTCACTTTATATACTGTCAGAACCCCATTCAGCGGGGCCATGGGACACTTAAGAGCTACTGAGGTGGTTGAAGCTTTTCACTCCTTATGTCCCAAGGCTCACCCTACTATGGATCCTGGTCAGTTGGGTCACACACCCCTTTCAGCACTTGACTCTCAGGTAGAGTAGCTTGAAATTCAAAACTCCTTCAGGGGAAGCTCGGATACAGATCCCTGAACACGACTCATAACTCAACATGCAGGCGCACGACAATAAGTCAATGTCCAGTCAAATACTTGTTTTTGTATAAAAATGATTTTAACTCTAAATCTGTGCATGCAAAGATACACAACATTGAAAAAGCAATCACACTATCCCTTTGAGGTTGAGGCTCTAGTAGTTGTCAGGCAACTCTCTGTCCTCCAACCTATGGTGAAACTGGTTCGGTTGTTTTCAATTCACTGATGGCCGCATCCAGGGAGTGTAAACTAATAGGAAGTACTCAAGAGTTCTTATCTCAGACTCTGCTAGTATGTTCAGTCATTAGAATCTAGTGATTAGCAGCACCAGTGGTTGTATGGCCCCCGGGTCCGCAAAGGCCCAATGCTCTGCTTATCCGCAAGGTGCTCCAGTGGTCACACAGTAAGTCACTTCTCCCTCAGCAGAGATTGCGTGGGAGGGGGGATATCTTATTCCGACGGGGGGCTATTGGTGCAGTTCACCCTATGAGTTTGTGTCCCACCTTGGATACAGCGGTTTCTCTGTCCTGGGTGGCAACCCAAACTTCTCGGCTTCAGTGTTACTGGTGGTCTGTCCTGGCATATGGGGTCACCACTCCAGTCACTCTGGCCTGATGTGGTGTCCACGATAGCCCCATTTGGCTTGCAGGATTGCCTTGGCAGATCAGTCCTGTAAGCAGGTCAAATTCCCCCCACCCCCGCCCCTTAAGTTCAGTTCACAGCAGCCATTCCTGGGATAAAAATCAGCATTCGGGATCCACACAGTAATACAGTTGGGGACTCAGGGCAGGGGGTACACATCTCTCACTATGCAAAGGACTTTTTCGTCCCAACATATACCACAAGTCTTTTATCCAGCAATTGAAGTTGCGTGTGGCAAGTCAGGATTGTTGTGCATTGATGGTTGCATTCATACTACAGCTCTTTAGGATTGGCAGGCAAAAGCCAGCAGCACACCCTCTCTCTCAATTTCACCGTTATAGTTTGCTTGTCCTTCCTCTGTCTCGCTCTGCATGTTGTGCTAGAGGAGTCCTGCTTTGACCTAGTATGAGGGTGGATGGCGTACCCTTCCTACAATTGACAAAGAATTCATACTACTGTTGCATGTTGTTAAGATTCTGTTGTAATTTGCACAAGCACCGTACTAATGAACTGCTATTTTCCTCCGGTGTCAGTGTTATCACCTCCTCCTACTCTAAATCTGTAAGGCTGTTCACAGCAGGGAGATAAGAGTGGCTGAAAGTGAGTGGGGTAGTGGTCATGTCTGAGGCTCAATATCCTATTTTTGTTAAATCTATTCAGCAGGAGTCCTTTTTAATGAATGCATTTCGTGCTATGGTAACATGAATGTGTTAGATCATTAAAATCTGGGTGATAAAATTTGCCAGGCAAGAGAAAGTAAATTTAACACAACGTGTATGGCACTAGTTATAAGTCTACAAGTGAAATTTAATCCGAAAAGAAAATGCGCAGCTCTGAGAAAGACACACTTTAAACAAACAAATTAAATTGGTAAACTGGAGTTTAAGAGAGAACACCTTTCAAATTAATGAATGTTCCTTGGGGTAGATTTTAATGGAGGTCCTAACAAAGGTAAGAAGTAACAACATGTTTTTTTCTTTTCTTCATGATGTGCCCACCTTTGAAAATTGTAGAGGCTTACTAATGTGATAGAAAGGGCCACTCAGACACTGGGAGATCCATTCACTCACATTAGGAGTCGCAGTATGGCTGCGCAACCTTCCTTCAACTGCAGGCGGCTTTAGCACACAACGTATAATCCAGGAATGCTTCATATTGCCTTTAATTATTCACAAACTTCAGTTTGCAGTCTTGCTAATCCATGCATAATATTGATTTTCTTGTTTAAAAGTGCCCTTTTGTTTTGTTAGGTCAAGGAGCCTACCATGGATTACTTTAAGTGGTTCCAATCAAGCATCAACCAGTTTTCCCTATCCAAAGGGCAAACTACTGCATTGAGATTCAGTGCTCACACCCATCTTACAGGTTATTTATTTGGTTGATTGTTAGTTAGCTGTGTTGCTCAAATAGAAATTGCTAGAGTGATGTATCTGCAACACCCGTTTTAGCCTCTGGTTCACCCAGAGATATGGCTTCATGGTGAAGCAAACAGAACCTTTTAGAGAATTGTTTCCCCATAATTTATAAATTATCTGCTGGGTTGTACTTGGTTAAGTTAGGTAGCAGAGTGTGTGTGTTTTTAGTTGCAGATATATGAACCAAAAAACCCTGGACGCATTTAGAATATGGTTGGAAGTGCATTCAGTTCCCATTTAACCATGTGAACGCACACTTAACCCCCACTCTCGAGGTTTGTAGACTTAGTGCTAGTGTCACGGGTCATTGGGAGGGGTGTTGTACCGCTTATTGTAACAGGGAGAAGCATATCTCCATGTCTAGATTTCCTGTACTTGATCCTCAATTACTTCAGACAGCCAGTTCCCAGATGAACAGCCTTGCAGAATGAGGGTTGGCCCAGGGTCCCCTTTCTTTTTGTGTATCGTGACTGCTAAATGTCTCTCATTCCTTTTGACTGTTTTTCTATGTTTGTGTCTCCAGTACTTCTCTCTGATTTTGTTTTCTTGATGTTTCCTACCGAACAGCCGCAGTTCCGGATTGCTGTCCCATAGAAATTGAAGAATAGGTAGGAGAGGCCAAAGACTACGCATGATGCAGCTTTCAGACTTTAATCTCTCAGTTTCTTATATATTTAATTTCTTGTCCCTTACCAGGAAGCACCGTCCCAACAAATAGGTATCTCACGTTGTTGCAATACAGCAGCTTGTTCAATGACAGAGGATGGCCCGATGTACATTCATCCATATGCACACTGTATGAGCAACTAAAACCATAATTTAGAACAACCTTCAAACACTGATTCTTATAATAGGAATTTAGCGAAATGGGTGCCCATTCTGTACCTTACACATAGGAAGCACAGTCATGTTAGTCCCCCTTGGACTGCTTCCTCTTTTTAGGTTTTTAGCTAAAGCCCCTTCAGTTCTGCACATTGTAGAGCCAATACCATATGGCATATCTGAAGCACGAGAAATAACATTAACAAAAGGGAGAGGCAGATAGGCTGAGGTGGGCACTACCTGCTCTCGGGCCCTCCCCATCTAGCCACATGCACGCCATTTGTTTTTGTGTCGCTCACAGGAAATACGTTCTGGTGCTCTCGTGTAAATATTCTTTCAGGATGTTTTTCAAAATCTGTGTTCAGGATTCATTTGGCACTCATACCTTGCCCTTAACGCCATTGCTCTAGTTAAACTCTGCCATTTACATTTCTTTTTAGAATACAGATCCTGCAGTTCGTTCTCCACTTCTGAACCACTGAGCTACTGTCTTGCTCTTATCGGGGTATTGGATGCCTTTTGTGCATTTCTTTTCCAGAATATGGTCCTGCTTGCGTCACTTAAAATAGTTCTTTGTGGCAATGGTTCCCAAGGTGTTCACAAAGAAAGAGCAAAGTGAATGGCTGTAGAACCTCATCCTGTGTAACCTAATCTTCCCAGACGTGCTTGGGTGGTCCCAAGCTTTGGCTACCTCGATTAGGCTTCAGATATCACCTTGAAGTGCCCTCCAGAAATAATTCTGTTGTCTACCCTGTGGTGCCCGCTGGTCTCAAGCCTGCCCTACCTCATCCTCTGGGTCTACTTCCAGAGTTAGGCTTGAGGTGTTTTTGGAGCATAAAAAGAGGGCTGTCCACAGTGTTATGGATTAAATCCAGGTCTGTTGTCAAGGTGCTCCACGGGCCTAGCAAGCCAGTGGTTCAGTATTCTGTTTGGGCTTTGCTGTTGAGGAAAGCTATCAGAACCATACTATCTGCTGTTGTGATGGAGGCCATGGTTACTAATGGTACACCAGTCTCCTTGCTCCACCCGCGAAGTGCACAGACAATTCAGGTAAAATGGCTCACCAAAGTATGGGATGGAGTCTGATTCTGAAGGCCTATATTAATAAAATGGGCTTCTGAATTCCACTTGCAAGCATTGTTCTTTCTATCCAGCTTTAGGTTTCAAGCTGTATCCTTTTATAAGGTGCGAAAAAGACTCTTGTGGATCCCTGTTGAAACACAGATATTTTAGTGCCAATGATTGTATGTGTGATTTACATTTTGTTGTATGGAGCAACACTTGAAGGATTTAATTAGGATGATTGGTCAACTATGAAGGCTCCTAGTTCCCACCATGGGCCAGCTATTACCAAAGATCCAGCCACATGGCTTCTGTGGTCCAATAGAAGATGCAGCATCATATACTACTGAACGATGCTTAATTTCGTAACCTACATCAGCAGTTATGCACCAGCCCCTACACCTCAACAGGATATCAGAGATCTCCTATAGGTATCTTCAGGATAAAGAAACAGACACCAAGGAGACAGATGGGGATTTGCCTCCTACAAAGGTTTTCCAAAATCTGCTGGACAGGTGCTTTGAACATGGGGGTAGTTCCTCTTGTATTGCCTAATAATAGGCGGCAGAAAACCTCATCCCAATCTAGGGTATCATAGTTGCCACAGCAAACTCTGAAGCTGTTGGTATGTTTTTTACCTCTTCTCCAGCGCAGGCTTCTTTGGTCTCTGCAGTCTGCAGCAGGGAACCCAAAAAGTGTTCACAGATATTCAACTTGGGAGAAAGTGTAAGTTTAGGCAGCATTAGAAAGAAGTTATTTTTTTATTTATTCACAAGTAAATGTAGTCACTAAATTGCATTCCACCACCTTTAGCTAAATAGCTATAGAACTGATCACTTACTGTCTAGAGATTACCGTTTTGCCATCTGTGCAGGGTTGCCAAAACCCCTATAAGCTTTCAGAAAGTCCAGGCTACACATTTAGACTCACCCTTAGACTGAAATGCTATGAAGGATATCTCACCCAGCCTCAAAAGATTTCATTGGTTGCACATCCTGCGATTGTATTGGTTGCCCATCGCTTGAGACTCTATGGGTGAGTACTGTAGTTTAAAACATCAAAGAAGGTATCCAGTTTAGGATGTAGTGTAGTGTATCCAGTGTATGCCTGGACCATATGACACTGTGTGGCAATGTCCCAGGAAGTCGGTCTTGCAACACTTTTCAGCTAGGAATCTGAGGCCAGGCAGCTATAAGCTTCTTGTCATCAGACTTTACCGATAAAAATGACTAGGACAGGTAACTCCATATCTGAGGTCTAACCTTTGGGACAGACTATCTGTGTACTTAAAGTTTGAAAAGATCTTAAAGAATACCTGAAGAACTTTCTTTTCTACTCAGCCTCTTTACCATTCAGTGGACTGTTCCAGACCCTACCTCAGGCATTTAACCAGATTAAGGAGCACAACCCTGGATCTTCCTCTCTGGTGCTTGGACCCTCTGAATCCTAACAAAGGCTTTATCATCTTACACACATTGCAAATTACAATTTCTTGTAATGTAGATCTGGAGGACATTCATTCTTATTATCCTCCCTTACACCACTGTGACTGTTCACCTTTGTCCTAGCAAAGCAATGTGATGCCGTTTCCTGTTGTGTGATATACTTTTTAAAAACCCGCAAATAAATATTTCTAAATCAAGGTTTTCACTAACGTGAGAGGGGTGTTTTGTAAGAAATTGCGATGGAACATAAAGATTTAGCGTAGTGTTTTCACATAAGTCCCATAGATCTAAACTTGAAAGAGAAATTAGTATGACCAAAGCTAGGATTCAGAAAGCTATGCTTTGAGGCCCCTGCACGAGGTCAACAGGCAGAGGGCCAGGTTTATTTCTTTTAGGAGCTACTTCCAAGTTCTTAGAGTGAAGCAAGAGGAAGCCTTTCCTATAAACGTAGATCTCTGTCCCTACGAGTTCCGGAATGAGGTGAGGTTTGCTTCTGCTGTTACAAGAGCTTTGGAGAACATATTCATTATGTGGGATGACTCACCTTGTGTCAGCCTTTCCACCTAATGCAGCAAATCGTATATGATCCTGGAAGTCATGGTGTATCGTGTGAGGTTGAAAAGTAAGAGTGCCAAGATCTGATTTCTTTGCAGTCACAAGGCAGACAGCCTTATTTAGAATGAGTTTATTGTAAAAAGAGCTGTTTTCAGAATACCTAGCTGAGTGATATTTCCTCCTGCATGTTGCAATAGTACCATGGTCTGAAAACAGCTTTGAAGCTCCCATTAGAAAGGCAGGGTTTCAGTTCCTTTAGGAGTTGGAGTTCCCAGAAGCTTTATTTTGAGATTATGTCAATGTTAGATAAGCATCTAGTGTGAAACTGAGAGATTTCTACTGGGTGACCAGATGGTTGAGATTGCCAGAAGAGAGGTTTGGAGCCAAAAGAGGTTTTAAGACCCAAGTTTGGCTCAGGGCTTTCTTGAATATAAAAGAATCCCTATTAATAGTGGTGCTTTGCACAATGGTGCATAATGATATGGGGTATGTGATAGAGACTTCTAACCACAGATTACTTACTGAAGAATTATCCCCAGGCATTAGACTGGATCTAGAAAATTTTCGTGGGCAGTACCCCTGCACACTGGAAGTGACGAGCGTGCGTCTATAAAAGCACCACGCCAGTGCACTGTTGACAGTTCATCTCTTTCTGTGTCAGCACAGATCTGGGGAAGAGCTACCCGTAGTCACTTTTTGACTGACCTTTTCCAGACCTCTTATCAAAGATTTTTGAGATGTCTCCTGGTGCGGAAGGGATATCCACAAGGAAGGTTGGTTTCAAGTCCTGTAGCGTTTGTCACCAGCAAATGTCAGTGACTGATCCACACCTAGTCTGCCTTTGGTGCCTCATGCACGACCATGACACTAACACCTTTGTCGATTGGCCTGCCATGCACTTCAAGGCCTTGAAGGAGTGGTCCCTCAAGCTCCTTGCCACTCGACATGTGACCCTGCTACGGTCTCGATCCCTATCGAGAGGAAATCGCCAAGATCGGTCACAGAGCCACTCCAAGCGCTCATCATCAAAGTCGTCCGGGCGTTCAGGTAAGTCCGACAAGCGTAAGAACAACAAGAATTCAGAGATCGACTTCTCCCCATATGTAGGACAGTGCCCCTTTTTGGCATGGTAAACCCCCCACTGAAGTCACCACTCTAGCAGGCCTTACAGCCCTAAGGCAGGGTGCACTATACCACAGGGGAGGGCATAGCAGTAGTGCCGTTGTCCATTCTTAGATATTGTAAGTGCAGTGTGGCCATATTGAGTACATGGGTTGGGGAGTTTGTCGTTACAAACTCTACAGCTCCATGATGACTTCACCTCAGACTGGGAAGTTTGGTGTCAAACTTCTCAGCACAATAAACCCCCACTGATGCCAGTGTTTGATTTATTGTAAAATGCACACAGAGGGCATCTTAGAGATGCCCCCTGCATTTTACCCAACATTTTAGTGCAAGACTGACCAGTCTGAGCCAGCTTGCCACTAACAGACAAGTTTCTGACCCCATTGGGTGGGAGCCTTTGTGCTCTCTGGGATCAAAAACCAAGCCTGCTCAAGGTGTAGGTGCTTCACATTCCCCCTCACAGGAACTGTAACAGTTGGTGGTGAGCCTTAAAGGCTCAGGCCTCCTGTTACAGTGCCCCAAGGTACTCCAGCTGGTGGAGATGCCCGCCCCACTTTTGGTAGCAAGTCTGGCGGGAAACTTAGCTGGAAAAACGAGGAGTGTCCACTTTAGCTGGGACCACCCCTAAGGTGTCCAGAGCTGAAGTGACCCCTTCTTGCAAAATCCTCCATCTTGTTTTGGAAGACAGGGACCATTAGGGTTAATAATGTGCCTCCCTCCCCAAAGGGAGTGGGCACAGGAAGTATGTAGCCACCCTCAGGGACAGTAGCCATTGGCTACTGCCCTCTGACTCCCGTAATGCCCCTAAATCTAGTATTTAAGGGCACCCCTGAACTTAACTCACCAAATTCCTGGCAACCTCAAGAAGAAGAAGCAAGAAGAAAGAAGGACGACTGCTAAGCCGACCCTAGCAGAGAAGACTCCAGACAACAGCTGGCTTGGCCCAGCCCTGCTGACCTGTCTGCAGCTTCAAAGACCCCTGCTCCAAGAGGGTGACTCATCCTGCAGGACCAGCAACCTCTACAAACCCCCAGAGGACTGCCTGCCCCGCAGAGGACCAAGAACTTCCAAGGACAGTGGCCCTGTCCAGAAGAAATCACCAAAAGGACTCCAGAACCTACTAGGATCCGCGAGTCCTACCCACTCTGCACCAGACGCCCACTGCCCGTCTAGGTGGCCCACCGGACCAGAGAAGGTCTCCAGGCAATTCCAACCTCAAGTCCACCCTGGGTTGACCCCTCCTGGCCAACACAACGCCTGCAGCCTGATTCCGAGGACTCCCCCTGACCGTGACCGGATCCGACGAAGATACCCAACGCCCAAGGAGACCCCTGTTCCTGTAGCCCCCTGGCATTGGGGAATTTGACTGACAGCCCAGCAACGTCTAGCGGGTGTCTCTCCTGCCTGTACAGCCTTTGGTTTCCAGGAACTCACCCCCTGGAACCAGCCTGCAGCACCTTTTGTGACCCCCCCCCCCCCCCCCCCCCCCAGGGTTCCCTCCATTGAAAAGTTTTGGGCGCCCAGCTCTGTGTTTGCATCCGGCTGCCACTGTGCTGCTGAGGGGATGTGTGTGGTATGATCCCTTCCCCCCCCAACCCCGGTGCTGACTTAAACCCCTCAGGACTGTATCCTGGAACCGTGGGTACTTACATGCAATCTGCTTTCTGCTGAGCACCCCCAGTCTTCATAGGATTCCATTGTAAACCCGACACCAACTTTGACTTCTGCACCCATCCGGGGTCTGCGTTGCTGTTGGCACTTTTGGGATCAGCCTAAACTTTGACCTGTGGACATCTTAATCCCTGAAGACTGGAACCATAAGTCGTGTACTTACCTGTTTTCTGTACTAATACTCCCCTACTTCACCCCACAGAATCCCCCCTCCAGGACTCTAAGGACTCCTTTGGAAAATTACATTACGCGTCTACTTTTGAAATAGAAAATTGCTATTTTCTTGCAAACCGTTTTATCTGATTAAAACCAAACAACATACATTTGATACATATGCTTGATACCTACTTACAACTGTACTTACCTACAACAAAGTTCTTCTGGTTCTAGTAATTGAATAACAAAATATATTTTTGTTATATAAAAAGAAATTGGCCTGGAGTTAGTCTTTGAGTGTGTGCCTCATTTATTGACTGTGTGTGTAAAACAAATGCTTTGCACTACCCTCTGGTAAGCCTAACTACTTAACCTCACTACCGCAAAAGAGAGCATTAGTATTATCTACCTTCACCTCTGTTAAGCCTCAGGGGAACCCCTGGACTGTGTGCTCATTTTGGTATAGTATATACACAGCCAGCTTCCTACACCGTCCATCTGATGCGGGAGCGTCGGCATTCGCGGTCTGCTTTCGCAGTTGAGCCTGTGTCTTCTCTGCGCCTCCCCAATTTTCCAAGAGTGACCCCCGCCCAACTCAGTGAATTTTATGAGGTCATGCACCTCATATTTGGACAGCCCGTCTCTGCTGGTGCTCCCTCAGACCACACCGGCTCCCCTTTCAGGAGGGTATTTTCTTACAACCACAGAGGAGGGTTCTCAACCTGAACCTGTCAACATTCCACCTTCATGCGTGGAGATTGGATGGCGACAGTTGACAGCTTTCGACCTTCCACCCAAAGTCTGTAATGTTATTTTGACAGCTCATCATCCCGCCACCAAGACGGTATATGACTGCCGTTGAAGCAAGTTCTGTTGTTTATCTCTACCCTAGCCCAGCAGGGCTCTGCTTTGGCCACGTTGAAGGGTTATTTATCTGCTATCTCTGCCTTTCTGCAGATGTCAGATCAGCCCTTCCTCTTCAAGTCCCCTATTCTAAATAGGTTCCTTGAAGGTCTGCAGCATGTTTACTCCAGCTCCCTTTGTTATGCCTCAATGGGTAATTAACTTGATTCTTACCTTTCTAGTGTGCTCTTCCTTTGAGACACTTTACCTGCCCTCTTAGGCTCATCACCATCAAGAAAGCATTTCAAGTGGCGATTACATCTGCCAGGAGAGTCAGTGAAACGGCAGGCACGGTCATCTCAGCCTCTGTACATCCCTTTTTTCTCAAACTGGTCCTTCAGACTAGAGCATCCTTCTTGCCGAAGGTCAGCACCCCATTCCACATAGGCTAGTCCCATCAGTTTGCCTACTTTTTACGCTCTGCCTTATCCCTCAATGGAAGAGAAGATACTCCACCGGCAGAACCCAAGAAGAGCATTGTGGTTCTACCTTGACCGCACAGAACCGTTCTGGGTGGATGATCAACTCTTCATGAGGTACGTCTGAGCCAAGAGAGGGAAGGCTGTGCAGAAATGAACCATCTCCCAATGGATTGTACACTGCATTAAGATCTGATAAGGTCTAGAAGCAACCTTCAGAGGGTATGAGTGCAAAGGCTGCGACCACTGCGTTTGCACATAAAGTGCCAGGCCTCAATGTGGGCCTCACTGCACACGTTTACCAAGCACTACTGCCTGGACAGGCAGCCATGTCGGGAAGGCACTTTGCCCATTTGATCCTGAAGAACCTTCTGGTCTAAATCTGACTCACAGACTGCCCTCTGGGTAGATATTGCTTGGGTATCTCTTCTAAGGTAAGGGATCTGCGGCTTGAAGTCTGCCACATGAACAAGTTATTTATTTTCGGTAACACCTTAACTGGTAGAGACTATCTAGCCACCGATTTCTTACCAAACTACCCCTCCTTCCTGCTATGCAGATAGATTTTTAGGGGCGGGGCTGTTACCTTTTCAAGGCATAGTTCCACACACTGGTGAACAGTGTTCTTTGTGGCTTCGTGCTCCTGGTATGGAAAGTTGCAAAACGAAACTGATGTCAGCATGCTAGGGAGGCACCTATAGGCACTGTGCATGTCACTTCCAATGCAGATAATGCCATGCAGATCCGAACAGTGACCCCTACTGGCACACAGGGATACTTCTCACAAAAGAATTCTAGATCTAGTCTGACCACTGGGGATAATTCTAAGGTAAGGAATCTGCGGCTAGATAGTCACTACCAGATAAGGCGTTACCGAAGGTAAGTAACTTGTTCATTTAGAGGGCATGGTTGCACAAATGTTGGTGTCATTTGATTGTTTTCATCTTTGATCTTGAACAGATCAAATATTTTGTTGTGCCATGCACCAAAGGCAATAAACTTTGCCCATGTGCTTCATGCCTTAATTCTTTTTCAAATAGAAATGTTGCTTTTATAAAATCTTTTATCTTGTGTTTACCCTTGAGAGGATCTAATCTGAGGTTCTTTCTGGAAATTAATTAAAAGTCAGGATAAAGAATAATAAGTTTCTCTCTTTCTACAGAGATCATTTCAGTGCGCTTTAAAAAAACAAATGTGCACCTTCTATTGTAAAAATTGCAACTCGTAGCCACTGAGCTATCCAAATGGTCTAGTTGTGCAATTTCCATTCTTTGCCTAAACCTCCACGCTGGGGCGTTTTTTTAGGGGACAATCATTTCTCGGTTATTTAACCTTTACTTATGCCCATTAGCTCACCTACCGCAGACGTTTCCAGTCAAAATATATTTTTATGCAGATAGTAAATAGCAACTTTTTAATCCGCATCACTACATTAAAGACTGTGCATCTGATCTGACATTAGCCCTTTAAACAAATGTAGGTAGCCCTTAACAGTTTGAAGCTTAACCAATCAGCCACTCGCAACAGACATTTTATCCATTGCCAACAACATAACTGTGCACATAGAACAGTGCTTTATGGTCACCTTCATTTGGAAATTGCCCTAAACCAGTTCAATCAGTTTGTAACTTGGGCACAACCGAAGGCTGCTTGTGATCTCTGGAAGCCTATATTTCAACAGTAACTAAAATCATGTTTTTAACTTGACAGCTCTGTAGTCTCCACTTTATCCTTTTGTTGCAGAATTGTTGTTACCAATGGATGTGTAATATCAAGCTTGAATGATAACTTAAGTCTATCTAGGATTACCTAACAAAATCCCGGCTCAGCTTCAGAGAATACAGAATGCAATTGTCAGCATGCTGTACAGTCTACTGAAGTTTAATATCACATCAGAGTATCTCAAACAACTTCATGGCTACGATTAATAAAATAATCCGGTTTAAATGGGAATGTATGACCATAAGGTTTTGTATGGTAGAAGCCAAATAATCCTCTCTGAAATATGTTCTCAGTCATCATCTTAGATCATCAAACAAACTTGAATTCTCTTTAAATTTAAAAATACCTGTGCCTGTAGTGGGGTCGGAGAGCCTTTCAGATACAATGCCATCTTGTGTAACTCTTTACCCTTTTTGCAACCACAAACCTTAAGTTTAGATAATTCACCAAGACATGACTCTAATGCTTCTTCATACAATAAACTTTTTCTTGTTTCTGCTCACGGTTTAGAAAGCTAATCATAACTTCTCTTCCAGGGGATCCTCATCAATAGTCATAAACATTGAATATTCCCGCCCTTGTGCGGGGACCCCGGAGCATATATCAAATATACACATATTATACATGTGTAATAAATAATCATGCAGACTATCATGTTAAAAACAGGCTAAAAATGCTTTATTTCTATGAAGTTTTTTTATTTTTTATTTTTTTTATTTTTTTATATTAAATACTACAATAGAGCATAAATATGTGCCCAAGCTCCTAAAACTAGGATTAGTGAAGTGAGCAGTAGAAAACTCTAGAGAAGAAATAGAAAAAACTGCATTGAAAAACACTGAAGCATTCTTAGCCAATAGGCTGCATGCAGGTTAACACAGGAGAACCATAAAAACTTTGGCACCGTGCCTTTAAGACCCTGAGCACCTCCAGTATCCCACCATGCCTCAGGGGTGAAGGAAAGGTGACAGTTGGTTCACAGTTAGGTCAGTTCTTTTTTCCGGCTTCTTCTGAGAGGATCCTGGAGCATTGAGCTCTCAGTTTTTCTGAGTTTTTTCTCAGAAAAATTATTTAAAAAAGCGTTTTTCATTTTTCACTCGACAAATAACATCTTTGTCTGAGCTAGGAAGGTTTTTTCTGACAGAAAAATGCCTTCTCTTTTTGTCAAATGCCCTGCTTGTGGGAAGAAGAAGGCCCAGTCAGATCCCCACTCTCTGTGCATAGTGTGCCTGCCTCAGAGTCACTGCCCTGACACTTGTAAGTACTGCAAGAACATGTCTAGGAGGACTCTGAAAGACAGAGAGAAGATCCGGCTTCATGGGCTTCAGGAGAGGAAAAGTACATCGTCCTCCTCACTTCCCAGACATCCAGAAGGCCATTCTCAGGAGAGAATGGCCCGGTCGACGTCGACAGGTAGGAAAATACCTGTTTGTTCACCGTCGACGTCGTCGCTACCACCGTCTCACCGGCATAGATCGCCGTCGACGGCGACACACCCGACGTCGAAGGGAACGGCGTCGAGGGGACATCAGAGCAGGGGCAGGTCTCCGTCGACGGCAGCCCGCCGATCGACGTCGAGCCATCGCCGGCGTGCCCGGTCGCCGCCGAAGGCTGTGCGCCCCCTGACGTCAGGACACACGGCGTCGTCATCACCACGACGGCTCGAGAAACATCCGCCGTCAACCTCCCATCGCTCCACGTCGAGGCACACGACGGCGAGCAGGTCGAGGTCCAAGGAACGTCGTTCGACGTCAAGACATTCAACGTCGAAGCACTCAACGGCGAGACAGGAACAAACGGCTGGGCGCCCGTCGACGTTGAAACAACCATCGACGTCGATACAGGTTTTACCTGTCCCACAGGGAGCAGAACATCGCCTCACGCCAGACAAGGCACCATCTCCAGTGGTCTCCATACCGAGCGGCTCTTCTCGGTCTAGAGCGGCATCATCTGGGCATGTCTCGCCCATCAATCTATCTCCGAGATGGCTGGAGAGCCTCAACAGACCAGCGGCATCCCCAGATTCGCAGTATTCGCGAATGTATTCACCTACTGCCTCCCTGCCAAGAACGCCATCACCGACAGCCAGGGCAGAACGGGCTCGTTCAGCTCCTCGCCAACCGACTGCGAGGCCTAGACGCTCTGCTACAGCGTCTCGCAGCAGATCTCGCTCTCAACGGAGATCCAGGTCGAGGTCAAGAAGATCACCCTCTTGGTCTTCATCAGGTTCTTCTGTCGGGCGTTACTCACCCACCCTTACAGATTCACCACCTGCTAGAGTCTCACCGGTGGATGATATTACCACATTCAACGAGGTGTTGCTAAGAGGAGCGCAGAAACTCAACATTGAGGTTCCAGAACCATCTACCTCCTCATCGATCATCTTTGAGACTCTACAACAGAGATCAGCGTCGAAAAAGTTGCTGCCTCTGGTGCCTGGCTTGCTGCAGCCAACTATGGACACTTTTCTGGCCCCAGCCTCGCTTAAGTCCGCACCGGCTAGGATTCTCAAGAAATACAAGGCTCCAGAACAAGACCCTTTATTCCTTCGAAAAGATCCGCCACCGGACTCGGTGATCATAGCTGCCGCCCGAAAGACCCACTCGGTGGCTTCTTCATCCACGGTACCCCCGGATAAAGAGAGCAGGCCTTTAGACTCTCTAGGGAGAAAGATATGCGGGACGGCGGCTTCAGCAATGAAGGTCTCCAGTGCGTCTGCGCTCCTGGGCAGGTACGATCATTCTCTGTGGGATTCCCTCAGTAGATTTACAGAAAAATTGCCCAGAGAAGACAGGCAAGATTTCCAGGAGATACTACAAGAAGGATGCCTGGTATCCAACCAGGTTATCAGCCCGGCAGCGGATGGGGCGGATTTGGCTGCTCATGGGTACGCACATGGTATCTGTGCGAGGAGATCTTCCTGGCTGAGGCTCACAGGCTTGAAACAGGAAGCACAGCAATGCATCCTGAATCTCCCATTTGCCGGGAACTCTCTATTCGGTGCCCATGCAGACGAAGAGATGGCCCGCATGAAGACCGAGGTGGATACCTTGAAGGCGGTGGGCCTCGAAAGAAAGATTTCAGGCGGAGGTACAGGCCGTATGATAGGCGCCCTTTCCAGCAGAGGGTTCAAACCCCTCATTGGTCGCAAAGGTCACAACAGCGACAGGGACGCCCTCTCTTTCAACGAAGAAACACAAGGGAGCGAGGGTCAAGCAGACCTCAACAGTCCACTCCGAAAGCACCCACCAAGCAATGAAATCTCGCTTCCCTCGACACTGTACACCACTCCGGTGGGGGGAAGTATTACGGCTTATCTTCACGAGTGGCACTCTATCACAAGAGACAAATGGGTGCTCAATATTGTCGAACATGGCTATTCTCTTCTTTTCAAACAGCCTCCACCACGCTTGCCACCAACCAAAGACAATCCATCTCACCTCAGCCTGCTACGCAAGGAGGCTCTCGCCCTCCTGAGAAAGAACGCCATAGAAAAGGTTCCACCTGCACAAAGAGGACAGGGGGTCTACTCCCGTTACTTTCTAGTGGCAAAGAAGGGTCGAGAGGGCGTTTTCAGGCCAATTCTGGATCTACGGCTGCTGAACAAATACATAAGGAAGCAGAGGTTCAGAATGCTAGCGCTTCACCAGATTTTCCCTCAACTGCATCAGGGAGACTGGATGTGCTCCATCGACTTGCAGGATGCGTACTTTCACATCCCAATAGCTCCAAAGCATCGGAAATTCCTGCGCTTCCGAGTAGCGTTACAGCATTACCAGTTCAGAGTTCTACCCTTTGGCCTGAAATCTGCCCCAAGAGTTTTCTCGAAATGTATGGCAGTGGTGGCGGCGCATCTCCGAAGACAAAGGATATACATATATCCATACCTAGACGACTGGCTACTAAAGGCTTCTTCTACGGAGCAGGCGAGAAGCCATCGGGACATTGTACTAAGAGTTTGCGAAGCCCTAGGTCTTCAGGTCAATTACCAGAAGTCAACATTGACTCCAACGCAGAATCTTCACTACCTAGGAGCTATCATAAACACAGAAATACAAAAAGTGTATCCTTCGGAGGAACGACTATCCTCAATAAACAAGAAGTGCCAGGACTTGTTGAGAACCAGCGCACCTACGGCACGTCAGGTGACATCACTACTAGGCTCCATGGCATCGTGCATTTTTATTGTCCCAAATGCCAGACTCCACATGAGACCCCTCCAAGAGGCATTGGAGACCAACTGGAGCCAAAGAACAGGTCGCTGGGAGGACACGGTGCGGCTACCGGAGGTAGCACTTCAGTCATTGAGATGGTGGATGCACAGACCTCACCTGTCAGTGGGTGCTCCGTTTCACCAGGTGCTTCCATCCGACACCCTAGTAAAGGATGCATCTCTTCAGGGATGGGGGGCTCATCTGGGTCCTTTTCAAGCGCAGGGTCTGTGGTCAGACAAGGAAAAGCAGTACCACATCAATCTGCTAGAACTCAGAGCGGTCCATCTCGCTCTCAAGTCTTTCATACCGCTAATTCAGGGGAAAACTCTCTTGATACAGACGGACAATACAACCACGATGTATTACTTGAACAAACAGGGGGGAACGAGGTCCCTACCCCTATCGCGAGAGTCCCAAGCGATATGGCATTGGCTCCTGGCCAGAGGAATGTCAATTACAGCAGTTCACCTACCAGGTCAGCAGAACGTGGAAGCAGACTTTCTAAGCAGACACCTGGAGGACGTTCACGATTGGGTCCTGCACGGCGAAGTCGCAGAATACATCTTCGCGCAATGGGGTCGGCCCCAACTGGACCTCTTCCCAGACGAAGTAAACAAGAAATGCCCAGACTTCGCATCCAGGTTCTACCGTCCGGGATCTCGAGGGAATGCCCTGTTGATCAACTGGTCAGGGATATTTCTTTACGCCTTTCCGCCGATTCCCCTCATTCCGGCAGTGATCAGCAAACTTTACAGATCCAGGACCAGAATGATTCTTATAGCGCCGCAATGGCCCCGACAATTCTGGTACACGGATCTCCTCAACCTGTCGGAAGAACCTCACAGGAGGCTGCCGTGCAGACCGGATCTTCTGAGCAGAATGGAGGGCAGGATTCTACATCCCAACCTACCCTCTCTGAGCTTAACAGCATGGCTCCTGAATTCCTGCAGTATGGGCACCTAGGGCTCTCACAGGAGTGCATGAGCATCTTGAAAGAGTCCAAACGACCTTCCACGCGGCGTTCCTACGCTTTTAAGTGGAAGAGATTCTACATATGGTGCTGTCAGCAAGGTCATAATCCCATACAGGCGCAGGAGGATGTCATACTATCCTATTTGCTTCATCTAGCGAAGTCCGGTCTGCAGGTATCATCTATTAAGGTACATTTGTCTGCTATTACTGCCTATCGCAAATCGCCTTCTCAGGAATCCTTCTTTACAAAACCTGTAGTCAAGGATTTCTTAGAAGGTTTGAAGAAAGTTTTTCCGCCAATTCGGAGGCCTTCTCCTCCGTGGGAACTGAACATAGTCCTGGCAAAACTTATGGGCCCTCCTTTCGAGCCTATCCATAAGGCCTCTTTACAACACGTTACGTTGAAGGCTGCTTTTCTAGTGGCCATTAGTTCAGCGAGGAGGGTCAGTGAAATCCAGGCCTTGTCGGCAAAAGAACCGTACACGGTTTTTCATGACAATAGAGTGGTTCTACGAACTCACCCATCTTTCCTTCCGAAGGTGGTGTCAGAATTCCATATTAATCAGACCATTACTTTACCGACGTTCTTTCCCAATCCGGAGACTCCGGCAGAGAAAGCATTGCACTCATTAGACTTGAAAAGAGTGCTAAAATTTTATCTGGACAAGACAAAGTCGATTAGACACTCTAACCGTTTGTTTGTAAACTATGGTCATTTAAGGACAGGAGAGGCAGCATCTAAACGTACAATATCAAGATGGATAGTTTCTTGCATTTTTAATACTTATCAGCTAGCCAATAGACAATTGCTAGCGCGGCCTAAAGCGCATTCCACAAGGGGTAAAGCGGCTACTGCTGCTCTCCTTAACAATGTTCCAATATCTGAGATTTGTAAGGCTGCTACATGGAAGTCTGTCCATACGTTTACAAGACATTATTGTTTAGACTCCGATGCAAGAGCGGATGCCCAAGTGGGGCAGGCCTCTCTAAGAAATCTATTTGCGTAATACCTATCTATTCCTGCACTTCTATCGGACAGTCCGCTGGGTTTAGGGATGGGCTTGCTAATCTATTCAATGTTTATGACTTGATGAGGATCCCCTGGAAGAGAAGGATAAGTTACTTACCTGTAAATCCTAGTTCTCTTCCAGGGGTATCCTCATCAAAGTCATAAACAACCCACCCTCCTCCCCGGACGCACGTCTCCTAGAAGTGCAGGACAGACTGTGTTTTGAATCAGTTATGAAAATTGTCACCGTAAAAAGAACTGACCTAACTGTGAACCAACTGTCACCTTTCCTTCACCCCTGAGGCATGGTGGGATACTGGAGGTGCTCAGGGTCTTAAAGGCACGGTGCCAAAGTTTTTATGGTTCTCCTGTGTTAACCTGCATGCAGCCTATTGGCTAAGAATGCTTCAGTGTTTTTCAATGCAGTTTTTTCTATTTCTTCTCTAGAGTTTGCTACTGCTCACTTCACTAATCCTAGTTTTAGGAGCTTGGGCACATATTTATGCTCTATTGTAGTATTTAATATAAAAATTTTAAAAAAAACTTCATAGAAATAAAGCATTTTTAGCCTGTTTTTAACATGATAGTCTGCATGATTATTTATTACACATGTATAATATGTGTATATTTGATATATGCTCCGGGGTCCCCGCACAAGGGCGGGAATATTCAATGTTTATGACTTTGATGAGGATACCCCTGGAAGAGAACTAGGATTTACAGGTAAGTAACTTATCCTTCCTCTACAATGCCTGGAGTCGCTGTACTATGAGTGACAATATGTTAAAGAAAAATACTTAAATCTTCAAGTAGAGTAGCTTGTTCTCCAATGTGAAATGTTTTGCCTGCAGGTCACATACCACTTTTGCCTCCTTTACCAGATAGGTCATTAAAACTCTTCCTTCTGGCACGGGGATCTCAGCAAAAGGTAAGGAGCTGCCTTCACGAAGAATTACTTTGCCTGAACAAACCCAAACCAGATAAAGACAAACCCACTTACTCTTTGTGAAACACACACCTGCTTGTATCTGCTACAATCTCCCCACCCAGGATGACCCTTAAAGATTATGTAACGGTTTTCCACAAGGTATCAAGCGAAAGGTGCAATCAGGAAGAATAGACTATTCTCCACTCCGCAGGCAAGACCTTGTGTTGCATTTTGAGACCCTCCAAAACTGGCCTAATGGTAAGCTCTCATTTATTTGGTTCCTGGTTTTCCTGGATGTGGAGAGTGCAGAGACTACAACAGTGGTTTGTCAAAATGTAATGAAGTAATACAATGATTCAGACCAGAACCCTTTCTTGTGATCCAGTACTAAACCATACGAAATAAAGAGAGCAACTGAATTGATGCAGTGATTGGCACCAGAGAGGCCCTTGCTGTCAATCCTTGCTATCCATTACCTAGCACTGCAAGATCTACATTTTAAGTAGGGCAAGGTTGATTTAAAAAAAAAAAAAAAAAAGAGTTGTCACATGATTCCAAGGTAATTAGGTCTTACTCAAATGAACATGATCAATGTTATTTTATGGTGCAGACCTGGCATTGTCACTGTTACTACCCTAACTGATGACCCTGGACTCCACAATACATTGCGTGTCAAATTTTAACCATGACACCTGTTTCACAATATAGGGAGGTGACTTTAATTGCATGCCCCAAGAATATCTAGACAGATTGTAGAATGGGGCTGAAGCCATATCAGTTGCTGCTAGTAACCTGAAAAATATTATCTAGAACATAATTTATAAGTTCTATGGAAGCACAGGCCACCCCAGGCCAACAAGTGAACCGTCTACTCAGCCATACACCGCATGTAGTCAAGGCTGGATTTCAGGTTCATCATGCAAGATATTGGACCCTGTGTTAGAGAGGTAAAGCACCTGTAGTTCTCTGCCTTTGATCTCATGATGGGCTGCTCATGGACAATGATGGTGTCTGATCCTGAGTCACTTTTGGATAGGGGCTTTACAGACAAGCTGAGAACTGAGATACAGGAGTTTGTTTCAACATCCCTTGGCCTCTATGGTATGGAAGCCTTCAAGGTGACAATCTGAGGCAAATATGTATCCAAAGAAAATGTCACTTTGAAAACACTGTTGTCTCACCTGACTCAATGACAGCGCATCCTTTATAAACTGGAACTGACTTACTAGAGTTGGGAATAACTGAGTGTGTGAACAAATCAGGAATGGGCTCACAGAATACTTGGAGGTGGTGGAGAAGGAATGCAAATTCTGTGGTGAATATGCTTGGGCAAGAGCGTGTGAAGGGAAAGAGACCAGGTAGGTCTTTGGTTTTGCTGACCAAACACCTGTGGGCTACAAATGACATATTGGAAGTAGAATATGCAAGTGACATTCTTCAACTGGATATCCCTAGCATTCTCAACATATTATTATATTTTGAATATATGTACACATCCCCAGGAATGCATTCCTTCTCTTAGCAAGCAGTGCCTCTTCTTTGCTCAACCATTCAGCATTGAAGAGGTCAAGGTTGTCATATCAGAGCTACCTTCTAGAAAGACGCTAAACTCCGTTATGTAAACTGTATTCCAAAATCCTTGCCCCACATCTGCTGCAGTGTATGAGGAGGCCAAAGCGCAGCGTATGCTCCCTCTGTCATTACATGGAGCTGTACTGATGACCCTGCTCAAGCCGGAGAAGCCTACATGCACGAGTCATATTTTGCTAAACTGTAACACCAAGATCTTTGCCAAATTAATCGCTATTTATCTAACTCTTCTTATGCCTGATCTGGTTAGACCTGATCAATTGGGCTTTATTCCAGGCTGTTCGACATCCCATAATTGGTGCATCCTGTTTGCCTTGCTGGGGACCTGGATGCTGCAAGCAGTCTTTCCGGATGCCTTTAAGGTGTTAGACTCCTTGGAGTGGGTATATCTCTCTTCCCTGTCTTTCGGAGGATGGGCTTGCCTTAGCTCTTTGTGGACTGGATTGAACTACTCTTCTCCATTGACTTCTCAAATCCAAATTAATGGTGTCTTCATCACCCATAGTAATGCCCCTCGATACGAGACAAAAGTGTCATCTCTCACTGTTCCTTTTTTGCACTAGCATTGAAGCTCATCACAGCAGAGTTATGCCAGCGATATTCAGAAAATGCATTAAGATACAATAGTAGGCACATACTAATATTACTGTAAGCAGACAATGTGACCCTTTATCTTAGGACCCCAAGAGACTTCCGCAATCAAATCATAAGAGAGTACGTTCAATTTGGTTCCCTAATCGGGTGTCTTCATTAACTAAAATACATCTCAGACTTCCCATTAAAATGGTGCAACAATTCAATAAAGTATCTTATGGGTCAGCTGAGATATAGAGCTGGTTATACCGGGGAACTATTGTGTGGCCATTACCAAGATTACAGACCAAATTGTGTGTTGGATATCATTCCCATTATCACTAGCAGGCCGAATCAGGCATATGAAGATAGTAAGGGCAGTAATCCTTCTGAGACCAATATACTTATGTGAATATACGTATACCACTCATCAAGTCTCTTTTTCCACACACTGGGGACCAACTCATTAGACTTGCATCAGCAGGTAAACAACCCAGGATTAAGTGGGACATGCTCACACAGCCCTTTCATTATGGTAGCTTTGAGGCCCTGGGTCCAGAACTATATTATGTGTGTGCACAGGCACATTTTGCATATTACTGGCATCATATCTCCCACCCCTCCACCCCCATATGCCACATCCTCCCAATGTAAGTTTAACAGATACTACTACATGCACCATCAGAGCATGAAATGGGCTTTGGGAAAAATTGGCCAAGACATAATACACTTTCCCCTGCTGCCAATTAGGTATCGCTCTTGGTTGCCTGTTACTTTTGAGCCCAAGACAATTTTGCAGTGGACATCCTGTGGCCTTAAGCACTGGAGCAACCTATACAAAAATGACTCCTTTATCACACTAACAGACTTTAAGAAAAACCTTCCTTTCACCTCCCAGACATCTTTTTGTATTACTGACTGGGTGGCTCGTAGGGCTGCAATACCGGACTTTCCTGCGGAGCCCGTTACCTATGAATCTAGGAAAGCTTCTGTTGGCCACTAACTCTAGGCACTTGTTGCGTTATCTGTATCACAAAGTTTAGGATGAGGTCCCTCTGGTGGCCCAACCCAAGCTCCCTCACCAGCTTCACGAAGGAACTGAAGACATGGCTTTTTTAAACCATCTCACTGGTATGTGCTCCTCTCCTCCCGGCGCTTTGAGACCCTAATGGGTGAGTAGCTGGCCTTTACAAGCACTGATTGATTGATAGAGGGCCAGATGGGAGCAGGAGCTGGACATGCCATTGACTTAGGAGCTGTGGAGGTTCTGTTGCTCCCAGACTAGCCTGATCTCCCCAAGCTGCAGATTGCGAATCATCCACTATAAGTTCCTGCATCGTGCCTATTATACTCTTATTATGCTTTGGAGATTCAGCTTCAGGGAGGATGCAATTTGTGTTAAACGTGATGCCCGAGAGGCAGAGATTCTACATCTGGCTTGGTCTAACATACTGGCATAAGATGATGCCTACCCACTCCTCTAAGCTAGTTTGCAAGATGCCCTTGAACCGACAAATTGTTGTTCTAGGTTGGCTGAGTAAGGTTCTTACTGTGTTAGGGGAAGAGTTCCAAAGTTTAAAATGGGACTGGACTCTCTTGTCTATTGTGATTAACAGATAGAACAGTATGCTAAGTTAATGCCACCACCATCAAGGCCCAAGCACCTTTGCTTCCCACTGAAGGCCTACTTGATCATATCTGATAGACTTATAGTTGCAGATTCCTTACCATAGAATTTCCCCAGGCGTCAGACTGGACCCAGAGATTTTTCTTTGTGCAGTACCCTTATGTGCCGATAGGTGGCGTTGGTCAACTCTGCATCCGTTGGTGGCATCTTGGTTGCTGGATATGACGTTGCAGGTCGTATATGTATGCCACCCTGGTGTGCAGACATCAGTTCTTTTCTTTCCGCACCAGCCTACGTGTAGATCCAGAGAGAGCTACCCCTACAGTTGATTTTTGACTGGCCTTTCGACTTTTTGTTGACCTTTTTTGACTTTGGCTGCGTTTAGATGTCGTCACGGAAGACAGGCGTCAAACCCTGTGACCCTTATCACCGCATGATGTCTGTGATGGATCCACATCTGGTGTGTTTGTGGTACTTGGAACCTGACCACGGCCCGAAGTCCTGCTCAGACTGCCGGGCCATGAACCCGAAGGCTTTGAGGGAGAGATCCCTAAAGCTGCTTGCGGCCCGACTTCTGGCTCCTCATCGCTCTTGGTCGAGAGGAAGGTGCTAAGACTGCTCGTGGAGCCATCACCACTCCTCCTCATCCCACTCAAAATCATCAGGTCATTCAGGTAAGCACAAGAAGAAGTTGAAGAAGCACAAGTGTTCTTTGACTTCACCCCATCATTCGGATGATGTAGGAGAAGGTGTGTCCTTGCTGTAAGGCTTTGTCTTCGGAGCCTGTTCCTGGGTCGGTTCCGCACCTCCCCGAGTTTCCAGAAGCTGGAGCCACCCCTGTCCAGTTAAAATAATTTTAGGAGGCCATGGGCCTCATCTTTGGCAGTCCAGCCCCCGCAGGGTTGGAAGGGGCCTCTTTGGGTTCTGCGGCAGCAGCTCCGGCCTCGGCTCCGAGGAGCACCCAAGGATCTGCTTCCAGATCCGGACCGGCGTCAGTCATATCCTTACGACAGTTCCGGCATCAGCGCTCCCGGGCCTGTAGCTGGAGCAGTGTCACTCGACAATTCAAACTTCAGCGGGTACCTTAGTCCCTAGATTGTATCCTGACCCTTATTCTTATGAGTACGAATTCGGTGAGAGTATGGAGGGGTCAATGGACCCTTCAGAATTCCAGCTTGAAGACACTATGTACTGGGCTCAGGAACAGGGCCGAAGCCAGAGGTTTGGATACCTCCCCTGATGCTGGTATGATTTCTCCCCCCCTACCATGGCAACGGAGGAGCAGGCTTCCTACTCCATGGTGGTGCGGAGATCAGTTGAGGTCTTGGGCCTCGAGCTGCCTTTGGTGGCTGTCAGGACCAATCTCCTGACTGAGGTGCTTAAGTCTGAGACTTCAACATCAGAACCCCTTTTGCCCTTCAGTGAAGCCCTAATGGATGTCCTACTGGGGACTTGGTCCAAACCCAACACAGGGGGCTCCTGGTAATAAGGCAGTAGCCTGCCGCCATAGGCCTGCGCCTAATGACCAAACACCCCACCCCTGATAGCTTTGTCACCCAAGCCTCAACATCCCATGGCGCTTTCCCTTCCACTCCCACCTTCGGGAGAAAGTTTTCTTCCTCCAGCCTGGCATTGCGGTCCGTAAACACCGCATGCCTTTTGGGCCATTACACCCATACCTTATGGGACAAGGTCGCGCAAGTGCTGCCACAGGTCTCAGAGGAAGCCCGGGGTTTTCTCTTCCAGGCTGTTGCTGATGGGAGAGACGCAGCCAAGTTCACAAGCGAATGTGGGCTGAATACGACCAACTCTCTAGGCAGATCGGTTGCTTTGAATGTAGCCTTGTGGTGCTACACCTGGTTACGGACATCTGGCTTTTCAGGGTATGTTCAGTCTACTCTGATGGACATGCCCTTTGATGCACACATCTCTTCAGGGACAAAGCAGACTCGGTGCTCAAGCTATTTAAGGAGTCTCCTGCTACGGCCTGGTCCCTTGGCCTCACTGCTGCCACGTGCCCCCCTCAGTCTGCTTTTTGCCCCTTTTGTGGCTACGGAAGGGGCGCCCAACTACATCCATTTCCCTCCAGCCGCTCAGCACATGCTGCTCGGCTTCTGCGTGGCGGGGCGTGGATCCAGTGTCCGTCTGGATCAGAGATCGAGCGGTCTAGCCAGTCCCCCACCCCTCCCCTCCTGTGCAATCTCCAGACCTTCCTAGTCTGGCTCTTCCCCACCGGGGACCAGCTGGCAGCAGGATTTGCCATCATCTGCCCCGCTGGAACACCATCACATCAGACAAGTGGGTTTTGCAAATAGTCTGAAGGGGTTGCTCCCCTCCCCCTTCGAGACTACCCCTCCCGCCATGATACCATCCTACGATCAGATGAGGGAGGATCACCTGGCACTTCTCAGTGAGAAGATTATGGCTGTCTGGGCCAAGGGAGCCATATAGAGGGTCCATGTGCCAGAAGTAGGTCATGGTTGTTATTCCCACTACTTTCTGGTGCCCTAAAAAGACCAGGGCCTCCTCCCTATCCTCGACCTCTGGTTCCTCAATCTCTTCCTCCGGAAGGAGCAGTTCATAATGCTCACTCTGGCTCCGGTTCTATCTGCCCTGGATCCTGGAGACTAGATGGTAACGTCTTCAAAGCCACCGTTCATCTCTATCCATCCTGACAAGGTGGTGCTTCGTACTAGGACATCTTCTCTCCCTAAAGTGGTCACGCCATTTCATGTGAGCAAATCTATTACCTTGCCTACTTTTTACACGCCCCTACATCCTTCTAAGGAAGAGGAGAGACTCCACCATCTGGACCCAAAAGGAGCTTTGGCACTCTATCTTGGTCGTACAACAGAGTTCTGGGTTGGACGATCAACTCTTTGTGGGCTATGGTGGTGTGAAGAAAGGCCGGGCAGCGCAGACGAGAACCATCTCCAAATGGTCTGCATTAAAATGTGCTATATAGTGGCTGGAGGACTTGCATGCTCATTCTACCAGAGCAACAGTTGCAACTGCTGTATTAGCACGTGGAGTTCCAGTCCTGGACATCTGCCAGGTAGCTCTGAGGATGTCCTTACACACGTTTCCTAAACACTACTGCCTGGACAGTCCGGTCCAAAGGGATGGGTACTTTGCCTGTTCAGTCCTGCAGGACTTTCTAATATGATCTTGGTTCACAGACCCACCTCCGCGGATGTTATTCCTTGGATATCTATTCCAAGGTAAGGAATCTTCAACTAGAAGTTTCTATTAGATGAAGAAGTTACTTACATTCAGTAACAAATTATCTGGTAGAGACATATTCTAGTTGCAGATTCCTTACTGAACCACCCAACCTCCCTGCTCTGCAAACTGATTTCTAGGGACAGGGACTTCCCTTTCAGGGCTCTAGTTCTGGCGCACCAGAATCAGTGTTTTTCATGGCTCTGTGCTTCAGATGTGGAAAGTCGTAAAAAGAAACTGACGTCAGTGCGATGAGATGGTGCCTATATACAACATGCAAAGTCATATCGGGCAACCGTGATGCCAACGACAGACGCGGAGTCAAACAACATTAACAGCGCACAAGTGTACTGCTGGAAGAAAAATCTCTGGATCCAGACTGACGCCTGGGGGAGATCTAAGGAAAGGAATCGGCAACTAGAATATGTCTCCACCCGATAATTTGTTACCAAAAGTAAAGTAACTTGTTCATCTACTGCTTAATTAATTTTCGCTGATGAAGACTTCAAAATGTTAATTCCTCACCTTTTGACTGCTTGCCCAGGCTTCAGACTGTCTCTGGAAGATCTTTAGCAGTACCCCTCTGCGCCAGTTTGTGGTGCCAGAAGATCTCCATCAACGTCATTTCACGCCAGATACGATGTACACGGGTCTGCATAGGTGCACCTGTGAGTGCTCACAACAGTTTTTATTTCCACACCAACAGACATGCATCCGTATAACCCCTTGTCTCTTGGAGAACTAAAAAATCGTTCTAAAACAGTGTGCAAGGGAGTACGTCACTTCCAAAATCTACAGAGTTTAAAACCTGTGGGGAATGTCATGAACAAATATCTGTGACTGACTCGCATGTAGTTTGCCCTTGGTGCCTTGGGTCGGACCATGACTCCAAGACCTGTAGTGTTGTGCCTTGATGCACCCGAAAGCCATTCAAGACTGTGAATCAAAGCATTTCATGGCAAAGCATAGCAAGTCCCCTCGCTAGGATTGGTAGAGATCTAAAGTTAGGTCCCAGTCCAGCTCCCTGATCGCTCCTGTGACAAGTCGTTCTCACGATTTAAGACCTTGGGCAAACCCAAGAAGAAGCATAGGAAGTCCAAGCAATGCTCTGACCCGTTCCACCACTCTCGTTCTCCAGAGAAGGTGCAAAGGCGTCATTGTGCCTCCAGGTCGTTGCGAAGTCACTCTAATTTAGAGTGTATTTTGGTCCCTGTCCTATGGCAACTGTAACTTCAGGGGCTGTCTGTGATGCCACAGCAAATTGAAGAATTGTGCAGCTATACTGCTGTTTTACTGCACATTAATGGCGCTTTCCAACATTCCTGCAGGTCCCAAGGCGATGCCTTCCAACTGGGTTTTTGGTAGTCTGTCCTCAGATCCATTCAGGGTCTGGGCCAGCTACCGAACTGGGTCCCCCTCAGCGCCTCAACCTATGCCGAAACACCATCTGCCGACACTATTAACTCTGGAGGACGACATCCAACCTATAGTGCTGTCTGACGTTGAGACACCGCTACTATGACCTCAACAAGGCCATGTGCTTCCCTGTTGGAGCCACAACCTGTTTCCTGAGCAGATGTGCCCCTGTGATGCCTAGTTCCATTGCTAGACATTGCAAGTGTTCAGGAAGCCATTTTGAGGACATTTACTGGGCACTGGTCAGTACGAGTTACCCAGCTACATGGTTGCTTAACTGGAAATACTGGTGTTTGGAATCAAACACTTCCTATTAATAAATCCTTACTGATGGCAGTATCAGATTGATCATGACATGCACCCAGAGGGCACTTTAGAGGTACCACCTGCAAACCTACTAGTCCCTTTATGTGCTGGCTGACTGGTCTTGACCAGCCTGCCACCACAGACAAGTTGTCGACCCTCTGCAGGTGAGAGCCTGCGTTCAGAGGCCAAAAATAATGCCTGCTCCGAAGGAAGGTGATCAACCCTCCTCCAGCACGATGGCTAGTGAATTTAGCACATCAAGGCCGGAGGCTTCAAATCGTCTGCTGCCACAGATATGCGCCCCTTCTTCGTCCTCCTCCCCACCCCCAAGACCTGGGAAACGCCACCCCTGCCCTGAGTCACATTTACTACCAACGCAGGTGGGAAATTAGATATTCAGGAGGTGTGTTGCACGTCTAGGCTAGTCACACCCCTGAGGTGGGCTTCCTGAAGTGCTCAGCCTAAGGAAGGTTTCACCATCTTCTTTTTGGTTAAATTGGAGAACTTTGGGTCAGGATTATGCCCACTCCCCAGTGGAAGTAGTAATATAGGGTATGTAGTCACCCTAGGGGTAAGTAGTCCATTGGCCACTACCCTCCACCCCCCCTTAATGCCCATAAAGTGAGTATTTACGGGATCCCTCAACACAAGATCTTCAGACTTGTCTACTGTGAACCAAAGGAAAGACAAATAATAGTGGAAGCTGTGAGAACAGAGGTCCTGCACGGAGATTGGTGCCAAACCCTGCCTGGCTGCTTGAACTGTGACAGTCACAAAGACCGACTGTCCAGAAGCAGAGCAGTCTCCCCAAACCCTCAGACTGTTCTACCATTCAACAACTAAGCAGCATCTCCTTGGGGTGGAGCAGTCATCCCCCTGCATCTGCAGACACCATGAGCATCAACCAGGTACTTCATCTTTCTGGCTGTCAGGCCCCCAAGGGAGCAGCTCACCAGGAAGGGGTTGTTGTGAGTCCAGGAGGTCAGCCCTATTGTTTTCACCTAGTCTCGAGACGCTGACCCGTCCAGGAGCCTCTCAGCACCAATATCCTGAGTACCGGAGCCCTTGCATCTACCAAGGCTTGTTGTGTGACCATACCAGACTTCCCTGATCTTTTTGCTTGAGTGCACCATTTATTGAATCCTTGTTTGCAACTAAATGCTTAACACTCCCTTCTGATATGCCTAAGCTGCTCAACCACACTACCACTAATAGAGCACTTGAGATAATTAAATTAAGCCCTGTAAACAAAATAGGGATCGTCTGGACTTTTTGCATGATGTACTCCTGCATTGGTACCCCAATTAAAAAGCCAGCTCATACTCTGGTTACATGGTGTTGAGGAGCTGGTGTTTGGTGAAGTGGTTGGCGCAGTGTCTATGGCTTTGGCCGAGCCAGGAAGGAGGAAGTTCGGTTGGTAGTTCACAAGTTCGAATGGGGCTGCTGAGGGATTCTTGAGGAGGGCGTTAGCAGCAGCGTGCTTCCAGGCTTCCGGAAATTTGGCTGTGTCTGTGTAGATGTTGACAATAGGGGCGAGAGCTTTGCTGATGGGGTGGAACCTTTGTCTAAGACGGGGTGGGGGCAAGGGTCCAAAGAGGCCCTGAAGTGGATGGTCTTCATAAATGCTGTGGATTCCTCTGTAGTGATAAGTTACTTCTTGCCAGCATATTGCTGTTGTCTGATGCCAGAAAGAGTTTTGTCTGTGGTTGGTGGGGGTCCAGATGCAGATCGAAAATGGTATAGATGTCTGTAATTGTGTTGCAGAAGAAATCTGAGATGTTGTTTCACAGTTCTTGGGTTGGGGTGATGGTGGTGGTGGTCTCTGCTGGTGTGGCAAAGTCCTTGATGATAGCAAAGATATCTTTGCTCTTGTTGGAGCTGTTTTCAATACACTCAGCGAGGACTTTCCTTTCATATTCACAGATTGTGTGGTGATAGCATCTCTTGGCAGATTTGAAAATGTCCTTGTGGGATTCTTTTTGGCTTGCTCTTCATCTCTGTTCCTGATGTTTGCAATGCAGGTTGATCTGAGCACTTCCGGGGACCAGTTGGCCTGCATTCACGTTCTTGACGTTTGGCTTCTTTTCCGGGAGGCAGTGATTTAGTTATTGAAGTTCTTGATGTCATCTGATAGGTGGCTTGTGTGCTCTGTTTTTTTTTTTTTGTGAAGGGCAAGACCCAGTCTACCTCAGATAAGATTATTCAAATGTGAGCGGTAAGGGCCAGACCCGGTGGTTCTTTAGACCCTCCAATCCTCCCTGCTCTGTGAGACAGTCTCTTCACTTAAAAAGATCCCAAATTAGAGATCTGGACACTGATCACAATTAATCTGATTGGTTCTACAACTGTGGCAACAGAAGTATCAAGAAAGCAACTGATGTCAGCATGCATGGGTGGCGCCTATATTGGTAACAGCTAGTGTGGAATGTCGTTGACACCAAGCCGCCGGCACCCAGGTACTTCTGAAGATTTAGGGATTCACTCTGACATCTTAGGTGGGCATTCAAAAGGTGAGAAATCTGAGAAAATGTGTTACTGAATGTCAGTAATCTTGTTCAACATTCTCAATGAGAAATAACATATACTTGTCTTTTGTCTTGTGTTGCTAGTCACTTTATCTGATAGAGACTTCTAGCTGTAGTTTTCTTACCTTAGAATTTCCCGAGTTGTCAGACTGGATCCGGAGGATTATTTGTGAGCAGCACCCCAGTGCTCCAGTAGGCTCTGCATGCGTGGTTGGCGATGTCCGCGCCTGAAGTGACATCGAAGGTACCTATATACGTGCCATCTAGGTGGGCTAACATCACTTCTTTCCTTTCCACACAAGCCAGCACTAATCAGGAGAAGGGCAACCCTGTCAGTCCATTTTTTGCTGAAATATTTTCGAGGTTTTGTTGAGCCTATTTTCGAGTTTTCCTCCTGGTGTGACAGGGATGTCATCAAAGAAGGTTGACTAAGTGCCTGCAGCGCATGTCATCAATGAATGTCGGCGATGGGCCTTCACCTTGTATGCCTTTGGTTCCCCGTGCACAACCAAGACCCCAACTCGTGCTCAGACTGCCACTCCATGAACCCGAAGGTCTTGAGGGAGAGATCCCTCAAGCTCCTGGTGGCACGGGTTGTGACACTGAGACGTTCGAGGTCCTGATTGAGAGGAAGGTCTTGGGAGTGGTCACGGAGTCTGAGATCCTCATCTCACTCCAAGTTATCAGGCCACTTCGGAAAATCTCGTCACAAAAAGAAGAAGGACGAGGTAAAGCTGAATATCTTTTTGTCGACGTCAGTATACAAGGGAGCCTTGTGCATCAAGGCCTATACGGTAGACCTGGGCCGGCTCCGCACCTCCCTGACTTCCTGGAAACCGGAGTGACCCCTGCTCTACTGAACAAATTCTATCAGGCCATGCACCTAATTTTTGAGCAGGCCGACCCTTCTAGTGCTCCTTCCGGCCCGAGGTGTCAGCAGGGGCCCCTTCTAGTTCTGCATCGGCCACTTCGGCCCTGGCTCCATTTGGGCCCAGAGGCTCCTTTTCTGGATCTGGACTGATGCCAGTCATATCACCTCGATCTTTCCCAATGCCGGTCCCTACACTAGTGCTCTCGATGCCAGCTGCACCAATCACATTCTGATCCCCCATTCCGATACAGAGCCAGAGGGGTGTCGATCAACGCCATTTCTAGTGCTATCTGGAACCATATCTTTCAGGTCTGAGCCTAAGCCCTATTCTTACGGGCTAGGACCAGGGGAGGAATGGGTGGGGGTCACTGACCCCTGAAGAATACCAGCCCTATGAAGACCCCCTCATGGACTAGTGTGAGGAACTGGGTAAAGCCAGTGGACTGGATACTTCTCCAGATACTGGCCTGATTTTCCCCCCTACCATGGCTACGGAGGAGGGCGTGTCATTCACAATGGTAGTGCAGAGGCCGGCTGAGGTCCTTGACCTTCAGTTGCCCTCAGTGGCAGTCAAGATTGTCTAGACACAGGTGCTGCAACTGGGAGTCTCCCCCCCAGAACTGCTACTCATGTTCAACAAATCCCTCACTGACGTCCTTCTTGGGACATGTCCCAAACCCAACACAGGGGCGCCTGTGAATAGGGTGATTAGCCACTGCCACTGTCCCGCTCAAGGTGACCCAAACTTCCTCAACCAACATCCTACCCCGGAGAGCTCAGTGGACCTCTCACGTAAATCCTGGTGTATTCCCTACAGCACCCCTGGATGTGCAATCCAAGAGTTAGGACACTTTGTGTAAGATATTTTTTTCCACCAGCCTGACATTGCAGTCCATGAACACTGCATACCTTTTGGGCTGCTACTCCTATGCGCTGTGAGACACGGTTGCGTAGATGCTGCTAACGAGAGGCCCAGGCCATGCTCTCCCAGGCTGTTGCCCACGGGAGAGGTGCAGTGAAGTTCACCATATGTTGTGGACTCGACATGACTGACTCTCTGAGTAGAGCGGTTTAATGGACTGTGGCCTTGAAGCGCCATGCCTGGTTGAGGGCAGCTGGCTTTTTGGGTGATGTCCAATCATCTCTGATGGGCATGCACGTTGATGGCTACCGCATCTTTGGAGAACAGGCAGATTCAGCTCTGGAGCGCTTTACTTTAAGGACAGTAGGGCTACAGCCAGGTCCTTTCTGTGCCCCACATCACACACAATCTGCCTTTTGTGGCTATGGAAGGGGTTTCCAGCCACGCCAATCCCCTCCCAGCCTCTGCTTGCCAGGGGAGCGGTACCCAAAGACCTCGTGGGCAGGCAGGCAGCCAGCCGTCGAGTCAATCCACCCCCCCCCCCAACCACCCCTCCCCCAGCAGTTGCAGCCTCCAAACCCTCCTAATCTGCCCTCATATCAACATGGGGATCCAGTTGGCAGGATTCACCATCACCTGCCCAACTGGCAGTCAGTAACATTGGACAGGTGGATTCTGCAGATCGTCCAAAGGGGCTACTCCCTCCCCTGTGTGACCACCCATCCTCCTCACGCCGCCATCTTATAACAGGCTGACGGAGGATCATCTGTAACTTCTCTGCCAGGAAGCCATAGCTCTCTTGGCCAAGGGAGCCATAGAGAAAGTGCCGACACCAGAAGTGGCTGTGGTTGCCGTTCCCAATACTTTCTGTTGCCAAAACAAGGACAGAGATCTTCATCCTATTTTAGACCTACGGCCACTCAGCTACTTCTTCAAGAAGGAGAAGTTCAAAATGCTCATGTTAGATGAGGTCCCTTGTGCCCTTGATCCGGACGACTGAATGGTGGCATTGGACTTACAATGTGCAAATGTCTACATTCTCCTCCTACCTGTGGTTCACGGTAGGCCACAACCACTTTGTTTGCAGTGCTCCCCTTTGGTCTTAATAGCACACCTTGAATGTTCACCAAGGTGATGGCGTTTGTCACATTTCATCGGCAGAAATCAGGGGTGCCAGTCTTCTCCTATCTCGACCACTGACTGTTGAAGGTGGGCCCGCCCCAGTCTGTCATCTCTTACCTCCAGACTACTGCGAACCTCCTGCATTTGCTGGGGTTCTCTATCAACATGCTGAAGTCACACCTGACTCCTTGTCAGATGCTCCCTTTCATCAGAGCTGTTGTGGACACAGAGCCGTTTCAGGCATATCCTCCCGAATGGTGAGTCCAGGATATTCAGGCTGTGATGCAGATGTTTCAGCCTCTATCCTGGATTTCGTTTATTCAGCCCTGAGGAAGTTGGGACTCATGGCCTCCTGCATCCTGCAAGTGACACATGCCCGCTGCCATATGTGAGCTCCACAGTGGGATCTGACGTTCCAATGGGCACACAGTATCAATGGAAACTCCCCATCTTGGTTCAGATCTCTGAAGAATCTGCAAAAGATCTGTAGTAGTGGTTAACGAACTGCTAGAAGATCAGCGGCATATCCCTTTCCCTTCCTCAACCATATCTCACCGTAGTGACAGATTCGATACTTGTGGGATGGGGCTGCCATTTGGCAGAGGTAGAGATCAGAGGGTTTTGGTCTCCAGCAGAATCCAGACTCCACATCAGGCTGCTGGAGCTCTGAGTGATCTGACTCGCATTCAATGCCTTTCTATCCTCCATCAAGGGAAGACAAGTGCAGCTGTTCATGGACAACACCACTGCCACATGGTACTGCAACAAACAGGATAGGGTGGGGTTGTGGACCCTTTGTCAAGAGGACCTGCGTCTCTGGACATGGCTAGAGGTTCAGGGTATATCCCTGGTGGTTCAACTCTTGGTAGATTTCTAAAGGGCGGATGAACTCAGCTGAAGATGCCTAGCGGATCACGAATCGCGTCTCTATCAAGAGGTGGTGCCAAGGTGTCTTTTAGCAGTGGGGAGATCCTTGGTTAAATCAGTTCTCCTCTACTGATAGTTGGCAATGTCAGCAGGTTTGCGTGCTGGAGTTTCCAAGGTGGCTCTCGCGTGGAGAAACTTTTCAAGTGCAGGCCTACTGTACAGCTTTCCACCCATACCACTCCTGCCCAGTGTTCTCAAGGTCAAGGATGACCAGGCCCAAGTTATTCTTATGGATCTGGACTGGGCATAGAGAGTCTGGTATCCCGAGCTATTAAGCCTGGCCATCGATCCTCCGTTCAGGGAGCCCATTCGGAAGGATATTCAAATGTGCCGAAGCAACACCAGACTCCCTCTCATATGCTCGGTTTCATCCGAGCTGTTCTGGACACAGTGCAGTTTTGGGCTTATTCTCCCAAGCGGCGAGTCCAGGATATTCAGGCTATGGTACAAATGTTTCAGCCTCTGTCCAGGATTTCAGTGAGAATGACTCTGAGGCTGCCGGGCCTTATAGCCTTCTGGATCCTGCTGGTGACGCATGCTAGGTGGCATATGCAGGCTCTGCAGTGGGACCTGAAATTCCAGTCGCACAGCATCCGGGGAATCTCTCTGACATGGCCCAGATCTCGGCGGGAACTGTGCGAGATGGGCATTAATGGCTAACAAACTGCTTGGGCCAGAGGCAGGTCCCTCTTCCTACCCCAACCAGGGCTGACAGTATTGACAGATGTGTCACTCCTGGAAAGGGGCAGCCACCTGGGAGAGGTGGAGATCAGAGGCGCCTGGTCTGCGGTGGGACTCCACATCAACCTGTTGGAGCTCCAGGCGATCAGACTAGCATTAAAAGCATTTCTTTCCTCTTTCAAAGGGGAGGTAGTGCAAGTGTTCACAGGCAACACCACCGCCATGTGGTACTGCAACAAGCAGGGCAGAGTGGGGTCGTGGACCCTTTGTCGGGAGGCTCTGCGTCTCTGGACGTGGCTGGAACATCGGGGCATTTCCCTGATAGTTCAACATCTGGCGAGCTCTAAGAATGTAAGAGCAGACAGACTCGGCTGACAGTGCTTAGTCGATCACGAATGGTTCTCCATCTGGAGGTGGCACAAGGTCTCTCTCAGCAGTGGGGAGAACCTTGGTTAGGCCTGTTCGCCTCTGCACAGAATGTGCAATGTCAGCAGTATTGCGCTTTGGCGCTTCCAGGGCAGCAATCACTTGGCAACGCTTTTCATCTTGAGTGGAACACATGCCTCCTACACGCTTTTCTGTCTAAACCACTTCTGACCAGAATTCTCAAGAAGATGAAGAACAACTGAGCCCATGTCATCCTTGTGGCTCCGGCCTGGCACAGATGGTTTGGTATCACGAACTACTGAGCATGGCCATCGATCCTCCAATCAGACTGCCCCTTTGGGAGGATCTTCTGTCATAGCAGATGGGGAGGATTTACCACCCAAACGTGTTCAGTTTCTGCGTTCTTGCATGGAGATTGAGCGGTGGCAGTTTACAGCTTTTGACCTTCTGCCGGAAGTCTGCAGTGCTGTCTTGGCAGCCAGGCATCTCTCCACCAAAAAGGTATACACCTGTTATTAGAAGAAATTTGTGGCATGGTGCACAGACAAGTCTTTTGACCCATTTTCTGCCCCTCTTTCTGAAGTTCTCTTGCTTATACTTTCTTTGGGCCAGCAGGGCTCCGCTATAGGCACTCTCAAAGGTTACTTATCTGCTATCTCTTCCTTACCGAACCACCAACCCTCCCCACTCTGCAAACTGATTTCTAGGGACAGGGACACCCCCTTCAGGGACTTAGTTTTGACACACCAGTGGTCAGTATTTTCCATGGCTCTGCGCTACTGCCATAGAAAGTTGTGAAAAGAAACTGACATTGGCGTGCCGGGGTGGCACCTTCATAGCTCCCACGATGTCATATCTGGCTTGAATGACACTGAGGACGGACGCTGAGCTGATAGGCGCCTCCTAACGGCAAAGTGAATGCTGGTTCATTCCCCATAACTCCTCTGGATAGGGAATCCAAGATGTTTTCCTCTGCCAGTCAACTGTTTAGTTCAGGTATGCTGTTTGTTTAATAGGTTGATATACACATGTCCTGTGGGATATGGCCAGGAAGATCTTGCCAGCAGTCCCCGAAGACCTTAGGGCCTCTTTGGCTGAAATGATTCATGATGCATAACAAACAGCCAAATATTTTATTTTTTCTGGTCTAGATACCATTGATTGCCTAGGGAGGCAATTGGCTATAATATTATACTTCATAGACTCATCTGGATGCACCCACATGACTTTCTGATGCTATACAGGCCTTCCTCATGGATATGCCTTTTGATGGTTCATGCCTTTTCGGTGATGAGGCAAATACTGGAGTGCTTTAAAGAAAGTAGGGCAATGGCATGTTCCTTGGGTTTGTTGGTCCCTGCAAAGTCATTTCCATACCAACTCAAAGTTCTCAGGGCTGGCATTTAGGCAGAGAGAGACAGCTGAACTGGTACAGCAGTCCATCGGTCTTCTCGAGGTCATGGGTCTGGTAGGTAGCGTGCAGGCCAGCGGGGGGCGGAGGCATCAGTCCTTACCTTACATTTTTCTTTCCCTTCTGCAGCAGGCGCCAACCTTTTCCTCTTCCCCTTCTGCAGCAGCCACCAAATCACTTTAGTTTGCCCTTAGTAACATATGCCCATTCATAATTTCCTCCAAGAGTGGCAATGGATAAGTTACTTACCTGTAAATCCTAGTTCTCTTCCAGGGGTATCCTTATCAAAGTCATAAACATTGAATATTCCCGCCCTTGTGCGGGGACCCCGGAGCATATATAAAATACATACACATTATACATGTGTAACAAACAGTCATGCAGGCTATCATGTTAAAAACAGGCTAAAATGCTTTATTTCTATGAAGTTTTTTTTTTTTTTTTTTTTTTTTTTAAAATACTACAATAGAGCATAAATAAGTACCCAAGCTCCTAAAACTAGGCTTGGGGAAGTAAGCAGTAGCAAACTCTAGTGAAAAAATAGAGAAAACTGCATTGAAAAACAATGAAGCATTCTTAGCCAATAGGCTGCATGTAGGTTAACACAGGAGAACCATAAAAACTTTGGCACTGTGCCTTTAAGACCCTGAGCACCTCCAGTATCCCACCATGCCTCAGGGGTGAAGGAAAGGTGACAGTTGGTTCACAGTTAGGTCAGTTCTTTTTACGGTGACAATTTGTATAATTGAATTAAAATACTGTCTGTCCTGCACTTCCAGTAGACGTGTGTCCGGGGAGGAGGGTGGGTTGTTTATGACTTTGATGAGGATACCCCTGGAAGAGAACTAGGATTTACAGGTAAGTAACTTATCCTTCTCTTCCAGGGGATCCTCATCAATAGTCATAAACATTGAATAGATTAGCAAGCCCATCCCTAAACCCAGCGGACTGTCCGATAGAAGTGCAGGAATAGACATGTCTTACGCAAATAAATTCCTTAGAGAGGCCTGCCCCACTTGGGCATCCGCTCTTGCATCTGAGTCTAAACAATAATGTCTTGTAAAAGTATGGACAGACTTCCATGTAGCAGCCTTACAAATCTCAGATATAGGAACATTGTTAAGGAGAGCAGCAGTAGCCGCTTTTCCCCTTGTGGAATGCGCTCTAGGCCGCGCTAGCAATTGTCTATTAGCTAGCTGGTAAGTATTAACAATACAAGAGACTATCCATCTTGATATTGTTCGCTTAGATGCTGCTTCTCCTGTCCTTAAATGACCATAGTTCACAAACAAGCGGTTAGAGTGTCTAATCGATTTTGTCTTGTCCAGATAAAATTTCAGCACTCTTTTCAAGTCTAATGAGTGCAATGCTTTCTCAGCCGGAGTTTCCGGATTGGGAAAGAACGTCGGTAAAGTTATGGTCTGATTAATATGGAATTCTGACACTACCTTCGGAAGGAAAGATGGGTGAGTTCGTAGAACTACTCTATTGTCATGAAAAACCGTGTACGGTTCTTTTGCAGACAAGGCCTGGATCTCACTGACCCTTCTCGCTGAAGTAATGGCCACCAGAAAAGCCGTTTTCCACGTAAGGTGTTGTAAGGAGGCCTTATGGATAGGCTCGAAAGGAGGGCCCATAAGTTTTGCTAGGACTATGTTCAGTTCCCACGGAGGAGAAGGCCTCCGAATTGGCGGAAAAACTTTCTTCAAACCTTCTAAGAAATCCTTGACTACAGGTTTCGTAAAGAAGGATTCCTGAGAAGGTGACTTGCGATAGGCAGTAATAGCAGACAAATGTACCTTAATAGATGATACCTGCAGACCGGATTTCGCTAGGTGAAGCAAATAGGACAGTATGACGTCCTCCTGCGCCCGTATGGGATTATGGCCTTGCTGACAGCACCATATGTAGAATCTCTTCCACTTAAAAGCGTAGGAACGCCGCGTGGAAGGCCGTTTGGACTCTTTCAAGATGTTCATGCACTCCTGCGAGAGTCCTAGGTGCCCATACTGCAGGAATTCAGGAGCCATGCTGTTAAGCTCAGAGAGGGTAGGTTGGGATGCAGAATCCTGCCCTCCATTCTGCTCAGAAGATCCGGTCTGCACGGCAGCCTCCTGTGAGGTTTTTCCGACAGGTTGAGGAGATCCGTGTACCAGAATTGTCGAGGCCATTGTGGCGCTATAAGAATCATTCTGGTCCTGGATCCGTTAAGTTTGCTGATCACTGCCGGAATGAGGGGAATCGGCGGAAAAGCGTAAAGAAATGTCCCTGACCAGTCGATCAACAGGGCATTCCCTCGAGATCCTGGACGGTAGAACCTGGATGCGAAGTCTGGGCATTTCCTGTTTACATCGTCTGCGAAGAGGTCCAGTTGAGGCCGACCCCATTGCGCGAAGATGTATTCTGCGACTTCGTCGTGCAGGACCCAATCGTGAACGTCCTCCAGGTGTCTGCTTAGAAAGTCTGCTTCTACGTTCTGCTGACCTGGCAGGTGAACTGCTGTGATTGACATTCCTCTGGCCAGGAGCCAATGCCATATCGCTTGGGATTCTCGTGAAAGGGGTAGGGATCTCGTTCCCCCTTGTTTGTTCAAGTAATACATCGTGGTTGTATTGTCCGTCTGTATCAATAGAGTTTTCCCCTGAATTAGCGGTGTGAAAGACTTGAGAGCCAGATGGACCGCTCTGAGTTCTAGCAGATTGATGTGGTACTGCTTCTCCTTGTCTGACCACAGACCCTGCGCTTGAAAAGGACCCAGATGAGCCCCCCATCCCTGAAGAGACGCATCCGTTACCAGAGTATCGGATGGAAGTACCTGGTGAAACGGAGCGCCCACTGACAGGTGAGGTCTGTGCATCCACCATCTCAATGACTGCAGTGCTACCTCCGGTAGCCGCATTGTGTCTTCCCAGCGACCTGTTCTTTGGCTCCAATTGGCCTCCAATGCCTCTTGGAGGGGTCTCATGTGGAGTCTGGCATTTGGGACAATAAAGATGCACGATGCCATGGAGCCCAGTAGTGATGTCACCTGACGTGCCGTAGGTGCGCTGGCTCTCAACAGGTCCTGGCACTTCTTGTTTATTGAGGACAGTCGTTCCTCCGAAGGATACACTTTTTGTAGTTCTGTGTTTATGATAGCTCCTAGGTAGTGAAGACTCTGCGTTGGAGTCAAGGTTGACTTCTGGTAATTGACCTGAAGACCTAGAGCTTCGCAAACTCCTAGTACAATGTCCCGATGGCTTCTCGCCTGCTCCGGAGAAGAAGCCTTTAGTAGCCAGTCGTCTAGGTATGGATATATGTATATCCTTTGTCTTCGTAGATGCGCCGCCACCACTGCCATACATTTCGAGAAAACTCTTGGAGCAGATTTCAGGCCAAAGGGTAGAACCCTGAACTGGTAATGCTGTAACGCTACTCGAAAGCGCAGGAATTTTCGATGCTTTGGAGCTATTGGGATGTGGAAATACGCATCCTGCAGGTCGATGGAGCACATCCAGTCTCCCTGATGCAGTTGAGGGAAAATTTGGTGAAGCGCTAGCATTCTGAACTTCTGCTTTCTTATGTATTTGTTCAGCAGTCTTAGATCCAGGATTGGCCTGAAAACGCCCTCTTGACCCTTCTTTGCTACTAGAAAGTAACGGGAGTAGACCCCCTTTCCTCTGTGGGCAGGTGGAACCCTTTCTATGGCATTCTTTCTTAGGAGGGCGAGAGCCTCCTTGCGTAGCAAGGTGAGATGAGCCGGATTGTGTTTGGTTGGTGGCAAATGTGGTGGAGGCTGCTTGAAAAGGAGAGAATAGCCATGTTCGACAATATTGAGCACCCATTTGTCTCTTGTGATAGAGTGCCACTCGTGAAGATGAGCCACAATACTTCCCCCCACCGGAGTGGTGTACAGTGTCGAGGGAAGCGAGACTTCATTGCTTAGTGGGTGCTTTTGGAGTGGACTGTTGAGGTCTACTTGACCCTCGCTCCCTTGTGTTTCTTCGCTGAAACAGAGGGCGTCCCTGTCGTTGCTGAGACCTTTGCGACCAATGAGGGGTTTGAACCCTCTGTTGGAAAGGGCGTCTATCGTACGGTCTGTACCTCCGCCTGAAATCTTTCCTTCTTTCGAGGCCTACCGCCTTCATGGTATCCACCTCGGTCTTCATGCGGGCCATCTCTTCGTCTGCATGGGCACCGAATAAAGAATTCCCGGCAAATGGGAGATTCAGGATACGTTGTTGTGCCTCCTGTTTCAAGCCAGTGAGCCTCAGCCAGGAAGATCTCCTCGCACAGATACCATGTGCGTACCCATGAGCCGCCAAATCCGCCCCATCCGCTGCCGCGCTGATAACTTGGTTAGATACCAGGCATCCTTCCTGTAGAATCTCTTGGAAATCTTGCCTGTCTTCTCTGGGCAGTTTTTCTGTAAATCTACTGAGGGAATCCCACAGAGAACGATCGTACCTGCCCAGGAGCGCAGACGCACTAGAGACCTTCATTGCTGAAGCCGCTGTCCCGCACATCTTTCTTCCCAGAGAGTCTAAATGCCTGCTCTCTTTATCCGGGGGTACCGTGGATGAAGATGCCACCGAGTGGGTCTTTCGGGCGGCAGCTATGATCACTGAGTCTGGTGGCGGATCCTTCCTAAGGAATAAAGGGTCTTGCTCTGGAGCCTTGTACTTTTTAAGAATCCGAGCCGGGGCAGACTTAAGCGAGGCTGGGGCCAGAAAAGTGTCCATGGTTGGCTGCAACAAACCAGGCACTAGAGGCAGCAACTTTTTCGACGCTGATCTCTGTTGTAGCGTCTCAAAGATGATTGATGAGGAGGTAGACGGTTCTGGAACCTCTATATTGAGTTTCTGCGCTCCTCTTAGCAACACCTCGTTGAAAGTGGTTATGTCATCCACTGGTGAGACTCTAGCAGGTGGTGAATCTGTAAGAGTAGGTGAGTAACGCCCGACAGAAGAACCTGATGAAGACCAAGAGGGTGATCTTCTTGAGCGCGACCTGGATCTCCGTTGAGAGCGAGATCTGCTGCGGGACGCTGTAGCCGAGCGCCTAGGCCTCGCGGTCGGCTGTCGAGGAGCTGAACGAGCCCGTTCTGCCCCGGCTGTCGGCGATGGCGTTCTTGGCGGGGAGGCAGTGGGTGAATACATTCGCGAATATTGCGAATCTGGGGAGGCCGCTGGTCTGTTGAGGCTCTCCAGCCATCTCGGAGATAGGTTGATGGGCGAGACATGCCCAGGAGATGCTCTTGACCGAGAAGAGTCGCTCGGTATGGAGACCACTGGAGACTGAGCCTTGTCTGGCGAGGGGCGATGTTCTGCTCCCTGTTGGACAGGTAAAACCTGCGTCGACGTCGATGGCTGTTTCGACGTCGAAGGACGCCCAGTCGGTTGGTCCTGCCTCGACGTTGATTGCCTCGACGTTGAGTGCCTTGACGTCGAACGGCGTTCCTTGGACCTCGACCTGCTCGCCGTCGTGTGCCTCGACGTGGAGCGATGGGAGGTTGACGGCGGATGTTTCTCGTGCCGTCGTGGAGTTCTCGACGCCGTGTGTCCTGACGTCGGGGGGCGCATAGCCTTTGGCGGCGACCGGGCATGCCGGCGATGGCTCGACGTCGATCGGCGGGTTGCCGTCGACGGAGACCTGCCCCTGCTCTGATGTTCCCTCGACGGCGTTCCCTTCGACGTCGGGTGTGTCGCCGTCGACGGCGATCTATGCCGGTGGGACGGTGGTAGCGACGACGTCGACGGTGAACAAACAGGTATTTTCCTACCTGTCGACGTCGACCGGGCCATTCTCTCCTGAGAATGGCCTTCTGGATGCCTGGGGAGTGAGGAGGACGATGTTCTTTTCCTCTCCTGAAGCCCATGAAGTCGGATCTTCTCTCTGTCTTTCAGAGTCCTCCTAGACATGTTCTTACAGTACTTACAAGTGTCAGGGCAGTGACTCTGAGGCAGGCACACTATGCACAGAGAGTGGGGATCTGACTGGGCCTTCTTCTTCCCACAAGCAGGGCATTTGACAAAAAGAGAAGGCATTTTTCTGTCAGAAAAAACCTTCCTAGCTCAGACAAAGATGTTACTTGTCGAGTGAAAAGTGAAAAAACGCTTTTTTAAAGAATTTTTCTGAGGAAAACTCAGAAAAACTGAGAGCTCAATGCTCCAGGATCCTCTCAGAAGAAGCCGGAAAAAAGAACTGACCTAACTGTGAACCAACTGTCACCTTTCCTTCACCCCTGAGGCATGGTGGGATACTGGAGGTGCTCAGGGTCTTAAAGGCACAGTGCCAAAGTTTTTATGGTTCTCCTGTGTTAACCTACATGCAGCCTATTGGCTAAGAATGCTTCATTGTTTTTCAATGCAGTTTTCTCTATTTTTTCACTAGAGTTTGCTACTGCTTACTTCCCCAAGCCTAGTTTTAGGAGCTTGGGTACTTATTTATGCTCTATTGTAGTATTTAAAAAAAAAAAAAAAAAAAAAAAAAAAAACTTCATAGAAATAAAGCATTTTAGCCTGTTTTTAACATGATAGCCTGCATGACTGTTTGTTACACATGTATAATGTGTATGTATTTTATATATGCTCCGGGGTCCCCGCACAAGGGCGGGAATATTCAATGTTTATGACTATTGATGAGGATCCCCTGGAAGAGAACTAATACATCCTACAGATGGGCCTTACAAATCATTCAGCATGGCAGAGCCCTGCCCTTTCCATTTTGCCCTGTCAAATCCCCATATCAAAGCAAATTTCAAAAGAGCACCTGCTTACATGTGTTACTCAGAAAGAGTTCTATTGAGAGGGTACTAAACTTGGAAAGAGGAGAGGGTTTTATTCTTGCTATTTTCTTGTGACAAAGGATTGGGGTCTCGGGCCTGTTTTGAACCTTCCACTTCTAAATGCTTTCTTATTGAAAGAAGAATTCAAAATCCTTATACTGACCCAGATCTTGTCTGCTCTGGAATTGGGTGATTAGTGGGTGTCCTTGAACCTGCAGGACACATTTTTATATACCCGCCCTGAAGTCCCACAGATATTATCAATGGTTTTAGGTAGCCCAAGAGCATTTCCCCCTAGAGTGTTAATAAAAGTTATGGTTGGAGATACTGGTTTCCCCAGGCTTGATTACTGATTGTTGAAGGGGGACTTGCAAATCAATTGTAGAGCACCTCCAGACAGAGAATGTCCTGAGATTGTTGAGGGTTCACTGTCAGTGAGCTGAAGTCACATGTAACTCCTTTACAGAGGCTTCCCATTCATTGGAGCTATTGGTCTGCACCAAATGGCATATGATACAGCCCCGAAAGAGGTCAGCAAAGATTTGTAATGGAGAGCACACATCCCAGAATACTGCATACACCTCTTGAAAATTCCATCTGTCATTCCGAAGTTGAGAGTTGTCTTTCTACTTCTGCAGTCTTTTCTCACCCACTGTTTTACTATAGAAGACCAAAGAGGAAGTGCCAGGCTTTTAAGGGCATTTTGCATTTCTAAGAACATCTTATAGGTTTTCATGCATATCTTTACAACTCAGCACACCCCTTCCTCGAGAAACTGGACATACATACACATGGCATTGCAACCCTGGGCAAGTGTCCAAGAGGAGGTAACAAGACTCTCTTTCTAAGGCAACTAGAGAGCAGATGGATAGTCAAATTGCGTTCTGTGGAGGAGGGGCTTAATTCTGATAAAGATCTTCATGTCTTTTTGTAGACCACCTCCTGACATACTACTCTTATGGTTAAAATGTTCCTTTTGTGTCCATCGATCTATCTTCGTTTCCTGTGCATGGGATATTTTTCCCGATTAGGGGAGTCATATCACCCCACTTTTTGCTGCATAATATATGTTACAAACATGACTGTTTATTGTATTATCCAGGGTACTGTAACTGACTATTTGACGTATACTAATTGTTCATCGTATGCGATTTTTCTTATCTTTCCTGCACCGCCTTTGTCTTTTTTATCGGTAATGTGACATTGACTGTATTTTTACAATTGAGTGTATAGACTACAAGATGATGTGATGTAAATCCTGTGCCCTCTGTAGCAGTAATCATCTTTGCCATTCTGTACATAGCACTATTCCATATAGATACCGATAACCTCCTTGTTCTATTCTGAATCTCAACACTTTCCAATCATATAACCCTAATGTTTTGGATTTTGTCAAATATGTTGCTGTTTCCAGCAGCTCATTTATTATAGTGACAATGTTACATGAAACTGTCTATTTATATAAACTGCCCTTGGCACATACACAACATTTGGTGATGGGCATAATATATCCTATTTTACTATGTCACCCTTCCTCGTTGCTTTTTCCGTCCTATCTCCGCCTTATGCACCACTATTGGTCTACTTCTCACACCTCTGACTCCATTCCAATATGGCGGTCCCCTCCCCTTTTGCGGGCTCTTCTAGTCCGTTTTTTATTTTGAATATCCACTACAAATGGCCCTGCCCAAGATGGCGAACGTCTCACGACGACGCTAACTGCACTCGGTATTTGACCGCACATACGCTCTACAGGTAAGAGCACCTCCATACTCCGTCTCCGTAAAACTCCTGGACGGGGATGAGCCTCCCGCGACTCCCCCATTTTTGGTTTTCCTTCTATCATTTTCCTTCTCCCCAGCGCCCCCAGCTTGCGTTTATCTTGTGATCATTACTCATGCTTTAGAAACGGCCGAGCGCATGGAGTTTTTTACCGCTGGGTCAGACTCGGGTAATTGTTATGGTACCTTTTAGAGACGATTTCCCCGTATGTATTCACATCTCTTTGGGCTGGTTAACAGGGGGAGCGATCTCTGTAATTTAGAATTCCCAGCCTTTTACTTAGTCGCTGGTTCGGTTTGTAAATAAACATACCGACATAATCTATATATGCAGTAGGTGTCCACACGTCAAGTCCTCGGTTTGGTTTTTTCTTTTCCACATTTATTTTTTATGTATTTACAACCAAGGAGCTACACAGTAAGACATATGCTCTCTTTTTTTTCAACATTACTCGGGCTTTGGTTCCAGCTGTCCAATAATTAATCATATGTCTCTCCGGTCATGAATCATTGATTTTCTCCCTTACATCGTTATCCCTTTATGTTTCCCACAGACTTATCAGGGTCTTTTTCATGTGAACATTTCCATGGCACTATATGTACACCTTGCTGTACATTTCTTGAAATTTTGGAGTTCTTCAATTTCAACTTCTTAGTTCATAACTAGTAAGGTACGCCTTGATGGTATTTCCTTTCTTTTTGCACGTTCCATTCCCTGGGCGCACCCTTCTTTCTCCTCACTCTATTTTACATCCTTGGCTTGAGTATCATTTGTAGTACACTAGGAATAATATTTCTTCCTTTGCATGAGTCTCTTCAGGTTCTTAGATTTTGATGCCTTTTCTTTCATGCACTCTAGTGCTTGCATGTTTCGTTTCATCCGGTCACCCACTACTGCGTTCATTTTACATACTGGTAGATGATGGTACTTTTCTCTTTTTTATGTTATGACTTGTAACTATGGGCCTCTCATCACAGTTTACTCACCTCAACGATGTTTTTCACATCTAAACATTATATTCCAACATGATTGTAATTCATTGTCAAATCTTGTGATACGTCCTACTTGTATATGTTTACAGCCTTGAAAAAGTCAAGAATGACAAAACATGTGTCGGCTGTTGTTATACAAACTGTAGCACTGTGTGCCTACACTAATGGATCTAGTTTTTTTGATGACACTAGAAGATTCCAGCCCTGATTTGTCACTAAGGAATAAAGCATTCTCACCTTGATCCTGTTTGATGTGCCGTGGTTTTCTTCTTTTCCTGCATATCTTTAAAACACAGTCTGTGCTCAAGCTTTTGTATACGGCAGTGGTGAAACATGTTCCTTCTGTCCATTTTGTATACATGCATATAAATCATGAACCTACCTGGGGAGCAGAAATCTGGGCAGACAAGTATGTTGTAGAGCGTGTACAGGCAGAGAAAGAGGCTCATTGTCTGTCCCCAGGTGAGCTGGGGATTTCTATACCATGCTAGATGAGGTGGTGCTTTCTGAGGTTGTAAAGTCAAGGTGGATGCCTAATTAATGAAAGGATATTGTTTCATAACTTGGTGCATAATTGAGAAGCTTGTCATTCTTTGTTTCCTTTTTGTGCTTCTTTAATTACAGCGTTTTGATTCCTGGTTTTGAATTTTGCAATAGCCTTCCACGAAGGTCAGCGCTTTAGCCACCTAAGGTGAATTGTTGGTTGTTACAGGCTTGCTACAGCCAAGGGTGTCGCAAAGATGGCACATGCCTATAGCATGTTCTACCAGAAGTGCCATATTGCTCTAATGTACATAGTGTGAAGCCTGCCTTTGAACCTTGGCTAAACAGATTGCATCACCCCATTCTTACAAACTTCCGGCCATTCCCCATAAGCTTCTTTAAACAAGGCAGATGCCCCATCCTGGATTCTATACCAGAGTCTGTCCCGGCCCGCGTATGCAACAAGATTTATGTTCCACCAGCCCGGCTGCAAGAACTTCCCTACTTTTGTTCCGTGCTGCGGGAGGATCTGGGGATAGATTGAGCCCAGAGGTGCAGCGAGCAGATCACTGGGGTGCACCACAGGTGGGTCTGGCCTGAACATCTGTCTTTGGCCCACACGGGCAGCTCACTCTGAGCTCCAGCGGCCTTCGCTTTGTTTCCACACGGCTCTCTGGTTAGAGGAGCAGCATTGTTTAGGGCTGTGATGGGCTCCCTGCAGCTGGACGGCTGTTGTGACAGCAGTGGTCTGGGGCTGCGACCCACGAGCCTGCAGGGTCATCTTTGGGATCCTGGGCCCTCCTAGAGGGGCCCTCTTACATTTTGCCGCCACAGGGTGCGGCCCAGAGAGAGCCCCCCTCCCCCATGCCACTATGAGGTCTGGCTGGCACTCCTTTGACTTTTGTGACTGGTTGGAGATCCCCACTAGGGCCAGCTCATCACCAGTGGAGCGACATCAGACGGCAGGCTGCCCGGAGGAGACAGTGAAAGGTCATGCCTGGGGGAACAGTGCATGGGAGTGACGGAGGGGTCCATGCTGTTGTCATACTCACCCTTTTGGGTTCTCTCCCCACACCAGAGCCCTACCCCATGAGTAACGGGGTCATGTGTGTACTGCGTGTGTTTGGGGTTGCGGTAGGTTGAGCTGCATTTCAGGACTTCCTTGACATATTCTACAACAGACAAGGGGCATGCCTGTGGCTTTGATGGAATTGAGCTCCTCTCGTTTGCATGCACTGTGATAGTGGACTAGGGGTTGTAGGGTGGGTGCCTGTGCTGCCTGATGACCCTGTCGGTGCAAGTGGGCTAGCTTACTCCCATGGTGTGCTTGGATGGAGTGCCCTCCCTGTGGATGATGTGTGTTGAGTCGGAAGGGCTGAAAGAACGCCCCCTTGCTGACTTCATGTCCTGTAAGGGCTGGTTGTCATGGGTAGGGATAAGGCACCCCAGGTTCAAGCCAAGCTAGGCAAGCTCATGGCCCCCTGTGGGTGGATCAAGGAATACTTAAGAGGGCTCCCAGCTGCTAAATGACAATACCACAGTTATCCTGCAGGTGATTCAGGATTCCAAAGCTGCGCTGGAGGCTAGGATAGGAGTTTGGGGTGGATGTGGCCCTGCAGCGTTAGGATCTTTGTGTCACTGTAGATCAGGTGACAGAGGCTGAAGGGAGGATATCTGAGCTGGAAGACACGGTATGAATCCTTTCATCCGACGTCACCTGCTTATCTCAACATAGTAAAACGCTGACGGCCTGTGCAAAATAGGCAAAAACCAAGGCCCACCAGAATAACTTCAGTTTCATTGGATTTATGGAGGGGGACTGAGGGTTTGGCCTTAGCGGCCCGTCTTGAACAGTGGCTACGGTCCTGGATGGACCCCGAATGGTTATCATCCTGCTTCTAAACTTCAGAGACCATGATGCCGTCTTGCAGGGCGCTAGGGTGAAAGGACACCTGGCATTTCAATCAAGACGTATAATGATTTTCCCAGACTACACCAAGTTGGTTCAAACACAGTGCAAATCTTATGACCAGGTGAAACAGAAGCTCAATGCTGTGCAACTGCTGTACATGCTTCTCTATCCCGCCAAGCTTAGAGTTATTCATACATCTAAATCTGTGTTTTTTGAGTCATCGGAGGAGGCCTGGACCTGGCTCACCAAACAGATACTATTGTCGACTAGACAAGCAGTCAACCACTTTGTCTACAAAAAAGAGCAGTAATCCTGAGGAGGCAGAGGGGGAAAAGGCACCAGAAACAGTCCTGCTGGTGAAGGAGCAGAAAAATTGGAGGGGTTGGACGTGGAGGGGTCATCGGAGTCTGAGGAGGAAAAGGCTATCCAGCTGGAGGTTGGGCCCGCCCCCATCTTCACCTGATCTCTAGAAGGACAGGGACACCACATAAAGGGGACAATTGAATTCAGGTTTTTGCATGCCAGCATGTTTGTATCCTGTGATGATGTTAGCTGTTCTCTTTGATAATCTGCCATTCCTTCGTTCATCACTCTCTAGTTAGTTCTGTAGTTTGGTTGGAGATGACCGACAGATGCTTCCACTGGGTGGGAAGTATAGGGTGGGGAGAGTTGGGGGGTATGGGGTTTGCTTTTCAGTTGCGAATGTTTGTTTGTTTTGGTGTTCTTGTTTTGTTGCTCGCCAGTACTTAGTGCTACACACACCCATGCCTGGACATGCCGGGGATCCCTTGAGAGAGGGCTGTTTCCCCTTCCTATAGGAACCATGTCTGAATCTTCACTTACTCTGATGGGGACACACTCAGTCATGACCTGGCATGTCAATGCCTTTGCTGGACCGTGTTAAAAGAGGGGCCGTACTTCAATTTGTACATAGACATAACCCTGGTGTGGCAAAAATGGAGGAAATGGTGGACATAGCATGGCCTACAGAGCTAGATCTGGCCCTGACATTAGTTACTCTTTGGTACGCATTAAAGGGTAACAGGGGCAGCATGTGGGTATGGATTGATATTATGCATGCACTCTGTGTATGTGAACGAGCAACTCTATTTCTTAACAATGTGATCTCCAAAAAATAAAAAATAAATTTAATTTAAAAACTTCCTCTTTCCTACTCCTACTGACATAAAATGCATCAGGCAAACATGGTGTGAGGAAAGTGGTTTATTATATGGTGTGGATGTGCTGCCTCACTGTGTTATAAAGACAGAATTTTGTATCAGGTCCAGCCAGGTTCATTTGTAAAACCTTGGCTCAGTCCTGGGTAGCTGTGGCTCACAGGTTATCAAAGAAAGAAGTGTAAGGCATTAAGAAATACCAAAACAGTTGAACAAGAAAAAAGGCAACACAATAAAAATCCAACACCAATTTATAAAATAAGTCGTATTTTTATCTTTAAATAGACAGCTCAACAACACAAATCCACCCGAGGGTTCCCGAGATTTGAATTTTTAAAGAAACAATAAATCACAGCTTTCCACTCATTGCAATACATTTTTTAAATCTACTGGGACTGTTATAACGCCACTCTTGTGAAGACAAGCTGTGTCAGGGAGCCAGGCACAGGGCCCAGAAAGGTCCTGTTCAACAGTTACCCTTCATTAAAAGCAGTCTCCAGTCCAGTTCCAGGGTCTGTGGGCGAACCACCTTAGAAGTCAATGGAGTGATGCTGATGTAAGTGATGCAGTATGCTGAAGATGCTCAGGGATACGGAGCCAATGTCAAAGGTTTTCCTGTGGTCACCCTTTGGTCCATGAGCACAATGGGACGACTTTGGCATCAGGGGTGAATTTCTCACAAGGTCCTGGTGAAGTCCAGCACAAACAAGTTGCCTTAACTTGCAGTAACTTTTGTGCTGGGCAGCCAAATTTAACTCAAGGTTCAGGAGACTCAAGTGCAACTTTTGAGGGCCAGGGATCAGAGTCTCACGTTGCTCCTCAGTGTCCAGCAGCAACCAGGCTTCTTGGTGCAGGACTTTCAGAGAAGCAGGCTTCAAGCTTTCCATGACCCTGTGGCTGTAACAGCACTCTTGGAGTCACCTTCTCTATCTGGGGCTCGGGATGACATTCCCTCGAGTGCAACACCACAGGTACAGTCCTTTCTTTGCTAGCCAATTTGCAGCAGGTGCTGTCCTGCACTGGTGCAGCCTCTTTGTGCTGGGTCCAGGGAACAGTCCTTATTCATTCCGCTCTTTTGTTCAGATGTTATTTGACATCTGGGTGCCAGTGGTGCCACTTGTATGCCTATTACAGGGCTAGGTGGAGGTGGCAAATTCATAGCCAAATGGGCTACCATGTTCCCTCCTGCCTAATGACATCTGTCTATCCCAGAATGCACTGTTCGACCCACTCTCAATATGGCAGAACCCTCCTCTTGGTGTGTAGAGCTCCCCAGCCCATCCTAGAGGTGTGGCTACCTGGGGGCTAAACTCTCCTTGAAAAAGCAGTTTCATAGTGGATTTTCTCTCAGCCTGGGATCCCAGCCTATCTGCTAAAACAAAATAGCAGCCCCTCCTTAGTGTGACTACCACTTGTTCTTCAGAGACAGCTTCTGCCTTGTAGTTTTCCTTTTAGCCTCACACCCACACTGGCCATCCTGCCAGGAGGAAGTAAAACCTTTGTGTTTCTCCCTCAGAGTCATTCACACCTCTCTCAGAAGGCTGTGTTAAGGACAGCAACTTGTCTGCAACCTTAAATGTCTACTGGACAACTTTGGGCAAAATAGTGGTAACTTTCTAAAGCTGCACTTTGTAAGCTAGTGACATTAAATTTGACTTGAGTAACAAGTCAGGTTTAATGCACTGATTATTTTGGTACTTTGAAGTCAAATTTGGTAGTCTCATTTGGAAGTTAGCACTGCTGAGTTGTCAGCATGTAACTCCATACTTGGCAATGGGGCTACCATCCTTTCTACAATAAAAACGACAGTGCAGGGTTTTTATGGTCAGGACATATTTTTAAAAAACACGTCATTTTTAATACACAACACCCTGCCTTAGGTATTGTTATGCCTGCCTTCGAGGTGACCTATATACATTAAATAAGAAGGTTTGGGCTTTGCCATTGGTTTAAATGGCAATGTTGAGTTAGCAGTTTAAAAACCGCTCTCCCAGTCTGCAGAGGCAGACTGGGAAACATGATTTACTTTGCCACACTTGTGGTGCCACAATCAATGCAGCAGGCCACAAGGGACATCTAACTTCCAGGCCCTGGGTACCCGTGGGACCATATACTAGTGACTTATAAGTATGTTAACATATGGCAATTGGGAATAAGCCAACTGAACATATACTGTTAAGGGATAGAGCACATGCACTGAGGCATGGCCAGCAGGGCCCAGTGCATTACAGAGTCATTAGAACAGTACCTAATAGTAAAAAAAGGGGGGTGAACCTGAAAAAAAGCTATTTCCTCACACATTGATTGCAGAGTAGTTTATCATTTAACACACCTGCAAAGATGGGGGAGGAATAGCTTAGAATTAGATCATGAAACTATGATCCCCCAAAACGTCCATGTCACCACTTCACCACTCACTCATACAATATGCACAGAATAAAGAAAACTGGAGACTAGATGTACAAAGCATTTTTGCGGTCACAAACAACCCAATTCACAAAATTGGGCTGTTTGTGACCACAAAAATGCTTTTTAGGATGTACAAAGCTCAAACTGCATTCAGTAACTTGTTATGGAATCACAGGTCTGGATCTGGTATATGGAAAGGGCGTGCTTCTTTCTATTACTAAATTGAAATGGTATGTATGAATGTTTTGCAATCAAAATGCGGTTGCGAAACATTCACAATTTACCGCCATTTGAAAAATTGTGGTATTCCATTTGCAAATGAGAAGGCGTCCCTAAGGGACCTGTTCCCCTTTCAGAATGGTTTTAGGAGCAAGGCAGTGGTTATGCGGGCCACAGTCTACGCTTAAAAAATGAAACATCAAAATTTCATTTATTTCTTTTTAAACACATTTTATTTTTCCTTAAAAGCAATTACAAACTTGGTGATCTGCTGACTCCAGCAGGCCACCATCCCTGTAATGGCAAGAAAACGAAGTTGGTGGCAAAGTGCGACCTACCTCATTAATATGCATGAGGTAGGTCTATTTGCGACTCACTCTGAATTGCTGATAAAACACAACAGAGTTTCATATTTTAGGAACAGCGGTTTCTCAAGTGTGATTCGCAGCAAATCGCAATTAGGTAATTGGTATTCCTAATATTGATACATCTACCCCTGGACCCCAAGACTTAATGCAAGTACCAGCATTGGAAAGCATACACAAATGTATCAAGTATGCTATGCAACTCCTTGATGACTTAATGGGGCCTAAGCAAGAAAACAAGAATGATGTTGAACAGGAAATATTTTTTCCTATCTTGATTCTGCTAAGAATGGGATTGACACAAGAGACCAGAATAATAGGATTGGCACAAAAGACCTGAATGTCCACTGTATTGTGTATCTTGGTTATTAGTGTCACTTATATAAAAGAATATTCCTAGTTATAAGGATTACCAGATTACATTTGTATTGCATCATAGATGCTAAATATTCTACCATCCTAGGACATTTTGCTAACATTTACTTTGAAATTTCAAGTAGTGTACTTCCCAGTTTTGGCTAGCATACTGTTTAGGCCTTTTCTTAATCAGATGTTTAACTTTTGGATGATTTGCATTCAGATATGGTTTAAGTGACCAGTTTTGAAAACGAAATTATGGATATCTCTGTTCTTCAACAGGCCTTGGGATACTGGGTCCAATAATGTTTTATACAAAAAAGCTGATCAAGGGCATCTTTGACTTGCTCAAATCCTAATTAGAAAACACTCTGAAAGCCCTCCTTCACTATAGTCAAGGTCTTTATACATTTTCAAAAAGGCAGTGTGCCAATTGATGGAATGATTATCAAACCCCATTAAGCAAACACCTACCAGCCTATTGTGCATTGCACCTGCCAATTGCAGTTCCAGAATTGTCCGGTGCACCACTTCCTTTCAAGTTGCCGGCATTTGCGTTTAGTGGATCTCAGCTCCGAGGTGAACCAGCTGGCAGGTCCTTTGGATTTGACTGGCTTTGAGGGTGCAATTGTGTCCGTACATTGTGTGTTCTTCTGGGAGAACTTCTTCTTAGCCTGTTCTGGGTTGAATGTAGTCTGGGAGGTGGGAGTTGGAGCAGGGGGGCATGGTGACCGTGTTGGTAGGTCCTGAGGTGGAGTGGACACTATAGTGGTTGTTCCATGTGAGAAGTGATTATATTTGGCTCTGTCTTTGGACATGAAGATGAGGTCAATCGCGTGTCCCGCGATGTGGTCAGTGACAAGTTGCTTGAGGCCGATGTTGCTCATGCTTTCCTGGAGGTCTCTTGTTTTGGAGTTGCTGGGGGCATCAAGGTGAAAGTTGAGATTCCCTAGAAAGAGGTAGTGCTTGGAGTAAATTGCAATTTTGGCGATGAGGTTGCAGAAGCTTGGTCGTGGTCCTGGTGGTCTCTAGGCGAGGATGCCTCTAATGGTATTTTTACCAGTTGTGTGGAGTTGGATTGGAAGTCGAGATTCTCCATTATTGTGGTTGGGTCGTCTAAGGCTGTTGTGAAACAGATGGTGTAGTTGTAGATGTCAATTTCACCTCCATGTTTGTTCTGTCTCGGTGTGCTATCTTGAAGCCTTCGGGGCTAGTGATGGCGACGTTTGGTGCCAAAGAGGGGTTCAGCCTGGTCTCTGTGAGGAAGATGAGTCTGGGGTGAGGGAGAGATCGTGTCCCGAACTCCGTGGCGTGTTTGCAGAGCAATTTGAGTTGACTAGGATGAAGTGGTCTGTCGACATGGTAAATGCAGTTGTGTTTGCAATATCTCCAGCGTTGTTGGTTGCTTCGGTGTTGCAGGTGAAGTCGCTGTGCTGGCAGGAAAACTGTCCTCTGGTGGTGCATGGCATTGTGAGGCAGCAGTTGTTGATGGAAAAAAATGGTGGGAGAAGAGTCTGGAAGAGGTGGTAGAGAAGCTAGAAGAGGCAAAAGAATGAGAGGAAAAACTGAGGGGAAGGGCAAAAAAGGCAGACAAGGCTATGAGCTGTTCGGGAGCCAACAGCGCAACAAGGGGAGCTGGGCCTGATATTGTGAAAAAGGATCCCTTGCACACAGTTCAAGTACCTTCAGGATAGCTCCCCCTTTCCATGAGGACTACATCTGTTTGGAGCAAAATATAATCTGTTTCACCTGATTTACACCACTAGTGGCTCTTGGCCCTGATGGCAGTTTAACCCCTGATGTCCCTGCCATCACAAATTATTTCCTTTGAAATTATCCCCTTGCAGTTGATCGGAGTAATTATGTACAAACTTCAGAGTCACTCAAATCAGCCAACTAAAAAAGACAGTGTTAACTAAGAGACTTGGGGGGTCATTCTGACCCTGGCGGTCTTTGACCGCCAGGGTGGAGGACCGCGGGAGCACCGCCGACAGGCCGGCGGTGCTCCAATGGGGATTCCGACCGCGGCGGTAAAGCCGCGGTCGGACCGGCACCACTGGCGGGCTCCCGCCAGTGTACCGCGGCCCCATTGAATCCTCCACGGCGGCGCAGCTTGCTGCACCGCCGCGGGGATTCCGACCCCCCCTACCGCCATCCAGATCCCGGCGGTCCGACCGCCGGGATCCGGATGGCGGTAGGGGGGGTCGCGGGGCCCCTGGGGGCCCCTGCAGTGCCCATGCCACTGGCATGGGCATTGCAGGGGCCCCCGTAAGAGGGCCCCTACATGTATTTCACTGTCTGCTGTGCAGACAGTGAAATACGCGACGGGTGCAACTGCACCCGTCGCACAGCTTCCACTCCGCCGGCTCGATTCCGAGCCGGCTTCATCGTGGAAGCCTCTTTCCCGCTGGGCTGGCGGGCGGTCTGAAGGCGACCGCCCGCCAGCCCAGCGGGAAAGTCAGAATTACCGCGGCGGTCTTTCGACCGCGGAACGGTAATCTGACGGCGGGACTTTGGCGGGCGGCCTCCGCCGCCCGCCAAGGTCAGAATGAGGGCCTTGGTGAGTTTTTAGAGAGATCTTATTAGAAGGGATTCAGAGTTACAACTAGGGATGGGCAAAAAATTCTGCTTGGTCTGCAAAGTTTGTGGAGTTTTGGTCAATTACAGCCAACTTCTGCACTCCGCCGTGTGTCAGAGTTTTTTTTTCTCACATGTCCCTCGCCAACAGTTAATTGGTGAGTGAGAATTGCCATCCCCTGGTGTGATTTTTGGGCACTACGAGGGCACACAGAGATTTTCCCATCGCAGGCAGTAGCTACTGCTCATTTTGGAAAAGCTACCTTTCGTGTAGAATCTACGCGAGTGGCAGCAAAACCAAATCAAGCAGAAGCGCCCTCTGGCAGGCCTCATGGTGCAGTTTACGCTGATTTCTCACGGAACAAGCTCCCAGCGCTAAAAATCAGTGTGAGCAGCATGACTTACCGATTTCCACCTGCTCGCAAAACTCTGTAAAATTCCACAGAGTTATATAAAAACTCCCGAGAATATGCAGAGTGAAACTCTGCGTGTTCTGCCCACCCCTTGTTACAACTTGAAGCAGGGAAGCAATTACTTTCCAAACAGCAGAATAAGTCAATCCCCCACCTTCAAAAGCTAGTAGCAATTGTTATTTATTTATTAGCAAGTGTGAGGAATAAGAGTGGATTTAAGCAAGAGGTTAAAAGTAGAGCAGCTAGATCTGGTAATGGGAAACAGATCTTATCCTGTCTGGCTCAAAATCAGCTTTCACTTGCGAGATATGGCAGGGGTGACTATAGATATAAGGAGAACAGGAGGATGAACACCCCTATAAATGAACCAAATACTCGAATTTCAGTGGTTTGCATCAATCTACCAGTAGGCCTACTATGACTAAGCCTATGGAGCTGTTCAAGACTAAAGTCCCTAAACGCATACCTCATACCTGATAAGATACCGACTCCTTAAAAAAAATTGTCATTCATTGGATCAGAAATGTTCTTCACATTTATTCGGTGATCCATTTCTAATTTTCTCTATGTTCAATGGTATTCATCCCCTCCAAGGCAGTTTGATTTTTTTTGCATCACGGTTGGTTAAAGTAGAACAAATGGAGGGCCTAATGGGCCTTGATTTATGTACTACTCCAACAAATGGATATGGAATCCAGTTCAAACTTAGGGCCATGTGTACGAACACATTTTCCCATAGACACAGAATGGGAAAAACTGCTTGATACATCTGGCCCTTAATCCCCAGTATGCCCAGCATCCCAATCCAGGCATTATTCATTCTAGAATTGGCTGCCTCCCCAGGATTAGTGGGAGTGTTTATATTCCATTAAGGTTACCAAAAGTCCTCCATGACCTAAATTTGCATAGAGTGGGATCATTAACATTGTATGCCTGGACAGCACCTAGCAGCAATTGTGCATCGAATACTGTCTTATGTGATATTTTGGAATTGGGTGGAAGCTGGAGAGCTTCAGTCTCAATCCTAATGGCAGCTACTCAAGATGTAATTTCTGAGGGCTATGGTGGCATCAGTATGAATGACTGTAACAGACAAGACCTAAAGGACTCCACCAACATTCACCTATTGCCATGTTACTTAATGGGTCTAAAGGTTAAGCTTATTGACCCAATGTTGGGCAACTTCATTGACAAATATCACATAAGTGCCTTTTAGGAAACCTGGGCAACAACATGCCCATTTTCAGGTCTGGTTACCGAAAATAGAGCATTGTAGCTGCAGTTTTGAATACTAAGCATCCTTCCAGACCCCTGCTTGTTTGGGTAAAGAACTCCTTATGCTGTAAAAATCAAGCTTGTTGGTGTAAGATTGCATGATTTTTTAGCTATGCTTTTCAGCTCTAGCGGTGCCCTTAGTTTAAGTTTTAGTGTTTATAATCGCACCTTCCCTCAGAACAGGGCCTCACCTACTTTACACATTTTGGAGGAATAGATTGAACAGGGTGCTGGCAATTGTCCTCTCCTCCTTCCTTTCTGGTGATTTCAATGAAAACTTTGAACTTAAGTCGGTCATGAACTCACTTACAAAAAATGAAGGATGTAGGCAGGGGTATCCCTGAGCTTACGGTCCCTACTATTAAAGATTGGTCTCTTGCATTGCTTCATTTAGCATTGCTTGCGGTGTCTTATGGACTTCATGCCTTTAATAGCTGAACTCCTTCAGACAGTGCAGGTGCAACTCTTTTAAAAGAGCGACTTGCACCTGTAAGATATATATTACTGGACCTACGATTGTAGTCACAGATGGTGGATATGGAAGTTATCAATCAAAGAAACAGTGACCATAAGGCGCTGTCCTTTTTTTTAATGTGATACTTATCAGGCTGCACCAAATCATATTCCACGCAACCATCTTGTTTATAGTAACAACAGGAAGAAGAGATGGGGCCCAGCCACATGGTAGGACTTGCTTGATGCCACAAGGTGAAATTACAACAGTCTATTTTTACACATTTGTATGCATGACAGCAAGCAGGTAACCAGGGAATTATGAATTTTGTTTTCCATCCACAGCTGTGGGATGAACATTTTTTCGCAATGTACTCCGATCAAGAAATAAATTGCAAAGCGGCATCAGACTAAGGGAGCAGCTTTTCTCTTAGTAAATCCATTATTCCCACTGTATTCGTAGAAGAAATTTTAAAAGCAACTGATAACTTGAGAATGAGAAAGCCTCAGCTTTAAATTTTAGATTGATCCCAGAGGATTTGTCCAAAACAGAGCCTTTGTCAGCATGTTGTCTAAAGAAATTTCAGCTGGAGCCCCTATCCCCGAAACTTAGAATGGGTAAAAAGATTTATAAAAATAGTAATAGAGCTAATCCGGGAAACTAAAGACCAATCAGTTTGACTGACAATCCTCCAAAACAAATTTGTAGGTGAATTTTTGACAAATTACATGATTGGATTTTGCATGGCGAGGTCTTATCACATCTTCAGGCAGGATTCATATCAAAGTGTAGCACTATTAATTTGGTCTTTCATTTTGTTTTTCTAATCTGGAAAACCATGGTCCTGAACCACGATAATCCTTATGTCGGTTTTGTAGATTTAAGAGCACCATTTGATTGGTTTCCCCAAGAGAAAATCTGGGAGAGCAGAACTTCGGAATGCCAGTTAATCTTTTCCAGTTTATTTCGCACTTGTATAGCGATAACTACACCCAAGTTAGATGGCGAAGAAAGGAAGAATTGTCCAGCAGAATAAAGATTTGGAAGCAGGAAGCTTATATATGAAATTTACAATTGGTATTTTGTCAACTAACTTTTTGCAGTAAGTGGTTTTATCTATCTACTCCAAGATTTGATATTTGCTTAGCTTGCAAGGCCACCTCAGCAACTAAGGTGCATTTATATATTTTTTTGCATAGAATATCGTGACCTTCGGAGTAAATGGGTTATTCGTATACTTCAGAACTGAGCCATACGAAATTATTCGTATACTTCAGAACTGGGCCATAAGAAAATATACAATTTGAACTCCGTTTTTAAATCAGACACCAATTAAGTGATAGTCTTTGATCTGTCTAAATTTTTGTATTGTGTTTGGTGTTTAAGGCATAGTTTAAGTAGATAACCGATGTTTTTTAATATATTTTTTTAATTGAAATTAGGAATTGTTTTTTTTTTTATGCTCAGAATGTTTTATGATATTCTATTTAAGGTATTATTATATTTTATGGGGTCTTTCCATAGAATACAGATTAAATAATTTAAAACGACCCATCCAGATCGTCCCAAAGCACTTTTGATTTTGTTACAATTTTCTCTGCCTCAGCATATCAATTTTCTGGTTGTTCTTTAAGATTCGTAAAATACAAAGGGAACGCTTCCAACTGGCCCTTCACATTCCGAATCACTCACAACTCTTTTCAACTTACTCTTTTGTAGTTTTTCCGAAGTCTGAGCCCAATCATTTTTATAATTTTTCACATTCTCCCATTGTCTGATAAAGTAAACTAATTCTCTAAGATCTGTTCTCAATAACACATTCTGCCAATCTCAATCTGTGTGTTCCACAAATTAGTTTTTTCCTCAGAACTGTATCCTGCTCCTCAGCCAATCTTTCAGATGCACATGTAGTATGCTTCCCTGCTTTCAAATTTAAAAAAACACTAATTCCTTCTTGCTACATTTTGGAATTTTAGTCCTCTAAGTGACCAAATCCACCAATTTGGTCTAAATCCTCTTTAAGTTACTAAGTATTAATTTTCACAACTTTTGATTCGCATGACTATGCAACCTCTTGGGTTGGTTCTGAATGCTCTTTGTTCAACTCACTTGTTGTAGTCTCTTGCGTTTCTGCTTGAGCCTCATTAAAGGGGCCTGTTTCTTCATAATTATCAAATCATCTAAAAATTCATCTTCTTACATAAAATCACTCATATTCTCACTCTCTCTCATCCTTTCTTTCATTTTTCATTTCCTTTTTATGCTTTTGTTTTGTTTGTGTATGGGTCAGTAACAATCGCAGGAAACGCACCCACAATTTCTAATATGTTCTCACAACATGTCTTTATTCCATAAATGTGATTTCCCTTCCAGCCAAGTATTTATGGCCTTACTAACATTACCCCTCAACATTTTCCATTGTCTTTTCTCATAGGCTGTAGAATTCCATTTATTCAGTGCCTCAAACTGTGCAGACCTTGGTTGCAGTCTCACCTGAAATGTGATATGCCTCAACTACTCCTTCGCATTGAACTCATCATTCTCTGGAAATTGCAGTTTTTTTGTCACTAGCATTATTCAATTTTTTAAGCCACAAACATGTAGGTAAACCATGATTCAGCAGCATTTCATATGCAGCATTCCCACTAGATGCCGAAGTTCCTCATTATGGAACGGTTTCTTAGCTTTTGTCTTAAGCGCACCCATTGCTGTCAAATCAAACTGTCACAATACACATAACAAATCACAATACAATTTCAAAGCAAAACTTTTAACACAATGTCAACAAATCAAAACAAATAAACTTTTGCCTGCCGAAACACAGGAAGAGAATCACTTGCCACTAAAAAGGATATAGTATCTCACGATATTACCTACAAGCATAGTGACCTAGGTTTCTCGACTAACGATTCAGACCCAAACTGCAAGCCAAGTATTCTGTCCTTGCGTATAGAACAAAATGCCACAATTCCTAATTAGTATTCATTCACAGCGAGACTATTGAGGTTCTCATAACCTTCAGCTTATAATTAACCTGGCACCCCACTTTAGTCAGCTGCCAACCTTATGTTTAACTTGAGTTCTTCACAAATCTGATACCTTTACATAAATCATATAAAATCATTCATAAATAAGAATCCACAGTGCATTACAATGATGCACAGTACATTGCAATATGCCACAGTTTTTGCTTGTCATGCACAAACAAGACACAACACAACCTCATTGTAACATATCACATGCTACATGACATTTCACACCACACAAAACGCTATTAGAAATTGCCAAATACACTCATTAGACACACATGGGTACTCTGGCATTGATCAAAGAAATCTTGAAGATTCTCCAACTTTCTGCCAACCAAAGATTTTCAGTAATTGGTGGTAATTAGCTTAATTAATTGGCGTGTTGTCTGCATTCTCCGCCAAAACTCTGTGACTGTTGTAATTAAAAGGGTTAATGCACTAGATCTGGACTGTCTGAGTCTTTGTAAGACTTAGGGCCTGATTTCGAACCCAGCGGACGGGTTAATCTGTCTCAACGGTGACAGATATCCTGTCTGCTGAACTCTAAATCCCATAGAATTTAATGGGCTTTAGATTTTGGCGGGCAAGATATCCTTCACCGTTGTGACAGAGTAACCCATCTACTGAGTTCTAAATCAGGCCCTTAGTCCAAGGATAACCAACACAAACCTGTATGAGACAAGATTCCAGGTTTAACTTAATTGGTTTATTCAAAATTATGATCATTCCAAAAAGCAAACTATAATTAGTTAATCATGAATTAGCTCAAACAAAGTAGTCAAAAGAATATTCTGCAAGAGGGGCTAACATTAGGTCAGCCTCTGAAGAAAGCTAAAGCAGTGTCAATAGACATACTAGCTCAGAGTCTGCCTTTAAAGAAAATAGCCAGAAAATGTCTCATCTCTAGAATACAGCAGTTTTATTAGGTTTAAGGATACAGAAGCCAAATGTAATTCATTGTTTGTTATAGCATGACAGAGTTGAACTTGCATTAATGTGGCTCATGAACAAATCAATATTCTTGTAAACAAGATACCTCTAGATACACCTACTTCATACTGCATCTCATTGTTTAGGTTACAAATAACTAGGTAAGAAAATTCATTGTTCTTTTTATGTAACGCACATAGTCTGATCGGATTATGAATAGCATACACGAGCAGGAAACCTGGAACGTTACAGAATAAAGAAACATTCTGGACATGGTTTCCTCGACTGAGTATGAATATTGCAACTCTGATAGAGACTTCCAGCTGCAGATTCCTCACCTTAGAATATTCCCCAGGCCTGAGAAAGGAGCCAGAAAATCTTGAACAGTACCTCTGTGCACCAGTAGGCGGCCTCTGCATTGGAAATGTCATGCCTGGTGCCTATATGGCTCCATGCCAGCACGGTGGCTTCAGTTCGTCTCTTTCCGTGCCAACAGTGCGGATCTGGAGAGCCACCTCAGTCATTTTTTGTCATCTTTCTTCAACTTTCTGTGAACCTTTTTTTGAGCTTTTCTCTGAGTGTGCCAGGGGCATGTTTCCCAATAAACCCACGGGGTTTAAACTGTGTAAAGAATGCCACAGACAGATGTCTGTTTCTAAACCTCCCTTGGTTTGCCAGTGGTGCCTTAGGGCAGGCCACGACTCTAAAGCCTGTGCTGATTTCACATTCATGCATCTGAAGGCGATTCTTGAGCAGCAGCATGGCAGAAGAAGGCTACAAGCGGATCCTGGTGCCCAGGAAGATCTCAGGCTCGTTCTTGGAGCGGATCCCACAGACGATCGTTACCCTGCTTCAAGTCGTAATAAGCGAAGTCAGGTAAGTTCAAAAAGTACAAGACGAAGAAGTTGAAGCATTCTTCGACTCAGCAAAACCATGCTTAAAAGCCTTGCTCCTGCACTCTTCCCAACTCAGCGAGTTCTACAATGCCCTGCACTCCATCTTTAGGCCAAGAGCTCCCTCTGTCGCGCCTTCGGACCTCACAAATTCAAGCAGTGCCCCTGCTGGATTACCGTCACCAAGTTCGCCCAGTACAATTAATGAAGTAGTAAAACGCCAAAGTATGTTTAAAAAAAAAAAAAAAAAAAAAACTCAATATTCCAACTGCCTGCAATTCCAAATATATTCACTAATGGTCCAACAGTTCCAAATGAATTGTTTGACCAAACATTTCATTGAAGTCTTCTTATGGTGAATCAGATACATTTTACTTTTTGTTAAACCCAGTTGCGGTCAAAAAAGCCAAAGTGTACAGAGATGATGTCCTTGTATGTGTCTTTCACCTGATACCATTTAGAAGTGACACTCATAGAAAGACTAATATTCACATCAGAATAAATTCCAGCCATATCACGAAAAGGATATTTTGATCAATACTTTTTCAGCCAACATGTGTTTCAGCCTGTTATGGGACTTCCTGAAAGCTGGTAAAAAAGTCAGTGAAATACATGAAAAATAAGAAAACAGAGGTACAATTATATATTAATAATAACACATCAAAGAATAGTACAGACCACCCCAGGTGGAAAGTATCCACCTAGAGGTAAACAATAGAAAAACAAGAAAACTTATTGCTAAGAAAAACACACAGGTAATGTGCAATCAAAGTAGCTCTAATTGCAATGACCAGATGTTAAAGCTGCCACCGCCCCATACAGTAGGCTCAAGAATAGACCATAATGGTGACTACTAAACTTAAAAATTGATGAAGAAACGAAGAAATGACAATAAGCAATGTGCTTGCCAAGGAGGCATATTTCATGCAAGGTTAAAGACCAAAGATAAATCAGTAAACATGCTCGTCCGGGATATCAGAGTGTGTATAAAAGTTACCTAATTCTAACTGTGTACCTGATTAATTGTATTTGGAATACATAGACAAAACATGTTTGATGCTTTGCGGATCATGAATGGCATCTACATCGGGAGTTGGTGCAAGGTCCCTTCACGAATGAGAACCTTGGCTCGATCTATTTGCCACTGCTAAGAAAATGCAATGTCCACACTTTTGCGCATTGGAGTTTCCAAAGCTCAGCGATGCATTCTGATTAGTCTGGAACCCAGGGCTTCAATACACCTTTCTGCAGATACTACTCCTGCTCTGGATTCTCAAGAAGATCAGGAATGACCGGTCCCTGGTGGCTTTGGTATCTCAAACTCCCTAGCATCATCATCTGTTCTCCGTTCAGGCTGCCCTTTCGGGAGGATCTCCTGCCTTCTCAACGGGGCAGGGTTCTGCACCCTAACCTGCGCACGCTCCACCTTCATGCATGGAGATTGAGTGGCGACAGTTGAATGCTTTTGATCTTCCTCTCAAGATCTGTGATGTCATCCTGGCAGACAGGCATCCCTCAACAAAACTGTATATGCCTGCTGTTGGGGACAAATGTGTGTCTTTGTCTTTCTCTCATAACGTTGATCCTCTTCTACCTCCTTGTTGAGGTGGGTTGTTTGTGCTGTCATTAGCCCAGCAAGGCCTTGCCCTGAGCACCGTTAAAGGTTATGTTTCCACCATCTCCGCTTTTTTGTGGCTACCGAAATATCCCTCAATTTCCAAGTCACTTGCTGTGACATGTTTCCTTAAGGGCTTTCAATATTTGTTCCCTCTTATCCCTTTTCTCATGACCCAGTGGGATCTCAGTCTGGTTCTGACGTTCCTTATGTGTTCCCCATTTGAGAGAGCTGTCCTCAGTGGGATTTGACCTTTCATACCATATTCTTAATGACCATTACATGGGCGTGGAGGGGCAGTGAGCTTCAAGCTCTTTCAATTACACTCCCATATACCAGCTTCTATATAGACAAATTGGTTCTTTGTACTCATGGCTCCTACTGAAGTGTTAACTCTTTTCCGTGCCAGCCAAAGTATCACGCTAACAACATTTTTTGCCCTGCCTCAGCCTTCAAAGTAAGAGGAGAAACTCAATTGTTTGGACCCAAAAGAGGCCTCTCTTTAATTGATCGCACAAAAGAACACTGATTGGACGATCAGCTCTTCACTGAGTTTGCTGAAGCAAAAAAAGGCCAGGGAGTGCAGAAACAGAGTATCTCTCGATGGATTGCACTCCAGTCAAAATCTGCTACACACAAGCTAAGGAGCAGCCTCCTGAGGGGTTCCAGGTCTATTCCACCAGGGCCAAAACCTCCAGTTAAGTGTTACCACACGGAGTACCTGTCCTAGACATCTGGCAAGCTCCCACATAGGCGCCACTCCACACATTCACAAAACACTACTGCTTGGACAGTCAGGTCTGTCAAGATGGGCATTTTGCTTGTTCAGTTCTCTGGGACTTCCTGGTTTGAGCCTGTTCACATACCCACCTCCAGGGAGGTATTGCTTGGGTATTTATTCTAGTGTGAAGAATTTGCAATTAGAAGTCTCTATCAGGACAGCCAGTTACCTTAGCTATTGCTTTTTCTGGTAGAGGATATCTAAGTGCAGATTCCTCACTAACCCTCCCAACCTCCCCGCTCTGCAATATCGGCTCTTCACCCCTGAGCCTGTTAAATGCCTGCACAGGGGTCATATGTCATTCAGTCTTGGCTTCTCATTTTTGGTGTGGGAATGGAAACAAAATTAACTGATGCCAGAGCACTGGGGTAGCACCTATATTGACACCGCGCACATCGCTTCTGACGTGGACAATCTCAACATGGAGTCGACTGATACCACATACTGGCACACTGAGGTACTGCTCATGAATTTGTGGACCCAGACTGTTTGGAGAATATTCTAAGGTAAGGAAACTGCTGTCCGATGGAGTCTCTACCAGAGAAAGCATTACTGAAGGTATGTAACTTGTTCATTAGGCATTAGATCTTATTAGTAAAAAATTGCCTACACATTAAATATTTCATGTTTTCCTCATTCAGATATGTGTGATTTGCTATTCAGTGGAAAGAATTGACGCTAAACAATTTTCCCAGCAAAGGCAATTCTGTTTTGTGATAACAAGCACAAGAATCCATTGAAACAAAAGATTTTGAAAATGTCACTCTCTTGAGACTGTTCTTTTTTGTATGGAGTCGAGAATTCTTAAATGTAATGCGTTGCTGAGACTGTTAGTATGCTAGTCAAACAGATATCACATATGCTAACATATTAGGCACTATACGTATGCCATTTGAATAGCACAAGGTTTGCCATTAGTATGGCCCTGTAGTGCCATTGGCTGCATGGGTTGCCAAAGTACACAATTTTCGGGTTTCCATTGCAAACCGGAACCTGAGTTGTCATTTCTCATGTTATGACACTTAGGTGCTCATTGTGAGTCTGGCAGTCCTTGCACTGCCAGACTCGCAGTGGGGGTCTTACCGCTGGCGGTAAAGACTGCCATATTACGACTTCGGCGGTTTGGCTAAAGCCAAACCACCGAAACGCTGCCCGTACTGCCAGGGCGGTCGGACCGTCGGGCCAGAGGTGAGCACCTCTGGCCCAGTGGTAGCCAAAATATTGCCATCGGTATTACGACTTGGCAGACTGCCAGCATTTTTGTGGCGGTGAGCATTTTCGTGGCAGTCACACCGCCATGAAAATGCTGACGGTCATGCACTCAGCGACAGGAATCCCCATTCCTGTCTCTGGCAGACAATCACACACCTACATTCATGCACCCCCACTCACTTACACGTTCTCTTACATACACCCCACACACTCGCACAGAAACAAGCACTCAGATACACATATTCACTCACTAACACACGCACTCAGACACATACACTCGCACACATGCACTCAAATAGACATTCCCTCCCCCCTCTGCATTCACACAAACACGCACTCACACACACTCAAAGCACCCCCCTGGGCATACTCACACTCACAAACAGACAATGAGGGTCTCATTTTTCGTTTAAAGTTAAGGGAGGCTTTGTTTACTTTACATTACTATCATCAGGCTGCAAATAGGAGAGCCTAATAATGAGCAGTGCTCAGTCATATTTATGGGCCAGGCTGTGGGGCATAAAGGTAAAGAACTGGAGTATTTAACTCCTAAATAAAAGTCCTTGTTGACTCAGTATTGCAGTATGAGAATATGTCTCTAAATCCTTTTCAGTGGGAGAAAATTAAAATGAAAAGTGAACTTAATGATGAACTCATCACTTTATTTTTCTCACATTTCAAAGTATCACATTTTCAAGCAGCAGGCCTCTTGCTCCCAATGGACACTGTGCCATAGTTATAACTAAAAAATAGTTTTTTATTTGTATTTTTTTTTAAATGGGAGAAATTTAAAGTGAAGAAAACGTTTTCTATGAAATCAATCAATCAGGAATTTGTAAAGCGCACTACTCACCCGTGAGGGTCTCAAGGTGCTGAGGGGGAGAGGGGAAAGGTGCTGCTACTGCTCGAACAGCCAGGTCTTGAGAAGTTTCCTGAAGGTAAGGAGGTCTTTGGTCTGCCGCAGGTGGGTGGGAAGAGTGTTCCACATTTTTGGTGGCGAGGTGCAAGAATGATCTACCGCTGGTTGTAGTTCTGCAGACGTGTGGGATGGTTGCAAGGGCGAGGTCGACTGAGTGGAGATGCCGGGGCGGGGTGTAGGAGAGTCGTCTGTTGAGGTATTCTGGTCCAGTGCTGTGCAGTGCTTTGTGAGCGTGGGTGAGGAGTTTGAAGGTGATTCTCTTGTTGACTGGGAGCCAGTGCAGGTTTTTCAGGAGGTCTGTGATGTGGCAGTGGTGGGGGATGTCCAGGATGAGGTGTGCGAAGGCGTTCTGGATGCGTTGGAGCCTCTTCTAGAGTTTGCCTATGGTTCCTGTGTAGAGGGCATTGCCGTAGTACAGTTTCTGCTTAGGAGGGCTTGGGTGACTGTTCTTCAGGTTTCGGTGGGTATCCATTTATAGATCTTTCGGAGCATGCGAAGGGTGTTGAGGCAGCAGCAGGAGGAGGAGATGGCGTTGACTTGCTAGGTCATGAATAGTGAGGGGTCCAAGATGAATCCTAGGTTGCGTGCGTGGTCGGTGGGAGTTGGAGCGGTTCCGAGAGTGGCAAGCCCCCATGAATCATCCCATGCAGAGGGGGTGGAGCCGAAGATGAGGACTTCTGTCTTTTCGGAATTGAGTTTGAGGCAGCTGTTCTTCATCCATTCGGCGATGGCCTTCATTCCTTCGTGGAGGTTGGTCTTGATGGAGTCCTTGGTGAGGGGAGGATCAGCTGGGTGTCGTCGGCTTATGAGATGATGTTGAGGTTGTGGGATCGGGCGATGTTGGTGAGAGGGCCATGTAGATGTTGAAGACCGTCAGGCTGAGGAACGAACCCTGGGGTATGCCGCAGATGATTTCGGTGGCCTCCGAGCGTAATGGGGGGGATGCGGACTCTCTGGTCTGGCTCTGTCGCGGATTCCAGCATTCCTGAGGCGTGAGCGTAGGGTGTGGTGGCAGACTGTGTCGAAGGTAGCCGAGAGGTCCAAGAGGATGAGGGCTGCAGTTTCGCCGCTGTCCGGTATGGTTCTGATGTCAGTGGCAGCAATGAGGGCGGTTTTGGTGCTGTGGTTGCTGCAGAATCCGGATCGGGAAGGGTCTAGGGTGCAGTTCTCCCCGAGGAAGCGGGTTAGTTGTCTGTTGACAGCCTTCTCAATGACTTTTGCCAGGAAGGTGAGCAGGGAGATCGGCGGGACGTTCTTGAGGTCCTTGGGTCCGCCTTGGGTTTTTTGAGGAGGGCGTTGATCTTGCCGTGTTTCCAGCTCTCCAGGAAGGTGACGGACTCGAAGGAGCTGTTGATGATCTTCTGTAGTTGGGGTGCGATGGCGGAGCTTGCTTTGTTGAGGATGGGGTGAGGGCAGGGGTCAGATGGAGAGTCCATCATGAAACATTGTCTTAATGCCTTTCTCCACTTTTAATTAAGCCAATTATGTGTTTTATGAACCATGTTTCTTCACTTAAAATTCTTCCTAGTTAAACAAATGTATTTTTCTGTTATAAATGTGGCACCATGTCTGTGGTGCACTGGGAGCAAGATGCCTGGTGTTTGTAAATGTGATACCTGGAAATTAAAGAAAATTGAGATGAGTTTTATGGAATCCATATAAAAAATTTAACTCTTCAGTTTAATTTTCCCGACTCAGTGCCATATTTATAAGTAAAAAATACGGCCCTTATTTTAAGGGGGAGAAATTTAAAGTGCAGAAAAGTGTTCCATGTTCTGAACATTTTTGCAGAACATTTTTTTGCACTTTAAATTTCTCCCCCCACCCCCCCAAAAATAAATAAAATTGTTGTATATTTGTGTTATGCATGTAAAGGTGCAACATAGCGAAAGATATGTTCTGTGCTACAAGTACGTACAACACTCTGCACCTTTGCACATATATTCTATTCATAGGACACATGTTCATACATACCCAAAGACTATGCTGTCCCTGACACACATGGCAGTCCTGTCAAAGTATTTTGTTCAAACCATAGTATCTTGCTCTATGGACATTTGGCTTAAAGTAAATTAAGCTGGGTGTGGCGGTGTCTGTTAACACTTTGCAAATTGCCTAGCCTCCAGTTGCTCACACTAATTTACACTGATCGGAAGTAGTTCTAACTACAGAAAATGTTCGAGATCCGGATTTAGAAAAACGCTTAAAGTTACTGTCTGAGAAAAATTGTGTTTTGACAAAAGACAATTAATGCCTTAATGACTCTATTTCTCCAATTGTCCAAGTCCCCAAATATAGTTTCCTGTGGCTAGTCTGTCAGTATGATTTGTGGACTTAATGGATTGCAAAAATCCATTTCAGAGATTTGCTTTTGTCCGCCATAGTTTTTCTCCAAACGAGGGTCTCTCTAGCCTAGCTAGCATCGTGAGACTGTCAATCTCATATGGAAAACAATTCGACTGATATTGCTAATCTTCTCGATAGACAATGGCAACTAGTAAGAGAGACAGCGTTCATATAACCTGTGTCCGGCAACGTGTGTTAAAAGGTAATGGACAAAAATGCCTCAAGCTGTTGCGGTGCACTTGCTTTGTACAGCGTGTGGGCGGGCTGGGGGCGCTGCTCCGGACAGTGGGATGTTGTATTTCCAGTTGCGTCATCGTGTTTTCATTGTGTCGCCATGCCGGCGAGCGCAGCCTGGCACTTTGTGAACAGTATGTACGAGCGCAGCGGTGATGGGCCACAGGGGGGTACACCGGTGCAGAGGACCCGACGGTGTCAGTCTTGGGGAATGAGGTACGCGTTAACGAAAATCCTGTCGATTTCTTTTTTCCACAGTGGTCCAGCCGGGGGATTACAGTGTGTCCAGCTGCAGGACGAATACCCAGCGACGTTTTAGCCTGTCCATGACCTGCATTGCCCTGGAGGACGAGGACTGCATGCCTAAGCCCGTGGATGTCTGAAGACCCGACCCGTCGCCAGTCGTCACAGGGGCTTCCCGGCGCCATGCACCGTCTCTTCTGGTGGCCATTTTCATTTTGCACCGCTCCACTCCATGTCTCATCCAAGAAAGATGCAAAATTAGCCATATGGCAGCTAAGAGTATTTTAACCTTGCTCCCTTCAGGGGTCCAAGCCCCTTGCACATGCTGCTATCACTTTTTTCATTCCAGAAGACCGGCGCTGGGATTGTGGGTTAGCCACTGATGTGGCTTGGACGGAGATGGAGCACAGAGAAAAAGGACATTTTTACTTGCACTGACCGTGCTACTTGTGTCAGATTTAAGACCTTGTTGGCTTGAGCACAGTGATGAGTGACATTTGAGTATTATTGATGACGTGGTATGACCCCACAGCCCTTAAACCTTGCACAACTCTGATCAGTGCACTGTTACCTGTGTGGGGAACGCCCCTATTGCAATAATTGTAGCTGCAGTGTGAGGCGCTACATCCCAACCCCGCTGTATATGAAGATCATCTCTTTGCGCACCCTGCGCTCCTCGTTGGCACTGGCAGAAGGGGTTGCTAAGATTCCTCTAAAAATGTCTAGCTAAACAAAGAAATATGAGCTCGTGGTTTCAGATCTGGAGTTCCTGTATTAGCTGCTTTGTCTTTTACGTTATGTATAAGTCAAATAGAGCCATCTACTGGTGGCGTAGCACACTGAGCTGAAGGTGTCTTTGGTGGTGAACAGGAGGAATGGGACAGGTGGCTTCTTTAGTGTGGCACCAACAACAGCACCAGGACGTCACTTGTAAACTCAAAAGCGCCCAGTTCAACACAATGGAAAAGAAAGTAACGATTAAGTTTGAGTCGGTTGATAAACTAGCTGGGCCTGCCCTGATAGTTTGGTATCAAAGCCTTTTTTTATCAGCAACACAGTTATTCTAGACATCAACTATGCAAGCACTCTGACCTAAATACAGTTTCAACTATGGACATGCTTCTCTGCATGCCTTATCCCTCACTGTACGCTTACACGTACCACCGGCAAATTCTGTGATTTTAGGGCAAAGAGTATCCGCTATTCTCTAGGGGAGAAACGACTGGTTCAGGTAAAATTTGTTATCTTACACCAATTTATCTTACTTCAGGTAGGACAGACAAGCAATATTACAACTTAAGCAGAGCTGAAGAGACTAAGGAACTAAGGCTCCTCGGTTGAAAGTGTGTCATGGTGGATGCACATGATTGCATATTTATGTAACTCTCCTTGTGTTGTGCAAACTGAATAGGTAGTAAGTAAACGTCTAATTCGGGTGCATGGTACCAACTGCAGCAGTTGAGATGTTAGTTTTCTTCCCTGAACTATTAAGGCATGGGGCCCGATCAGCAGGGACTGTGATGGAGGGGCATAGTCTTCCATTGAAACACACTGTAAATTACAGCAAATCATTGTCGGCTGTATGTAGATGTTGTATAAAAGAGATTGCAATTTCTCACCCTTCTACCGAGTGGTGGGGATGTCTTCTACTCCATACCAAAGGTTTCTGTTTCCAAAGTTCATCTTGCAGCTGACATTTCAAAGCATTTGGGGAGGCAGAGCTCACGTTTTATCTGTACGTCTTCTCATTCCCATACCTGAAAAGCATCACTGTACTTTAGTACCTTCAACTTCCAGATATGGGAACCCTGTCATGGAGTTCACTTACAACGAGTAGAACAAGCCACTGCAATCATTCTGATATGATCATTTCTGCTTCTAGAGTGTAGTATCCCAGGGTGCATCTCACCCAGCAGTCACGAGAAGGCACATTCTTTTAAGTTCTCCCCCGCTTCTAGAGTGAGGGATCCCAGGGTGGATGTTAGCTGGCACCCTTTAGGAGGCACATCCCTCTGCTATTTCTCCCACTCCCAAAGCAGAGGTTCCCAAGGATGGTCACAACTGGTGTTTTTTAGTAGGAACATTCTCCTACGAACCTCTCTGCTCTTAAAGAAAGAGATCCCATGGTACAACTTAGCCTGCACCTTTTACAAGGCATATTGCACTCCAGTGCCGTTTGCTTCCAATGAGGGGCTGAATTTCAGCCAGTCAGCCCCTCTAAGCCCCAATGTTAGTTCAGTCCAGTTCTGAGGCCTGTGATCTGGTACTTCCAGGGTAGGCATCTACTAGTTATTCCAGTAACCCCTTTAATTTAGGGAATACAAATGCCTGTTATTCACGAAACGGTAACAATCTGTGATAGCAGACACTATAGTAAGAATAAGTAATTACTGTATGTAGCAGCACTCCTTCGTAAGCATGGCTTCTGAATGCCTTCCAACGAATATCTGGTGCATTTTGCCTTTTCTTTGAAGTGTTTATTCTTCGAGAATCAGAATCTTCAGGTAGTATACTGATGTTATAATATGCTAAACCTCTGCAGATGTATCCCTGAATTTGAACGCCCAGTAACAGGCCAACTCGATATTCAGGCAGAGAGAAATGTAGTCTTGAGGTGCCTGCAGTGCACCTGGCAGAACCTACGGAGTAGGTTTTCATCCTGAACAGCTGAGGAAGAGAGTACGTTTAACCAGCCAGGCAACGAGTGTCGTGCTGTGCCCTGGACGCTTCAAACCCTGCATCCCTCGGGGTGCCATGTTCTCATAAGACTTGCAAATATGTATACAGTTCTTTTTACATACCAGATACCCATTGACAGTATTGAGTAGCTAGACTAGTTTCTTTGCAATGTTTTTTTTTTTTAAATTTCAAACTAGACTTTCCTAACTGTGCCCTTAACATAAAGCAGATAACCACACAAGACACTGATCACACACCCCTGGTGTTCCTGAACATGTCTTCTCACTAAAAATTACCTAACTCCTAATGCAATCACTTAAATTATACACATGTTTATACTATGATTGCCTCATTCTCAGACTGTAGGTTCTGAAACGTAACTGGGTGTGTTACCATGAACTACTTTTGCAGCTGTTTAACAAGTTATACTCTCAGAACCACTCACATGAGTTTATGCCATAGGTGTGCAGTCCACCTTTCACCATTCAGTTGCACACCTTGCCAATTAATCTTTTTTCCACCCATCAGTGTGCATCGAAACCTGTTTTAATCACAACCAAACACCCCACTTGGGTCAAACCTCTTCTTTCTCATACTTGCTAGTTTTTCTTGCTTTACTTTCTTCTACCTTGAAGTGGGCTAACCATGTGCTGTGCTCCAGCTTCTATTCTATTTGTGTTGTGTTACTTTCTGTTTGCAGAATCAACACACAAACCTCTACGTACCCTGAGGATGCGAGCTTCAGTGATGAGATTGTGAAACCAAAAGCATCACATCGTTCATCTGTTGGAACTTTCATTCACACTCCTTGTAAAAATGTTTGGGGACCAGTTATCTGACAAAGGCCCAGAAGCACTTCCTTCTCAAGGAAAGCTGTGCATCACTGCTTGTTAAGGTTTTTCTGACCTGTCTTGTTAAGGTTTTTCTGACCTGTCTTGTTAAACACCTTGCCCACCAAAAACACAGTTTATGGGTTCACTCGAGGCACACTGTGTAACTTAAGTTCACCAGCAGAGTAAATACAATGGACTCACCCAAAGTATAATCCAATTCATAGTACTGGTGGCTACTGTCAATTCCTACCAGACTTTAAGAAGTCTGACGATTGGTGGCAGGTGTTATTAGTGCAGGGACATAGCCCTTTTCAGCAGCACATCTGAAGGGTAGGTGACCTAGGAGCCTCCCCCTGTCAAATACATCTAGTTTCCCAAAACGGATGTCTGCTTCCCTCCCTCTGTGTATGGTAAGCAATACCACATAGAAGACCTGCTTAGCGTACACAAAATTGTGCTTTTCCTTTTATCTTTGTCCGCCTCGTGGGTGTAACAACCAGCATGCTTTCATCCCTGGAGCTCCACCCGGAGATCCTGTAGATGTCTCACAGTTTCAGAAAATATACAGCCACATCCTGTCAGCCCACAATATGTACCCTGACGCACCACCCAAGTGTCCCTCCCCCACTGTGGTATGCTTACCATCACCCGTGAACAGGAGCTAAACCTCTTCAGTGGCTTATCCCCCTGCAATTTATCCTGTAGGGTTTTCCAGCTGGCCAAATAGGCCCTGGTGTGCCCACACTTGAGTAATTCTTTTTGTCGGAGCACTGGACCAGTTATCACTAGGTAGAGCTGAATCTCCTTACCCTAACGGAAATATGACGAAGTCGACTGCATAAAGTAGTATCCCTTCTGTACTGTGGACTCATGTGAATTCTGTTTCCCGAGGCTGGGCTGTCTATGGCCAGCCTTTTAATATCCTGTAAATCGCAATTTCTTTTGAAAACATCATTAGAGTATCATTAGTTGTTATTACCCATACACTCTCCTAAAAGTGAGAGCACCCTTTGGTGTGATTCTGTGTGCACTATACAAGGCTCTTCATTCTTCCACACGGCCTCTTGCTAATTTTACATACAAAATGTTAGATGAGTAACATACAACGAGAGGAAAGCTTGACTTATCTGTACTGTAACTCATAACCCCGAGGTGAAAAACATCCCCAGAGCTCACTTTTGACCCATCTATAATTTGATGTTGTGTATGTCCCCCTAAATCATCTGCTTCTGCTTTCAACTGCTATGCAGAGGAGTGAGGGGGATCTATAATAAAGTGCCCTGTTCACCCTGTCCTATTGAAAAAAATATATACATGGCCTCGTGCCACCCATCACTCTATGCCTTCACTTCTCTCTGCTTGAAGGCGTAATTCCTGCCTTTCAACACGGCTATGGCAGGCTTTCAGGGAACATAGCCTGAGCAGCCTGGAGTTTGCAACTCTGGTTAACAAGTTGTATTGCCTACTGCTACTACATCATCGCAGTGACTCGCTTGGTTAAGAATCCTGTTGTTCACGCTAATGGCTGTCTATGAGAGCTATGCATAACCAATTCTACATTTTATACCTGCAAGAGCTGAAGTTATGGAAGTGTGCATTTTCTTGAGGAACGTACTTAAGTCGTGCCAAGCAATAGCACTGAACACTAAAAAAAATCTAAAGGCTATACCATTTTGAAAGTAATTTTATCAGATATGCTACACTGCCCTCAGCACATGCAGCACTGCCTTCATTCTCGGCTTTTCCTTGGAACTGTTGATTCAGAAAATGTGCTTTCTCAGGGAGTATGTGCATTCTCACACTCACTGTTTGTCATAGTGCCTCGTAGTGAAATTCTTTTATGGAGGCCTGTAAGGAGCTGTGTGTTTACACACTAAAGACGGTGGTTGCATCCACTTTATATTTTAGTTGGAAGGTATTTGAAACAAAGCTGTTAAGAAAGGCGGCTCTCAAGTTGAACTGATGCCATTCATCTAACTTAACATTATCTTGGAATCTACCTTGTTTGATATTGTTAACTGGAGAAGTTTGGACGTTGTCACAGTCAGTGCTCGGCACAAAGCCCCTCGTCCTCCCCAACCAGTCACACAGTAAAAAGTATTTTTGAAGATGGCAGGTCTGCGTCTGTTCACATTCCCATCCGCTTCTCCTCCCCTCCACTCTTCTTCCTCCCCTCCCCTCTTCTTCCTCACCTAGCTGTAGGGCAGTGCAGCAGAGGGACTTCCAGTTTCCAAGGTTCGAGGTACTGTACAGGGCTGCGGTTAGCGGTATTTATATCCTATTTATAGACCTGTATTTATGTAGATATGAAGAACACCATTCCTTCCATCAGCCCTGGATGGCACTCCCTGGAATACACTATTTATTTTCAAACTGGTAAATTACTGCATGGGACTTATTGTGAATAAACCTATTAGAATGAATGGGTCTGCTGTCGTCCTCAATGTTCATTGTGGGTTATTTTCATGCTTTGGAGGTTGTATTGCAGCAGGCTCGTCCCAATATCTTTATAGGTATTGCAGGTAAGTCTGGTATATGTATTCACTACCGGAGAGAGAAGAGAAGGAACACCGAAACTTTAACCTTAAAGTGGTATCTACTAATTTCGAACCAGCACGCCATGGCCTCTAGTCCCACTACTACAATGTCTCTGGATCATTGATAGACCCTAGAACTGATGACACTGAGTCAGTTATAAACACATGCAGATAATTATGTGAAGCGCTTATTGATCGGTTTGTAGTTCCTGTGCTTGGATTAGCGAACCCTTCTAGGGTGTTTTTGAAGCTCAAATCACCTTGAATGGATTAAGATGAAGCAGTTTTTCACAATCTGTCCATACTTAAGAGTAACCTCTAGGATAGGTTCATAAAGGAATATCTTCAGAATGTTAAGGTCCCGTTCTTTTCTACAGTAACAGAAACTCTATGTGTATTCTTGCTACTTGTAGTCCTTAACCTCTAAATCTATCCATGAGTTTAAAGCCTGGATATGAAAATGCCCCTTTTTTCTCCTGGGTGATTTAGTACAGAATGCAATGTGCCAGTGATTAAGTGTCTTTGAGTGTAAGTTTCCAACAGATTACTCATCTGTGATTCTCTTCCAGGGGATCCCCATCAATAGTCATAAACATTGAATATTCCCGCCCTTGTGCGGGGACCCCGGAGCATATATAAAATATACACATATTATACATGTGTAACAAACAGTCATGCAGGCTATCATGTTAAAAACAGGCTAAAATGCTTTATTTCTATGAAGTTTTAAATTTTTTTTTTTTTTTTTTAATATTAAATACTACAATAGAGCATAAATATGTACCCAAGCTCCTAAAACTAGGCTTAGGGAAGTAAGCAGTAGCAAACTCTAGAGAAAAAATTGAAAAAACTGCATTGAAAAACAATGAAGCATTCTTAGCCAATAGGCTGCATGCAGGTTAACACAGGAGAACCATAAAAACTTTGGCACCATGCCTTTAAGACCCTGAGCACCTCCAGTATCCCACCATGCCTCAGGGGTGAAGGAAAGGTGACAGTTGGTTCACAGTTAGGTCAGTTCTTTTTTCCGGCTTCTTCTGAGAGGATCCTGGAGCATTGAGCTCTCAGTTTTTCTGAGTTTTTCTCAGAAAAATTCTTTAAAAAAGCGCTTTTTCACTTTTCAAAATAACACCTTTGTCTGAGCTAGGCAGGTTTTTTCTGACAGAAAAATGCCTTCACTTTTTGTCAAATGCCCTGCTTGTGGGAAGAAGAAGGCCCAGTCAGATCCCCACTCTCTGTGCATAGTGTGCCTGCCTCAGAGTCACTGCCCTGACACTTGTAAGTACTGCAAGAACATGTCTAGGAGGACTCTGAAAGACAAAGAGAAGATCCGGCTACATGGGCTTCAGGAGAGGAAAAGAACATCGTCCTCCTCACTTCCCAGACAGCCAGAAGGCCATTCTCAGGAGAGAATGGCCCGGTCGACGTCGACAGGTAGGAAAGTACCTGTCTGTTCACCGTCGACGTCGTCGCTACCACCGTCTCACTGGCATAGATCGGCGTCGACGGCGACACGCCCGACGTCGAAGGGAACGGCGTCGGAGGGACATCAGAGCAGGGGCAGGTCTCCGTCGACGGCAGCCCGCCGATCGATGTCGAGCCATCGCCGGCGTGCCCGGTCGCCGCCAAAGGCTGTGCGCCCCCCGACGTCAGGACACACGTCGTCGAAATCGCCACGACGGCACGAGAGACATCCGCCGTCGACCTCCCATCGCTCCACGTCGAGGCATACGACGGCGAGCAGGTCGAGGTCCAAGGATCGCCGTTCAACGTCAAGGCACTCAACGTCGAGGCATGAGCAACCGGCTGGGCGTCCTTCGACGTCGAAACAGCCATCAACGTCGACACAGGTTTTACCTGTCCCACAGGGAGCAGAACATCGCCCCACGCCAGACAAGTCGCCATCTCCAGTGGTCTCCATACCGAGCGACTCTCCTCGGTCAAGAGCGGCATCTTCTGGGCATGTCTCGCCCATCAACCTATCTCCGAGATGGCTGGAGAGCCTCAACAGACCAGCGGCCTCCCCAGATTCGCAATATTCGCGAATGTATTCACCTACTGCCTCCCTGCCAAAAACGCCATCACCGACAGCCAGGGCAGAACGGGCTCGTTCAGCTCCTCGCCAACCGACCGCGAGGCCTAGACGCTCGGCTACAGCGTCTCGCAGCAGGTCTCGCTCTCAACGAAGATCCAGGTCGCGGTCAAGAAGAAGATCACCCTCTTGGTCTTCATCAGGTTCATCTGTCGGGCGTTACTCACCCACCCTAACAGATTCACCACCTGCTAGAGTCTCACCGGTGGATGACATTACCACATTCAACGAGGTGTTGCTAAGAGGAGCGCAGAAACTCAACATAGAGGTTCCAGAACCATCTACCTCCTCATCGGTCATCTTTGAAACTCTACAACAGAGATCAGCGTCAAAAAAGTTGCTGCCTCTAGTGCCTGGCTTGTTGCAGCCAACCATGGACACTTTTCTGGCCCCAGCCTCGCTTAAGTCTGCCCCGGCTAGAATTCTCAAAAAATACAAGGCTCCAGAACAGGACCCTTTATTCCTTAGAAAGGATCCGCCACCGGACTCGGTTATCATAGCTGCCGCCCGAAAGACCCACTCGGTGGCATCTTCATCCACGGTACCCCCGGATAAAGAGAGCAGGCATCTAGACTCTCTGGGGAGAAAGATATGCGGGACAGCGGCTTCAGCAATGAAGGTCTCCAGTGCGTCTGCGCTCCTGGGCAGGTATGATCGTTCTCTGTGGGACTCCCTCAGTAGATTTACAGAAAAATTGCCCAGAGAAGACAGACAAGATTTCCAGGAGATACTACAAGAAGGATGCCTGGTATCCAACCAGGTTATCAGCGCGGCAGCAGATGGGGCGGATTTGGCTGCTCATGGATACGCACATGGTATCTGTGCGAGGAGATCTTCCTGGCTGAGGCTCACTGGCTTGAAACAGGAAGCACAACAATGCATCCTGAATCTCCCATTTGCCGGGAACTCTCTATTCGGTGCCCATGCAGACGAAGAGATGGCCCGCATGAAGACCGAGGTGGATACCATGAAGGCGGTGGGCCTCGAAAGAAAGAAAGATTTCAGGCGGAGGTACAGGCCGTATGACAGGCGCCCCTTCCAGCAGAGGGTTCAAACCCCTCATTGGTCGCAAAGGTCACAGCAACGACAGGGACGCCCTCTTTTTCAAAGGAGAAACACAAGGGAGCGAGGGTCAAGTAGACCTCAACAGTCCACTCCGAAAGCACCCACCAAGCAATGAAATCTCGCTTCCCTCGACACTGTACACCACTCCGGTGGGGGGAAGTATTACGGCTTATCTTCACGAGTGGCACTCTATCACAAGAGACAAATGGGTGCTCAATATTGTCGAACATGGCTATTCTCTTCTTTTCAAACAGCCTCCACCACGCTTGCCACCAACCAAAGACAATCCATCTCATCTCAGCTTGCTACGCAAGGAGGCTCTCGCCCTCCTAAAAAAGAATGCCATAGAAAAGGTTCCACCTGCACACAGAGGACATGGGGTCTACTCCCGTTACTTTCTAGTGGCAAAGAAGGGTCGAGAGGGCGTTTTCAGGCCAATTCTGGACCTACGGCTGCTGAACAAATACATAAGGAAGCAGAAGTTCAGAATGCTAGCGCTTCACCAGATTTTCCCTCAACTGCATCAGGGAGACTGGATGTGCTCCATCGACCTACAGGATGCGTACTTTCACATCCCGATAGCTCCCAAACATCGAAAATTCCTGCGCTTCCGAGTAGCGTTACAGCATTACCAGTTCAGAGTTCTAGCCTTTGGCCTGAAATCTGCCCCAAGAGTTTTCTCAAAATGTATGGCAGTGGTGGCGGCACATCTCCGAAGACAAAGGATATACATATATCCATACCTAGACGACTGGCTACCAAAGGCTTCTTCTCCGGAGCAGGCGAGAAGCCATCGGGACATTGTACTAGGAGTTTGCGAAGCTCTAGGTCTTCAGGTCAATTACCAGAAGTCAACCTTGATTCCAACGCAGAATCTTCACTACCTAGGAGCTATCATAAACACAGAACTCCAAAAAGTGTATCCTTCGGAGGAACGACTATCCTCAATAGACAGGAAGTGCCAGGACCTGTTGAGAGCCAGCGCACCTACGGCACGTCAGGTGACATCACTGCTGGGCTCCATGGCATCGTGCATTTTTATTGTCCCAAATACCAGACTCCACATGAGACCCCTCCAAGAGGCATTGGAGACCAACTGGAGCCAAAGAACAGGTCGCTGGGAGGACACGGTGCGGCTACCGGCGGTAGCACTTCAGTCATTGAGATGGTGGATGCACAGACCTCACCTGTCAGTGGGTGCTCCGTTTCACCAGGTGCTTCCATCCGACACCCTAGTAACGGATGCATCTCTTCAGGGATGGGGGGCTCATTTGGGTCCTTTTCAAGCGCAGGGTCTGTGGTCAGACAAGGAAAAGCAGTACCACATCAATCTGCTAGAACTCAGAGCGGTCCATCTGGCTCTCAAGTCTTTCATACCGCTAATTCAGGGGAAAACTCTCTTGATACAGACGGACAATACAACCACGATGTATTACTTGAACAAACAAGGGGGAACGAGGTCCCTACCCCTATCGCGAGAGTCCCAAGCGATATGGCATTGGCTCCTGGCCAGAGGAATGTCAATTACAGCAGTTCACCTGCCAGGTCAGCAGAACGTGGAAGCAGACTTTCTAAGCAGACACCTGGAGGACGTTCACGATTGGGTCCTACACGGCGAAGTCGCAGAATACATCTTCGCGCAATGGGGTCGGCCTCAACTGGATCTCTTCGCAGACGAAGTAAACAAGAAATGCCCAGACTTCGCATCCAGGTTCTACCGTCCGGGATCTCGAGGGAATGCCCTGTTGATCGACTGGTCAGGGATATTTCTTTATGCTTTTCCGCCGATTCCCCTCATTCCGGCAGTGATCAGCAAACTTTACAGATCCAGGACCAGAATGATTCTTATAGCGCCACAATGGCCCCGACAGTTCTGGTACACGGATCTCCTCAACCTGTCGGAAAAACCTCACAGGAGGCTGCAGTGCAGACCGGATCTTCTGAGCAGAATGGAGGGCAGGATTCTACATCCCAACCTACCCTCTCTGAGCTTAACAGCATGGCTCCTGAATTCCTGCAGTATGGGCACCTAGGGCTCTCGCAGGAGTGCATGAACATCTTGAAAGAGTCCAAACGGCCTTCCATGCGACGTTCTTACGCTTTTAAGTGGAAGAGATTCTACATATGGTGCTGTCAGAAAGGTCATAATCCCATACGGGCGCAGGAGGATGTCATACTGTCCTATTTGCTTCATCTAGCGAAGTCCGGTCTGCAGGTATCATCTATTAAGGTACATTTGTCTGCTATTACAGCCTATCGCAAGTCACCTTCTCAGGAATCCTTCTTTTCAAAACCTGTAGTCAAGGATTTCTTAGAGGGTTTGAAGAAAGTTTTTCCGCCAATTCGGAGGCCTTCTCCTCCATGGGAACTGAACATAGTCCTGGCAAAACTTATATTAAACACTCTAACCGCTTGTTTGTAAACTATGGTCATTTAAGGACAGGAGAGGCAGCATCTAAGCGAACAATATCAAGATGGATAGTTTCTTGTATTGTTAATACTTACCAGCTCGCTAATAAACAATTACTAGCGAGGCCTAGAGCGCATTCCACAAGGGGTAAAGCGGCTACTGCTGCTCTCCTTAACAATGTTCCGATATCTGAGATTTGTAAGGCTGCTACATGGAAGTCTGTCCATACGTTTACAAGACATTATTGTTTAGACTCAGATGCAAGAGTGGATGCCCAAGTGGGGCAGGCCTCTCTAAGAAATCTATTTGCGTAAGACAGATCTATTCCTGCACTTCTATCGGACAGTCCGCTGGGTTTAGGGATGGGCTTGCTAATCTATTCAATGTTTATGACTATTGATGAGGATCCCCTGGAAGAGAAGGATAAGTTACTTACCTGTAAATCCTAGTTCTCTTCCAGGGGTATCCTCATCAAAGTCATAAACAACCCACCCTCCTCCCCGGACGCACGTCTCCTAGAAGTGCAGGACAGACTGTGTCTGGAATCAGTTACACAAATTGTCACCGTAAAAAGACCTGACCTAACTGTGAACCAACTGTCACCTTTCCTTCACCCCTGAGGCATGGTGGGATACTGGAGGTGCTCAGGGTCTTAAAGGCACGGTGCCAAAGTTTTTATGGTTCTCCTGTGTTAACCTGCATGCAGCCTATTGGCTAATAATGCTTCATTGTTTTTCAATGCAGTTTTTTCAATTTTTTCTCTAGAGTTTGCTACTGCTTACTTCCCTAAGCCTAGTTTTAGGAGCTTGGGTACATATTTATGCTCTATTGTAGTATTTAATATAAAAAAAATAAAATTAAAAAAAACTTCATAGAAATAAAGCATTTTAGCCTGTTTTTAACATGATAGCCTGCATGACTGTTTGTTACACATGTATAATATGTGTATATTTTATATATGCTCCGGGGTCCCCGCACAAGGGCGGGAATATTCAATGTTTATGACTTTGATGAGGATACCCCTGGAAGAGAACTAGGATTTACAGGTAAGTAACTTATCCATCTTCCCCATGAAATCGCAAACCTAGCAAGAGACATGTTATTTTCTTCCACATGTCATAACACGTGGTTTGGAGCTCCATCCATTAACTGGTTTTCACCGGATTTTCCTGCTACCAAAATCACCCGGGTTCAAACAAAGTGTAAAAGTCAGCTCTTAGTGTCTGACCATTACTCCAGCGGCATGTGCTGTAGAAAGATGCAACAAGAGTCCACTTTATGTGATTAATGTATCTTAATGTACCTTGTGGCTCCATACTGAGGCTGTTGACATGTGGGGCCCACATGGGCGCCACTCCTGTGCGCTGAAATCAGTTGCTTTCTTTCACGCCACCAGACGAGGATTTGGAACTGCCACTTAACAGTTTTTTTTTGTTTTTTTTCTTAACCAAAATTCTTTGGATGTGCAAGGGAAATGTCACCACCCAAGAATACAGGTTTCAAACCCTGTAAGGAATGTGGCAAGCAAATGTCCGTGACAGATCCTTAAAAACTTTGTCTGTGGTGACAAGTCGACCCACTACTTTAGGGCGTGCAGTGACTGCATGTCGATGAAACCAAAGGCAATAGAGGACCGCGAGGCAAAGCTCTTCAAAGCTAAAGATTGGAAAAACCCACATCGTGACCAGTCTAGGAGCCCCAAGAGTCAAGCCTATGGTCGATCGTTTCCATGCTCCAAATCTTCGGGTAAGTCGCTGAAGAAGTACAAAAAATCCAAACAGGACTTCATCCTTTCCTGCTATTCTTGAATTCCTAAGAGGGCGCGCAGGGGGTCTCATGCCTCTTGATCTTGCTTCTGAAGTGTGATATCGGAGCACATCCCGCAAATTGAATTCCCAGCACAACCCAAGTTTTCAAGGCCAGTTGTGGCACCCAGGCAGATCCAAGACTTCACAGGGCCATGCACCAGCTCCTCCGATTCCTTGCGACTCCCACTGGTGCACGTTAGAACCTGTGGAGCCGCGAAACCCTCCATCGGGATTTCACTCAGCAGGTTTGTCCTCAGCTGCAGTTGGACCTTCCAAACCTGTAACCAGGCCACTTCTGGGGCCCATTCCATCTCCCCCTCTAGCTCCACAACACACGTCTGTCTCCAGAATGTCGATGCCGACTCCACTGACCCCGGAAGAGGAGGTGCCCATAGTGTTGTTCGACTCCGAGACTGTCACCCTGACCAAACTTAGCTCGGTTGTCTTTGAAACACAACCTGCACCACTTGACGGCCCACCTCCACAAGAAAGGTCCCTCGGATTGTATTCCTGGTTTGGCACTGATTCTGACAATGATTATGATGCAGGTAATGAAATTGGAAAACTCTACGATGAAGACAACTGATATGATGTCCTGCATGACACCAGTGACTTCTACACCTCTCCTGACTCTGGCCTCCTAACACCCTCCTGTCCCATCACTGAAGAGAATGTTTTTTTCACAATGTTCATGCGGTGAACACTCGAAGTTCTCAACTTCCAGCTCCCCACCGTTCGAGGTCAAAACCAATGCCTTGACTGAAGTTCTCCAGCCAGAGAAAACCACTAAGGTGCCCTATTACCTTTTACGGAGGCCCTCACTGATACCCTTTAAAGGGGCTGAGCCAAACCTTGCTCTGGCCCCCCAGTAAACCGCCATATTGCACAATGCCACTGACCTATTCTGGCAAACCCTGCATTTTTGTCTCAACACCCCTTTCCTAAGAGCTTGGTGGAGCAGGCAGCGACTAGCAGGAAAATCTTAACACTTTTTGTGACTACTCCCCTCCTATAGGGAGACCAAAAGGGTAGAAATGTTTAGGAAGAGGGTGTTTTCTTCAAGTCGTTTGGCCCGCAGGTCTGTCAATGCCAGTTGCCTCCTGGGCACTATTCCCACACTCTTTGGGATTCAGTGTCTCAAGTGTACCCAGGTCTTCCAGAAGACGTCGTTCCTCTGACCTGTCCTCAGCCAAGCTATACAGCAGGGTCACGATGCAGCCAAATTTGCAATTCGTTGTGGTCTAAACACCACCAGTTCCATTGAGCAAGCTATTGGTTGACAGGTTTTCCAGGCGATATCCTGTAGTCCCTTATGGCATTGCCTTATGATAGGACTCCCCGTTTTGGGGACAAGACATTGTGCTTTGGAGCAGTTAAAAATAAGCAGGACCACATAATTTTCCCCAGGGCTTATCTGTCCTGCCACGTCAGCAGCATCAACCCTATTGTTCCTTTTGTGGCTTCAGTAGATGCACCCCATAGCAGCATCCACTACAACATCAGCAAGGTGCCCGGCCACTTTGTGGCTGTGGCACCCACCAACCCCATGGTCAGGGTCAACCAGCCATTTTGACTACTTCCCCCACCCCTGAGGCCCCACGAGCCAAACCTTTTTAGCGTGCCTTTAGTGGAACACAACCACACGGTGGGAGGCAGGATCCAATGATTCTTGGCTGGCTGGCTGGTAGGCCATGATATTGGATAGGTGGGTCACACATCATCCAGAAGAGGTATACCCTACCGCACCTTCAGCAGCCCCAGAATGACTGATTGCGGTCCATCTGTCTGTTCTACGGCAGAAGTGCAAGCACTTATAGCCAAGGGGACTATTGAGAGGGTGCCTCCTTTGGGAAGTGGGTCATGTTTGCTGCTTCCACTATTCAAACCTGGTACTAAAGACTGACTCAGGCCTTCATCCTACTTTTGACTTGCACCCTCTCAACACCGTCCTTCCAAAGGACAAATTAGTGATGCTCACCCTGGCCCCTGGGTCTCTTTGTGCCCTCAACCCTGGAGACTGGGGGGTGGTGGTGGTGGACCTGCAGGATGCCTATTTCCATACACCCATCCTGCCAGCGCTACCTCCAGTTGGTGGTGGGACAGGAGCATTTTCAGTCTGCTGTGATCGCCTTTGGTCTCACTAGTGCCCCTCTGCTGCTCACAAAAGTGATGGCGGTGGTGTCAGCGGTCCCAGTCTTCCCCTACCTTGAGGACTGGCTGTTGAAGGCAGGCTCACTCCAGGCAGTCAACCACCTCCAGACCACGGCGAACCTCCTGTCATCTTTGGAGTTCACTATCAGTGTATGGGAGTCACACTTGACTCATCAGATGCTCACCATCATAGGAGCCATTGTGGACACGGTTTAGTTTAGTGCCTTTCGCCCAGAAAGGAGAGTCCAGGATATTCAGCCTATGACACTGATCTTTCAACCTCAGTCCTATATTTCAGTGAGGTCAAGTCATGCTGCTGAGACTGATGGTCTTCATCCTGCTAATTAAGCACACCAGGTGGCATATGCTATCTCTGCAGTGGGATCTGAGGTCTCAGTGGGCCCAACATCAAGGGCACCTTTCCTATCACATCCAGATTTCAGAGGAGACTGCAAAAGATCTGCAGTGGTGTGGTTATTGGACACATATTGGGTCAGCGTCAGAACCCGCTCCCTACCTTACCTAGAGCTGACAGTGGTGACAGATGCATTACTTCTGGATTGAGGCACCAACCCAGGCAAAGTGGAAATCGAAGGTCTCTAGACTCCAGCTGAGGCCCAGCAACATATCAACCTCCTGGTACAGCTTACCATCCGCCTTCCGTTGAAAGCATTCCTTCTGTCCAACAGGGAGAGGCTGGTAAAGGGGTTTACAGACAACACCATTTCCATGTGGTATTGTAACAAGCAGGGCGGAATGGGCTCCTGGGCTCTATGCCAGGAGGCACCCTGCCTCTGAAAATGGCTGGACTATCAAGGGATTTTCCTAGTGGTGAACTAACTGCAGAATCCGTGAACGCCAGGGAGGACAAGCTCAGCTAACGATGCCTAGCGGATCACAAGTGGTAGTTATATTCGGAGGTGGCACGAGGTTTCTTCCGCAAATGGGGACAAATGGAAATTATAATCAGTACTAGGCAAAACATTTTACAGAAGAACGTAAATTATATTGTTAATTTTAGAAAGAATAAAACTTCAACCAATCAGAGGACAGCTCTCGAATCATCTTTCCCCTCCAGTGCCACCACACCTTAGGTTTCAAAGCACACGCGTAAAGCATATGTGAATGTGGTATTCAATGTGGTGAGCCCATTACAAGGGAGGCGAGAGGGTTGCATGTGAAGCAATGGAATGATATCAGTACTGGAGAACCACAAGATACAGGTAAGTCACTTACTCAGTATAGATTCACATGCTTGAAAGCCAATAGTAAGCAATAACAAACTTGACAACATATGAAGAAAATGCAGTGTCAATTTTCCATTTATAGAAGAAAAAGCAATAAAGGCTGCTCACTTATTAGAAATAAGTACCAAAGGATTACTCTACCTACTGCAGCATCTTGCTTCATGGTGGCATCTAGACAGTAGTGTTTAGTGAATGTACCCCTACTTGCCCTGCTTATATCAAGCAATGAAACCCTGGCAAGTAAGGCAGTAGCGGTTGCCACACTTTTACAAAATTAGAGTGAACGTCAGCCCTCTTCCTACTTTCTTGTGACAAAAAGCCATAGCCCCTGATAGCTATCTAGCTATGCTCTTTCATGATCAGGCTTGTCCTTTTTGTGGAGGTGCAAAAACAACTAGAAGCTGGTCAGACTTCTGAAAACATTTAAGGCCAGATTCAGAGTTTGGCAGATGGGTTACTCCGTCACAAACGTGACAGATATCCCATCCGCCGTATTACAATTTCCATAGGATATAATGGAATTGTAATATGGCAGGCGGGAATATCTGTCACATTTGTGACAGAGTAACCCCATCCGCCAAACTCTAAATCAGGCTCTTAGTTAGTTATTTCAGTATAACATTTCAGACACCTGTTAACATCCAAAGTATGAAGTGCTCTCTCTGCCTCATTTAATGGATTCTGGAAGTAGGTCTTTAAGACAAAGGGGTTCATTAAGATGAGTCTGTTGGAACCTTAGGGATGAAATGAAGATTATTCCATAAAATAGCCTTACCTCGTTTAAAGTGCAGGTATGGCTGTATTTCCCTAATCCTTCTAGCCCAGAGTTCTTCAAACTGGGTCGCACCCTCATGTCGGGCTGTGGCCATGTTCCTGGGGGGCGGAAATGCCTATGAGTACTTGTAAATGAAGATGACTTGGAAAGCATATTTTGATTATCTGTTGCCTTTACAGGCTATCTACATTTACATCCAGTGTTTCAACTCCATAAAAAACATGGCAATTGGAATCCTGAACTCTGTGGTGACGGGTCAGAGAGGTGGCTAAAGTAAACAAAATATTCTAAAGTATTTTGTTTTTGGTCACCTTTATGCTATGGCATATAACATAATACACACATGTTCAAGTGAAAAATAAATGCAAAATAAAGTAATGGTGGGAGAGGCACTTTTTTATGTAATGAAATATCAGATCTATTTTCTGTCTGTGAGACCAAATGGTGACAGAATCGAATCCTAGTTGGTGCAGTTCAGAAGAGTGACTTGTTTATATATAGTGCTAAGAAGCCCCAGCCAGTGACAGCAAAGACAGTGAATATGTACCTCGTTATTTATTTGTATTTGTATTTTGTATTTATAAAGCGCATTTCGGCCAAGGCATCGAAGCGCTAAAAAAGGTAAGAGACGCGTCCACCGAGTGAGAGAGAAGTCAAAGGAAGGCATTAGCGCAGAAAGAGCCATGTTTTGACTAACTTCCTAAAGACTAAAAAATGTTGTTCCTTCCTGATAGTCAAATGTAGGGGATTCCAGCATTTTGATGCAGCTACCGTAAAGGCTTTATCTCCCCATTTTGCTTTGTAGGTACGGGAACCTGAATTCTGAAAGCTCCTGCTGAGCGAACAAAATGTTTGGGTCTATACCAAAATAGCTTAGAAACCAAATATTTGGAGCTGTTTCCATAAACTGCTTTGTGGGTCAAACATAAGGTTTTTAAAATAATGTGCTGGGCCACTGGAAGCCAGTGCAGTTGTTTTAAGCTGTCACTAGCCGAAGCTGAACGAGGAAGGTTCAGGATTGCCCTAGCAGCAGTATTTTGGATTAGCTGAAGTTTGTTTAGAGATGATTTGTCTAAATTAAGCAACAGGGCATTGCAGTAGTCCAATTTGGACATCACCAAAGCCAAGGTTACTGTAATTTTCCATTCCCTTTGAAGGAAGGGTAAGACTTTCTTTAGCATTTTTAGTGTCCAAAAACTAGTTTTCACCATATGATTAATGTGTAGTCTGAAAGAGAGATAGTTGTCAAAAATGACCCCTAAATTTCTTGTAGAGGGAGTAGGAACTGGGAGAGTGCCACAGTCGGTCGGCCTCCAACGAGAATTCCACAGTTCATTTCCTGATCCAAAGCAAAGTATTTCTGTTTTGTCACCGTTTAATTTAAGCCAATTAGACTTCATCCAACCATTGACTTCACCCATACATTTATTGAAACAATCAGCCACTTCCTCCCAATTTTTGTTAACTGGGATGATCAATTGGGTATTGTCTGCATAGGAAGTTGGTCTGAAACCAAACGAACGAATCAGTTTGGCCAAAGGAGCAGCATATAAATTAATCAAAGTGGGGCTAAGTGATTATCCCTGAGGGACATCACAAGGTAAAAGGTAAGCAGGGGATCTGGAGTCACCGCACCTTACCGTGGTCCATCTATTTGTCAGAAAAGATTCCAATAGCTTAAGAGCCTCATCTCTAACACCTGCTTGAGAAAGGCGGGCTATCATAATCTGATGAGAGATGGTGTCAAATGCCGCGGACAGGTCTAATAGGATCAGAATAGCCCCTTGCCCTTCATCCACCATTCTCCGGATTGAATCCGAAGAGGTAATGAGGGCTGATTCTGTGCTGTGTGCTTTCCTGAAGCCATCTTGGGAAGCATCTAGTCCTCCTGATTCTGTTAGGAAGTTAACTAATTCCCTGTTAATGTGTTTCTCCAAACTCTTGTCCAGAAAGGGAAGTAGAGCAATGGGACGCAAATTATTGAGGTCCTGGCTGATTCCCTCTTGTTTCTTTTTCAATGGGATTACTGTAGCCTCCTTCCAAGATGCCGGCTAGACTCCAGAAGTGAGGACCTCATGAAAAATTGGAGCTAAGGCTAAAGTAACAAGATCAGGGGCTAATTGAATAATAGAAGGGGGTAGGGGTCCAAGGGAGAACCTGATTTAATTTCAAACATCAACTTTTTTATTCTTTCCGGAGGTAGAGGTTGGAAATTAGATAGTGTAAAGTGGTTCATACTTTAATCAATATGAACTGTATCAGGATGGCCAGCGCTCTCCTCACAGGGATTAAAATTAGCATAAATTTGTAAAATTTTGTTTTCGAAGTGCAGTTACTTAATTGCAGAATTCCTGTGAATTCTCCAACTCTGACAATATTGGAGGGGAAGTCAAAGCATTTCAAATTGCATTAAACACAGTTCAAGCAGGGCCACGGAATTATGCGGCACAGAGGGACAAATTATGTGGCAGGGTTGACTGAATTAAACTATAAGAAAGGGCAAATTATGCTGCATAATGTGGCACATTTTGTGATCGTTTTATTTTATTTGTTTTTGTAATTTTTACACATTGTAGCACTGCCTGGGCAAATATTTTACCTGATTAGCACTACTTAAATACCCAAATGCAGGAATATGCAATTGAAAGATGACCAGTCAACCTTTGTGATGGGCTTTCCACTGCGCAGGGACATGTTGCCATGTTTTTAGTAACTTATGTTCCATTTGAGCTACAAACATTTTCTGTTAAAATTTGCATATTATGCATTAGATGATTGATTATATGGCATAAGCAGAAAAAGCTGCAGCAACAGAATCACATAATCATAAATTTAGTGGCCCTGAGTGTAAGATAGGATGCCACAAAATAATTTAGTTTAAGCTAAATCAAGTGCTTTTAAAGAATACATTTTAGTAATAGGTAACCAGACCGTGCCTTGTGCAAACATTTTTATAAATCCATTAAAAGGACAGTTTCTCATTAGTAAAGCAGGTGGAGTGGTACTTGAGCCCAGAAGTGTGGGGGACCCACTGCATCACAATTATGACTGTTTCACTTTACAAAAGAGGCATGGCAGCTCATTTTTATTTTAGGCTTGAGGGCACCTGTGATGCAAAGAGGCGAGCAACTTGTGTAAGGTCCTTTTTTCTGAAAGGTATATAGAGTTTGTTTCAAGATTGGAGTGATGGCCAGAAATGGTGGATAAGAGGTGAAAGTGGCTGAGGAGGCAGCCTCAGTGGTGTAACAAACGCTCCTGCAGTCGGGGGAGGAGGGGCTGAGCATCAAGGGGCCCCCTCAGCACAATTCCCTGGCCTGAGAGCACCTGAATGAGTTAGTAGGGGCCCCCCAAGTTGCCCTATGCCACTGGACAGCCTGAAACTCAAGGCCATAGCTATTATTAGTGAAGCAGTTGCACTGGGACCTAGAAGTGTGAGGGGCTGACAACACCCCAATTATGGGAAGTAGTTATGCTTTATTCAACTTCTGTTTGGTGCAATTGTTATTTTAGAAGTTTCACCTTTATTGTGGATTAGGAGCTAAAGAAAAAGTAACCCAGAATATGACCTCATAATACCCACCCCTCCGATCAGCCTTGTTCCACCCACACCCTCAAACCTTGTCTTAATTGTTTTGGAGGGGGCCCAACATCAAAACACTGATTGGGGAGGTCAGAGCAAAATCTTTTGAAGACCTCTGTTTTAGCCAGTGGCAAGACTAAGAGGAGAGCCATCATCTATGAAAGATACTGTTGTAAGACTCTTATCATGAGGGTAAAACTGCTGGTTTTGGGCTGCAGCACCACCATGTAGGGGACTGAGTTGATCCTACGCCATCTGGAGACTGTTGGCCAAATCCTCTCAGCTAGCTAGCAGCACCTCACCCAAACCTAGAAAGTAAAGGTGATTTGTGGCAGCCTGACGTATGATACTCAGACTCCTGAGGGAAGTCATAGTAGAATAAATATTACCCCTTTCATTTACAGAAGTCTCATACAGCCAAAGACAAACAGATGTAGGACATGGTTCAACATATTTAATTGAATGAACTGTATTCTATGTAAAAAGGCATGTGCTGCAATTATTAGGAAAATGAAACACAATACAATTATTGTTAAACAGATGAAAAGTCCCAGCATCCTGGCACACTAGTGAATCTAGAATCCCTACCGGCACTTCTAATATCTGCATGAGAACATAGCAGGGATAGCCCTTCTGTGCCCATACTACTCCCTGTAAGGAAGCCCTGGCCCCATTCCTGATTAATAAGCAGGAGTTTGCCTGTGATCTGCTGGCAGTCCTCCCAAGTGGCTGGAGCGACAAGGCCAAGTTCAGCAGATCTGCAACAACATGGTACAGCATAAGATGGATGGTTGGAATGTCCCCTCTAACCTTATTGTGCCAGTGTGGTGTTTTTATTATAAAACCTGTTGTTTTCTAAGAACTGATTCACATTCACAACAGTTAGAAGGCAAGGGACGAATTCAATCCTAATTTCTAATAACCAATATTAACTCTTGGTTACAGGGGGTAAATTATTTGCCCTTATTTATTTAATCAATTCACAGCAATGCAGCATCAGACTCATTGGAGAGAAATCTGTCTCTATCTCTATACACAAGTCTACATACAAATATTTACATCTGACATATAAAACATAAATACATGTTCATAAAGCATTCTCATATAACAAAAATCATGACAATGATACAAACAAATAATACAAAAAAATACAAAAAAAGGTGTGCCCGTCTTAAAAGCTTGAACAAATAGTCACTATAACACAATTCACAATGTGATCTAATATCAAATGGTAACCAAGGACCTTACACCTTAGACAGAGTGGGCTATAATAGAAACCCCAACATTTCCTTGGATATACCTAAAATCTAGTAGCACGACTAATTAGGAGTAGAACCAACAAAGGAAGAGGACATTAATTTGGAAGGTTGGATATTAATCATAGCGTTAAGAAAGTGTTGCCAGTGCCCCCTGACAGTCCTGAAGAGGCCTTGAGTGCTAGGCCGAAACGCGTCGACATCTCTTTAATGGAATCAAGGGCTTGGAATTATAATGTATTGAGACGCATAAATGGGTGAACACTACACAATACCTATCCAAAAAAACATCTAGGTATTGTTCAGCTGGGTGTAAGGTCCTTGGTTACCATTTGATATTTAACACAATTCACAATGTGATCTTAGTGACTATTTGTTCAAGCTTTTAAGACGGGCACACCTTTTTTGTATTTTTTTTATTATTTGTTTGTATCATTGTCATGATTTTTGTTATATGAGAATGCTTTATGAACATGTATTTATGTTTTATATGTCAGATGTAAATATTTGTATGTAGACTTGTGTATAGAGATAGAGACAGATTTCTCTCCAATGAGTCTGATGCCGCATTGCTGTGAATTGATTAAATAAATAAGGGCAAATAATGTACCCCCTGTAACCAAGAGTTAATATTGGTTATTAGAAATTAGGATTGAATTCGTCCCTTGCCTGCTAGCTGTTGTGAATGTGTTTTGGATAGTATCCTAAGCAGGCATGGGTTATAGGATACTCCCCTTTTAGGTTGTTTGTTTTCTAAGAACTGGCCTGACGTATTAATGTGTCTCTTTGTGTAAGACGGACTTCGTATTCCGGACAGGCAATACTTTGTAGATTATCATGTACAGCCTTGAGCAGAGGCACAAGATGAAATGTTGTGCAAAAGAACTAATAATTCCTGCTGAAGCTAAAATAAATGTGCCCAAGCTAAACGCTAAAGTGAACCTACGACAATACTTGATGTCTATCTTGTTATTGAAAAGATCCTCACATTAATCAGGCCAGAACTGTGTTTACCTGCCAAAATATATATATATATATATTTTTTTTTTTGTAGGGTAAGCTCAAAACGGCCCCCGCATGAGTTCTTTTATCAGCTCCTGGACATCTTTAGACTGGACAGACTATTTGAAAGGCCACAGTGAGCGAAGCGGAGTAGATCTGGCAATACTTGTGCAGAGGTTGAAAAAAAAAAAAGCATGGCAATTATTTAGAGAACAACATTTGCAGAATCTGTGCCATTTTGTCTTATATGATCTATTTGTAGAGTCAGTTATTGCTTTAGCTAGGATGTCTGCACTGTTGTGGGATATTCAGTCTGAACTCGTTGTGAGTTAAACTGATTTACTCTGGAGCTTGGTGAACCGCTTGGCAATTGTTTATCAAAACCATTCCTGGCACTGGTTTGAGTGGAATGTGTTTCTGTTCCGATATGAGAAGTTCTGTCTACCAAAACTTTCTTCACCATGCTAGAGCTATTAGAATGATTCCACGCTGCCCCCTTTTCATCTTGTTGAGGATCCAAGAAACCAGAGGCATGGGAGGAAAGGTGTAAGCAAATATTCTAGTCCATGCAGTCTGAAAGGCGGTCTCCCAAGAGACCTTGTGGGGAAATCTGCTTGCATAGAATTTGGCATTTTGGATTGAGGAGTCTTAACAGATTGGTCCAAGGATGGTTTTCCCTATTTGCCTAAAACCCCAGACAGGTGTATTTGTGACAGCTCCAACTTGTGGCGTTCCTTTGAGGATCTGTTCAGATCACCCACTGGTTGTCTGGGCCATGCATGTGTTCTACCTTTTAAGGAGATTTTGTTTTGGAAGATCCAATTCAAAATGTTTTGAGCTTCTTTGGACAGGAGGTGCCATTTTGTTCATTCCTACTTGCTTAAATAAAGCATCAGGGTTGTACTGTCTGTCCGACCCAGGACTGCAGATCCTTTTAATCTTGGAAGGAAAGAATGTAGCCCCAGAGCTACTGCCCTTAGCTCTAAGAAGTTTGTGACTCATCTTTTGTTTTCTTGCACAACCATTTGCCACTCATGTCATGGTCCTAGAGGTGAGATTCCAAACCTCCCATTGATTAATCCATTGTCATAATGTAATAGGATGGCTTGCTGAAGAATGTTAATCCCAGGGAAATGTTTTTTTTGTATCTACCCGTTCATGGCTGTTTTCATCTCCAGGGTTGCCTTGATCAAACATCAATTGGGAATTAGTGGAATACAAAAAGTCATCGTTCCTAGGAACGACTTGTACTGTCTAACTGAAATTGACTTTTTTCTTGAAAGTGTAGACACTAGTGTTACCATCTTGGTTTAATTTGAGGCCTAAACCCTTGAAGATCTAAATATAGGTTTTTGTTGAACGGGCTGTGCCTGAAACAAGGATGCCTTTGACATCCAGTCGTCTAAATACAGGAAGATATAGTGTACATTCTGGGTAATCGACTACCAGAACCACACATTCGGTAAATAATCTTTGTGCAGATTTTAAACCAAAAAGGGATGACTTTGAATTGATAATGACATCCAGTCACTTCAAATCTGAGATACCTCCTGTGTTTGACATGGATGGAAATATGGAAGTAAGTGTCCTGGAGATCTCATATAACCTCCTGGGTTTAGCAATGCAGTATATCCTGTATTGTGACCATCCAGAATAACTGTTTTTTGAGGTATTTCCTTAGCTGTCTCAGGTCCTATACCTGTTTCCACGTCCCAGATTTCTTCTTGAAGAGGAAAAAAGTTGGAGTAGAAATCTGTGTTTTGGTGTGCATAGGGAACCCCTTTGGTTGATCCCTTGAGTATGAGTGACCTGATTTCTTTTTTTAACAGATGAAGGTATTAATGTGACTTCCTGTGCATTGGATTTTGAGGAGGTTTATAGATAAATTCTAGTGTGTGACCATGTTGGATGTAGTCTACAAGCTTTACAAAAACTAGAGAGCCATCTCTTTGGATCTTTGAGTGTTAAAGAGTTTTGCTCACTCTCAAGGCCACTGCCATTAAAGAGGCCACTGGTGTTGCAAGGCTGTCACTGTCATCTCGAGGTCTCATGTCCTTATCCTGCTCCAGGTGGATTCCTTCTAAGAGCTTGTCTGGACTAAGCCCCAGCAAGCAAAGGTCTTTATTGCTTTGCTAGGTGCTGGTGATATCCTTCTTGAGAATGACCATTAGGACAAAATCTAGAGGACTGATAGCCCCCCTCTAAAAAAAAAAAAAAGTAACCTCTACTCCTTAGCATCACAAAGATGTAGGAAACTGGCACTGTTGAAGCACCCACAGGGACCTTGCTGTCTCTGTTACATCTTTGATCGCTTGGTTCACATGCTTTCCAAAAAGTCCTTCACCATTTTAATGTATGTCTAGAATTTTTAACTTAACGTCTGGTCTAAAATAGGTTGCCTTTAACCAGCCTTGGTATCTTAAAACTGCTGCTCCAACCATTTGCCTGAAACTGGTCAATGCAACATCCATCTCTGTGTCAGTGAGTATGTCTTTTCTCCCTCCTGAAGTATATACTTTGCTTCCTTCTTGTTTACTTCTGGCAGAGTTGATGAATGCTCCAAAGTCTGAACACATCTGGCAGTCCTATTTGCCCAGGATAGGTAGGGTACTGGAAGCTCTTATGACCAGACATGAAAAATACTTAGCAATGTTATCCAATCTCCTGCCATCCTTATTAGGTTGGTGTGGAACATGGCGTGGTAGGATTCTTTGATCGCCTCTGTGCCTCTTGCATTACTACTGATTCAGGCTTTGGGTGCCCAGTTAAACAAGTTGGAGAACTATCAGAGGCTTTGTATATTTTATCCAGTCGAGGTATTACTGCTGCCACTGTTGCAGGGTTTCTCATAACCTCAAGGCCCTTAAATACTCTAATATGGCTATTGATTTAACTGATTTATTGGTTGGTTCCTTGAAGTCATAGAGGAAGCTGTCAGTTTGTTGTACTGGCACTGGTAAGTCTAATCGTTTATTAGCTCTTCCTAAGAGAGCATGGAAAACCCCTTTAGTGTCCGGTGGTGAACTACCTTCAGGAGGCTAATAGTGGAGTAGCACAATCTTTGCATTCACTTCCAGTGGTGGTAGCCTGTTCACCTTGCTCATGTTCCTCCTTGTCATCTCCATCATCCATGTAATCATCATGAATGGTAATTGGATCTGTTGTCGCGGATGAGGTAAGATGCTGCTGCGTAACAGGGCTCCTCTCTTGGGTTAGCAATCGAGGAGAGTGCAGTGACAGAGGTGGATGGCACTGTTGATTGATGCAGTTGTTGAGGTGGATTTTCTCACTCCAGAAAGTAAGCATCTGGCCAAGCTCTGTCCGCAGAGCCACTGGAATCTGCATCAGGTTCTTGAAAGGACTGCTCTGCCAAGGTATCATCATATTAATACTCTTCTTGGAATGTTTCATAAGATCTAACTCTGTCTTGATATTTTTTATCTCTAAAGAAGAAATCCCCCTTCAAGTAAGTTGTTCCTTCTCGATCTTCCTCTTCATCGGTCTCTTGACATCTCACATGCAGCTGCAACTGGCTACTTGCAGGCCCAAATGGTCTGTCATCATCTTCATCTGTATCTCACAATTCAACAAGACAGGAGGGTGTACAGGTGATACCTTGCATAATGAAGTTTGATCTGGTCTCGGTAAAGTATCAGTAATTCTTTTTAGCATTGATCCTTGTCTTTCATCTTAAGAGAATAGAGTTTCAGCAGATTTCTTCTTTTGTAGCACACAAAAGAAGTCTTGTCTCCCAGTCCTTAGTGGTTTTGGAAGAAAAAGCTTCCAATATTTGCTTGGGCTTATGTCCAGGAAGTAGGCATTAGGCAATAGAGACACTCTTGTAATGGTTGATTACATGGTTAAAATAATCCTTTTTGGATCCTTCTGACAGGGTGAAACATTGAGGCAGGATGTTATTTTCTGTCTGGTGGTAGTTGAAGTTCAACCAAAGGTCAAATAATAGCAGAATAACTCCTTTTCAGCAGAACTGAGCAGAGTTCCCTTCACGCAACATGCGGTTAGACGTTTTGGTGGCCCTGGAATAGAAAGATGATTCAGGAGCTGTTCTCTGATTGGTGGAAGCTTGAGCCTTTTAAAACGATGAGAACCAATTAACAATGCCATTTGTTTAAAGTCTTCTGTACAGTGTCCTGTATTGTACTACTTATTATAATTACTGTGGGGCTCCCACCTCAACGACGAGAAAGATTCAAGCATGTGAATCTATGTAAGATTCAATACTGAAGAATAGTGACAGTGAAGCATATATGTGCTTAGCACCCAGGCTCATAATTAGCTAATTTAGCCAACCTCCAGTATGCCGGCGACCTGAAATTTAGCACATGGTTCCTGCGGGACTGACCTTTCAACATTAGGGTCTCACATCAGAGAACCTAGAGGTCTTGGTGACTGTCAGGAAATCATCCACCCCCCATCCGTGACAGAACAAACTGCTGAGGTTGTGTGACATAGGGCTTCAGCAATAAAAATCTACCTGCTTCCATACCAAGATATCTTTTGAATTACATGTCTTAAACAGTTACGGGTGGGCACTGGCGACGCCTAGCTCAGAGCCTTTGTTACTTACCATAACACGCCAGGAGAGGTTTTTTTTCTACTGGAAAGGTGCCTACAAGAGGCATCTGACGTGCCTACTTCACATGTTTCCTTGTGGTCCTGGTGACCTCAACAAGGTCTTAGTCATGCTGAAGCACAAGCCTCTGATCCAGTCCGCCAAGTACGTAAGGGAGCTGCAAGCATTTTACATCTCAGAACCTAGGAATGAAGCTACATAGGCAAACAGTGGCTCTGCAGCCTCGTCCCTCCTTCATACCAAAAGAATTAGTTCAATCTAAAAGAGATTTTCTTGGGATTTTTTTTTTCCCATGTCCCCATGCATGCCTTCCTTATCTAACTGGATCAATCTAAGGATCTGAATTTTTTAGACCAGCTTGAAGGCAGTGATGCCGGTTGCATAAGGTATCATTGCTAGGTCACTATCACCATGCATCACGTATTACTACTCTGTTCACGAAGATTAACCTCCATCCAGTGTCAGTAAATTTCACAAGGTATAAGGCACGTTGTTTGTATTTTCCAGGTGTTGCACCTGTTGGAGACAGATATCTGGCTGCTGTGGTGGCTACTCAATAAGCATTCTGCCATTAGTATGCACTTGAAGCTTTTTTTCTCGAGTGAAGCAATATTTTGCTTCTCCACTACCTATTATTCTACGCCCAAGCTGCCCAGTGCTGCCTTTTTATTTTTTCTTCTCCCTTTCTCATTCTCCCTTGTTGTCAAGTCTACCGACAGGTTAAGAATGGTAAAGAGTCAGAACATAAAGGATCAAGTTACTTCTATTGTAACTGTTATTATTAGTCCTTAGGCTCTTTCCCAGTATTATTGCCATCACCATGACCCCTCAACCATCAGTTGGAAAGTTTTAGAAACCGTTAACTGTGTTCCCACAGGTTCATACTTGGAAAGTGCCTACAGACTGAGCAATTAAGCTGTATAATTCATTGTTCTTGAGATATGGCTCCTAAAGTTAGTGCCTTTTTCTTCCATCCTAAAGAGTTCACACTTAGGTCTAGTGCTCTATGAAAAACACACAAAGGCCTGTGAAGATCTAACAAAGTAACCAACTCTAGGAGGTAATTTGTTTCTGAAAAATAGATGTCATAATTTGTGCCTTAAATCAAATTCAAGCCCTGGGTTTGTGCCAGGTTGACGATATGCTGATAAGTACACTGAACAACATGATAGTGACCATGTTTGCTATCTGTACTTTTCTTCCAGGGTTGTTTTTCATCCCCTCCTGTCCAATCCACCATCCCAGTTGAGCCTTCTGGGAATGAGCCAATGCAGTCGTGTTGATTCTCCGTAGCAAACCAGAGTTAGCTCCTATCCTGTTAGTCTTTACTCCCTTCCCTCTGAAGATGCCATGTTTGCTGCTTTGGAGAGACGGTTCCCAGAGCCAGCACCACTTATGAGACCTACCAAGAGCCCAGGAAGGCGTTCGATGATCTAACACAATAGCCACACTAAGGTGATTCTTTTTTACAGAGCCAACTCGCACATTGGAAAAGAGAGTTTTGCCTAAAATAAGGTTAAGGGTCTGGTTTTGTCCCAGCTTGCCAATGTGTTGATTGCCTATATTACGCATGTAATTGTGACCAGTTTCTGGCTGTTCGCTGTCTGTATGTTTCCTTCCATGTGTGCCTTTCATCATCTCTGCCCCAGTTTTGCCCTCTGGAATGGGCTAACTCCATGTGGCTCAAGTGTTTACAAAGTGGCGCAAAGCATGCATTGTGCCACTTTGTTAATATGGCGCACCAGAAAAGCCATTTAGTGCTGCCTTAGCATAAAAATAAATGACGGTATGGCAGATCTAAGGTAGAGTCAGGGGTTCTTATATATGCCCGAAGTGTATCACACTTAGAAAACCTAATGGACGGCCGAACATTCCAAAAGCAACGTTCTACGTGCGCCCACAAGGTCAAGTGGCAACATCAGCTGAGGCAAATAGACATCGTAATCTAAATCTTCGTCCAAGAGTTCTCCAGGTTCAGTGTCAAGTGACAGAAAGGAAGATGGCTATGTGATGTCGAAAAATAAGAATTTAAGAAAAGTTGATGAGAAAAGTCATGAAAAACATTCAAACATTGTCAGAAAATTACACTAAAGAGAAATAACTGCTCCATACCTTTTGTTATTGACAGCGTTGCGTTGATAAACTTTGTGTGAAGAGAAATGCAATCAGTATCTTCATTACACTAACTCACACCGTCAAAGAGAAAAGTGTATACATGGGCTGCATCAACACCATTAAAGAGTCAAGGTTCATTTGTGGCAACCATGAAACACAGAAGGGCCATGGTACAAGCACCCATTAACGTGCTTCAAGGTACTGCATCAAGTGCCTGTTAACTCAGTTTCAATACTGCTGGTGGAATGGGACTGATATCTGTGAACTATGACACGAATGCTCATCATGAAATAGTAAGTTCCCTTAGTTGTTTAATGGATTTGGAATGATTAAGACCATTAAAGTGAAACTACATGTCATTGAGGACATTTGTCATGTTGTTCAAAGACATAGACAAATTGCATTTCATTTACAAGAAGCTGTTGAAAAAGAGCTTGAGACATTACTAAAGCATGATATAATTGAAAGATCAAAATTTTTGACTCTATTGTGGTGCTTTGCTACACTAGCATAAAAAATGTTAACGCTAATGTAGCAAAGTGCAACAAAGCCTATAGGTTTCTATGGGTGTGTCATTTTAACCCCTGCTCTGAGAAGGTGTTAAAAATGAAGCTAAAAATGGCACTGTGAAATCTTATAAATGTCCCTGCACCATTTTTGCGGGCCTCCAAGCGCCGGAATGCCTCCCTTGCATACAATATGGCTGGTACAGGCATAATGTGGCACAAGGGTTAACAAAGTGGCGCAATGCATTGCGCCACTTTGTAAATATGGCGTGGCAGAAAAGCCACTTTAGCGCTGCCTTAGCCCAAACAAATTGCACTGTGGCGGCAGTAAGGTGGCACTAGGGGCTCTTAAATATACACCTAAGTGTAACGCTAAAAAAACAAAATGGACGACCAGACGTTCCAGAAGCAATGTTCTACGTGCACCCACAAGGTCAGGCAGCAACATTACTGACACATGATATCATTGAGTGATCTACTGGTCCAACTCCATGGGTTTTGCCCATAGTATTAGTATCCAAAAAGGACAGTGAAGGAGCTGTACGCATCTGTGGTGATATGCGTCAAGCTAACAAGGCAATTGAAAGAGAACATCATCCCGGTCCGCACATTGCTGACAGTTAAATGGTGCCAAAGTCTTCTCTCACTTTGATCTGAACAAAGGGTATCATCAATTGAAACTTGAAGAAAATTGCAGGTACGTTACTACCTTTTCTACTCACATTGGTTTATTCAGATATAAAAGACTATTGCCCTCATTATGACCCTGGCAGTCCGAAGGCCGCCAGGGCCACAGTGGCGATGAACACTGCCGCATTATGAGTGTGGAGGGTTGGCCTCTGCCAACCCGCCACATCCCCGCCTATACCACCAGAGCGTTTGGACAGCCGGGCCGGAGAGCAGCATCTCTGACCCGGCGGTCCACTGAAGACCACCAGCTGTATCACGAGTCAGCTTTCAAAACCCTTGCGAAAAGGCTATCGCAAATTTATTTCATGTCACTGGCAGATAACTTCCCCAACCCCCCTTACAATCCCAATACTCCCCACCCCCCCTTCCATACCAGAACTTCCCACACCCCCTTCCAGTACAGCATCCCACTCCCTTCCAGAACAGACACTCCCTCCACCACCCCGTCACCCCTTCCAGTACAGCACCCCCTCACAACATACACACACCCACCCGCCCACCCACCCACACCCCGCATACACTCACTCACCAACACTTACATACACGCATATACTCACAGGCATCAATACTTGCATTCACTCACTCACACATCCACAATCACATTCACAAAAACATTCCAACACGCATTCACTTCAACAATCATACACGCATTCAAACACCCATACACACACACATTCCAACACCCATACACGCGCATTCAAACAATCATATATACACTTACATTCACACATGCAGACAACACCCACACACACGCATACACAACATCTCCCATCCTCCCTCCCCCGGTGGACGATCGACTTATCGACTTACCTTGTCCGGTGAGGAGGTAGTCCATCAGGGTATGGGAACAGACGATTCCACTGCCGACAGCACCCTACCATTAGGACACTACCCGGCCGCATTACAGGTCGTAATATGGCTGGTGGAATCCTTTTGGCAGGGCTGGTGGTGGAGCTGCCCCTGTGCCTCCAAACACCAGCAAGACTAATGGAGGATTTACAGCCAAATTGTGGCGGATATTCTTCAGTACTCGTAATATGGTGGTCGGAAGACCGCCAGCACTGGCGGTCTTCTGGCACCTGTGGCTTCGGCGGTCTTCTGAAAAGACCACCAAAGTCATAATGAGGGCCTAAGTTGTGGTGTGTCATTAGCTGCAGGACTTTTACAAGCTGTCATTCGATGTATAATACAACCTGTCACAAATGCTTTCAATTACAGTGATGACATATTAGTCATGTTCTTTACACAAAAAGAACATGATAACAGCTCTTACACAAGTCTGTCGACTACTTGCTGATGCAGGTCTAACCTTGAATGCAGAGAAGTGTAAGTTTCGCAAAACAAAACTCAGACTCTTTCTCCATATCTTTTCTGATGGGGGTTTATGCCAGACCCAACCAAGGTACAAGCTTGGTCAGTCACCAATCTCCCACAAGATGTTACCAACCTTGGCATGGCCAGTAACTGTTCAAGCACAGGAAGTGCTTCCTTATAATTAACAAAAAGAGATGTTTTCTGTCTTATGGGTCACATGAATGTGAACAAGTTTTAAAGAAATCAAACATGCACTTGAGAACGCCACTCAAATGGTCTCATTTGATCTGAAGCTATATACAGAGGTTGTTACTGATGCAAACCCTTTCAGTTTGGGTGCAATCCTTGCCCAGCACAAAGGAACAACCAAATGCTTAAAGGCGTATGGTGGCATAAGCAAGCAGAAGCTTGTCACAAACTGAACGTGCCTATTCACAACCTGAAAAAGAAAGTTTAGCAGTAGTGTGGGCTTGTGAACATTTTCACGTATTTCTTATATGGAAAACCATTCACTCTTGATCATCAAGCAATGCTTACCATCTTTGGCAATCCAGATGCCTAGATGCCTCCCAGAATTGAACGTTGAGGTTTGCGACTACAGGAATATGACTACATTAGTGTACACCGACCAGGGAAAGATCAAAACCCTGCTGACTACTTTCCAGGAGTGCCAGTAGAGTGTTATGGTCATGGTAACCCTTCCAAAGTGGCTGAAGCCTACATTAACTTCATCGTACAGTCAAACACCCCTACCACTATTTCTCTGGAACAAATTATTACTGCAACAAGCAAAGACAGGGACATGTTGATACTGAAGGATATTATTGCACATCAGTCCTGGAAACAGCACACTCGACCTCTCATACATGATAGCGAATATCAGAAGTTCAAGAATGTAAAAAATGAACTGTCACTTACTCAAGAATGTATTATCTTACAAGGTTCAAGAAGAGTCACACCAGGGAGTCTGCAACAACAAGTAATTTAAGTAGCCTATGAAGGACATCGTGGAATTGTTGCCACTAAACAAGCTCTTCAAGACCGAGTTTGGTTTCCTCATCTTGATGTGAGAGTTGAAAAATAATTGAAGGCCTGTCATTTATGCAACTGGTTGTCCCCTCAAATCACTCAACATACCATGAACATGTCAGATTTACCAAAACATGTATGTGAAAGAATTGCTGTTGATTTCTTTGCTCCTCTTGACAATGGATATCACCTGATTATCGATGAATACTCCCGTTTTACACTATTAGAAGATCTCTCATCCATTTACTCAAGAAAAAGTAATTGAGAGATTAGATGGCTTTTTTGCAATATGGGTGTTCCTTCAAGCATAAAGTCTCACAATGGTCCCCCTTGCAACAGTTCAGAATTCTGAGACTTTCTTACTCATCTCAATGTGAAGCATCAGAAAATCATACCACTTGGGCCACAAACAAATAGCGTTGCCAGATGCTTAATGAGCACACTTAAAAAGACTGTCCAGCGTGCTAAATTGGAGAAGCTTAATCTGAAGTCAGCTCTACATGCTACTCTTCGAGCTTATCGGTTGGCTCCTCATTCAACAACAGGTAAAAGTCCTGTCGCACTGATGTTTGGGAGAGCTGTGACAACCAACATACCAAAATGGGCCAACAGAAGATCTACAACAGATGGTGAACTTTGTCAAAAAGACTTGTGTTGTAAACAAAAGATGAAAGGATATACCAACAAACGTTGATGTCCCAGGAACATGACTCTCAATGAAGGAGATTGAGTATTGGTGCGACAACAGAGAAAATGTAAATCTGATGCTCCCTTTGCTATTGAACCCTTCGAAGTTGTGACTAGCAAAGGACACATGATTACTTCAGACATCTGCCTCATCAATTGCCAGTTTGTGGAGGGCATGGCTTGATGTTGATGCAGTCAGGTGTCTCTTTGAGAACTCCACTGGCCTGGGCCCTATCTAGAGTCGTACTGAGCCCCCAGTGCAGCCTGAGGGGGTGGGGGTTTGGGGCATGCACTGTAGCTGGATGTGCCGCTGCAGAGTGGGAGCCCCCTGATTCTCTTGGGAGAACTGTATTTCTTGGGGTAGCTGCCATCCGAAGGACAGGCCTGCGTCCAGGCGAGAGCTCCAAGATGGAGGGGGGCCCTGGAGGAGTTGCGGGTGAGAGCCACGTGCCTGCAACAGCGGAGACCAGCAGCAGAATTGAGTGCTCGGCTCCATTGGCTCTCCCCAGGATTAGTGCAGTGGCCCCTGAGCTGGGAGAAGAGCTCAGGAGGCCTGTAGGGCCAAGAGACACTGAGGTACAGCTCACTCTCATGGAGCCTGAGGGCAACAGCCAGGGCTCCGGCCTTTGGGCGAACTTGGACTGGAGCGGAGGCCTGCTACTGACAGAGCTGGGCTGAGGACCCACAGAGGACCGTTAGGCGCACAGGGTGGGGAGTGCTGGAAAGTAAAGGAAGCCCAGCAGGAGACAATTCCTACATCATAGGAGGTGAGAGGAGGACTGGAGGCCGCAAATAATGGGAGCGCCTAATGAGGGCGCCTAATGAGGGCCTAGCCTCCTTCACTAATATTAGTCCCCCAGACCTGATAGTACTGTGAGAACTGCATCACAAGTGACTGGTAAGCGATCCCAAATGGGGCAGAATGGCGGTGCGTAAAGGTGGATCAATGGGTGCCCAAGAAAGCATGCAGGAAGCATTCAGGCCTACCTCTTCCCCCCCAAGTATATTTGACCACCCTGCACCTATAGGTGGAGGTACCAGGTATACGGAAACTCAAGAGAAACTACAGTCGGCCAATGAAGGGTGCATTCCCCCAACTGAACTATCCACCCAATTTTTATTGCTCCTACGACACGCCATCAGAGAGCACTGAGCCTGAAACATTTTGGGTGCAAAGAGGAGTGCATTATAAACTGCGCATAGAATACTGTTCCTGGCGGTGGACTGCTGGGGGCCCTTCGTTCTCACCATTCTAGTGCCCCTGGGAGGTATATCCCGATAGTCACAAAAACGCTAGGGGCAGGGCACACAAAGACAGATGGGACGAAGGAGTTAAAAACTCTAACGATACACAGACCTGCACCAGTACAAACTATCTATATCCAGGGCTGTCCTGGATTCTTGAGCATCTTGCACCATGCCGGCAACCCATTTGTTGCCCTCTGAGACACAGGGGGAGAACATGGGACAGGGGGAGAAGAACGGGGAGCAGGCTTGCCTCAACAATCCCTGTGGTCAAGAGGGCTGTCTAAAAGGCGAGAAACTGGTCCCCAGAGAACCTTATAATCCACTAATAGCAGTCAACATGGGGAAACCAGCAAAACAAAGAAACACCATACTTCTTAATGAAGAGGCTCTGAGTACCGAAATGGGACCCTCACAAGGCCCAACGCTCCATGATATCTTGCAAGCCATAAAAGCCTCTAGAGAAGCCCTTGAAACAAAAACAGATGCTCGGGGAACTGATTTGAGCTTACTCAGAGAGGACCAATTTTCACTATTGTTTTGTGTAACAAGTTAGTGCTGCAAAAGGGGAATTTGTTGGGATACCCCCTGCAGTCACGGAGATGACAAACCGCCTGACCACAGTGGAGACCAAAATACGGGTTCTGGAGCTTTGCACTGAAGATGCTGAAAACAGGTCACGCTGCAGCAACATTCGGACAGTAGGACTATCGGAACGAAAGGAAGGAGACAACATGATAACCTATTTGGAGACTCTTGTTTGATTGGAATTACCCCAGGAGGGGCTATCACCTTTTTTTGCTCTGGAAAGAGACCACTGAGTGCCGGGACGACTGCTGCCCCCTGGGGCACTGCTGCGGCCCGTTGTGGCAAAACCCCTGTTTTATAAAGCAGATATCCTGGCCCAGGCCCGCCCCAAGCGTGACCTAGTAGGCTACAGCAAAGTGAAAATCTTGCCAGACTTCTCTCGAGAAGTTCAGAAGCATTGTTCTACCTTTAATGAAGCCAAAAAATGTCTCCCTTAGAATGGGTTGCAGTACAGAGTTATATTTACAGCGTGGCTCAGAATCAGGACCCCTGAGGGAGCCCAATTCTTCCAATACCCCCAAGAGGTCTGGGACTGGATTGGTAATAACCCACAGCCAGGGTCCAGTGGCCCACCTAGAGAGCAGCATCCCCATAGGCCTTGAAAGGGGAGGAAAAGTAGCTCACACAGTTCGACAACTCCAACGGTAGAAGAGGTCTGACAGGAACAGAGGCGAGCAGCGGAGGCAGTGACCTCACTGGGAGGATCAGGCCCAGGATCACCGATGCATGCACCTGAGGAACCGGCAGAGACTCGGAGTCGGACCTAGCATCTCAAGTACCTCTAGCACCCTATTGCCACATGTCACACCCAGAATGACTGATGGCATTATTTGATAGTTTGATCTGTCATAGCAAACGTTGTGGATACTATCCTGCTTGCCTGACAATTCTGCTTACACCCTACAGGGGGCCATACTCTACCACACACAACTGCCTCTCTCCAGGGCTGCATGGTGTTAGAACAGGATACTGGATGGGGCTCGGGAGCCAGGGACCACTACTTTCTAATACATGTTTTGCAGAATGTCCCACATATTATGGTTGTTCATTTATTAGTTTAGATATGGAGCCCTGCCCAACTTGTCCAGGGGGAAGGGAAATGGTTGGGGTTTTTCAGTTTGTTAGGTTGGAGACATAGGAGTTGCATCAGTCTGTGTAACTATTGCATTATCTTTGGAACTTCTGGGGAATTGCTGGAGAGGGGAGGGCAGGGAACAACTACGCCCATAGCATATTTATGCCTCATGTCTGCTACAACGGTTTATAAGGTCCTCTGCTGGAATATTAGAGGAATGCACACAATGTCAAAGAGGTACAAAGTATTATCCTTTTTGCATAGACTAGGCGTACCTATAGCATTCCTTCAGGAGACTCACCTCACCGCTAGGAAAGGGTTGGCGCTCCAGCGCAGATGGTGGAGCCAGGCCTATTACACTAGCTATTCTGCCTTTTCAAAGGAGTGTACTAATATGGGTGCGAGCTGGAGTCCCATTTCAACATATATCTTGTAGACCCTGAAGAGAGATGGAATGGTTTCTTACCTGTAACTCCAGTTCTCTCGTAGGGGTATTTCCATGATAGTCATAAGCACTGAATAGTTTCACGCACCTGCGGGGACCCCGGAGCACTGTTTTGTAGTGTATTCTTAAGTGTAGATGTTAGCCTTTCTTGAGAAAAGGTCTGTTAAGCCACTTAAGAATATCAATGTGCAGCCTAGGTGAAAAGCTACACAGGCCAAATTGTTTATTCTTGAGGTTGGAAAGAAAGAAAGCTGTAGTACAGATACCCTTCAAGCACATATTTATTCTAGAAATGTAGTAAAAAACATATTCTCAAACTTTATTTACACCTCCAAATGAGAATGAAAACAATGCAGGGCAGTGTAGCCCATAGGCTGCCATTATACAGGATGTAAATAGAGCTGTGCCTTTAAGAAAGGAAAGTCTTCCTGTATCCCATCATGCACAGCAAAAGGCAGTTGCCTCAGTTCTTTTTTGTAGGCTTGTAACATGACATGAAAAAACATGAACATTCTTTGTATTAACAACATCGTTATCATCATTGCAGATATCCTTATGTCAACTCCACCGGGGAGGATGGAGGGTTGCTTATGACAATCATGGAAATACCCCTACGAGAGAACTGGAGTTACAGGTAAGAAACCATTCCTTCTCTCGTAGGGGATTTCCATGTATAGTCATAAGCACTGAATAGATTAGCAAGCCCATCCCCATAACCGCGGTGGAGTAGACAGAGCAATACCGAAACCATAAATTATGCAAATAAATTCTTGAGAGAGGCCTGTCCGACCTGCGCATCTGCCCTAGCATCTGAATCAAGGCAGTAATGCTTAGTAAAAGTATGGACAGATTTCCAGGTAGCCGCTTTGCATATTTCTGTCAAAGGAATATTTCTCATCAAAGCAGCAGTCGCTGCCTTCCCTCTAGTGGAATGGGCTTTTGGCCTGCCATCGAGAGATTTATTTGCTAACTGATAACATAATACGATACATGAGACAATCCACCTGGATAAGGATTGTTTGGAAGTGGCTAAACCTGTTCTAACTGGGCCATAGTTAATAAACAGCTGTTGTGATTTGTGCAAGCATTTTGTTCTATCCAAGTAAAATTTTACAACCCTCTTTACGTCGAGAGAATGTAGGGTTCTCTCAGCAGGGGTAGACGGATTTTGGAAGAAAGTTGGTAATGAAATGGTTTGGTTCACATGGAAGTCTGAAACGACTTTAGGTAAGAATTTTGGATGTGTCCTCATTACTACTTTTGAAGAATGAAAAAACGTATAAGGCTCTTGAGCGCAAAGGGCCTGGATCTCACTGACCCTACGAGCTGATGTGATTGCGACCAGAAAAGCAGTTTTCCACGTAAGATGTTGGAGTGATGCTTTATGTATTGGTTCAAAAGGATGTAGCATCAGACGCAAAAGGACAATATTCAGCTCCCATGGAGGAGATGGCCTTCTAATAGGAGGAAATACCTTTTTTAACCTTCCAGGAAGTCTTTTATGATTGGAATCCTAAAGAAAGAGGGTTGGGAAGGGCTCTTTCTATATGCCGTTAGAGCCGCCAGGTGTACTTTTATTGATGACAATTGCAATCCAGACTTTGCCAAACTTAACAAGTATGGGAGAATAGCCTCCTCTCCGCATGATATTGGGTCGACGTTATTGTCCAAGCACCACATGCAGAATCTTTTCCATTTGCAGGCATAAGCTGTTCTTGTGGAGGGGCGCTTTGCCTCCTTTAGAATCTCCATGCAGTCCTGCGGTAGGTTCAGGTGACCATATTGTACTAACTCAGGAGCCATGCTGCCAAATTCAACGATGATAGGTTGGGATGAGTTATTTGGCCTCGGAACTTCGTGAGAAGGTCTGGGCGACAAGGTAGCCTGATGTGTGGTTTGAGTGACTGGTGAAGGAGGTCTGGAAACCACCACTGGTGTGGCCATTCTGGGGCAATGAGAATCATCTTGCCGTGAGCATTGGACAGCTTCAGGAGGACTGCCGGTATCAGGGGAAGCGGTGGAAAGGCGTAAAGAAATGCTCCTGACCAGTTTATCCACAGGGCATTCCCCAACGTTCCTGGATGGTAGTGTCTGGAGGCGAAGTTTTGGCATTTTTTGTTTTCTGGGGTTGCGAATAGGTCTATAGAAGGGGTACCCCACATGGCAAAAATGGAACGGACGATGTCGTCGTGCAAAACCCATTTGTGGTTTTCGTCCATTGCTCGGCTGAGGGCATCCGCTTGAACATTCTGTATGCCCGGAAGGTGAGTTGCCACTAGCGAGAGGTTCCTGGCTAGAAGCCAGTGCCAGATTGTTTGAGCCTCTGTCGACAGAGTCTTGGATCTGGTGCCTCCTTGTTTGTTTAAATAATACATGGTGGCCATGTTGTCTGTGTGGAGAAGCAGAGTGCTCGCCTTGAGTGAGGGGAGGAAGGCCTTGAGCGCAAGATGGACTGCGCGAAGCTCTAAAAGGTTGATGTGATACAGACGCTCTCTCTGTGACCACGTGCCTTGTATTCGAACGTGATCCATATGCGCTCCCCATCCGAGCAGCGATGCGTCCGTGACAATGGTTTGGGTTGGCGGCTGTTGTTGGAATGGAATCCCCTCCAGAAGATTGTTCGGCGAACACCACCACCTGAGGGATTGTATAGCGTGGGGAGAAAGAAGGACGCTGTTCTCCCAATCGTCCACTAGTTGACACCATTGATCCTCCAGACATTCCTGTAAGGGTCTCATATGGAGGCGAGCATTGGGAATGAGGTAGATGCAAGACCCCATCGAGCCCAGGAGAGAGGATATCGCTCTTGCAGTGGTCTGAGGCATTTTCTCGAGCTGCTGGCACTTTTGGAGAATTGATAATCGTCGTTCCTCCGAAGGAAACACCTTTCCTTGCGTGGTATCTATGATGGCACCTAAGTAATGCAGCCTCTGAACAGGTGTTGCTGTGGATTTGGAGAGGTTGACCTGAAGGCCCAGTACCTCTCGGCGTTGCCTCCTCTCGTCGCTGAGAGCCCCTCGATGTTGATCTCCCACGACGTCGATGGGATGATGGCGATCGTCTCCGACGATGAGTACTGTCCCCCGACGTCGATCGTCCCCGTCGCGTCGACGGCGACCTGGACCAAGATTTTCTTGACGGCGAGTGTCTACGCCGTCTCAACGGCGATACGACTGTCGACGTCGAACGATGTCTCTTCCTCGACGGTGAGCCGGTCCTCGACGGCGAGCATGTTGGCGCCGTACCTGGTCTCGACGTCGATGCTCTCGACGTCGTCGGAGACCTATGACGTTTGTGAGCAGGTCTGGCAGCTGCTCCAGAGGACACAGTGAGAGCCCTGGTAGAAGACTGACCTTCTCCCCGCTCTGTGGCAGATTGCCCTCTTCTTCTGCTGTCCTCTCTTGCCTGAAGCCGAATTTTCTCCCTGTCGCGAAGAGTTCTTCTGGAGAAAGTTTTGCAAATGTCACAGGCATCAGGTTTGTGACTTGATGGTAGGCAAATAATACAGACTTGATGTGGGTCTGTTTTGGCCCTTTTCCTGCCACAGTTAGGGCACTTGTCAAAAAGAGAAGGCATTCTGAAGACAGAAAAATTTTACATTTCTGTCAGAATTTGACAGGAAAAGCTAGAAAATGTTCACTCTAGATGAAAAACGTCGAGTGAAATTGAAATCCACTTGAATTGAATTTTTGTCAAAAAAAGCTTTGTAAGGTAGAGCTCAATGCTTCAGGGTCCTGTCAGAAGGAGCCAGAAAAAAGAACTGAGGCAACTGCCTTTTGCTGTGCATGATGGGATACAGGAAGACTTTCCTTTCTTAAAGGCACAGCTCTATTTACATCCTGTATAATGGCAGCCTATGGGCTACACTGCCCTGCATTGTTTTCATTCTCATTTGGAGGTGTAAATAAAGTTTGAGAATATGTTTTTTACTACATTTCTAGAATAAATATGTGCTTGAAGGGTATCTGTACTACAGCTTTCTTTCTTTCCAACCTCAAGAATAAACAATTTGGCCTGTATAGCTTTTCACCTAGGCTGCACATTGATATTCTTAAGTGGCTTAACAGACCTTTTCTCAAGAAAGGCTAACATCTACACTTAAGAATACACTACAAAACAGTGCTCCGGGGTCCCCGCAGGCGCGTGGAACTATTCAGTGCTTATGACTATACATGGAAATCCCCTACGAGAGAAATGTAGTAGTGAGAGGGAGGCTCGAGGGCAAAGACCTGACATTGATTAATATATAAACGCACATAACACAGATCAAGGTCCTTTTCTGCCCTGCTTGTCGGGCTCCCTGGCACAATACTTAACACATTGCACCCTGGTGGGTGGCAATTTTAACTGTGTGGCCGACCCAGACAGGAATAAGTCACACCCCCACTGCAAGACTCTCCAATTAAAGTGGCGCGACCCTTCTCAGACTGGCAATGAGATTAGGGTTTGGGGACACACGGAGGCTCACACACTCTCATACTCAGGATTACTCCTACTTTTCCGGCCTCTATAATTTGCATGTAAGGCTCAACACCTTCTTATGCTCCCCTGATTTACACCATACGGTCTACAATACAGAATATTTGGCCCACACGATATTGGACCACAATCCGATCTTCCTCCATTTTGACTGGAACTACCTCAAGACCCTAATACCAACATGGTGCTTAAAACCGGAAGCGTTAGAATATCAGGTATGTAAAGAGGAAATAAGACTCAAAATAGAGCAGTACTTTGGATGAAGCGCCTTCCATCCAGTTGGAATGGGATACTTTTAAAGTAGTACAGAGAGGGCAATGCATGGCTACAGGAGTAGGCAAATGGGGAACCTTACTAATAGACAAGCTTTGCCAAATTGAGTTGAAAAGACCCCGGAACCTAGATTTACAGCAATCCCTCCTAGACAAGAGGGAAGAGGTAGTGGTCAAGGTCGAGAGACTCCGCTGTTTTGATTATAAGGGGTATTTGGCACGTACACATAGGGAGAAGGATCAGGCTAGTACCCTCCTAACTAGCTAGCCCCTCGAGGCTAGCTAACCTCCTTGAAGGGAGGATGTCCTGTACTGGAAAAAGAACTAGGGGGGTGTTAACAGAGAATACAGTTAGGAAAGGATTAACAACTGTTTTCTCCAATACTCCACGCACCTATATGAGAGCATGAGTAACCATAATGCAGAGACAGTGGGAGTTTACCTTGACCCCTTGAATCTCCCACATCTTACACTGGAGAAGGCAGAGGTTCTCGCTGGGGCTATTACCCAATAAGAGATAAAGATAGCTATTAAGGCCATGACCTGAGGTAAGACACCGGGAACTGACGGATTCCCAGTGGAATGGTATGCTACTTATTAGGACCAATTAGCCCCCAAACTAGAAACATTCTATACTGAAGCCAGGTATTCTGGCTATCTGTCGGCTTTTACCCAAGAAGCGCTGATTATCCCATTACTGAAGCCAGGGAAACCGCTGAGTGATTACAGGGCATATCGACTGCTCTTGATGCTCAAAGTCGACTATAAAATACTTAGCAAAATTTCCTCCCATACATGACTCGACTTATCCACCCTGACCAGGCGGCTTTATACCGGGGTGAAACACAGCCCTTAACATTAGGCGTCTCCATTCTATATTAGAACATAAGGATGTTGACCATGAGAGAGTGGTAATCATGGCATTTGATATAGAGAAGGCTTTTGATAGCCTAGAATAGGAGTACTTATAGGAAGTAATGACAAGTATGCACCTGGGGAGTTGTGGGGTTTCCTAGCCTGGGTTCGATTGCTCCAAAGAGATCCAACTTCTAGGGGCAAACAAATTGGGTCATTTCACACTGCTCCAGGGTGGGGGTTGAGGAACACGGCAGGGGTGCCCTTGGTTGCCATTGCTCTTCATCCTGGCTAATAGCGGCTCAGACATGATTGGGAGTCCGCTTCCATGGGTTGAATGTGGATGGGCACTGGCATAGGATAGCTCTGTATGCCAATGATCTTTTAATATTCCTGAGGGTCACACATGGTGAGCTAGAAGGGGCTGAGGCCATGCTAGAGGATTTCAGAATGTTGTCAGATCTTAAAGTGAACTGGGGGAAATCATGTGTGTTCCCAGCAGCCTGGATACAGATCCCCCTGGGGACTTGAGTCCCCCTGCAGTGGGCTCCTAGAAGTTTGCCTTAACTGGATGTTAATATTTACCACGACCAAACTGACCTTATTGACCGTAATGTGGGTGAAGCCCTGCGATCCCTCAAATCAAGTAAAGAACACTTCCCCTGTCATTGATAGGCTGAAATACATTACTGAAGATGATTGCCCTACACCACCTCCTATATTTTTTAGGACACTCCCAATGTGAATACCTCTGGCAGTATTTAGAGAACTAGACTCCTTCGTTGTAGCATTCATTGGGGTACCTGCCCCCAAAACAGATAGCCTTGGCACGCTTCAATGCCCTATGACAGAAGGACTGGCGGTGCCGGATTTTGAGACATATTACTTGGTGGCCCAGCTGCAGTGGCTTGTACAGTGGCTGGCAGGCCGTCAGAGACCTGACAGAGCTCTCAGCCCATTTGTCCCTACACTACAGGAACTAGTGAAGACCCTACTGAGGGTGAGACTTGTCTTTCACTGGACACAGAGGAATTCTGGGTGGTAATTAGATGCTGGGCCCAATGTTTATTAAAAACTCACCCCATGAGCCCTTACAACCCAGTTGTATGTTAGGAGAACTGCCACGTGGAGGGGAATGGAGAGGTCTGGGGGGGAGTGAATGGCTGTGGGGGCCACTACCCTGGGAAAACATTATAAAGCAGGGTAATTGCTTCCCTTTGAGGATTTCAAGGCAGAGTTTGATCCCCCCCAGGGGCATTTCATCCTGCACAACGGGGTCACTGCGGCTATCCGGAAACACTGGCAGATGGGGGCTTCTGAACCTCAGGCCCACAGAAGCTGTTGATACATAGCCCTTTCCTCTGGTATCATTAAAGTTGTCTCCTGTTTGTACCGAGCCACTGGGGAAGACTTGCGTCACCTGTGGAGAAATTGAAGACACAGCTGGGAGGGAGACCTGGGAACGCCAATATAGGAGGTGGCCTGGGTTTCCATTCTTGATAGGACCCCCGCATATCTAGAAACACTTGCTTCAAATTGATTATTTTTTATATTTTGCAGAGAGCACACCTAACCCTGGAATGCATCCAGCGTTACTTTCAAATCGAGGATGCGGCTTGCCCCAGGTGTGGTGAGATGGGGGCAGATACGCCACTACTGGGAGGAGATCACAGAGACATTGGAGGCTGCCTTGAGTAAGGAAGTCCCACGCATGCCGGGGCACTGCCTAGTTAGTTGGTTCCCACATACCTCTAAAGATAAAGCCACTAGTAAGTTCCAAGATTTAGCATTTCTGCTGGCAAAAAGAGACATTACGAGGAACTGGAAAGTAGCTTTCTAAAATGCAGTAGAGAACTAGAAAAATGGGTGGCAGTAGAAGGTGAGGTGCTGCTGCAGGACACTAAAAGGGGAATAGACACCTTGGAGATGGCAGACCTCCAAACTATTAGTTTAGATAAAGGAGACACGTAGGAAGCAAGTCTCAGTAACTGAGATAAGAGCCTTGGTCTGAATGAACTTAATTACCTAGGAGCATTGAAGGGGAATTTTACCGATGCAACTATGTAGGGGTGGGTAATGGGACTGCATTTATTAATGTTTGTGGTTGGTGGTTAATTGATGTTAGTGTAAGAGAATGACACCGCATACAACAAACTACTTTACATATATGACTCTGGTAAATACCTGCAGTTTAATTAATTGACATGTATGTTAAAGTAGCAGAGGCCCTCATTATGACTTTGGCGGTCTCTAACCGAGACCAAAGCCACGGACGCCAGAAGACCACCAGTGCTGGTGGTCTTCCGTCTGCCGTAATATGGTAACTGCCGGATTGCCTCCGCATTTAGGCCGGATATCCAGCAGTAGCCATGCTGGTGGGCGGTGGCGCCTTGTGGTGCTACCACCTGCACTGCCCCGCCATTAGGACGCCGCCAGCTGTATTAAGACCATTAATATGGCCTAGCGATGTCCTGCTGGCGGGGTGCTGCCGGCGGTAGCAGCGCCCTTTCCCGTTCCCTGCCGGACGACCTCTCCACCAGACAAGATAAGTTGGGCGTCTGACAAAGGGGGGGGGGGGAGGGGGTTGTATGTGTTGTCTGCATGTGTGTCTGAATGTGTGTGTGAATGTGACTGTGAGTGTTGTGGCCTATGTGTGGTTGTATGCGTGTGAGTGAGTGCGTGTCTGCATGTCAGTGTGTATGCGTCTGAGTATGTGTGATTGGATGTGTGTGTATGCATGCCTGAATGCGTGTATGTGTGAGTGAATGCATGTATGGATGAGTGCAAGTGAATGTGTATATGGATGAGTGTTAGTGAATGGGTGTATGGAAGTGTCAGTAAATGGGTGTATGTGTGTGGGTGTATGTGTGCATGTATGTGGGGCAGGGGGTGCTGTGACAGTAGGGGGGTGGAGGGCACTATATGTAGGGGGGCTGGGGGTGGTCAGGTGCTTGCGGGTGGAGCCATCTTCCTGTGACAGGGAAGGAATCGATAGCCCTATCGCCATGGTTTTCGTGGCAGTGCTACTTGCCGCAGAAACCATGGTGGTAGGCCGGCTCATAATGCCGCCGGCGGTCTGCTGTGGACTGCCAGGTCGGAGATGTACATCTCCGGCCCAGCTGTTCATACCGCCATGGCGGTATGAGGGGAAATGTGGCGGGTTGGCAGCGGCCAACCCACCACACTCATAATGTGGCGGTAAACACCGCCAGCCTGTTGGAGGTGATACCGCCACATTAACCACCTGGGTCACAATGAGGGCCAGAGTCTGCTAACCTTACTGTTCTAAGGGGTTATGTAATTGGGGATTGCCGTTGTAAAACTCAATAAAATGTGCTTTAAAAAATAATTTGCCAGTTCCTAATGTCAGAGATGAGACTGATTTGATTGAGACTGCAGAGCCCCCCCTGACTGCATTCGTAGGTGTTAGGGTGTGGTGAATAGAGTCCATGTTTAGAATTTTGTGTTCTCGCTTGCATGCAGAAGAATAAAGAGGTGCAAGACCATGCTCTGTGTGTGTGGTGTATTCATTTATGAGTACCCAGGCTGGGGAGGACACTACATCTTTCCCAATGTGTTTGCAGGTCTTCTAGGTGTCTGTGTGTTGTACATTATGGTTATATGTTTGTGCAGAGCATTGCCTTCTTTATCATTTGTGTATCCATGAGTCTGATTTTTAGTTGTGAGTCTATGATTGTGCTGTCTTTTGAGAGAGCACAGTGTGTGTTCAATGTGTAGGTAACTATCTGGGAAACTGCTCATCCTGTATTCTGTTAGTAGAGCTTTGTGTCATGTCTGACCATGTCCGTTAGTCTCCATATGTCGATGTAATTATGGTGTCTCTGCCTTAAGATCCCCTAAGGACACTCGATATGACACCCCAGGGTGACGTCCTTCTTGTCCATTTCTTTTCCCTTCCAATTTCCCTTATGCGTTTGCTCCATAGTTTCACCACCACCTGTGTGTCTGCATGCAGCTACTCACAGCTTGCCATCCAAACAGTACTGTGCATATCCTTTTTTCAATTCTCAGTGCTGGGTTGTTATGTGGAGCAATTCTCACATATCAGTTCTCAGTGCTGGTTTGTTATGTGAAGCAATGATGCATTCACTCATGGCTAGTAATTGGTCTGCTTAATTGTGTCGCTTCCCGATTGGCAGTGCTATCCTCCTCCAAAGGACCTTACTTGTAAAGTTGAGAATGATATTATAGGTGAGCCTGTCCTTCAACAAGATGGATCTTAATACTGTGTCCAGTTGTTTAAAAACGTATCTAGTATGTAAATGGACATAGTTTTAAGATGGCAAGAACCTTGGGAATGCTATCATCTTAAAAGCGCAGAGAGGCCTTACATGGATTGAGTAAGTCTTTTCCAGCATGCCACCACAGTCTTTAACCTGTTTACCCGGTGGGCCAGGTTATCTGTGTTGCATTTTTCAAAACCCGCAACTGCCACGTGCCACATGCAAGAAGTGCGATTTTTTTTTTACTCTAAATGACATGGGCCCAATGTTTTCACGTGGTCTAGAAAAGATGTCTCCCAGTTTGTAAGAAAGCCTAAGTAATTCCCATACATGTGGAATACTGATTTCAGTATAGTTAGATAGTGCAGGGTATCCACCACGTAGAGCAATGGGTCATCTACATATAACAAGATAAGCTCATCCTAGTCGCTGCACCACCACCATCCACCTTGACAAGAAATCTCTCCTGATCACCTCTGCCAAGGGCTCAATTACTGTTGTGTCCAAATATGTTCATAATGGAGGTTTGAGTATGGCGACCGACAAACCTGCACTATTTTTCCACCAGTAGAGGTTTGCAAGCTGAGCACAAAACAGGAAACTGAAGCAACTCAATCTTGTCAGAGAAAAATGGGGCATGGATAAGTAAGAGAAGAAACACTGGATATCTCGTCTCGTCTCCTGAGTATTCGGGATAATTCACACAAGTCAGATGGGAGGAGGCAGCAGAAGTGGTGAAGGTCACACAGTCATGGTAGCATACCGATTTAATGATATCAGCAGACACAAGGAAATAATAAATATCTGTGTGGTTTAGTCACTGTGAAAACTCAGTTAGGTTTCAGTAGATATGGACTCACCTGATCTCTCAATAGGAACACCAGTGACATACCCAGAAACCTTTCCAAAGCTCAGCAGCTCTAGATACGCTGTTGTCTGAAGTGCTGCTGTCATGCACTGAAGCTCAGGATAGACGACCATACACTGATATAGAAGCCATCATCTAACAGGTGGCAGGAAAATGCATAGAAAGAGGGAGAACAAAACAGAAGTGTGAGACTCGAAATAGTGCACAAACTAGTTCAACCACAAAACCATACAAGCATGCAACTGAACCAATTGAAAGGCAACTTGTTCCTGTTTCCATTGTTTCTTAAATTGTCACAGAAGTACATTTCCCATTCTTCTGACTGGTCCATACCTTGTGCCTAAGTGGGAAAGCCACTCTGCCTTTGTGGCCCAGCCACCACTGTCTACTTCTCTACAACCTCCAGGTACTATATCAGTGTTAACCTGCATATTCTTGTAACAACCTTATGATGCACAGGAAGCCCCTTCCTTCCTGTTGCTTGCTTTTGTTGAGTCATGACAGTACCTCTGCCAAACACACCCATGTCCCCAGCAACGTGCTCAATCTGCACAGGTTTCGACCCATTGGTAGAGGGGTGGAGCTCATTTCTTATCTTTTTTTATCCTCATAGATGACAACTACGTTAGCCCCCTCCCCCCACCAGTCCTGTCTCCTTTACTCTTTCCAAATCTGTCATCCAGTTTCACTAGTTGGATACTCAAGTCATCACAATAGTTAGAAGATTCATGCACCTGTACCAGAATGCCTTAAGTTGTTATGAAGGCCACAATAAAAGGGAGAACGTTTTTTAAAAAAAAGACAATTGATTTCTATAACTAGTCGACTGAATACAGTTAGAAAAGAAAGGTAATACTGATATACCTGCTTCAGATTTTGTAATTTATCCACCACCTCCCTATATGTATGTTTTGCCACCGACTTTCTCATAGAAAAGTTGTGTAGTAAAAGATCATCTTGCTCACATAGAGATATTGGCCAAGTAGCAGGTTGTCCACTAATTGTGATACTATAATGGCTACTTTCGATGAGTCTCTGGGGAATTCAGCTGGTCGACACAAGAATTGTGCCATTGGTTCATGAATCTGGCGAACTTCGCAGTATCGCACTGGAAGACCTTGGATGTGCCAAAGGGATGAGAGTTGGAGTGACCGCTGTCAGAGGCATAGGCTGGAATCCTGCAGGGATAAAAGTAGCAAGACTGAGCTGATGGCTGGGTGTCAGGAGGCGAGCCACTGCAAGAGGGGTCTGGGCAGAGGCAGAGGTGCAATTGGCCGTAGAAAAGACCAGGGTTCTCCCCTGGGGGAAGTAACTTTCCAGTTCTGCTTTAAAATAGTTCTCTTGACAGAGGTTTTGTAACACTGCCTGAATGCTATCAAGAGAGGCTAAGCCAGGAAAGTTCTGTCGATCTTTAAAGCAATGGCCATGTTGTGAAACGTCCAGAGTGTGGTCAGGAAGTCCTGGATCCATGCCAATTGTACTGCAAGGTTCTGTGGGCTTGGCTTACTGTCCGATTCAAGTTACCACTAACCTCAAGATGGGAATGGTGTTGCAAGAATGGTGTGAAACACACCAGTCTTCATCTCTCTTGACAGAGCCAAACAAATTCAAGAATATGCTCAATATTGACAACAAAGAGAGCGGTAGAGGGCTAGCATTATGAAATAAGGAACACAAGAGGCATTGCACGGATGCCACAAAGCTCGTTTTATCAAATGAGGCTCTTTTGGGTGTTCTTCAGTTTCTCGTGAGAACACAATACTTCTGTTAGACTCTGTTCTTACATCAGTTTTAATTGAATGCAGTTTTTCGTTTGCATGCATTTCACTTGAATGGCAACATTGTAGACTAATCTGAAAAAATATCCACAAATCCCTCTAGTAATAAGTGCATTATAATGAACACTCCACGTATCACTAGCATAGTACAGTTATCTTGCTAGAGCTAAATAATTCATTGTGAACTGCTCCTGTTCCTATGTTGTACATACAGTTGTTAAATCTTCACAACTTGAGGCACTGAAGTGAAGCAAAGGTTCGATAAGGCATTATAAATAACTTAGTCAAAGCCCAAAAGAGAATTGTTACAGCACAATTTAAGAAGGTGAGGCACAGTTCCGGTAGATAGGTGCAAGGGTCAAATCTAAGTCTCTCTGGCTTATCACTAACCTGAGGCCTTCAAAGACAGCGCCAAAAGCGTTCCCAGAATGAAAGGAAACTCCAATTTGAAGTGACGCTGCAGAAGAAGTTCCAAGATGCAGCACAAGCAGAAAACATTTGTGGCAATAGCAGCTATTTCGTACAAACATTTTTCATCATTTCAGGAACACTAGCAGGCTTGCCTTTGAAAAGCAAACCTAGGACAAGCCTTTCTTCTTCTACAGTGTTTGGTGTGCCATTTCCTCCTTTGACTGACTATTTTCACTCAGTTGAAACTCGGCTGAAGGTGGCTAATATGAAACAGGCTTCTGAAGAGATTCCACCAATCTACTCCCTTGAAGGGCAGGTCAGTGACCATCGATTAGAAAATAGCATTGCCAGGACCTACACAGGGGAGAAAAAGGATACGGGAGACGAGAGAGAGAGAACACACCACTGCTGCAGCCCATCCTCTACCGGCTTGCCACAGGCCGTTCTTGCCAGCGGACTGTGATGCAGTTCACAGTAGTAGGGTGGAATCTTCAGGACGCAGTATATGCTTCAATTTTTGATGCTATTCAGTCGTCACAAAACAATCTCATACAATAGCGGACTTATCAATTTTCCAGGGTGATGAGCGCCACATGAAACATAGGAAACACCAAGGACAAAACAAAGGTGCAGGAACGCTAATGGTAAACAAACGCAGCAGAGCAGGAACTTTACAGCATAGTAAGTAGCGAGAGACAGTTAACAATGCCAATTCTCTTGGAGCTGCTGTTGGAGCCGCTGGAAGCAGTGCAGAGATTGCCAGTGGTCGATGCATTGTGACCCTAAGCAGACATCCCTCCCACTTAGTGCCAAAGCTCTGGCATTGCCAAGTCAGCCCCGGTTTTTGTTAGGCCTGCGCCTCTGATCTCAACTGGTGGGAGAGGCAGAGGTGGAGGCGAGGTCCAGGGAGGTGACTCAAGGGGCTCATGCTCTGACTTGTTCTCCCTCGGGCTGCCTGAGCTTTGTGTCTGTCTCCCTATTTGCCCGTATCGCCCTTTTTTGCCGAGGTTCTCCCATCGGTTTGCAGTAAACCACTGGTACGTCCCTGGAGCCAAGGGAGAGGGCAGAGGTGCCCCTGTGGGGGTCCGCCTCTGCCCCGTCACTCCTACTGGACAATGCATTCCCAGTATGGGCCAAGCTGCGCTATTGCACGCAGACCAACTGGATGTCCGGATCTTCGTTGTGAAATCCTTAGCAAATGATATGATTGCTATTGACCTGAAACTGGAAAACCTCGATCTACTAATCATCCAAGTGCAAAAATGCTATAAATACTCAAGCTAGAATTGTCTCTGCCTCTCTTATGTAGAAACTATCATCTCTCCCAGAAATAATGATGTCGCTGATTCAAGATCAAAGGGGACTTCCAGGTAGTAAGGGCAATCAGATGCCCAGACGCTACTGAAAGGCCCCTCGTTATCCAAGAAAAAGAAGAAATTACTAAACAAATTACAAAAAAGGGGAATGTTGATCTACATCTATCAAACGGGGTACTCTTCCCTATCCTATAGACCTGTTCAAATCCTGTGGCACTTCAAGCAAGCATTGTTAGCTCAAGTGCAGGTAAGGTCAATACCGCTCCAGAGCCAACCTCATCCAGGTCAAGTATTTGCCCACCAGCAATACCAGTCAGTCATCTCATGCTCCTAGAGAAGATGAAGAACTGCAAATTTAAAGTACCACCTGGCACAAATCAGAAGTGAAAAAGAAGAACAGAAATGGCTTTGAAACGAGAGAGAAAGCCAAAAAACCCGAGCGCTCGATTCTGATAGCTCATTGAAAGTGTCCAAAGCAACACAATCTGAAGATATTCTGTATGAAAATAAGAGAACAGAACCATGTCTTTCAGGAGCCATAATTTTTCCATAATTTTCCCATTAGGTAGTTTTCAAAGATGCTAAGGAAACAGCCAAAAATGATATCAGCATAGTAGGACAGACTGGAATTAGGCTGGATGACCCACGCAGAAATTATCAGCAAACCTCTGCTACCCTCTGCACTGACCAGTATTTTTAAGTCAACCACTTACTTTGGCCATAACACGACAAGTTGTTTGGCTAAGGTCCAGGTATAATAACCCCCCGCAAAGCATATTACTTTAGCCATCTTAGTGGCAGCAAGAACCAGCAGCGCTGCCTGTGGCTTCTGAGTCACCAATACATGTGAGGAACTTGCAGGCGCAAAGGAGCTACTGGTTACTTTTGATCTTTGGACAGCCAGGTGTTGGCATTGCTCCAAGGCAATCGAAGTCTACTTGAGGAAAGATTCATGCCAACTGACAAAAAGATTTTAAAATTCTCGAACTGTGCCATAATTGCATTGAATAAAGTTAAGACTCTTTCAGCTCCAAAGGATGACACCTGGGACCTTCAGTCGAAACAGCGCAGAAAAGCGAGGCCCCAGTGAGAGCAAAAAGCCATTTTATTAGGACAGGTATGCAGTTCTGAAACGTACTTATATTTTTAACTAGTTCTAAAACCCCGCCTCGCTAATACAAAAAAAACATTTCCTAATCCCCCTACCCTTAAACTTCCCCTAGTAACCTTTTGCCTCGCTTTCTCTCCTGCCGTAAATGTAATTGCCCCACACCAAACCCTCCTAGGCATCAATGCTGTCCAGAAAACATGCATCCCAGACCACATCTTACTGAACAAGTCAAGGTCCTTCTTCATCTCTTACAATAAACCCAGACCTGACAAATGTACTAGATCATTCTCACCCAAAGTCAGCACCATAACATCTAGGTGAGCTCTCACCGACACCAAGTTAGATAAACAAGGCAATAATTGACCCCATTTCATTCCTCCCCTGCCCCACCACTCAATCCTGATTTCATCACTGCGAAATCCCAAGTTCTTTCCGAAAGGGTGATTCTCCTCTTGCTTTTCAGCTATTTTATGAATGAATGTCCTACAATCCAAATAGTAAATAATGCCAAAGATGTTCCTGCCACACAACCTAAAATGAAAAACAAGAGTTAACAATTTGCCCAAATAAGCGTTTTCCAACACTATTATGTAACCTAAACAGCAGTCAGATGACAATCTACCCAATTTTTTCACCTCCCGCAAAGAAAACCCCAATCTGGCTGCTTCAGACGCAGCACCAATTCTGAATTTGTGACTACCAAAATGGAAAAGGTCTTCTATGTGACACAAACCTTTTCTCCTGACCCCTAGTACTTGAGGCACTAGCATCCTGGAACCACCTTTATGCCTGAAGACTACATCTGACCCAGACCCCCCTCTCCCCCTCTACCCTGAAGTCCTGCCACGTGACCACTGGACATACCAACCCACTGATTCTGTTAAACAAGACGTTGGCTCCTTTAACTGTATGATCAGTTTGGAAGCATTCAAAAACATTTGCAATACATTGCCTGACATTTTGATATTCTCGACTTTCATACCCCCGATCAGCCTCTGCCCAGTAACTGTGATATTCTAAAGATATCAAAAAATAACCATGACGTGTATAACCTAAACAGTAACTAATTAAAAAAGGTGAAAAACATACAGCAGGAAGTGGTTTTGCCAGCAGACAGACATTTCTCCATGGTAATAGAGTTCCTGTTTAGGCGACCCTTTGATTCTTCTAGGCCCAACCTTGTAACATCCTGCTTCCCAGGGTTAATAGCCCCAGAAGAACTTGCCATAAAACATAAACCTGCTAACTTTCCAGCAATTGTTGTAGCCGAAATCTTCTTATTTATATTATTCACGATACAATGTAATAAATTGTCTCTACGTAGCATAAAACCTTGCTCATCCTGACTTCTATGTGTCGCCATCCCTATTCAAGAATTCTTCCCAGGCTCGTCTGTAAAACATCCTAGTGCTCACTGCAATAGATTTCTCTATTAGTTCCAGCATTCTCAATCTGATAGCTCCCCGACTTCTTGTGGTACGTGAGTTTTCTGCAAACCTGCTCTGGGCACCAAACCAAGGAATCTCTGCTACTATGAACTAGACAATGTGTCTGTGATGTTATTGTCCACACCTGGCACATGTTTTGCTTTAAATACAGTGTTATACATGAAATAGCCTAGCAAAACTCATTGCAGTAACTCTAAAAGACGTTTGTTGTTTGCTTTCTGTCTGTTAACCAAATCTACCACATTTCTGTTGTCCACATGGAAAGTGACTGTCTTATTTTGAAGCTTTTTTCCCACACAGCTAGGGCAGCCAAGAAGTGAAAAATTCAAAGAAAGCAATGCTTCTACCTTCTTCCATCCACTCATAGAGCCACCTCTCCGCACACCATCTACCCTCCCAGTACAAACCAAGATCTTTTGATCCTGCAGCATCTGAAAATCACCGAACCATCCAAAGGGAATCCAAATCCATAGACCACAGTGATACCATTGAAACCTTTCAAAAACATTAACCAAACTTCAAAGTCTGCTTGCATTGGTGCTGAAATCCGAATTCTGTGGGGTGGTAATTTAGCCCCTGCCATGGCAGAGCCAAGATGACAAAATGCCCTGCCTGCTTTACTACACAGCATGCAAAGTGAAAATGACCAGGCATTTGTTGAATCTGCTGTAGTTGGAGTTTATTTGTTACCACTGCTTCTTCCAACAAAGCAACAATTTCGCTGACCTTGTGTTCGGGTTGCCTTGCTTCCATGTTAATTAACTGTGTCCAATTAAATGCCCATATAGAACAAACATGTACTTGGACCGTCAGGTTTTTCTGGGGCCAGTGGCACCCACAGCTCTTCTGCCATGACCTCAAAGCTTTCTAGCTATTTTTGGCACTCATTCTTGCCTTCAGCACCCACAAACAAGAAATCATCTAAATAATGCAGGGTCAACTCTTGACAAGTCCTGAACGTAAAGCAGAAAATAACTTAAAGTTTCAAATCTACATCAAATGGCACAGCTCATCAGCAAAACTTTGTAAACATACAACTTGTTTTCAAACTGAATACCTAACAAAGAAAAGTCAACTGGATGAACTTGGAATAGTCTAAAGGCTGACTTGATGTCACATTTTGCTAATTCAACACCAGGGCCTACTGTTCATGCCAAAGCCATTGTTGTGTCAACTGAAGCAAAATGAACTGCAGTATCCTCTCTAGCAATGTAATTGTTCATTGACAGACCTTCAGGCCAGGAAAGGTGGTGAATCATGTGAAATTCACCTGCAGCTTTCTTAAGTACTACTTCCAAAGACAAAACCATCAATTCTGGCAAAGGCCAGACTGTGAATGGACCTACCAGCCTCCCTTCTGCTACTTCTTTTGCTAGCTTCTGCTTCACTATGTGATGATGTCCCTGTGCTGACTTCAAGTTGTCGGCAAACCTCCATTTTTCAGGGCCGTGATAACCTAGTCGAAAACTTTCTCTAAACCCCTATTCCAACCTAAGCGCCTCTTTCTGTTACGATAAAATTTTAGCCAATAACTCAATAAGTCAATTTTAACTGGTGTAGAAGCCCTTGTTTCCAGATTGAAAAGATCCCCCTGCCTCGTCCCCTGCCACTGAAATTTGTTTGTTCTCTAAAACACTGCAGGACTGCACGCTTACCTCCACATATTGCACAACCATGCTAATATTTGCACGGATTCCTTGGGCAATAACCCATGTTAAAACTCCAACATGCACCTGGATTTGTCCCCTGACCTTTTCCCCATGTTCACAACCCACCCCCCCTTGCTGTGGGTTTTCCAAGAAAGGGCTGATATTGGACCCCTGGAACACTTGCTGTATGCATTACAGTAGGAGGCCTGTTTGGATACATACACTGCAACCATAGCTTGTTGCCCACTTCCCTCCCTGGCTTATCTGGTTTCAATACTATCCTAGCCTTGAACCCTTCATCGTAGTATGACCAGGCAAACCTCCAAAATCCATATGCACCTTCCTAATGGTGTCCATATATTTAAGTACTGACACCAATCTCTCTGGAAAAGTTTCATAGTCAACGCTTGCATACAGTGCTTAATTTGTACATTAAAATGTAATGGTGCCCAAATCTCTCCCCTTACACACGCGGCTGCTGCACTTAAATGTGCGAACATGGAATACTGAGGCAGCGTAATCCTGAAGCCATATCGGCCATCTTTAATCCATGTACAGCCACTCCCTGTCCCTTCAGCTCATTCCTGAAGCTTTCTGCTTTCTCCCTCTGTGATGCTTTTTTGTTTTCTCTTCCTCCGTCTTTCCTATATGTCTTCTGCTCGCAGTAAATGCTTGAAGCAGAAAAATAAGTGCCAGCCCTCAAAAATAAGAGTTGGTGCTCCACACCGGAAACAACAAGCACAAATTAAGCACTGCTTGCATAAATTAAAAATGATGACATGCAATTGTAAATTGTTGTGGATACACTGGGTCTCTTAGCTAATTCCCGAGCTTCTTCTTTGGAGCCTTTAGATTGTATTTCCCTGTCTAAGAACTTCACATCTATGAATTCCTCTTTTCTTTTGTTGTATTATTCAAATGTGCCTCCAAAGGCATAGACACGCCCATGTATGGTAATCTCTTCAAACCCAGTGTTTTACTCTTTATTTGTTCTTCCCTTGACTTCTCCTCTTTATCCTTTCTCGTCTTTGATGTGTCGCTGGTTTTCTCACCTGTAACTGCGCCTCTCTTTTTCCACCTTTCTTACCTTTTTTTAAAATATATTTATTTTTATTTGCATTTTCAGTATATCAAACAAACAGTTAACATTGATAACATCCGGTCCCACCATGCACACCACTCAGGTCCCGCCCACCGAGTAGTTCAGTCCAGTTGCTTGTATGAACATGTTTCCTCCTTGGACTTGTCCTCTGCTCTTAATGCAATCCGGCTTGTTATTTTTAAGGCTTAGATCTTTCATAGATCTGCATCTGTACATATTTCCATAGCCCATCCTCCCCATATTTTTTCATATTTTTTACATACATCCTCTGCCTTTATATATTTCTTTTTCAATAGTCCTACAGTATTCCATTCCCATTTCCCAATTCTGGTGTGTAGGGGGTGAGCCCGATCCCCATCTCTGGGCTATGTCTCTTTTTGCCACCATGCATCCCAAGTTGATGAGTGTGTTTGTTGATAGCACGTATGATCAGAAGTCTCCCATATGCACAGTAGTGCTATCCTTGGTGTCAGCTATAAGGTTGTACCTGTTGCTCCTGCTAATGATTTCTCCACCCTTACCCAGAACCCTTGAATGCGGGGGCAGCTCCACAGTATATGTATAAAGGAACCTTCTAATCCACAGCCCCTTTTACAGCCCGCCTCGTTCATCCAGCCTACTTTGTATAGGAAGGTTCGTGTGTAGTTGACCCGGTGCAGTATTGTGAGCTGGATCAGCCGAAAGCTTGCTTTTATAGACACTTTTGTTGGGAATTCTAGTGCTTCTCTCCAATCGTCTTCCTCTATGTTCCCTATATCTAGCCTCCATCTATCTTGTAACCTTGTCAGTGGGCTTTGTATATTCCTCATCACCATTCCGTTATTTGGTATTCTTTCTGCAAATATGAACAGGAAACCAACCCATTAGCATCCCACACATCCACCAATGTGGACAGACCTATGGCATCCCAATCCTTGTATCCCTGCAATGGTGAGATCTCTTTTAATCTGGTACCCTCCCATGGGGGGGGAGGAGGGGCTTGGGAGTCAGTCTCTCATGCCAGCCCAGGACTCTTGTGAGTCTCCTCCAACTTTTCACTACCCTGTGTGTTGACGGGTACGTTTGAGGAGTAAAGTCTACCTCTGTATAGGGCATGGAGATAGCTATGTGTCCCCATCCCTGTTCTGTCTCTCCAGAACGCGGGATTATCAGACGCTGTGTATGCCCAGTCATTTACTACGCTCACTTGTGTTGCTTCATAGTATCTCCTCACATTAGATACTCCAATGCCGTCGAATTTGGACCTTGGTAGAGGCATCAAGGATATTCTGTCCTCCCCGCCCACAGCAGGGTTCGTATTAGGCTATCTACTTTAGTGAATAATCTTACTGGTATTTTATATGGTGTGTTCTGTAGAATGTATAGCAATCTGGGGAGGGCTACCATTTTAAACATATCTGCTTTTCCTAGCAAGGAGAGTGACAGTGTCTTCCAGTGGTCCACATCTTGTTCACGGTGATGCAGAAGAGGTGCCAGATTCACCTCATAATATTCATCTGAGGAGTGTGTTATCTATATCCCTAAGTATTTAAATTGAGTTTTTTCAATCCAGAGTGGCAGTGTGAATTGGGTACCTAACTGACCAGCTACCATTGGAAACACTATTTATTCCAGTTAATCGCAAATCCTCATTGTCCCCCAAATCTGTTGAATATCTGCTGGAACCTATCCAGTGTCCGCGTTGTGTTAGTTAAGTACAGCAGAATATTATCAGTAAATAGCGAGATACAGTCACCTTACCCCTTTCCGCCCGGCCGTTGCCACACTTGTGTATCCACTCTAATCCATGCTGCCAGTGCCTCAATAGCCAACATAAATAACATTGGTGATAGGGGGCAGCCTTGTCTGGTGCCTCTCTGGATATTAAACTGCCGTGAAGTATGGCCATTTACCCTCACCCTTGCTGTAGGGCAGTGATATAAGAGTCTGACCCATTGTATATATTTGAGGCTTAAATCCCATCCTCTCCAATATTCCAAAGAGGTAGACTCATTGTACTGAGTCAAATGTTTTGTTAGCAGTAAGTGAGACAATTACCTTCCCCGCTGGTGACTCCTGAGCCATAGCCAGATTGTTATGTAGGCGCCTAAGATTCAGCCTACTCGAGCAACTCGACATGAATCAGTTTTGGTCCTGATGCACTAAATCTGTTATAATTGTTTTAAGTCTATTTGCTAGTACCTTTGTGAGTATTTTTATATGTCCATTAATCAGTGATATGGGCCTATAAGAGTCGCATCTTTCCAGCGGTTTCCCTGCTTTTGGGATCAATATCACTGTTGCTGTGGGCATGTCCTCTGACAGTTGACTCATCCGCCATGCTTCCATTTGGGCAGCATGTAGTGGGGCAGTTGTATGTTTTTGCAATCTTTTGAATAATTTGATTGGGAATCCATTCAGTCCAGGGGCTTTCCCTATTTGCATCTGTCCCAAGGCCAGTGCAATCTCCTCTACAGTGACATCTGCGTCTACGCCATTCTTTGGTTTACGCTCAATCTCCTATTGGACAATCTTTAATAAAGGCCTCTACCTCTGGTTCGGAGGTTGTTATATGAGAGTCTTAAAAATTTTCCAAATATGCTGCGAATATCTCTGCTATATCGCTACTTGTCCAGGCCAAGCTCCCTGAAGGCTTCCTGACTTCCCTTATCATCATTTAGTCCCTTTCTCTGTTTCCCAACCATGCCAACAGTTTGCCCTTTTTTGTTCCCACCTTTGTATATTCTTTTCTGCTTCTCCAGATGTCTTTGCCTCATTTTTTGCTAGTGCTTGGTATTCAACTCTCTTCAATTCAACTGCTCTCTTACTAGTCATGTCCCTATTTTTAACATACGCCTCTTCTAAGTGTATTACTTCTCCCTCTAGTTTGGCTAAGGCTATCCGCCTTTCTTTTCTATCTTTTATCTTCCCTGAGATGATTGTGCCTCTTATCGTTGCTCAAATGCCTCCCATAGTGTCATTTCACACTGCACAGTGTTTTTATTCTCAATAAAATAATTTGATGAAGCCTCATTTAATTGTTTGGTCACTTGTTTGTTTGTGAGACACCATGTTTCCATACTCCACAATTTGTTGGACCTTTGAGTTTGGAGGCTGAGCGTTACCCGGAGTGGAGAGTGGTCACTCAGCCCTCTAGCTAGGTATGCAGCCTCATTAAACCGATTGAGAGATTCCCCTGTGGTGAAAAAATTATCTAATCGTGAAAGCATAGAGTGTGCCCCCGAGTAGAAAGAGTAACATATTTCTTCTGGGTGTAGGCTTCGGCATATATCACATAGCCCCAGTGCGTGTATAAAACCTTCCAGCTTTCCTCTAGTCCCTCCTCCTTCTGTATGGGAGCTGTCCCTGTCTCTGTTGGTATTTAGTACCAGTTTGAAATCTCCTCCCAGCACCACTAGAACCTGGGGGGACTCCACTAGTACTTCCTCTAATTTTCTAAGCAGTTCATTTTGCAGCCCTGGTGGAGCATACACATTCACCAGCAAAATATCCTCTCCTTCCAGTTCCCCCTGTATGGCCATGTATGTTCCCTGCTTGGATGTCCTGGTGTGTTTTTTGTGAAAGGGTGGTGATCTCTTGATCAGAATTGTGACTCCTCTTGAGCCTGGGGTGTATCATGCCCAACTTCTTAGTCTATATCTCCCCCGCCCATGCTATGCTGCTGCTGGTCTATCTGGTGAGTCTCTTGTAGGAAAACTATGTCTGGTTTTTGTCTATTAAGCGCTCTCTGAATTAGGCTCCGCTTTACCCTATTCCTAGGCCAGTGACATTCTAAGTTAATATTGATACTGTTTGCATACGTGTCATGGTGGATATATTCTGTGTGTAGTTTTTTGTAGGGAACCTCCTCTGTGGATTGGTCGTGACTCTTGTTTTGCGTTTCTGTAAGTCCTGGTGAACTGTAACCCCTTATAACTCACCGCCCTCCCTACCTTACCATTCGGTGGTACTTGAAACAACCATCCCCCAAACTTACGTTATGTGTTTACCCCGTGTTTAACCCATAACAAACTTTTTGTGCAGTTGTCGCCAGGGCGTGGGGGCCACCCTTTGGCGTCCTTCATTTGAGGAGTGTCCTTCAGTTTGTGCATTCCGCCATGATTGTCTGTGTATAGAGGTAGCTCCTTGGGTGAGAGACTGGACCCTGAGGCCGGTTCATTTCCTTCTCAGCCTAGTGCTCCCTCTTTTCACCTCACCCCAAGTGTTCTGAAGTCATAGGCGTCACTTATGGCAGTTGTTCATTGTCTGTTTCCTGCCCTATTGCCATGCAGTCTAAACTGCTTTCATTTCCCTCAACAGGTAATGCTCTCCATTTATTATCCGTTAGAGTGATCATGTGTTGTTTCAGTTCTTTAACTGTGTGTTCCTGTGTCTCCTTCATCTGCTCTTTCGTGGGTGTTGCAGCGCTTTTTCTCCCCTTGTTGTTCAGGCCTCTGGCTGATGCATGTATCCAATCTTCTTCTTGCGTTCTTTTTGATGGAGGACCCGACCACAGTCCTTGATCTTCCATCCATGTCCAGGTGTCTCAAGCATTTTGTAAAAATTATGTTTTCTCTTTCAGTTACACCTGTAATTTTGCTGGGTAGATAAGTGAGTATTTTAAACCTAGGTGCTGGTACTTTTTGTTTTGTACAAATGCTTCTCTTTGGCGTTGAACTAGGTTTGTGAAGTCTGGGTATATGTGGACTTCACTGGTCTCAACGTACCACAGGCCATGTTTCCTTGCCATCTGGAGAATCACATCCCTATCTCTGAAATTCATCAGCCTTGCCATTACCAGTCTAGGGGGTGCTCCTGGGTGCATTGCACGGGTTGGGATTCTATGTGCTCTTTCTACTGAGAAGGATTTGGACGGTTTGCCTTGCAGTATATTGTTCGTAAGCCAGTCTTCCACAAATTATTCGACATTATGTCCTTCCTCTTTTTCAGGTACCACTACTAGTCTCATTGTGGTGTCTTGATCGTCACTCCGCATCTTTCAGTCTGTCACTTGCTGCAGTCCATCCTTTCTCCAGGGCAGTACACTGCTTTGTGAGATCTGTGATTTGGGGCTTTGCTATCTTGATTTGTGCCTCCGCTTCTTTAACGCAATTTGTTAACTTTCAGTGGTTATCCCGCAATAGTCCTACTTCACTCACCATAGCAGCTATATGAGTCTCTAAGCACTGTTTTGTGTCCTTAATCACTTGAAGGATAGACACCGTATGTATTTCCAGTAAATCAGAGTCCTTTTCCTTGTCAGTCCCATATGCGCCTGGTGGGCCGCCTTTCCCTCCAATGCGAGGTCTTACCATTCCTTTGGTTGGTGTGTTAACTAGTCCATGAGGGGGTCTGTGGGAGGTTATCCCCGATCGCTGCCTTTGTGTAGACGTAAGGAGCCCTGATAGGCCCCCCATGAGGTCTCTGCACCGCTGTACTGCCCAGAAATCTGCCATTGCTGGGGTGTTGCGCTCCTATTCTTGCACCAAAGCCTTCGGTGTCCCTCCACTATGTTTCTTTGGGCAGTCTCAATCTCCCATGTGGCCACAACCCTGGCGGGTATCAAACTTTCTCAGCAGAGCCTCCGGCCCAGCCTGACCATCTGCCTCCCTCCTGGCTCTGGTTCCACCCCCTGTGGTTATTACTAAGGGTCTTTTTTCAGAGTGGTGTGATCCCTTTCTTGTCTATCTCTGTCCCCTTCCGCACTCTGCCCAGTACTGTTTTCACCCTCCAGTGGGCTGCCTCTGTATGCCCCTGTGGCAAGGCTCTTTGGGTTAGCTGATACTGCAGGGCTGGGGGGGGGTCATCTAAATTATGATGTTTGTCCAGATATCTCCCCAGAGCCCCGGAAATGTGCATCCTGAGACGTGGAGGGAATCATAGGTCAGGGTTTTGGGGCATGCGCACGTGGTGCGCCTGTCTTCACTGTCTGTTTGGGCAGTATATATGCCTGTCGTTTCGTGCATGCTCACTGCTCCCAGCGCTGCTCTCCACAGGTCAGTCCTGCAACTATCCCCGCTTCCTGCCCTCACCTCCATTGCCACTACCTTTAAGCTCCCACTGTTACTGCTGTACCTGTCCTCTCGGCTGCCCTGTTTCTTCTGTGCCTCCTCAATTCCTGTTGGCGGCTATCATGTTGTTGCCTTGCTGCAGGGCTCTTCGGAGTTTCCCCGTCCGGCGTCCGCACTTCCGTTTGCCATCTCTATGTTCAGTTTCATATGTGAGGGTCAGGGTCTCCGTCTCTGTGTTGAGTTTGTTTTGTGGCTTTCAAGCACAGTATGCGCGTCCTCACCATCTGTTCGGGGTTGCCTCTGGCAGTATCAATGCTCGCAGTCTTGTGCTTACTTGCTGCCCCTAAGCGCTGCTCCCCACCGGCCTGTACTATGGCTGCCCTCAATTACGACCCCCACCTACGATGCCAATGCCTGCCGGCATCCGCTGTTCCTGTTCCTGCTCGGCTACTCTATTTCTCCTGCACATCTTCAGTGCCTGATGGTGATCGCCATTTTGTTGCCTTGCAGCAGGGCTCTTCACAGTTTTTCCCATCCGGCGCCCGCCCCTCCATTTGCCATCGCTATGTTCATTTTTCAATTGCTTGCTGTTAGAAATGGGGTCTCTAGGTGGCAGAGGTATGCACCCTTGTCCAAGTAGGGACCACAATCCTAGTCAGGGTAAGTCACACACAATCCAAATTATCCTGTGCCCACCCTCTGGTAGCTGGGCACTGAGCAGTCAGGCTCAACTTAGAAGCCAATGTGTAAAGTATTTGTGCAATAAATCATGCAGTAACACAGTGAAAACACCACAAAAATACACCACATAGGTTTAGAAAAACATAAGATACTTATATGTGTAAATTAAGGTCAAAATGATCAAGATTTGAAAAGCACAATTTGAAATATCACTTTTGCAATAATAAAAAGAGTTTTAAGTCTTTAAGAATCAACAATTGTCCCTTGTGTACCTGGTTTGCATCAAAATTACACGCATGAAGACCACAGAGGAGATGCATGGAAAAAGGAAGGTGTGCGTCGGATTTCCAGACGCACACAGACGATGCGGGGAAATCCCGGATACGCAGGATCGATCCAGTGGACGATGTGTCAGAGTTTCTGTCGCACAGCAGGCGGTGCGTCAATTCCTCTTTCAGGAAATCGGGGTGCGTTGTTTCGGCTTGGCGATGTGTCGATCCGGTGGGCTGTGCGCCAAAGTTCTGGTCGCAACGCGGGCACTGCGTCGATCTCCACTCGGGGAGCCAGCCTGCGTTGTTTCGGATCGGTGATTCTTTCACCTCGAGGCAGGCTGTGCGTCGATTCCGGCAGGCTGTGCGTTGATTTTCATCGCACAAGGAGCTCCTTTGCGGAGATGAAGTCTTTTTGACCCTGAGACTTCAAGCCCTTGGAGAGCACTTCTCAGCAGAGCTAGAGGCCAGCAAGGCAGCAGGGCAACAGCAAGGCAGCAGTCCTTCACAGCAAAGCAGTCCATGTGAGTCCTTTGGCCAGCCAGGAACTCCGAGAGTTGCGTGCTACGCAATGCACTGTCAAGCCACACCTCTTTCTTACCTCTTTTGACTAATGTTCCTCTTCTGGCATTGGATCTGTTCCTACTCCCTTGTCTACGGAACTCAGCCCCACCCTCTTGCCTACTTTTATGCACACCCCTTTATTTTTGCTCCATTCCCAGGTACTCTGCCACTGTGCCTCATCTGCTTTTAGTCTGTTTGTCGTTTCTGGAGATGATTGCCTATGTTCACCCCTCTCTTGTGATCGTTTCCAACCACCTCTTTTCTCTCCTTTGTCTGGCTACGGCGCCGCCATCTGTAACACAGCATTCTCATAAGAAAAGTTAGATGCCCCCCTTTTCTTTTCCTCTTGAGTTTTCTTTGTCTCTCTGGACTCCTGCCATTTAGGTATTTCCACCTCTTCCAACTCCTCATCCTCATAGTCAAATTCACACTCCATGCCCCCTTCTGCACTCAAGTTACACATACCGGCCCACATCACCATAAAAAAATGTTTAATCAATTTTAGTGTGAGATTGAACGAGCGCTGATACTCTTCTCCCTCGTCGTTGGGATGGTAGCAACAAACCTCTTCCTCTCTTAGGACCGAACATCCCAGGCCGCTTCTAAGCTGGCCGGCTCATTTTATCTGCATCTGTTGACATCATGCAGTATTCTCCCTCTGGTGCCCTGCAGATCACCCCAACCTGTGAGGTCTGTCAATCTTTTCTGACCTTTGGCTGAATTCCCAGCTACCCACATCTATCTACCTACAGGCAACCCCTCTTGTTGCTGATAATGCTTCTTAACATCTATGCTTTCCTTCTCTTTACCAACAACCTGTGTGTTCATCCCTTCATCTCTGAACCATAGTAAATGTAAAGCTGGCATAACATTACCCCCCCCTTCTCCTCAGCTTTCTGTCTAGTCACTTGCACTGACTCACTTCTCATGTCAAAAACCTCTCCTTGTCATGGTAAAAAATATGTGGAAAGCACTGTCATGAGAAACGTTTTTTTTAGATGATTTTTCACTCTCAGCAACATTTTTAAATCGAGTGCTTGTGCTCAGCAGCGTGCCCAAGCACTCTGCTGCCCTCTGCTGGTATTTTTTTACTGACCGCATTACTTGCGGGCAGGGCCGACTGAGCAGCGCTCACCTAAACTAAAATCCCACAAGGCCCACCATTCGCTGGTGAGGCACTTTCCCTTAATTATGCGGGAGCGAGCACGGCCCAACATCTTCTCACTGCACCTCCAGCTGTCTCTTGCTCAGGTACGCCTCCCACTGCCTCAATTTTGCCGCACAAGCACTTTGGGCCTCAGCTGTTTCCCCTTGACACGACTCAGCTCAAATCCTCATTAGGGTCGAGCCTGCGTTGCATGCGCTCGCGCATGCGTATCTCAGCGAGACGCTTTAGTTATTAGAAAAGGGCTCGGAGCCCTGTCGACATCACGTCAGTGTTTTTTATTGGTTCGTGGGCTTGCCTATTAAAATCGACTGCTTTCATTAGTCGAAGGTATGCACACGTCATGCCTTTTCCGGTGGCTAGCCCTCCTCGAGCGCATCGACCAAGTACAGAAAACTCGCTGTTTTCTGTCCGGCTCGTGGACTACTTTTTCTCTATTTTACTAGCGCGATTTCGCTTGGCAGAAGTCGAGCGCTTTACACAGTTAATTGCACTTTTTCGGTTACGTACATAAATACACTTTTGCCGATAGGTGAAAAGTCGGGTTAGGAGTTTACAACGCTATCAGCTCTAACATGAGCAAACGAGAGACCCGCTGCATTGCAAATGCTTGTTTTTTGTTGCATTGGCTAACGCCCTCGGACCGCCGCAGCAACACTATTGCCCGCAGACATTTTGGGGCGAGACATGCCCACCCAAGCCTGTGCTAACACTCCAGGCTTTTTTAAGTATCCCCTGCCTGCCTCACATAACACCGTAAGCACCTCTCTCAACGTTACCACTTTCTCTGTTATTACTCAAAATTTATAGACAAGAAACAAATGCTACTGCCTATCAAGACCACAGCATCGGAATGACACTGGAAGGGAGAAGAACCTAACCACCACCTAAGCCCCTGTGAAAAACTGGTCTGGGTTGCCTATTCACCCGAAGCTATCCGAGGATGGACATCCTACAGGTACCACCCCCAGGAGGCCTCATTTGAACGGATTGATCACTGTTGCATCACAGACTTTTAAATTCTCTGTTTTGCTCGGTTGTTTAATCTGCTGTCTCACCTAGTGCTGGGATGCCCCAGGGTAGCCATGCGCTTTACAAATCCATAAACATAAGGGGAGCATTGACACCAAACGTTATTTACTATGTCACCATTTCAAACTTGTTAGTAAAGCTCACCCACACTTCCGCTTGTATAACTCTCCTACTGGACAAGATGTTGTTGGCTTGAGTTAATACATTTCTCAGCCTCTTAACCGGTTTTGGTGGAGATTAGCAGATCTGCATCTGGGTCCACACTAGAGACCTCCCTAATGGTCTCTGTGGGTCATGAAATCAGTTATAAAGCATCCTGATTATGGTCTGCAATCTTTGTCCACAATTAAAAGTGTGTTATCATGGAGAAAAAAAAATTGTGTCTGTGCCAAGGTCTGTGCTCATAGTGCGTTGTTGGGACACATCAAGAAGAGTCTACAACAAACCCCTTTCCTACACATGAGTATGGTTAGCAGACTTCTAGAGAACCAATACGGTGTAAACAAAAGAATGAGAAATTAGTGTTTGCTCCTGCAAGATTTCAAAATCGGTGGCATTCCATTTGCTGTTTTTGAGCAAGCCCACCATTTCCCCCATCCTGCTATAATGATTTGTCTGCGAGAAAGGATCTATGTCACCTGTAAGCACTGTCACAACAGTCTGGTGGTAATAGTCTTCTTCCAGTTTAGGCAGCAGGATCTTAGATTTAGGATAAAGCTACAGGAAAGAACAGATTAGAGGTGGAAATTAGCAAACATACCTTCCTATATAATGCACAAGCATAAAAACAGAAAACGTACCCTGCAACGTTGATGCAGACATGTAGCAGCGATTTTGGAACGTTGATACCTGCACAGAAAAAAGTGAAATTGTAAATTGCTGCCAGAATCTCTTTTAAATAGGATTTGTGAAAACTTACATTCAGAAAATACTCAAGACCTCAGCACATAGCTACTAAGGACTTTCATTATTCTAGTTAGTTGCAACTGTTGGGTGTATTGCCTAACAGTTTGTTTCCTTATAGTGATACTGAGAACTTTTTATTGGACAATGGTCAGGTACGAAACACCACACTGAGGTAAATCAATGCAAATCGAAACGCTAGTATGTCAATATGAAATGAGTTGTTGGAAAGTTGGTTATTAGAACAGTTGCTTACCTTGGTGTCTAATGTGTTTCTTGGCAAGAAAGTCTGAAATGTTATCAGTCATGGTCCAAAAAGATATCCTCCAACTTTCTGTAGGGAAGAGGAAATTCATAGGTGAAAAATGCACATGTAGAGAACAGAGGTTTTAGGGGAAACAAAAAGAGAAATATTATAACAGTTCTTTCACTGTTGTGTTTTTTGCTTTGTGGGCTGAAGACATTTGACACCAAGTGAAAAGAGACTGAGTAGCCAGTGACTTGAGAACCCTGACAGACAACCGACAAGGGTCAGCGTGTGTTTCCAAAGAGTTCCACAAGTAGGCACATTTCCTCCCTTCTCTGTCCCATTCCACTTTCCCTTGCTCAAATGTTTGAGACTGTAGCATTTATCAGTAGCATGCAATTTGGAAGGGGAGCTGGGAACCAATCTTTGTGAATCTGGATCACTTCCACAGGATAATGTAATTTACAGGTCAATGCTTGTTGCCTGGCAAAAGGCCTTGGGATCTCTTTCTTACTTAGCCGAGAAACTTTGTAACCTTTGTTCCTGACCCACTTTGTTGTGTTCTTGTACTTGTTTAAATATCATTGTCTCTGTTAGCTGTAGTGTTTTCTGTGTGGCTAGAACTGTAGAAGGTGATTCTTGCTAAAAATCTTTTTCCATTACCTGGAGAGACAAAGCATCTACTTTTCCGAATGAGAACCTGGTCTTATGTGATATTATTGGAGAATCATGGGAAAAACCCAAGCATGTCTTGTGTATGCGCATTTCATACTTTTCAGGAAACTCACATTCTTATGATCAGTTCATAGAGTGATTGTGTATTTAAAGCCTTTTACTTAATGTGTCCTGTGTGCAAATATTTTGATAGGTGACATTTCCCAAACATATATTTTGTAATTCCTTTTAGGAGCCAACAGTGATCATGAAAAATAGGCTACCAGATGAATATTTTCTCTTTCTGTAAGCCTTCGTGACAAGATGGTATTTCTGGCAAATGAAGAGGCATTGGTTTCCACAAAAAGAATTGGGTGCCTCAAAATGGGTGCTGTTGTAAAGGCTGTCTTTAGTATCTGGAAGGCCTTTTCTTGCTGTTCTCCCCACGTGAAAAGGACAGCTCTTCTTGGATAATTCAGTTATTGGTGTTATTAACTGACAAGCTTTCAATAAAGTGTCTAAAAAGTTAGCAACCCCTAGAAATTTCTATACCTGTTTAACAGTCTTCCACCAATCCACCAAAGCGTATGCTTTGCTTACATCCATATTAATTATTTTATTAGAAATGATAAAGCCTAGAACTAACAATTTGTTGCTGTCAACTATCCACTTTTCTGCTTTTAGCATAAGAGGAATTCTTGTGTTATCATAAAAAAATCTTCTCTCAGATGCCTTCTTTGTTCTTGCCAGTTTTCAAAAAGCGCCGATGGCAGTGGGGCACTTACAGAGACTAAAATACATCACTAGATATTCATAATGCCTATATTTGGTGTTTAAAGCCACTTCCATTCATTGTCCTCTTTTATATAGACCAAGTTGTAGGCTGCCCTGCAGTTTAATTTGGAAAACGCCTTGGCAGCCTTTACATGATCTAGAAGATGGGAGGACAATGTTGATTGCGGATGGTAATTGCATTTAACTCTCTGTAGTCTAGGCATCGCCTATAGTCATTAGTTGGTTTCGGAATGAAAAATATATTAGCCCATGCAGAAGGCACCAAATAGAGAATAATCCTATAGGCAGAGCTTAATTTAAGCCAGTGGTTGCCGGTGGGGCCATGGCCACTCATTTTTGGGGCCCGCAATTATTTTTCTGCATCAGACATTTACTGAGAGAAAGAGAGGGAAAAACAAACAAAGCAGAAAGATGGAAAAATCGCATTAAAGGGAGAAGCCAGGAATGAGCAAGAGTGAGATAAAGAGACGGGGAGTGTCAGATAGCAGATTAATAAGGCATGAGTTGGTTTGAAACTTATGCAGCTTTGGTTTTAGGCATGCCAGCATTTTATTTCACCAGCCACAGGCTTCTGAGCAGATCATTGGGCACCAGCACTCATTCTTTAACAATCTAAGCACTGCTTCAAGATATTCCTTTAGGACCATGTTTCATTGGTGGTGGTTGTCAAATTGTGCCTTGTGGAATCTGACTGCCTTGCTAAAGATCAATAGCACAATCATATATTAGATGGGGAGGTAAGTTATTTGCTCCCTTCTTGCTAAGTGCATATCCTAAGTCCCTATTAGCAGTGGAAATAACCAAACGTTGCTGTCTGAAATGTACTTGTGATCTTAACCATCATTTCTGTCTACAGTATTCAGATCCCACAGTCATATATTCCTCTTGCCAGTTGATTGCTGGATTGTAAATTTGCAGCTAAATGGCCCCAAGAACTAATGAAATGTGAAAGGAAGACATCAAATGTTAACAATTTAACATGTCCATTTTCAATGAATAGCAATTATCCTTAGATATCAGTGGCGCCTCATCATTACCGTGAATAGCTTTCACCAAGGTCCTCTTTATAAGCAGAAATTCTTGTTTTTTCACAAAAGTCTTTATCAATCAAAAACCAGATATTCCAAAGTCTATTGTTGATGTAGTCTTCAAAGAGCCCTGAGGCACAGTAATGGTAGGATGTATGTGAAAAAGAGTTCTCTTAACAGCAAACACTTTATGGTGTTGAACTTGACTTTGTCTGTGTCTCTTTATTTCAAGGAGCTTCGACATGCAGCAGGGCGGACTCCATGGCTGCTTTGAGTTTTTCCATCCCCAGAAGACCCCAAAGTTTGTCCGCATGGGTCAGTGCACTATCTGTGCCCCAGTTAGCCAGAATCGCCTGTTTTGCTGCACAGAGAGTGTGTTATAGCTTTCCTTTTTCGAGATTGCAGGTGATGGGTCTGAATATTGGGTAAGTCCAATAATGTGTTACTCAGGAAACGGGCATGCTCTGTACCATAGATGATGTTGCATAGGACATCTTCCCAGTATTGATGTACCTTGGGGCAAAGCCAGAGGAGGTGGGTGAGCGTGCAAGTCTCTCTGAAGGAGCGCCAACATTTGTCAGTTGCGTTCTGCCTCCACGCTGCCAATCTGGCTGGGGTGTAGTACCAGTAATGAGTTGTCATGAGCATGGGTTCCAGCCCAGTTGAGAAGCGGGTTCTGCAAAAGATGCCCTCCCATTCTTTAGCTGTGAACATGCGCTTGAGCTTGGCTTCCCATTTAGCTTGTGCTGGGGATTTAGACAGCTTGAGAGGTTACAGCAAACACTTTAGAAGGAGAGAGGCTTGTCCTGGTTTTGCTCTTCAGATACAGTCTTTTTTTAGTCTTCCTGCATTGAAGGGCAGTTTAGTAACAATTTGGTCCCCTTTGTCACAATATAAAAACAAACATTACATCCTCTGTTGTTTCCTTTCTTTTTTGTCAATGTTCTACGAACTGACCCAAAACTCATAGTACCTTCTCTAGCTTCCCCAGCTTTAGCTTGAGAGAAATACTTCCTTATGACACCTCTTGTTACCATGCTTACAAATCTCTGTTGTAGCTTTAATGTAAATTGTTAGGTCAATTAAGGTATCATAGTCCATAGGGGGGATTCACTACCAGTGCCAGGGTCTTTCACTTCCTCTCACAACACTGCTGGTTCATTTGAGTGCTTGCGCTCAGATCTGTTGGAAATGGTTTATATAATTAACTTTGTCTTTGTTTCCTTACCCTGTTGTCAATAGACCAAAATGAGCTGATTGAGTGGTCTGGCGCTCATCAAACACCTTGGTGAAATTATTAAAAAAGGTCTATAGGTTATACTATTTGTATGGGACCTTAAATGCTTGTAACTGTTCTGGGTCTCCAGCACACCTCTCAGCTGAAGCCATTCCTGTCAATATCACAAAGTAAGGGAGAGGCAACAGATTCATCAACATAAAATAAATCAGTTCATGAAGTCCAAGAAGTACTCCGCAGATTTTGAGCTTGTGATATAAAACATATCACTTTATTATTCTTCAATTGCTTGGTATAAAACACTTCAGAACAGGCAACGCATTTCGTTCACAGATAAAAAGAGCTTTGTCAGGGCTGTAATGAACAAAATTATATAAAACATTTAAAACAGTATCTTATTTAAAACATTAATGTCAAAATACATATAATACCTGATTCAATTATACATTAAAACAACTCAAAGCCCCTAACAGTGGAAGATGATTGACCAAACAAAACCAAATTGCAAGAGAATTTCCCTTTACGTCCTTTGCGAAGGACACCTCATTAAATCTATGACTGTAAATTTGTGGTGAAAAAGTGGTCACAACAGGATTATGTGCCGTATGCCCTGGAATTGTACAAGAATCCCCTAATCTCTTGGTTGAGATCCCTCCAGATATTGTGTGATTCTATTGATTTTGCAAACTCCACCCACCCAATTTCATTTGAGACATATGCTTGGATTGTTGGTGTTTTAATCTGTATGTATGACCATATGGAAATCCTCTCCCAATAATAATAGGACTTGTGCAAGATCCATTAAGAACTTCCATATTGTCTTGAGCATAATGGTCTACCACCCTAATGAGATAAATATATATCTACCATAAGCAATTTCTCACCTTCTGACATGCCCAGAGCTGCTGTGTATCTACCCACCTGTGCCACCCAGGTTTTCCCTACATGTAGTGTTGCGGACCTCCTCACAAATATAGCTGCTCCTCAGGAGCTGGTGGATTAAACGGAGTAGGGCACCAATCAAAATCTGCCCCAACCTACTAAATCAAATTATTTCCCAAGAAGTGTGTTTCCTGTAAAAAAAAAAAAGTATATCTCCTTTCAATTTTGATAGCATTGGTCGCACAACTCTCCTTTTTATCCTGTTACTCAGGCTTCTTACATTTCACTTAAGGTATGTCTAGGTTCGTGTTACATTGGTTTATAATCCGTGGCATCCACTTGTGTCCATTCTAGGGAGGTGCGTCACATCCCACCCTTCCGTGCATTTGTGCGTTTCTAAAATGTATTGCCATACAGCTCTGCTTTTAAAAGTTTGTAATCCAACTACCCTTCTCCCCACATTGTATGGTGAGACCCGCCTACTTCCTCAGCGCACACCTTGCCTTTCGCCCCAACTTAGTAACTGGTTTGAGTGAATGACCACTAGCGATCATGCAGTTCGCACCCTCTGGGACAAGGAAAAAATTCTGGATAGGTGGATAGCGTAGTCTCCTTCATTACTTGGTCCTATCATGTGTATAATTGCCCAAACCTTTAATAAAATTCTTAAACCCGATCATTTTTTGAGAGTGACATTTATTCAGCTGAATGGCACGGTAGCTCCTGCAGCTCCAGCAAGATGCCTGACAAAAATCTTTAAGTACAGGTAGTTATACCCTTGTCCAGCAATGGAAATTTATCCTATCACTTCAGTTCTCAGGCATAGCAAACATATGGGCATTCATTATCTGTGTACTATTTTCTTCTGGTACATTGATAACATTTTGTTAAACCGTGTAAATGCCAGATTCAGAACATCATATCTTAGTTCCTGTCTTCTGATGGCACCATGAGCTCTGCAAAATACCCTTGACAGTTAGTCAATGAAGCTGTGCATGTATTAGTGCAATAACTATACATTTGGGTGACTCGAGCAATATGGAGTCAGTTTAGCTTTTGCATTTGTGGCCCAAACGTCCATAAGTCTCTCCTTTTGGCACTGTGTGCCGACGTCCTTACCACTCAATATTCGTACTTTCGCACCATTTCTACCTCCTTATTGTCCAATCCCTGCTTGTAACTTTAGAATCTCTACAATTCCCTCCCACATGTAAGCACACTAAGCATAAGCTAAGCCCTCCGCATGTTAGTGGAAGCAAAAGTAGAAATATCATAAATCTCAGAAGGCCTAGAATTCACTTTCCCGAACTCTGCTGCAGATTTTTTAATTTTTTGCCATAATCCTGGTTGGCCAATCTGGTGCTCTATCCGTGAAACCTTTGTGATATGTGAATATAAGATCTTGTACATTCAATGTATTGCAGAGGTAAGAGTGCAGCATTGTCTGTGTTGATAATTTTGCAGACTTTGCCTTCCTTGCTAGAAACATTTCTGTACAGTATAGGTTCTCTGCTCCTAGGTCATATTTTCCCTTAAGATGACAAGCACTGAGAAAGGAGACTGTCACCGTGTGTGTACATATCTGCACTAGATCCCTATTTCACGAGACACAGAATTACAGGGTCCTGCTGACGACCCAAGCAAGATGCCGGGATTAGAGGAATTGACTAAGTACTGCATGAGCATGGACCTTAGATGTCTGTATTCAAGCAGGGTCTCCATGGTGAAGCATGCCACTAGAAATACTAGTGGGTGAGAGTCCTGGTAAAAACTAAAAGGGATGCCAGAGCCAGTTGAGCGATACTAAAAAAACATTTATTTTGAGTGTGTTCTTTCTCTTCTGATTAATTTCACTGAGACACAGAGCACACCACATCAGACAGTCTTATGCAGTAGTCCATGATTAAATCTTCAGTTATTGAGAGCACCACCGTTGTGGACATGCTGGGAATCCAGATTGGCTGCCCCATCAAGATCTCACAAGGGGATAAATCTGTTTTCTTATTCGATGTGCAATGAAGACTCATCAGCACTAGAGGTAGGGCATCAGAACACTTCAAATTAGTGGCTGCACACAACGTATTTTTTATTTTGCCATTTATGCGTTTCTGCATGCCCAAAGGTGGAGGGTGATAAACACGCTGCAGTCTCTGTGTAATGTCCACAGCCTCACATATTAGCTTCATGATTTCATTTTTGAAGTGTCCACTCTAATCATTTTCTATGTACATCTGTACCCCGTACTTCGGGTTCAATTCTTAAATCAACAGTTTTTGCCACAGTCATAGCTTTGCACCCGCTTGTTGGTTAGGTCTCCACCCCCCTGGAGAACATGCAGATCACTATCAGTACATAACTGTATCCTCCAGAGAGTGGCATGTCTATAATGTCAATCTGCAACCTTAAAATAGTACTTTAGCTAAAGGGAAATGACTAGTTTTAACCACTGATCCTTTCCTGACGTTTGACGTTCAACTGGCAAAACCAAACATTGGGAGCAATAGTCTTTGGCACATATTCAGAATGTTCGTTTCACCATATTCTCTGTAACTTGTTGTCATTGCATCTTTGCCTGAAAGAATAGGCCGTTAAACAAGTTAACCATTTCTGACAACAAAAAATTCGGCAGCACAAATCTTTTTTTTCTGCATTCGCCCACACACCCTCTTCATTTTCTTGCAACTTTTCCGTTTTTATTCCTGTTTTTCCTCCTTTCCTGCATCTTTCTGTCCTCTTCCTTTGTATGTGAACACACACTGAGAAGAGTTACTGCTGCAATTAAAGCAGAGTGTCCAGGAGAAGCACTGAGGGGCATATTTATACTTTTTGGTGCAAAACTGCACTAACGCAGTTTTGCACCAAAATGTTTTGCTCCGGCTTACACCATTCTTGAGCTCCAGCCGAGCACCATATTTTTGGAATGGTGCAAGCCGGCGCAAAGGGTAGGCTAGTGTAAAAAAAAAAAAAAAATGACGTTAGCCGGGTGGGGTGGCGGTATGGGAGAAGGGGGTTTTGCACCAAAAAATGCTGTTAGGCTGGTTAGAGTAAAAAGAATGACTCTACCAAGCCTAGAGTCATTTTCTGACGCAAAACTATCTATACGCCTTGACTCCTGTCTTAGAAAAAACAGGAGTCATGCCCACCACCCCAATTGCCAGCACAGGGAAACAGGGTCCCTTGGGCATGACCACTGCACCCAGTGCCATGTATGGGGACCCATTTGAGGGCCCCCAATGGCACTTTAAAAAAAATGTAGCTGTACTTACCTGGGATGGGGTTCCCCATCCTTCGTTGTCCCTATAGTGTGGGTGGAGAAGTCCCTGGGGAGGGCACCCATAGGCTTATTCCATGGTGTTCCATTATGGAAATAGGCCCACAGATCCCCTAACGCCTGCCCTCATCTAGGTGTTAAATAATGGTGCAAAGCATGCTTTGCACCATTATTTGACCTCTCCTACCCCTCCGTACATGATTTTAGCACGGGGATAAATATGGCGCTAAGGCCATATAGTCATTTTTTGCACGGGAACACCTACCTTGCATCTCATTGACGCAAGGTAGGTTTCCTTGTCCAAAAAATGACTTTAACTCCATAACTTTGGTGCTAGACTGGTCTAGCGCCAAAGTATAAATATGGAGTTAGTTTTGCACCAAATTTGCATTAAAAAAATGATGCAAATTTGGCGCAAAACAAGTATAACTATGCCCCTGAGTGTATCAAACCTGGCTACTGCAGCCGCAAAATTATTTCCAATTGACATGCCATCAGTCCTTCCCTGTTGTGCTGAACATTTCACAACAGCTGTCTTAGATGGCATTTGCAGAGCTGGCAACTGATGACAGTCAAGCTATGGCGTATTGGAGTATCATCATAAACCCACTCTGTGACCTAGGCTACCCATAATAATGCACCAAACCAAATCAGTTCTGCAAACTTTGCTGATCGCACATTTACTAAACAAGATGCTTCAATGACTTTTTCAGTGGTGCGCAAAGCATATTCAGCCCTTAAATTCTCTGCATTTTCTTTTAAGCATGATCCAACTACGAACAACACGTTAGCATAATGTTCTTGAGGTGCGTCTTTAATGTCTGGATGAAATGTTTCTGCACTATTCGTCGCCTGTTACTGCAAATGCAGCCCTTAAATGTTTTGCTTTGTATTTTAATCATGATCCAGGTACGAACAACATGTTAGCATAACGTTCTAGAGGTTCGTCTTTAATATCTGGATGAGGTTTTGTACACTATTCTGTCACATGTGCATAAGCATAATCTTCATCATCTTGCTGGGAAGGCAACGGTGGTAACATTCAAAACTCTGCCCCTTTTTAGAGATATAGCTGCATTAGCAAGCAAAGTTATTTGAAAATGTGTAAGTCAGACATCTGTCAAATGTTGTGTTTTACATTGTTTAAGAATTTCAACTGAGTGGGTTACATACAGTGTCACAGAATGTCCCAACAAAATGTTATCAGACTGCTCTACAGCCACTATGACAGTCTATCAATCATCCTGGGGGGGCAGCCACCCCAGGATCCAAATAAGGGGGAAAATATGCAACTAGGCGCTGTAGGTCACCATGGTGTTGGCTACACAGACAAAGAGCACCCTTTCCTCTTGGGTATTGAATAAAATCTTTATCATAACCTAGGATACACAGGGCTGGAACTGATCACAAAGCATGTTTTAGCTTTACAAATGACCTCTGATGCTCTTGTCCAGGGCACTGGATCATAGATGTCCTCCCATGTAAATCGCTGAAGGGGCTGGCCTATGGGGAAAAAGTTTGAAATCCACTATCCACAATACCCCACCATAACAAGGAATTCCTACACCTCTCTCTGTGTATGGGACAGGGCCATCTGTAAAACAGCTATCATCCTCTCCTGAGATACCTTGTTGGCAATTGCTTTGCCTCCTGCGAAAAAGTCAATCTGTCATCCCAGTGGTATGAGAACTGGTTCCACTGATCCTCTAGATTTTGTTTCACTGGTCTCATGTGCAGCCTGGCATGAGTGACAATTAAATGCATGAGGCCTTCGATCCCAGAATGGACGCCACATGTCTGGCTGATGGATTCGTGGGGTGAAGGAGATTGTGATACATCAGTTTTATTGAGGATAATCTCTCCTACGAAAGACACACTCTTATGGCCCTTTTGTCCAGAGTTGCACCAAGGTAGTGGAGCTTTTGTGTTGGCATTTGTAAGAATTAAAAAGAAAATCTGTCTGGAGACCCAATATTTGTAGAGTGTTGCTACATTTGAGGCTCTGAGGAGCTTTTTTATGACAGCACAGCAAGATGATGGACGAGGTGCTGAAACTTTTCAAACACTCACCCCCAGTCACAGTTGGGTTCAATCCATTGTTCTTTTGCTCACCATGCTACCCTAGTTTGGACCTAGCCATAAATAAATCAGTCTTGACCCTGCTCCCCATGGGAACAGTCCAGCCTGAACTGCTAAGCCAGGTCCTCCCTTACCAGAAACAAGCACCCTGGGACCGGTTTAGGGGGTATGAACCTTCATAAGCCAGGCTAGCTTGGATCCAGTGGCATAGTGAGAAAAGGACCCATGTCTGGGCATATCCTGGCCATTTAGGGTGAACATAGCAACACAACAAGATGATGGACGGAGTGCTGAAACTTTTCAAACACTCACCCCCAGTCACAGATCTGGTTTGAATCCATTGTTCTTTTGCTCACCATGTCACTCCAGTTTGGACTGGCCATATGCAAATCAGTCTTGACCCTGCTCCCCTTGGGAACAGTCCAGCCCGAACTGCCAAGCCAAGTCCTCCCTGGGTCAAGACTGATTTGCATATGGGGTGGCATGGTGAGATCTGGGACTGAGAGTGTTTGAGAAGTTTCAAGCACTCTGTCTATCATCCTGTTGTGGAGCTTTTTTATGAGCCAGTGAGCAGCAGGTTTAGAATGCGCTGTTGTGCCTCTGGTTTGAGGCCAGTAAGGTAAAGCCAGGAGGACTTTCTGGCACAGATTACATGGGAATACCCAGGAGCAGCCAGATCAGAGGCATCTGCCATTGCACTGATGATCTAGTTAGTACTAGTCCCCCTTCCTGTAGAATCTTCTGAAAGTCTTTCCTATCCTCTTTAGGCAATCTCTCTGTGAAGTGCGAAAGAGTCCCAGAGAGATCTGTTGAATCTTCCCAACAAGGCTGATGCGCTAGTCACCTTCATGACAGAAGCGGACGTAGCACACATCTTCTTTATCAAGGCATCCATCTGTTTGCTATCCTTGTCTGGGGGTACAGAAGCTGAGACAGCTACAGAATGTGGCTTTTTTGCTACGTTATAATAACTGAGTCTGCTGGTGGGTCCAACCTCAAGAATAACGAATCCTGGTCAGGTGCTTTGTACTTCTGGAGGATCCGCAATGGAGCCACTTACAGAGACGCCAGGGTGAAAAAAAAACCTTAGCCGGTTGGAGAAGGCCTGGGACCAGAGGGAACAGTGGTCCCACAGCTGATCGCTGGTGCAAGGTCTCAAAGGTGACCGATGATGACATAGGAGGTGCAGGAATGTCTATTTTTAACTAGGATGCACCTCAAACCAACAAATCATTGAACGATGTGAGGTCATCTATTGGAGCTACTCTTTCCGTTAGAGTGTCTGTCAGTGTGGCGAATAGTCTCTCACTGAAGACCTAGAGGATGTAGACCAGGTGGGGAACCTCTGTTGTCAATGTCACGATCTGGATCAGTGCGACTACCGGGATCGAGAAGTGGATCTCTGCCTTATAGGTGTCCTGGATCTCCTTGGTGATCTAGGTGCAGGGGCATTTCTCTTCTGAGGAGAAGTGGAAACCAGTGGAGACGCAGCTGGCGTTGTTGGCTTTGGCAATGGTGATTACCAAGTAGCTCTTGAAGGAAAGTATGTCCATGAATAGTCTGATCCCAGACTCTGTTGTTTCCGCTTTTTGCTGACGCTGTCCAACCATCTTGGAGAGATGTTCCTTGGGGTCTCAGGTGGTGCAGTGTGTGCATGAGCTGTGATGTTCAGTGGTTGCACTGTCAACATCTGAATGTCAGTTGACACAGAACGTTCTCCTGGAGTTGACGGTATTGTGTGAGCCAATGAATGCGACCTTGGGTTATGTAATGATGAATTACTTTCCTCTCTGAGTTCTCAACATTGATGGTTGTCCCTGCCTTGATGGCTGTCAACGTGAAAAATGAGGCTGTGTCGGATAGGCGGTGTGTGCCTCAACATCAAGAGGCCAGCCTGTTTCGCCGTCGACGGTAGCTGTGATGCTGATTGATGTTGAGCGGTGGTGTTTCTTGCTCAACGGGGACTTCGCCGGTGATGCATGCCTGAACGTCGACGAGTGATGCTTTGACGTTGATGTAGGCCTTGACGGTGATGTTAGCCTCGACGTCGGGTGACGTTGTTGCGAAGCTGACTGAGGCCACTTGAAGCTGTTTTTCCTCTCTCCTGCAGCCCAATCGGACTGATTTTTCCCCTATCTTTGAAAGTTCTCCTGGACAGCTTTTGGCAATTGTGGCATTTCTCTGATAGATGAGTTTCAGGGAGACAGACAATACAGACAGAATGAGGATCTGTCTGAGCCTTCTTTTTGCCACAACAGGACACTTCACAAAAAGTGAAGGCATGGTGTTACAGAAAAACATAAGATTTAATGTCAAAATAGTACTCTTCTGTACAGTATATACTGAAGGATGCCAACTGAAGTCAAAAACACAAAATGCCAAAAAATAGTGCTCAGTGCTCCAGGATCATAACACTAGCAGCTGGAAAAAAGAACTGACCTAACTGTTACCTGTGGGGCATGATGGGATACAGAGGGTCCTGTGAGGCCTTAAAGGCACAGTACCATTTTCCTCTGCTTTTAAATCGTCCTATTAGCTACCAATGCCCTTCACCTAATTGCAGTTTTCTTGTTAAATAAAGGCTATAATTGCACCTTTTTTCACTTGTTTGCTTTTTCTGCTTTACAAAAAATGTTAATGTAAAATAATATTTTAAAGGAAAATTCAATTTCATTTTAGGCCACATGGATTGCCAGCAAATTATATATAATATAAAATTTGTGCTCCGGGGGCGGGAATATTCAGTGCTTGAAACTATTGATGAGGATCCTTTGGAAGAGTACTCGGTATACTTGGTATGCCCACAAAACACCATATTTATTCATGTAAAAGTGAATAAATCTTGACTGTCTTCATACAATGGTATTGAGAAGAATGCAGAGGAGAGTTCTATGACTGTAAACCACTTTGTTGTGGCGGGGATCTGGGACTTAATTACAGCACAGTGTGGGATAATGGGGCCACTCGGGATCCCTATATATTTAATTGCTGGCAAATTGTAGACCATTCTCCAAGATAATCTGTCAGCTTTGGAGAAGGAAAATGTTATATGGGCTTGAATCTATTTGATTATATTCTGTCTCAAGAAGTCTTGTATTGCAGATTCAATTCCTGCCTCAGCTTCCTGTGACAATTTATACTGGGGAATTTGTTATAGTCCCTCACCCTCCCTCAATTTTACATTTACCAGCTGGACACTGTGGATGCACTCTGTTTCTCCACTCTTCACTATCCAGAGCCCAGTCGGAATTGTCTTGAATAAATCTTTGGGTGTTTCATTAATTTTGGCATTGGTCACATTTTGCATCATCAACTTTAAAATGTGAATCAGGATCTTTTGTTTGTATGACCACATCCCCAGGAGTACAATACACCTGTACAGGAAATCCCTTTCCAACAAAGTCGCTGGGCTGGTGTAACTGATCAAAAACTCATGTTGCTCTCTGATAGGACTTATAGTTACTGGGGTGGGGTTTGAAACTGGATGAGTGAGTGAGAGATAAAGAATTGAAAATGCAGACTGCTTGCACAAATTTTCCCAAGGTGTAAATGGGGTACCTCTCTGGGTCTTAGAATAGAATGTGCTGCTGCAGTATCAACCAAGAAGTCCATAAGATATGCATTCACTCTCCCTCTCAAATACAAATCTTCTTGGTCTCCTGATGGCACAAGGGCTTGCAAGCAGTAACACGACCCCACTCAGACTATGAGACCCCCAACACGTAGCAGCAAAATGGGGTAAAGCATAATTTACCACAGACACTGGTTGAATTGTGGGTACTATGACACATGGAGGAGTGTGAGGAGCCATTATACAAAATTGTGTTGGTGCAAAAGTCAAGGGATAGGGAGCAGCAGGCAAGGCCGCTGCAGTTGACATAGCTGGTGGGGCGAACTGGTTCTGAAGGGCTATCCCCGGGGCTTTGCCCTCTTCTCGTTCTGGACACTCATTGCTCCTGTGCCCTGACTTCCAACACATGAAACACAGATTATTTTCACACCCTCCCTATCCCCGCACCCTCTCCATCTTTTGCTTCCTCAGTCACCTCGGCCTCTTGATTCTTCCCCTCTGGACTGGTGCATTTGCAACTGCACTCCCATTGCCTGAATCGCAGGTGGTGTTTGCTAGAAAAACTCAGTCTGCACAAGTCTGTACAATGATCAATATATCCTTATCCTTTTTCTGTATCCAATCAAGATATTCACTACAATACCTTGCACATGCCAGCAATTTCTCTCTTGTTTTAGCCTATCAATACCTAACAGACTGTTGCACCTGAATGCTAATATTGGGTCATGGCTCCGTCACAAAAGCTGCCACCAAGGCCAGCATTAACCACAGAGCTGCAACTTCTATTTCACTGTGTTGGGTATATATTTTCGGAAGTCTTGCATAATAAGCATATACACTCTTATCTTTATGCAGAGATAGTTTGCATAATTATGACCAACATATATGTTGTGGTGATACCCTTTTTTCCCCATCCTGGTATTTTGCTTATTCATCAGTACCGATGAGGGTTCAAACTTTGGACCCAAACGCTGAGGTTCTGTATCTAGCCACTTCACAGACATCTTACAACAGTTCAAGTCTTTCGGCAAAGCAGTAGAAAACAATGCATCCATATCTGTCCACATTAATCTTGATAACTTTGTTATCCTTTATTTCTGTGTACCATTTTGGAGAGTTTCCCACAAACTTGAAAAGTCTTTAGTAAATCAAATCAAGTCCAAGGCACATCAATAAGTACCAGTTGTCCATCTGCCCCGGCACCATCCTCGATGGGTATTCCTCTGCCTATTCAAGTAAATGCATTTCTGGCTTGCCATCATCAGCCTCTGCTGCCTGTTTTCTTGGGAGCTCATTACTCCACTCTTTCTAAAAACATTCCACATCCTTTCACTTTCTTACTTTCTCCAACAAATCCTCAAACTAATGTCACAACATCACCAATTCTTTTTTCTTCATCTCAGTCTCATCTCACTCAAATTTAACACATAAGACAGATGTATTCTTCTTTTGTGCAAATCTACATCCCGCTGTCCAGTTATTGTAACAAGCTGATGATATGCCACTATTTCTCAATTACCTACTAGCCTTTACTACCAAATAACAAATCCTTCCCATGACGTCCCACTTTTTGAGAACTTGACATGGTGTTCCAATGGTTTCTTTTGCTCTTCCAGGAGTTTCTCTGGGACCTTTTTTGTGACAAACCTATTTTAGCGAATACACGTTCAACAAATCTTCAACAAGTGAATCCCATCTTCTTATGGTTGTTCAGGTACCAAAGGTATCTCCAAAGAGGGGTATAACCCAGTCTCCTCCACCACACCCTGACGCCGGTGATCTTTTCGCTTCTACAAAGCTTGTTTTTCATACCAGCTAATATTTTGCACAGCTGTCCTTTTACCTAGCTTTCATTGGCTTTATCAGTCTCTTGCTCTTCCCATTCATTCAGCGGCTCAGCCCCTGCTCAACGTGGTGGCTTCTTTCTTTCATTCATGGATCTTCACAAATACTGTAAATGTTTCATTTCAAACGAACCAACCTTAGGAAATTGCAATTCTGAGTCTTTCTTGGTGAGCTCTGATGGCAATCTTTCAACCACAAGCAAATACGCATATCAACCTTTATCAGCATTTTTCACACTGGTATTCCTTCTGGTTGGAAGAAGGTATGCTGTGCCTTGTCTAACTTGCTTTACAGTTACCAATGAGTTCGGGTGGGGAACCTATCACTCATTCATCTGGTGGGAACCGGCCCTTCTAAAACATTCCGCACGTGCAACTCTAAGGGAGAAATCTGGCACATTTTATCAACCTTCCTTACTTGTGAGATTACTTGGGTAAGGTTTGCAGTACCACGTGTCTATAGTCACTAATAAACTTTAAAACTCTGAATGGCTAACGGTTTGCAGACTCACTCATATACCTGGAGGGAAAACTGACACTCTTCTGAAGAAAAACACACACACATTTCCTTCACCAGTCTGTCCCTTTGCTTTCTCTCTATGGTGATGGGATACGAAGAAACACCTGGCAGACCTTTCACAGACGATCTAACTGCAGTCTATCTATTATACGTTGGTTAACACTTGATCTGTAACTACAATTCTGAAGCTTTGAGAGTGGAGCTTATTCAGCTGAATGACAGGGAAGCTCCTGGAGCTCCAGCAAGATGTCTAGCAAAACATCACTAAGCACAAGTAGATAACTAGATACCTTAGTCCAACAATAAAAATGTACTCAACAGTTCAGGTCTAGGGCATAGCAAGCATAGATGGGCATTCATTATTCATGTAACAACTTCTTCCTGGCACACTGATAACATTTTGTTAAACAGTGTGCTCTTCCCACTGCAGCTGCAACCTTGAGAGTTACTTCAAAATGCCTGAATGAGAGCAACATATCTTACTTCCTTGTCATCTCATGCTTTCCAGAGCTGAGCTCTGCAAAATGTCCTTAATTGTTAGGCACTGACGCTCATGCATGTATTAGTGCAATAGCAATGTGTTCACATGACTCAAACAAGATGGAGTCTGTTTTGGTTTTTGCGTTTATGGCTCATACATACCTGTGAATAACAATTGTATCATAGCTAGTTATCATCACCCCTTGAATCAACCTACCCATCATCATGCCTGAGTATCTCCAATGTTCTGCCCTCTTTTGTGAGCTAATTTGAGATTGGGTGTGTTGTGGATCTAGTTGGAGTTGTATTGTCATACAGTTCCCACTTCTCCATTCCTCAGTTGGTCACAGATGTACTGTTCATGCTTCTATGTATTTAATTCCTGTGCCACTTCCATTTTCTGCTGTATTCAATCACCCATGTCACTTCCAATCCCTGCTGTTGAGTCTAAGGTGCCTTGTTTGGGGACTTCAGAAGGACTGAGGTCTTGTATCCTCAGTGGTTCCTAACTGTGTAACCATGGCTTTCGTTCTTTATCTTCTTCTTGTCCCGTATGATGCAAGGGTATCTGTGGGGATGTAGTTCCCATTCTAGGATCTTTGTTGGTGACCCCATGCCTTCTAGGACAAACTAGCTGTTTTCTTGCTCTGAGGCCACCACTTTTGTTTCATCCACCACCTTACTAACCAGTTCCATACCTCTTGAGGGGTGGTGAACTGCCATGTTTTAGATCGGATATGATTCTTAGACAAGATGGGAACATAATTTGTTTTACTTATTGTTCTAAGCACCTGTTTGACTTCTTCAAACTTTTTTCTCAGTTTTTGTACTGCCAGAGGAAAGTGAGGGAATAGGTGGATGGATGAATTTTCATACTGAAATTCCTCCTGAAATCCTGCTGCTTGTAGTATTGCATCTCTATTAAGGAAGTTAAGCAATCTTGGCTCTGGGGGTTCATCCAGGCATTGGCGGTGCCCCCAATGCATGGTGGGCTCGCTGAATTTAGATAGGCCTTTTTGTTTCAGTGTGGGTGTTATCCACTTTTCTCTGAACCATTTTGTGTTGGGACCCTCTGACCATTCTGGCAGACCCATTAGTCAGACTGTGTTTCACCCAGATGTTCACTTGGGATCCTCTAGGCAGGTGTTTATGTGTTTGTTCTCTGTGGTTAGTCTTTAATAGTTGATTTGAGGGATTTTACCTCTGCTGTTGCGGACAAAATGACAAAATCAGATTTTTCGCCAGTGATGTTTCTGAAATTGGTTTATAGGAGGCTAAGTTCTTGGCTTACAGGTGTCAGGAATAAGGCCAGACGTGGTGCAGGTTTCCCCCGAAGCTCTGCTGCGCGACTCTGCGGCGCTTTATGCGCACCACTTGTCATCCCCTCTTGTTCCAAAGATGACCACCAGCATCGTCTGCCCTGTGGCAAAGCTCATGGAGCTGCAGGTTCAGGACATTGGTGGACAAGATGCACTTATCAGTGTTATTCTATGAAGGGACTACAATTCCCATGTTTTTAGAGGCAGCAGCCATCTTGGGGTGTGGCAGGCCTATAAAGCCCAGCCACACCCAAGCACGTTGCTCACTATTTTGAAGACTTTGATGCAGCCAGACCTCGGGGGGTTTCTCTGGAGAAGAGAGTTACTGATTGGCAAAGTGTCATCTAACCAAAGAATCCCTGTTTCCATGGTGCATTCAAAAACGAGTAGGTCGTACTCGTAGCGGTAAGGCCTTGCTGAATCCAAGTTTGGAGGAAGTCATTACTTCCAAAAGGTAAAGCGCCCCCTTAGCATAACGAGCAAAGCGTTTTCCAGTTTCTAGAGTACAGCGCTCTTTTGCCCAAGCAATTCAAAGCATTTCAGTTTGCAGACGTAAAGCGCTTTTGTGCCCAGCAATTCAAAGCGTTTCCGTTCACAGATGTAAAGCGCTCTTTTGCACAAGCAATTCAAAGCGTTTCAGTTCACAGATGTAAATCGCTTTTGCGCACAGCAATTCAAAGCGTTTCCGTTCCCAGATGTAAAGCGCTCTTTTGCACAAGCAATTCAAAGCATTTCCGTTCACAGATGTAAAGCGCTTTTGCGCACAGCAATTCAAAGTGTTTCCGTTCCCAGATGTAAAGCGCTCTTTTGCACAAGCATATTCAAAGCGTTTCAGTTCACAGATGTAAAGCGCTTTTGTACATAGCAATTCAAAGCGTTTCCTCTTTTGCACAAGCAACTCAAAGCGTTTCAGTTCACAGATGTAAAGCGCTTTTTTTACACAGCAATTCAAAGCGTTTCCGTTCACAGATGTAAAGCGCTCTTGGCATGACAATTCAGGCGCTTCAGTTCACAGATGTAAAGCGCTCTTGGCTGAACAATTCAAAGCGTTTCAGTTCACAGATGTAAAGCGCTCTTGGCATAGCAATTCAAGCGCTTCAGTCCTCCGGTTTAAAGCGCTCTTGGCACGACAATCAGAGCGCTTCAATTCACGGGGGTAAAAGGTTCTTGGCACAACAATCTAAGTGATTCAGGCTACTTGAGTAAAAGCACTTCCTGGTATTATTGAGTAACGCGCTTCAAGGTCAATGAGTAAAACTTTTTGGCATTTATTGTTGTGAATGTGAAAGTATTTCTCGAGATAAGCAAATCATAGTTTTCATTGTTCTTTGAAAAGCTTAAGATGTGAAAAGCATATTTAATTCTTTGAGATTTTCTATGTCATGATCAAAGGTTTATGTTGTGAATACATAGATGTTACAGGATTGATATTCTGTGTATAATCATAGTTCAAAGTTCTTGCCATAGTTTACTCTTGTTCCATGTATCAAAGAAGGGGCTTTGCCCTCATTTCAAAAGAGGTCTCCATCTGATATCTTGGAGATGCATTTAGTCAAGAGTCTATTGATGAGCTACGTTTCTATGAATGAGTAAATGCATATTTGTTCTAACCTTTACTTTTCAGATCTCTCTCCCTGCTGTTCCCTACCCTAATTCCCTTCCCCCCGACTGGCTTCATCCTAACTCTGTGCTATAATACCTTTCTGAGTGGGTGACGCCGGGAGGTGGGCCTTTTGTTCAGCGATGTGCAGATCCCGAGGAAAGGACACCGTGACAACAGGCAGTTAAGTTCAATGTTCATAGAGTTAACCTTGTTCTCAAGTGAGGTTGTTGTATATTTTACTGCTTATATCACCTCTTTTGGTTTGGGTTCTTGATCTAAGGTCTGTGATTTTGCTCAGGCAGGGTCTTGCTGCATGGCCCCTTCCTGTGGATTGTTGAAGAGGAAGAATATTTATGCAGTTGTTTATATATTGAAGGTCCTATGTCCCTGCTGTGTCCCATCTCTGTGCTGTTGTGAGGCAACTTAGTATACTAGTGATTGCCTATTCCTTTTATTCTTGTGTGCTGTGTCTAGTTGTGATTGTTACTGTGCTTGGAGTATACTCTCCTCTGCCTGCTTGTAGGTAGTGGACAGTGTTTACCAGATGTGCTTTCACAGGAGCACTCCAGCTTCCTCTGTACTGTTTCCCCACACAGCCCCACAGCAGCCTGCGGGTTTTCCTTGATGGGGCCACCAGACCCCTTCTGGACATGCAGATTACAATTTACAAAATGTGGAACAGGTGACCCCTTAATCTTGCTTTGCATTGTACTGTGGGTGGTATATTATCCTTCACAGTTTACAGCAGTGGCTCACTGTTACTTCTGGGAAAAATAGGATTGTTATTCCTCCTGTAGGAACCTTTTAGTAGGCCTTTGGCTTCTTTCTTCTTGTCTGAATCCCATTGTCCAAGGACAACGCTGTAAACTCATCCACTGTGATGGGAAGCTCTCCCCTCATTTGATCTCCACCTCAAGCATTCTGGAATGCAGGGCTGATGGTGATTCTTCTATGTCTGCCAAAGCTGCCGCAGCACCTCTTCCCAACTTGTGTCACACTCACTCCTACCACCAAATAGAATGGAGAGGGGTCCAAGGACTGAGTGCTCACTCTCACTCTTTCTCCCAATCACTGCCACTTCTCTTGCATTGAGGTCCTCATTCCCTTTTCAGAGCCTCTCTCTTGCTCCTTCAGTGGCTGTGCCTCATTGTGTCTCCTCACGGAGGAAAAGGTAAGCATTTGTTGCCACTGTTGTTTACCCTCGCCATGATTTAATTTTCATATTTGTTAAATTTATTGTTCATCTATTATTTAAAGATGAAGATAGTGTCGTGGTCAGCAGATTGAGAAACATTTTTCCATTTCAGCCGTCCGAATAAAAACATTTTCTCCATCCCCGCCATCACTTCTGCATACTTTATCAGGGTCTCAAGCATCCCTTTAAAAGAAGAACAATAGGTTGCCCATTCCTCAAGCATACTGGAGTTGGAGTCTACAAATGAAGGCATAGTAAAAACTGTAAGACCACAAGGCAACTTTCCTGTATCTACTTAACATTGTGGGAAGGTTGGTTCCCACATGTACTGAGGTCCTTTTTGCACAATCGTTCTAATTCATCCAAGTTTGCTTTTTAATCCACATTGGAATTAATGCTCTGCGATGTACTCGGTGTTACCGTCATATCATCAGTTTCACTGAAGAGGCCGGCAGAAGCTTTTTCACCTTTTTTTTTAAGCCACACACTCTATAGTGTAGCTCAGTTTACAGTCTTTACAAGTACTTCAAACCCAAGTTGACTTACCTACCCATGCTACTGCTGTTTATGAAATCCTCAAGAGTTACAGGCATCAAAGAAACTACATTTATTAAAGGTGGGAGTTATTCCAGGCATCCAGTCCTCTGATTCAGATGACCCAGTTACTCACTCAGCTGACTAAGGGCCAGATGTAGGAAGAAAACATTTTGCGAGGTGCAAATTGCGAGTACCAGCGACTCGCAATTTGCACCTCGCAAAATGTTATGCAGAAAGGTGTCTCAGACACCTTCTGCAACTCACTATGGGGTCGCAAAGACCCAGCTCATAAATATTTATGAGGTGGGTCACAGTTTGCGACCCCATAGCGAGTCTAGGCACTCACGGGGATGGTGGCCTGCTGGAGACAGCAGACCACCATGTCCGTGACTGCTTTTGAATAAAGCAGTTTTTTTTTTCTTTTTGCAACCCGTTTTCCTTAAAGGAAAACGAGCTGCAAATAGAAAAAATACCGAAACCTTTTTGTTTCGGTTTTTTTCAGAGTAGGCAGTGGTACATAGGACCACTGCCTGCTCTGAAAAAATATTTTTTTTTGCATTCACAAAGGGGAAGGGGTCCCATGGGGACCCCTTCTCATTTGCGAATGAGTTACCATCCACTTCAAGTGGATGGTAACTGCGAGTTGATTTGCGACCGCTTTCGCGGTCACAAATCAACTCTACATCGCGATGCGGTCGCAAATAGGAAGGGCACACCCCTTCCTATTTGCGAGTCGGAAACCCATTTTGCGAGTCGGTACGACTCGCAAAATGTGTTTCTGCATCGCGTGAGGCCTTTTGCGCCTCGCAAACGGCGTTTTTCGCCGTTTTCGAGGCGCAAAGGGCTACCTACATCTGGCCCTAAGTGTGGTTCGATATTTCCTCACAAGATCCAATTTTCAGGAATACAAGTTTTGTTCAAAACTATATAATTCAAAAAGATACTATATAATATGCTAGCTCCCAACAAGGTGGGCATTACACCCACATGTACAGGTTCCTGTGAAATATGGGTGCCACGTGAAAGGAGGCTTTAGTTCTCCAATGAACAAGCTATTCAAAATACATAAGAGAAAAACTCACAGAGGGCATGTGAAACATCGTGAAGGAACTCGCCAACCCCAGATCCTGCTCCAACGACACCCCACCTTTGCAAGACCTCACCGAATCCCTCTCCACCTTCTTTCACCGCAAGATCACAGACATCCATGATAGCTTCAATATCTCGACCCCCATGACGGCCGCTGTCACCACAAAACTCAGTCTCACCGGACCCCAGCCATACCAACCTCCTGCTCTCCTGCACCCGCGTCAACGACGAGGATACCATCAAAATCATGAACACCATTCACTCTGGCTCACCATCCAACCACCCCTGCCCTCATCACGTCTTCAACAAAGCAAGCTCCATCGTCGCCCCCCAACTCCGAATGATCGTCAACAGCTCCTTCGAGACCGCCACCTTCCCGGAAAGCTGGAAGCACCCTGAAATCAACGCCCTACTAAAGAAACCCAAGGCAGACCCAAGAGATCTCAAGAACTACCGGCCCATCTCCCTGCTCCCTTTCCCGGTGAAGGTAATCGAGAAGATCGTCAACAGTCAACTGACCCGCTCCCTTGAAGACAACAATACTCTGGACCCGTCACAATCCGCAACCACAGCACTGAGACCGCCCTCATCGCCGCCACCGATGACATCAGGACCATGCTAGACAGAGGCGAAACTGCAGCCCTCATCCTCCTAGACCTCGAGGCCACCTTTGACACCGTCTGCCACCAAACGCAACGCACACGCCTCCACGAAGCAGGGATCCACTACAAAGCCCTGTACTGGATTACATCCTTCCTCACCGGCAGAACCCAGAGAGTCCGCATCCCTCCCTTCCGATCTGAAGCCACCGAGACCATCTGCGGCGTTCCCCAAGGATCCTCCCTCAGCCCGACCCTTTTCAACGTCTGCATGGCACCGCTCGCCAACATCGTCCGATCACTCAACATCGTCTCATACGCCAATGACACCCAGCTGATCCTCTCACTCACCAAAGAACTCGCCATCGCCAAAACTAACCTCCACGACGGAATGAAGGCCATCGCCGACTGGATGGAGAGCAGTCGCCTAAAACTGAACTCGGACAAGACGAAGATCCTCATCCTCAGCTCTACCCCCTCCGCCTGGGACGACTCCTGGTAGCTGGCCACTCTAGGAACCGCACTGACGCCCACTAACCACGCTACGCAACCTGGGATTCATCCTGGACTCATCGCTCTCCATGACCCAGCAAGTCAACGCCGTCTCATCATCCTGCTTCAACACCCTCCGCATGCTCCGCAACATCTTCAGGTGGATCCCCACCAAAACCAGAAGGACGGTCACCCAGGCCTTTGTCAGCAGCAGACTGGACTACGCCAACCCTCTCTATGCAGGAACCACGGCCAAACTCCAGAAAAGACTGCAACATATACAGAACGCCTCCGCACGCCTCATCCTCGACATCCCACGCCGCAGCCACATCTCAGCCCACCTGAGAGAACTACACTGGCTCCCCGTCAACAAGAGGATCACCTTCAAGCTCCTCACCCACAAAGCACTCCACAACGCCGGACCAGCTTACCTCAACGAACGACTCACCTTCTACACCCCTAACTGACAGCTCCACTCCGACAACCTCGCCCTCAACACAGTTCCACGCATTCACAGGACTGCAGCCGGCGGAAGATCGTTCTCCCACCTCGCCGCCAAGACCTGGAACACCCTCCCCATCCACCTACGGCAGACCTGGGACCTACTGACCTTCAGGAGATGCCTCAAGACCTGGTTGTTTGAACAGTAGCATCTCCCCCTCACCCGCTCAGCACCTTGAGACCCTCGCGGGTGAGTAGCACGCTCTACAAATGATTGATTAATTGAAAGGAGCATCCAGCCCCAGCTCAATCAGCTATCTCGGGACATGGGGTTCTGGTCCACTCTCCCATTATTTATTATGGGTTGTTCCTCCATCTACAGAGTGCAGACTTACCACACCTACTGTATCAGTGTCTCTCTCTCTCTCTCTCTCTCTCTCTCTCTCTCTCTCTCTCTCTCTCTCTCTCTCTCTCTCTCTCTCTCTCTCTCTCTCTCTCTCTCTCTCTCTCTCTCTCTCTCTCTCTCTCTCTCTCTCTCTCTCTCTCTCTCTCTCTCTCTCTCTCTCTCTCTCTCTCTCTCTCTCTCTCTCTCTCTCTCTCTCTCTCTCTCTCTCTCTCTCTCTCTCTCTCTCTCTCTCTCTCTCTCTCTCCTCCCTTCTTCAGGAAATTGGATGCACTCCTGTAACACTTCTTGTGGAACCACCAGGTCTCCAAATGTTATAAACCACGATACCAAGGAGGTATCACTACCCCGGACGTGGCCTCCTACTACTGAGCATCCCACTGGATTGGCATTAACAAATGGTGATTTGGTGGTGCAGAAGGTACAGCCTTTACGCCTGAATGGTGAGAGATGGGGGATGTGACCCTCTCACGTCTGCTCTATTGCAATTCCACAATGGATCTTCTCCCAGTGGGAGCTAGAATGGTGGTCTAAGTCTGGCAGGACATGCGCAAGGAGTTGGGGTGTTTGGGATGCCTCATAAAGGAGACGCCCTTGTGGAGTGAGTCCTCACTGCGCCAGGTGAAGAGCTCTATAGGACTTCAAAACTTGGGATGTCATTGGCATTTCCAAATTGTGAGATGTCATGTTGGGTGTAATGCTAAAATCCTTTGCTGGCCTCCACGAAGAATATGACATGCACTAGAGACAATTCTTTAATTACCTACAACTTAAGACATACACTGATGCCATACATAGCGTCCCTGACCGAGCAACTCAATCATAACTGTATAGAGGCCAAAATCCTGTTGGAGGAACTGACCACCCACAAGATCTCCCAGGTCTACCACAGCCAGGTGATCAACTCCAAAAACACCTTCAGAACTCTAAGGGTGGACTGGGATGGAAAGCTGGGACCACTGACAGATAACGACTGGAGAAAGCTGCTCAACTCTCCCAGGGAATAAGTGATAGCCTCTCAATTTAGGCTGATCCAAATCAAATATTTGCATAAAGTCTGTCGTGGTAAAGGCATTGGAAGATGGGGATGATAGCATCACCAAAATGCCCGAGATGCGGCATGCACAATGGGGACTTCCTACATACAGTATGGGCCTGTGAGGGATTTTGCCCGTCTGGGAGGGAGTGCTTGCATGTCTAGGACAGCTAATGGGGTGGGCACTACTTAGAGACAATAAATGTGCTCTTCTACATGTCACCACAGATACAGATAAACAACTGGTACCAGGTGGCCCGATGTGGCTGGCGTAGGTGTAGCTAAGACGGACATAGTCAAGGCCTAGAAGAATGAAGCTCCCCTGGGTATAGAGGGATAGAAATCGGTCCTGGACAGATGCATGACACTAGAAATTCCTATATATGCATTCCGGGGGTGTCCACAGAAACATAAAATTTGGACGCACTGGGTCCGTTATAGGGGATTCCTCTGGAGAGACTGGATGCTTCTGTTCCTCCACTGGACGAGGAAATTTGGACCTCTGGGGAATTGCAAACAGCTTGAAGACAGTGGGGGAAGGGTGATGGAGGTAGGGAAAACTTCTTATGAACACTCAGATCCACTATTGGACTGTTACTGGTGACAGGGAAAGCTGTCGCCTACTGTTAAGGACATGCTTCTGCAACAGTGTGTACTATTGTCAATGTACATGTCTGTGTTGAATCTAATAAAATGTGATATAAAAAAATACAAAAGTAAAGAAGGAATACATATCTCATGGATCTACAGGGCTCTCACAATACTTGCAAATAGTGATGACCAACTTGAATACTTAAAGTATAAGCTCCTTATGGTCCATAGCGGCCTTGCTAGGTGCTTGTGATACATAGCTGCTGCAGCCAGGTCTTACGCATTGTATATTGCCTGGAAGTTAATGAAAAACTGAACTGAAATCAGAGAAGTATTCCAGCACACGATATAAGTTGAAAGATATTGGCTCTGCACATCCACACTATTTTTAGGAGTCACTTGTTAAGGGTTAGGACATTTAGAGGCAAATCTTGTAACTCTGCACTTGTTTTTTAATACAAAAGAAGCCAAATTAACCCTCATCTTCCACAGACTCATAACCTTTCTTAGAGATGTATGGTGTTAAGGTGTTGCTTTAGCAGGAAAAGTGACTGAGGGTTGTTAGGCAAGTATATGATATTAATGTATTGTTGTTTGGTTGTTGTCCTACAGTTTGCAAATTAATCATATAAAGTAATAATTAGAAACACAGAATGTTATTGCATAACTATGAAGATAGTTATCTTTAGTAAGCAAAGAATAATAGAAGTATCATTGGCATTAGTTACATAAAATCTAATTATGTTTCAGGAAGAGCTCCATTCAACCACAGAGAGCTGGAAATATGGTGACTGTCAAGTGGTATATCAGATACTATTTCAGAAGTTAGGTTTTGGAGTCAGTTTAATAGGAATAATAAAAGTCTCTTTTAGTTTTTAGATATCAATGCACAACAGCGCAGGCCATGCTCAGCTGTGCAACCTGGCAGTGTGACAATACCTATTGTCTCTATTTCTGATCTCAGTCTCTTTTCCATATATCTACTTCTTACCAACATATTGTTAGTATATTGTAGGTAGTGGGTTTGGAGAAGTGTGGAAGCACACATGCTTCCATTGGAGCTGGATTGCCAGGTTAGTGCATCTTGGCAAAACAATACAAAACAGGCAAAACAATCATTTTGCACTAAAACAAAGCAAGAGTATCAAAGTAGAGCTACAGCAGGAAGTATTATCAAATGACTTAATTCTATCTACTAACTGTCGTAGGACTCTTGTTATTGGAACAAGACTGCTGGATTTGAGGCAGCAGCACCCAGCTTGTGGGTAACTGAGTCAATCCCACACACTCTTGGCAGCTGTCAGCCCAACCCTTTCGGCTAGCTAGCAGCACCTCACCCAAACATAGAAAGCAAAGGTGATCCATGTGATTTGTGGCAGCCTGATGCATGACACTCAGTAACCTCTCAGGGAAATCATAGTCAACAAAGTTCACCCCTTAGAAAAAGGTCAAATACATACACGTAGGCCAAAGAAAAGATGCAGGATGGTTTTCAATACATTTGTTGAAAAGACTGAAATCTACGATAAAATATGAGCTGCAAAAATCAGGGCAATGAGACACAGCAAGATCACGATTGTTACAACCAGTCAGAAGAAATACACAACCCTAGCATATTGGAATAACATGTATGTAGGACTTCTACCTAACTCCTAACTTCTCAGCAAGAGCATAGCGGTGATAGCCCAATCTGTCCGTACTTAGTCCATGAGAGGAGCTCCACCCCCATTACCTGAAAGCAGGAGTCTGCCTGCCATCTCCTTGACTGGTTGTAGAGACGGGGCCGAGGTCAGCAGTGAAATGGCATACAGCGTGGATGGATAACCTAGCTGGAATGACCTCCCTCAATTCCCTTGGCCTGTACAATGTTTTTATAAGAAACATTTCTGTTCTGTGAAATAGGCCTGATCTGGGCATGTGCTTAACTGTAGGACTGTTTACGTACTCTTGTGGTGACAATTCTAACTGGATTATCATGTGCTGTTCTTGTCAGCCCTGGACAGAGGTACATGGTGAAATGTCACAGAATCACAGCTGATTAGGAAAAATAAAACATCCCTGCTGAAAAGGAGGCTAACTAAAATGAATAAAACAAAATTAGAGCACATATGTAGGTAAAAGGGCACGGGCCGCAGGCCTCGGCTAAGCTAAAATATGTGTCCAAACAAGGTGCAAAATGCACCCACGACAAAATGAACTGCCAGCTCCTCATCAATGTTTAAACCCCCGGGAGTTTTAGTTTGGATTTCTACAATGTACCTCAAATCCAGCCTTGACATTTGGGGATTATTTTGTGATGTTTCTCATGTTCACACACTTACAATATTCCTTAGCCAGCTCCCCGAGGATATTGCAACATTGAATTTTGCGGGACCGGAAGGGATATTTTGTAGCACACTTGCACTTATTGCTGCATAGAGACATTTAAATAAAAAAGGGAAACTGGAGAACACACTGTGTTGTATGTTCTTGTAATTATAACCGCACAGCACTCCTCCTCATGCCAAAGCCGTGTTGGAGTGCCAATATGTGTTACAACCCTGTTGGACAGGTGAGATTTAAAATGTTTAGAAGAGAATCTTTTATAAGGAGTGGTGTGGGTGTCTAAGTCTAACTGCATGAAATTGGGAGATGGAAAAAGGAATGGAGTAAAACTGCTAAAAACTATCTCCATGCGGGCCCCAAATTTTATTATTGCCCTAGTGGGTGTCATTGTAAGGAACTGCCCTGTGACAAAGCATGCAGCATTTGGGTGGGCGGGGCTTAAGATTAAGTCCATACATTTGAAACTAATGTTTTGGTTTTAGATAGATAACCTGGAACTTTCAGCATGTATCTGGTGTTCACATTTTATAGAAAAAAGGACAAAGGACTGGGGAGATATGCAGCTGGTGGTTATATTTTGAAAATGATGGTTCACTGACAGATGCTAGTGCTACAATTGTATCTCACCAACACTTCTTTCCAATTACAAGCTTTTTTAAACAATTAAAATATGTAGGCATAATGCCAAGAAATAACTGACCAAAGTGCCATGGATTATTTCATAATGTATCACACCACTTATTGACAATATTTAGGCCCAGATTTACTAAGAATTCATGCACCTCAGGGCAGTAAGCAAAGTTGCTTTGCTGTACTGAATGAACTGGAGAGAGAATAGGGCTGCCCCATTTCTACAAAGAAATAGCACAGTTCTGGCCTCTCCATGTGTTGGCACACTTTATGCACTTTATACACCCATACACCAATGCAGGTACCTTGTGCCTTATAATGTCAATGTCTGTGTTGTGGCCTGCATAGTTTTTGTGCAGGGAGAGGGGTTCCTTCCTACACAAAAAGTATACTTTAAAGCTATTTCCTCTAAGCATGTCTGCTGCAACTTCACCACACATGCAAAGAGGAAAAAATGAAGTGAAATAAAGATATTGCTCCTTGTTATACCAGCCTTGGGTAGATGCAGGCTTTTGGTGTAAATCCGTGTCTACAAGTCTTTTTAGATGTGGATATATGGCAGAGTCTCATGGTGGATGCATGGGAGCGCCTATGCACCACCCATGGACTGCCTCCCTGACACCAAGTAACATAAGTCAGCACACTGTTCTGTGTTACATTACTTTTTGTTAGAAACCAATGCAAATCACCATTTGCTTGGTTTGGAAAACCCAAATAAGAATTTTCACTGGGTCTGCATTAAAAATGGAATGAAAAACAGAAACAAAACCGTTGTAAATCAGTGCCTAAGGGGGTCATTCTGACTTTGGCAGGCGGCGGAGGCCGCCCGCCAAAGTCCCGCCGGCAGAATACCGCTGCGCGGTCAAAAGACCGCTGCGGTTATTCTGGGTTTCCCGCTGGGCTGGCGGGCGACCGCCAGAAGGCCGCCCGCCAGCCCAGCGGGAAACACCCTTCCATGAGGATGCCGGCTCCGAATGGAGCTGGCGGAGTGGAAGGGGTGCGACGGGTGCAGTAGCACCCGTCGCGATTTTCAGTGTCTGCATGGCAGACACTGAAAATCTTGGTGGGGCCCCCAGGGGCCCCACGACACCCCATACCGCCATCCTCTGCCTGGTGGCCAAAACCGCCAGGAACAGGATGGCGGTATGGGGGTCGGAATCCCCATGGCGGACCGCCGGTTTTCCGTTTCTGACCGCGGCTGTACCGCCGCGGTCAGAATGCCCAAGGGAGCACTGCCAGCCTGTTGGCGGTGCTCCCGCGGTCGTTGGTCCTGGCGGATTTTACCGCCAGGGTCAGAATGACCCCCTAAATGTTTATCTGCAGTCCGTAATAAGTAATTTATGTCTATATTCTATATATTTTTTATACAACAGAGGGGTGAGAGGCCATATACCTGGAACTTCTTCCTCCCAGTATTTCAGTAACCTAATTGTGTCAGATACCCCTTGATCCAGCCCTTTTTGGAAAACATTTAAAAAAAAATGCAAGATATTTTTTTATCACATTATTATGCTCTCGCGATCATTACTCCTGGAGATGTAGCGACATTGCTTAACACGGGGAACGCATGGGAGTGTCGCCCAATAATCGCACTGACTCCAGGGCATAAACAATAGACTTTGCTAGAAACGCCATGGTGTTCCCTCTGCCTTTGCAGCCCAGACAAGAGAGATGAAGAAATTGAGGGCCTATCACCTGTACAGGCCCCTCCACTGTGAGAGGATGATGATTTAGAGGAAAGCCCTACCCCACCACTTTGAGCATAAGTAGAATAGTTCAACTTCCAAAAGGCAGCGGATCATGACCTTATCCTCAGTAGTCAGGTTTTGGTCATCTGTCCTTTAAACTGGGTAGAAGGGCAAATCTTGGTACCTCATTAAACAGAGATTACAGCTTCAAAGCTAAAGGAAACATCAAACCATCTCCACATCCAAGGGACAGCAGGTACAATAACTGAAGATGAACCAATAGAATTTTTACAAAACTGGTGAAAACCGCCCTGCACTCATAGACGAGGATCAGATAAAGTGGATACATTTGTTTATAGGAAAAGAAAGCAGAAGTGTGTTCTTTACTTTCAAACTTTGTAGAGCATCATAGTCACTGTCTGCTCCACAGTCTAAACAGCTGACAGGAGACCTGACCAAAGGTGGGCGTCCCACTGAATGCTTGAGACGGATGCCTGGCTCTGGCTCAGCTCAAAGTCCTTTTGGAACCTCAAGCCCAAAACAAGCTGAGCTGTAACAGGAGGTAATGTGGCCTAGTGGTTACCTCTGCCGCCAAGGTTCGAATCCCGACCTCAGCTCACCATCTTGTGAATCCTATCAAATTTCCTTGTGCTGGAAAAAAGTGTAGGGTTGTTTCTGTCTGAAGTGAAATGCTCTGATGTCCTTGGGCAATGTTCGTAATAAGAAAACTGCCATAAAATAAAATGCGGATTCCGTCTCACCCATGCTCTAATATCATCCTCCAAGACTTTAAGACAAGGCATTAACCTTTGATGTCAAAAAGGGGTACCCATCTAGTGACTAATTTGCACAGTGTGAAACTAGAGGAGCAGGGTGAAGACTGATTTGAATATGATTGTGTCCAAACTGAAGTAGCATGGTGGGCAAAAAAACAATGGATTGGGATGCTGACGGAATGATTGCCAGTGGCAGAGATTAATTCACACATTCCATCTATAACCTTGGTTTTGCATTTACCTCCCTAAGTGCTCTGTGTATGCTCAGTCGTGGGTCCTGGTCTCTCTGTGCCACTGAAACGAAACTGTACCTGGATAAGAAGCCCTAATTAGGGCAAAACTGGTCCTAGGGTGCTTGTGTTCCGGTTCACGAAGGACTTGGCCTGGTAATTCGGGCTGGACTGCTCCCATGAGGGGCAGGGTCAAGACTGATTTGCATATGGCTAGGTCCAAACTGAGGTGATATGGTGGGGGAAAAAAACGTTGTCACCTCTACGTCTTTACCTTATCCTCTCCCTCACTAAATGCCTTTCTCTACATCTAAATTTTCTCTCTCTCTACACAGTGTCATTCAAAAGATTTTTTGGGCACCAGGTAAGGCATATTTCAGCTTCTTTGTGTGCCTCCAGTGCAATTCAATATTGTCTGGCATCACGTGAGCTTGAATTAGCAGACAATGTGGAATAAACTTCAATATTGTAGGAACAGGGGTAAAAATATGTCTTGTCCAGAGCCCCAAAGATTCTTACAATGACACTATGGCCCTCATTCCAACCCTCGACGGAAGCACCGCCAACAGGCTGGCGGTGCTTCATTTGGCATTCCGACCGTGGCGGTACAGCCGCAGTCGCCCAGCCGGGTCCGGCGGTTTCCCGCCGGATTTCCCCCGGCTGGGAGAATCCTCCATGGCGGCGCTGCAAGCAGCGCCGGCATGGGGATTCCGACCCCCTTCCCGCCAGCCTGTTTCTGGCTGTTTTTACCGCCAGGAACAGGATGGCGGGAACGGGTGTTGTGGGGCCCTTGGGAGCCCCTGCACTGCCCATGCCACTGGCATGGGCAGTGCAGGGGCCCCCTAACAGGGCCCCAGCATGATTTTCACTGTCTGCATAGCAGACAGTGAAAATCGCGACGGGTGCAACTGCACCCGTCGCACCCCTGCAACACCGCCGGCTCCATTCGGAGCCGGCTTCTGTGTTGCAGGGCCTTTCCCGCTGGGCCGGCGGGCGCTCCCTTGGCGGGTGCCCGCCGGCCCAGCGGGAAAGTCTGAATGGCCCCCCGCGGTCTTTTGACCGCAGAGCGGCCAAGTGGCGGCGTAAGTTTGGTGGGCGGCAACCGCCACCCGCCAAACTTGGAATGACCACCTATGTGTGACACGTTTCATTTCTGATAGTGCCCACATTGGGATGTCTGGTGCATAAGGATTTTGCTCCCTGGTTCTCTGCAAGTATCTGCGCCAACAGAATCTGGCTACAACAGCCAATAGAAGTGGCCCACACATGATCCACCCACTCACATCCCCAGTAGGTAGCTTGCTGCGGGAACCCTTTGCAATGTAGTTTTTATAATGAGAGGCTCCCGGGTACACTTTGTCAGCCACTCCACCACCTACTGAAGCTGGGCAGCTAAATAGTAAGTTAAAAAAATATACAGGACGACCCAGTATTCCCCCAGGGAAGTGGGTACATCAGTTGCAAGCAATAATGTTCCCAGAAGATTTATTTATATAATCCTTTCCTATTGATCAACAGATTCAATGATATTATTCAAAGTAAGGAAAAATTACATCCACACCAAGCGTATTGTCAAATACAAATTATATTTGAAACACATAAATCCATCTGTCGAATAAATCAGCAACAACAACACTAAAGCCCCTCATCAAAAAGATCATATGTACACAATGCTTGTCTGGTATTACTCTTAGGATGCATGAGAGGCATATACTCCTCTTAACATAATAAAAGGTTCACACGCTAAATTCAGAGTCCAAAAAATTACAATTTCATGGATTTAACGACAGTTGATTTCAATCATATTGTTACGGAGAAGAAAACTGTCAACATTTAGGGCCAGATGTACGAAGGAGTTTTCAAGTCGCAAACCGCGAATCAGCCCGTTTGCGACTTGAAAAATGCTATTTGGGATGTACAAAGCCCAAACTGCGATTCGGTAACTTGTTACCGAATCGCAGTTTGGGTTTTGCAATTCGGTATTAGGAAAGGGCGTGACAAGGGCGTCCCTTGCTAATACCGAATCCAGATGGTATGTCTGATTGTTTTGTGACCACAAATGCGGTCGCAAAACAATCACAGTTAGCACCAGTTTCAAACTGGCGCTAACCCATTCGAAAACGGCTTCCCCTTTATGAATGGTAGCGAAAATATTTTTTCAGAGCAGGCAGTGGTCCCACAGACCACTGCCTGCTCTGAAAAAATGCAAAGAAAACTTTTCAATTTTGATTTTGAAATGCATCTCGTTTTCCTTTAAGGAAAACGGGCTGCATTTTAAAAAAAAATGCTTTATTTAAAAGCAGTCACAGACATAGGCCCTCATTCTGACCCTGGCGGATACAATCCGCCAGGGCCAACGGGCGCGAGAGCACCGCCGACAGGCCGGCGGTGCCCCTAAGGGCATTCTGACCGCGGCGCTAACGCCGCGGTCAGACAGGGAAAACTGGCGGTCTCCCGCCAGTTTCCCGCTGCCCTGGGGAATCCTCCATGGCGGCGCAGCATGCTGCGCCGCCATGGGGATTCCGACCCCCTTCCCGCCGGCCTGGCTCTGGCGGTTCTTACCGCCAGAACCTGGCCGGCGGGAACGGGCGTCTTGGGGCCCCTGGGGGCCCCTGCAGTGCCCATGCCCATGGCATGGGCACTGCAGGGGCCCCCTAACAGGGCCCAACTAGGCTTTTCAGTGTCTGCGATGCAGACACTGAAAAGCGCGATGGGTGCTGCTGCACCCGTCGCACGCCTTCCACTCCGCCGGCTCGATTCCGAGCCGGCTTCCTTGTGGAAGGCGCTTTCCCGCTGGGCCGGCGGGAAAGTCAGAATACCCCTCGCGGTCTATTGACCGCGGGGCGGTATTCAGGCGGCTTCCGACGGGCGGGCGGCAACCGCCGCCCGCCTAGGTCGGAATGACCACCATAGTGGTCTGCTGTCTCCAGCAGGCCACCATCCCTGTGAGGGTGGCCATTCCCAATGGGGTTGTAAATTGCGACTTACCCCATGAATATTCATGAGGTAGGTCATTTGCAACACCATTGGGAATCGCAAAAAGTGTCATTGACACTGTTTTACATCAGGTTTTGCGACTTGCAAATTGCAAGTCGCTCTGACTCTCAATTTACGAGTCGCAAAACCAGATTTTTGTACATGTGGCCCTTAGGTCTTCAAATGCCATTCCCTCAACGAGACCATCATCAGGACTCAGTGTTGCATATACAGTAATCCAGATAGTAAAAACAACAATCCTAAATGAAGAGTTAGGGACTCTGCAAAAGTCAGCTCCAAACTGCAACAGCAACGTAATTACGACCGAAACATCGTCCACACAGATAATATGATGTTGCCCGTATATGTGTGCCCAACTCACGTATATAGCAAACTAAAGGTTCCATGGTGAGGGAAGAGAGTAATGGGTACAATAGGAATCCCTGCCTCACCCCTTTAAGTATAGGTAATTGGGAGCAGAGCACCATGCCAGTTTTAATTATTGAAAGTAGGCATGTATATAATATAGTATCTATACTATATCTGATGATATATATAATATACAAACTCATGTTATGAATTCCTGGCTGATCCCCATTTTAGTAAGTGCCCAAGGTGTCTTTGAACCCCTGTAGTTGCTTTTTCCATATTTATGGAGATTGCTGCTGCATAGGGTAAATCGTTGAGAAGGGCTTCCATCATGTCACATAGTCTACAGACACTGGCAGCATTACTAAGCCTGGGGAGAAAGCCACACTGATCTGGGTGCACCAGATTTGGAAGAAGAGGACTCAACCTATTCACTAATATCATAGCAAGAATCCTATCATCCAAGTTCAAGATCAGTAAAGTACGGTAGAAACTCGGGTCAAGAAAGTCTTGTCCTTTCTTTGAAGAATAGTTATCAACAATTCTCTAGTGATTGCGGGACGTACGATTTTGGCTTGTGCAGCTATGTACATATCCAGAACACGCCTGGCCAGCAGGTCCTTGAATGTTTCATAGAATTTAGGTGGTAGACAGTCACTACCAGGGCATTTTCATGTGGCAAGCTGGTTAATAGGTAGGATGACCCCTTCCAAAGAGGGCAGGGCCTCCCGGTTGACACTCTGTTTAGGCCTCAAGCGTGGCACATTCACTGACAGTAAATACTCACTGAGTGCATCTGAACCTTGTTGCGAATAGTACATGACAAAGACCTCACTGATATGCACCTGTAGATGTAGGGTATGACCCACTGAGTGTTGCATCACCATTATCAGTGTGCACGGCATTTCTGCCTTAATCTTTTTGGCCACAAGGCATCCTGATCTATCCCCTTCTATGTGTTTCATTGCTATATGTGTCTTTTAGTTATGTAAATTAAGTCTACCACAGAACTCATTGTGTCGTACTTGCAATAGAAGGCAGCCTCGAGCCTTTCCATGTCATTCATAAGGCTGGATAACTGGATCCTAGTAATGATTGTTTTTCTAGATTATTCTAGGACACATAGGCCCTCATTATGATCATGGCAGTTCGGCCCGCCATGCCGGCAGTGGTGGCTGAAGCCGCCAGCCGGCATGGCGGGCCGAACTGCCACATAAAGAACAGGGTGACGGCCGCCAGCAAGAGCCGTCACCCACCGCCATGCTCCCGCCGACAGGCAGCCTGGATGTGGGATGAAACACCATCCGCCAGCCCAAATGCCGCCAGCCTTTTCCTGGCGGGATATCCTGCCAGGAAAAGGCTGGCTGAGGGGGTGCCCCGGGGCACCCCTGGGGGCCCCTGCACTGCCCATGCACTTTGCATGGGCAGTGCAGGGGCCCCGTGCAGGCACCCATCGCGCTTGTCACTACAGGCACGACGGGTGCTGCTGCACCCGCCGCACACTTCAATGTTGCGGCCGTGTTTCCCGCCAGGCCAGCGGGCGCAGACACTGTCTCCGCCCGCCGGCCTGGCGGGGAAAACATTATACGGCCGGCGGGTTTTCCAGGAGGCTGGCGGTCAATGGAAAGACCGCCAGCCCGAACACAGCGGGAAATCCCGCCGTGTTCGAAATGACCACCATAGTTAAATTTTCTAGGACCTTTGGCACTAAGGACTCAGTTAATTTGTCAAACCAAGAAAGAAAAACAGCTAGTTTGCAACCACCTACAACCCACTGAGCAATATTTAAGTGAGATGTTTTGCACATAACGGTCAATCCCATGAGACTTTATAGGGATAGTTAGTGGAACCCCCAAACTCTCTTTCATTCATTAAGGAATACAACACTCAAGAGCACGAAGAAACGAAAGATACATTTTAAAGATTTATTTTTAAAATCAAAAACCTATCTTAGTGCATACAGTATGAACTAGCAGAAAAAACGAAAAAAATCCTACCCTCATTCTACTAATTCTAGCATGCCAGACAACAGAAAGCCTACTCTGAGCTTCCAAGATTGTTCACTCCTGCATACCTGTCTAAACAACAAGACGTGCGCTCAATATAATATCAAAGCCTGCTATTCGCGTTGTGCCAGGCTAGCTGTGCTGATAAGGTCAGCAGCCAAAGGCGGAATGCCTCCCTTCCCAGTAGCCTTCACTTAGCATGGGCGATATGATTCTGCACAGCCTGTCTCCTTGTCGCCTGGTGTGAAGGTGTCTAATCTAGCCCCTCACTTCTTGTGCTTAGCTGTTATAACCTATTTCATTGTTGTTGAAACTCTCAGAATAAACAATTAATAGAGAGCAGCCTTATGCAGTTTTACTTATTTTCATTCTGCATGACAGTGTTCTTTTGATTGATAATAATAATAGAGACAAGTAGTTATCAACCTTCTAGAAACTGTTCGGAAATCAATAACAATTGCTGTAGAACAGAACAGTCAACTTTTAGATAAGATACTGTGATTATATTAATTCAAACTTGATTAGCATGTTACATAGAGAAATAACATAAGCTAAATGTGCATTTTGCATTAATCACTCATATTCACGTTGGATTGATTAGCACATGTAACTCAAGAAGGGGAATACCTAGAAAGGAAATGCCATAATAATCCTAACAGTAGTATTTTCTAGGCAGACTCCACCAATGTAAACATTGAAGGGTTTTACATTTGATTAAAGCACCTCCTAGAGAACCCTAATTAGATGTAAAATATTGTATGATCCTATCTGTAATGCTGCACCTGTAAGCTACATTCCCCAATGTAGCCGGCTGTAGGTGCCAACTCAGTCCCCCATCAAATGCTTAACAAAAGGATTTTGCCTAGATACTCAGTGCAGTTGATGCTACACAAAGATGTGTAGTGGGGAAAATTAAGTCTATGCTCGTGTATAGTGAATGAGGTGTAAGAGTACTGGGAACAGTCCCAAGTTTCAGATGCAATGAACGCCAGGTGTTAGTCAATTTCCAATTTCTATCCCATTTCCAAAGTGCAGCCGCATTCTTCAGAGCAGCTGTGCAAAGCTTGGAAGGATGGAGCTGACTGCTCCCATATTTATCACACAGTTAAAGTCACCTGCGATCTACAGGGGTTCCAAGATCCTGGTCAATAACTGTGAGATGGTGTTGAGGAACTCCACCTGCCCAACATTTGTCAAATACACCCTCCCTAACAACAAATTTCATATTATGACATCAGTCGTCTGTGTAGTGATTGGAGGCATATCAATGGTGGCCGACAAGACTGCTGATCTGGTGGAGAGACCAGATCCAGGGGACACAGATCACACATAGTATTTCCAGATTTAGAGATATAGTCCAGAACATTACCTTTAGCCACCCTGGTCTGATGGAATGCAGGTATCCAAAAAAGTTTCAAATTGACAATGTTCTTAGGCTGCAGCTGTCTACTTGTTTTGCTGTTCTGCTTTTGTTGCTCCCAGCATCCAGGGATGACAGGGTGCTCAGTAGGATATTGTTGCTCTACCCAGTTCCATTCATCATCAGGTTCAGCAAAGAACAAGGATTTTGTCAGGAATCCCCAAGGTGCCTCCTGCGTTATCTGTCAGCATCTCCAGGGATTAGGGTTAAATCATATCTCTGTTCTTGGTTAAACCTTCATGTTTCTAAGTAAACATAATGTGCTGTGTTACACAATTGGTTTTTATCAATGCTTGTTTTACCAATGCTTGTTTGCTAATGTGAGCAGGTGTAGACATGTGCTTCTGATTCTGTGTGGTGTAAACGTGCTTCTAATTGGGTGTGGTGACTCATCCCCATGTGGAAACCCAACTGCTTTCCTGATTGGCTATAAATAGCAGAGTGACACATGCCTCCCTGCTTGGCTTTGTTTTGCTGCCTGATCTCAGCATCTGATTTGGCAGTCCAGCCCCTTCTGTCATCCTCGTATTCAGGACTTTTGAGGCAATTCTTTTCTTCATTCCTGTACCAGCTGACACCAGGCATTCCTCCAGCACTCCGGAAAAGACTGCAGCTAAGTAACTAGTATTCTCCAGGGAGTTTGTTCTTTGAGCGCCGCGCTTTCCTAGAACAGCTGGTGTATTTCAGACCTTGTGTTTTGGCAGAGTGCTTATCTTGAAGAGACAAATGCATTTCTGAAAATTCTACATTATTATTTTAGTTACTTGCCTAAATGTGCTTCAGGAAATCTGTTTGAGCTCAAATACTACAAAAAGTGACAGTGCACTTTTAAAAGAGCATTTACGTGACTTTTCTTTCTCTAATAGCATTACTCTTGGATTTAAATTGTGTCATTCTTGCCTGTGTTTCAGGTTTGAGGAATTTGCTTTTTGAAGGGTTTTTCACACACAGAGTGAAACCAAACCAAACTGTGCCACCCTAACTGTTTGAACCCAGAGTGGACATTTGTATTTCTTGGATTGTTTTTGTTCCTTTTAGTTTAACCCTATGCAAGCAGGAAAGTTATATGTGATATAATTAATGCCCTTCTTTGCCTTTCTTGTACATGATAAGTGCAACCACAGTTCTAACTGTAGTGTGCAACAGTGTATCTCTGTGAAGCCAGCCCTAGTGTTGCAGTACTTATTGTTATGGTACTCAGTTTGGGTTTTTGGTAATGCAGTGTTTAGTAATTGTGTCAACAGTTCTTATTATCCAAGAAATGTGCTGGAGCATCCCGGTGTTCTTCTACCGCTCCTGTGCCCATATCAGAAAGAGAGTTTCAGTTTCAAGGAAGTTGAGTGCACTAACTCTACTATCATTCTGTCAACAACGACCTGCCCCTCCGAAGATACAGGGTGCATGGCTGAACCGGCAAAACGTGGCAGTGTTTTGTCTCTTTCTCTTCCACTCCCCCTTTCCTTTTGGGACACCTGCCAGGGTTTCTGTGTCCACCAGGAAGTGCCGAGAGGAGTTCCAGGAGGTCGGGGGCATAACATCACCCCTGCAGACATCCTGCTTTTCAGGTGAGTGGCCCCGTCTCAACAGATTTTTGATTATGCACAATTTTCAGTTTCACAGGAAACAATAGTAAATATTGCAAGCATATTTCTCTCAGCTTCCACTTGACATAATTGAAAAGGTGCCTATAATGCTGAATAGCCAAAGTGTATTACTGAAAGATCAATTTTTTTTAACCTCCATGTCAAAGTGACCAGATTTTCGAGCGGCTTGCAAAATTGCATCATGTTCCTTATGAAGAATCAACTTTGCATATAAGAATCTAGGCTTGGCACCAGGAACTGAATGCCTCACTGGGACCAATGGGCTCTTTTAATGCAAAAAAAGCAGGCAAGTCTTGAAAAGAGACTGTTTGTGATCCAACGTTCAAGACAGGCCGACATGTCTGCTCCCTCTGCCCCATATGGCATGTGAATGGCACAGATATTGTTCCACCTTGATCTCTCCTTGAGGTCCTCTGCACAGCTCTCCAAAAACAAACTCTCTATAAGAGATCACAAATTTGTTGCTGCCTGTCCAGGGTCCATGGTTGAAGAACCTACAATGTATTTTCAGTTTGAGACCGTATCAGCGAGCTTGCACTGAGCATCACCCAGTAAGCTGACAACCACTGTTACCACATAGATTTTGACCTTGAAAAGATCTATAGTTCACATCATAGCACTGAGAAGGGCATCCAATTTGTCTAATGTGGCCTAGCTGTGTGAGGTCACAGAAATAGACACCTTCGGTGTGGACTATTTTATGTTGTAAGCATTAGCAGATGGTCAGTCTAGTTTCCTTGGTACACACCTTTTTGACCAGCTTAGATGGACATAGTTCACACATTGCCAACTAGTGAAGAAGAGGGGTTCAATCTCTTCTCTGGATTCACAGAGTTCAAGGACACTGGACCATACAGGAGTGCTGCACACAGCTAGAGAGCCATTGTATACAGTGCCCTGTGCATCCCTTCACCAGAGGGAGAAAGACGGTAATGATGGGTCCTATAACCAGCGAATACGTTCCCTTATGCAAGCCACCATGAACCATACCTGCGTGTGCCAGGCTCACAGAAATAAATAAATACATTATGCGTCATGCCTCCAAACACCAACAGTGGGGGTGGGCAGAGAGCACAAAGTTCAGTGCCACACCTGCAGCGCAAGTGTAGACCAGCCAATGCCCAGATGAAGAAACAAGTGTCCAGAAGCAGTACTCATGGTTGAGTTTGTTGGACCATATACCTGAAGTGCAGCAGGAGAGGCAAAAGGTCCAGTTGAAGAGAAGAGTGGGCTGGCTGTCTCACCACACTGATCCCAGTATTGAGGCGGGGGAGCGTTGAGGCAGATGCATGAAGGGGCCACATCTAGCGGTCAGATCCACATGTACATGCAGTTCTGACAGGCACTGGTCTGTCTCCCATACTATGGAAGAAAGGGGGAAAAGGGATAGCACATGAGTGGGGGGAGAACCAGCCTTGTCAACCGGGGTCACAAACCCTTCATGTGAAGGCACAGTGGCTACTGGAAGGAGTCGCCCATACTTCAGGCAAGCCAGAGATAAGCCCCTGAAGAGCCTTACACATCTATCCATGACAGGTTGTAATGACACGTATTTCTTTGAAATGCGACCACCATGGATTGAAACATGGATATAGCCGCTGCCTTTCAGCTGCAAGCTCAGTACTCCCAAGTTCTCTGGAGAGCTGAATAAACGTAAGGAAATTTTGGATGGGTTAATGGTTCACTTTGCCTTTCACCATGGTCAGTTTTCTAACTATTGAGGTAAAGAGGGATATTTAATTGATCTGGCTTGTGTGACTCCCCTAGTGACTGCTATGAATCCTAACTAAGGTAATTATGGAAACTGAAACATTTTGCCACTTTTTAAAAGGATGTTTGAGAGACCTGACTGAGAATACCCTACTGAAGAAGCTCTGTCTGACATTTCCAAAGCAAATTGGGATATCATCACCTGTATTACTAAATTTGTGAGTTGGCTGCAGAGATGACTTGGAAAGAAAGAACCAACATAGAAATGTTGACAGAAGAAAATAAGGATGAGCTTGCACAGTCCCTTAGACCAAATACCTTCAAACAACATATTGGCCCTCATTCTGACCTTGGCGGGCGGCGGAGGCCGCCCGCCAAAGTCCCGCCGTCAGGTTACCGTTCCGCGGTCGAAAGACCGCAGCGGTAATTCTGACTTTCCCGCTGGGCTGGCGGGCGGTCGCCTTCAGACCGCCCGCCAGCCCAGCGGGAAAGAGGCTTCCACGATGAAGCCGGCTCGGAATCGAGCCGGCGGAGTGGAAGCTGTGCGACGGGTGCAGTTGCACCCGTCGCGTATTTCACTGTCTGCACAGCAGACAGTGAAATACATGTAGGGGCCCTCTTACGGGGGCCCCTGCAATGCCCATGCCAGTGGCATGGGCACTGCAGGGGCCCCCAGGGGCCCCGCGACCCCCCCCTACCGCCATCCGGATCCCGGCGGTCGGACCGCCGGGATCTGGATGGCGGTAGGGGGGGTCGGAATCCCCGCGGCGGTGCAGCAAGCTGCGCCGCCGTGGAGGATTCAATGGGGCGGCGGTACACTGGCGGGAGCCCGCCAGTGGTGCCGGTCCGACCGCGGCTTTACCGCCGCGGTCGGAATCCCCATTGGAGCACCGCCGGCCTGTCGGCGGTGCTCCCGCGGTCCTCCGCCCTGGCGGTCTTTGACCGCCAGGGTCAGAATGACCGCCATTGTGTCTTCTCTCTAACATTGTTTATTAGAACGAAGGGCAGAAAGGTGAAAGGCAAGAACATCTAGTCATCTAAAGTCCATGACTGTCTAAACAATCTGCGGGGCTTTAGGAGTCTTAAACTTTTCCTCAGTAAGAGCCAATTCAGGTAGGTGTTAGCAGAGGGCTCTCATCTGAATTGAAAAAAGGTTGCCAAAGAAAACCATGCTTGTGCATGTACTGCAGAGCCTCTGGCCACTTAGTTTGAGACTGTCTTATTAGACCCTCAGACCTTCGGGGAAACATCTTCTCTGAGGGAGACTTTGCAGGTACCAGCAAGATCTCTCACGTTAAGCAGGTTCTGAGTTATCATTTTAAATAATCAATTGAATGAAGGATGCCTTGACATACATGTTCCAGCTCTTTTAGACTGTGGAGCCTCAGCTCTGTATATAGACCAAATTAGGCAAAGAAGTTGTCTATACCTGTGGTGGAGGAGGCTGTTCCTGACAAGCACACACCGTTAATGGCTCACCTTTAACAACAGGTTTGTTCGTCAACATGACATCTCTCTTGACTATGGCTATGGGTTTACATAAAGAAATGTTATCATTTCACATGATTTTATCTCCAAACTATGTCATTATACTGGGGTTACTTTGGTTGATAAGGTATAATACTTATAATAATTGATTTACTCATATAAGCCCTGTGTCCTTTTACGTTTTGCCAAGGGAACTGCTATTCCTCTGGAGTATACTGTATCTTGTTGATGTAGTCGAGTTTTTGTCAGAATTAAAGTGACACAATTCTAATAATAATTGAGTATATTTATAAGTAAATAAAATACGGCCGGGAGTACAGCACAGTTCTGTAACTGAAGCCACACTCAACTCAACTCTTACAAACAGCGTTTTTTATACACTTGGAGGGCACCCAAGTTCCACCTCCTTCATACCTTTAAAATTAACAAAAGACCATAATTATTTAAACAATATCAGACTGCCTGTTACAAAAATACAGTTATAACAGATATAATACATATATCTTTCTACATACACAGTAACTTTCGATCCTACCCTTTGAACTCTATCAATATGTCCTCCCTCCACGTCTACCACCCTTTGAGGTTTTACGGTCTGCCCCCCACTTACTGCTTACCTTGGAACACAAACATCTAGTGCTGTGTCTCCCTTTCAGCATGTCATGATTTACCACTTTTCCTAACCCTGGTATCAGAAAGTGGCTCAGACTTTCCTTTGTGTATGCGTCCTTCTAAATTATCTATGGCATGCGAAGTCGGACTGCGACTGCTTTTACCCTGCAACTGGCCTCTCTCCTCATTCTCCTTTCTGTCCCTGCATCCCTGTGTGACCGTTATATTCAAACTGAGGCCTGTACTTTTCATGTATCATGTACACTTCTGTACATTTGTTTTCTATGTTGTGTGTTGACTAGAGTAGGTCTTCTGTCGTTTTCTTGAGGCCTATTACATTGAGCAGCCTATGATTTCCAAAGGCTGCCCTTCCACAGTTGCATTTAGTTAATGTCTGAACATTACAATTTATTGATGTTTCTCTGAAACCAACGGCATTGAAACTTCCTCCTCACAGGATGTTTGACTGTTCTATCTCTACTATTCAAGATACTGTCATACCTTATGGCAGAGTGTACTCTATATCCAAAAATGAAAAGGTAGTAATAAAACACTATCTCAAAGAAACTTTGCAGATTGGCCTGATTGCCAAATCAATGTCCCCAGCTGGAGCTTCACTATTTTTTGCCAAAGAAATCAGGAGACTAAAGACCTTCTATTGATTACCAAGAACTAAATAAAGTCACTGTTAAAGATTCTTTCAAAAATTAAGCACTGCACCCTCCCCTGATTAAGGGATAGTCAGAGGGGAGTTCCTGCCGAGACATTGTGATGCTATTAATGGTGTTTGACCAATGACTTTGTGTTTCACCACTGCGCATATTAGTTGCTCAATGTTCACCAGTAGCACATTGTATGTTTTGTTCAGTTTAGCCGCCTATTGGCTTTGACATGGGATTAGCCATTACATTCTGTATTCTGTCTATTGGCTTTGACATGCTGTATTCAGTTTAGCTGCCTATTGGCTTTGACATGGCATTAGTCATTACATTCTGTATTCTGCCTATTGGCTTTGACCTGCTCTATTCAGTTTAGCTGCCTATTGGCTTTGACATGATATTAGACATTACATTTTGTATTCAGCTCAGCTGCCTATTGGCTTTGACATGATATTAGACATTACATTTTGTATTCAGCTCAGCTGCCTATTGGCTTTTACATGACATTAGACATTACATTTGATATTTAGGTTAGCTGCCTATTGGCTTTGACGTGGAGTTAGACATTGCAGTTGAAACATCACAGATGTCTGTATTCTTCCAAGCTGTGTTTTTCCACAAGATGAACCAAGCTGTTTTCTTCACACCAGACTAGACCTGATAAGAGAGAGTACATTTGGTGTTTTCCTTTCTGCTCAGCCTTGGGAATAGGAGAAGTCTAGGAGATCTGGCCAGTCTCCAAAGGCTTGCATAGTTTTCCCGAGTCTGAGAGGAGGGGGCACGCTTTTGTAAGGATGACTCTGGGCTACAGTGAGTTAGATTTGAATCTGCTTGACTTCAGGCTGGAGCTAGACGTCAGTTGCCAGTCTCCCGTGTGGGTGGATAATCTCTTTCTCGCAGTTGACCGGAGTCATCAACTTGCAGACCCCAAAAAGATGAAGCTGAAGATAGGTCCTACTTGCTCATACGGTGATGAATTTTGACTTTTATGCTTTGCTACTATAATCATATATATATATATATATATATTTGCTGTGTACATTGCAACTGAGAAGTACCGTGATATATTTTGTTTTCTTGCTGCGACTACTTTGTGCTTGAAATCTACTAATTCGTCTCTCAAGAACTTGTGGGTGGGGAGAATTAACAAAAATAAAGGTCTTCTTTGAACTCAGAAGTGCATTCCAGAGAGGTTCTGTAAGCTCTGATAAGAGATATGTAGGAAAGCAGAACAATATATCTATCCCTAATCTCTGAAAGACTTTGTTCATTTACATATATATTGGGTAGGTGCATTTATGTGTGGCCTAAGTGGTTTGTTTGCCTGACACAACAAGCAATAATGTTATTGTGATATATATACATGTTTATAAATTACTCATATTCTAAATTCCACACTGGGAGGTCCCTAATAAATGCATACAGTAGGAGGTCTAATACGAAATATGAGTCTGTTACTATTGCAGGGAATTCACATGACTGTTGCCCATGGTTCCACTGAAATATTGCAGCAACTTCAATATATTCACTTTCCGGCCACAAGGTGACACCAGTGTCACACATGAGAAAAACAAAATGTATTGGCCTTCAAAGGGATACTTTACTCTTGGAAAGACAACTGCAACAGGTTTTGTAGATTTCAAAATAAACTCTTTTATTCTAATTATGCGAAGATCCTGTTCACATCTATCTGAAAGGTAGTTAAATATATTTGTATGTAGAGTAGCTGATAATTCTCCTTCTATTTGTATACCTTCAATATATGTGTGTGTAAGTCCCAGTCTATACTATTTGATAATTCATCTAGCCTCCAATCTTGAGGCTCTATAGTTTCATAATGGGGATAATAGTTAGTAGTGTCAATATTTGTTTTGGGGTTCATGACGCTACTACACTACTTTTAACTTGGAGGATAATGTCCTTGCATTAGTTCTTTGAATAATTGTTTATAATTGTCTAACAGGCTTTTCTCTTATGTCAGTGTAGGTTGTTTTTAGGCCTAGGGGTGATATACTATAAATACCTAGGCATTCATAAACTTCTGACTTAAAAAATGATTCTATGGTATTGATATTGCTGATCTACTAAGGTCAGTTCTGTTGCAGAGGGCAACAGCCTGACCGTTATAAAAATGAATAATTATTCAGGAATGTGGAATTAATTATTTGAATTTTTTGGGACATTACTTCACTTTTGAGTATACTGTTATAACTTAACCTTCATAAGAATAGGAGGTCTGATACTTATTCCTAAATTATACACTAAATAACATAAACTTATATATTGACATTATTATGTGGCCACATTTCTATCTATACATGCATATACATACACAGTAATTCTCAATTTCATACTAGGGCAAACAAAATACTACTGGTCACTTCCCTCTGGATTCATAGAGGGGACAACTTTTCACTATTTGCAACTATAAATTGTGACTTCCAGACTTAAGGTCTGGGTTAGGTTGACATGAGTGTTCTTTGGAACATACTGTACACTAATTGCTCAGCCCCAAGTCCACCACTACTCCTGACCACTTTTGACTTACTTAGTCAAGCTCCCTGTATCTTCCGGACTTACCACCGGGATCCCTTAATATTATCTCAATTCATACACAAGGCGAGGCATAACTGTGAGTCCTCGACTGTACTGCCTTTTTACGCATTTGCCATTTCATTGTTGTTGTATTTTTAATGTATTTTTAGATCTGTTTTTAGCACTTTGCACGCGTCTAAATTGTTTTTTCCTTCGAGGTCGGGTTCGGGCCTGTTAGAGCCCGCCCGTCCTCCATTATCATGCCATTTTTGTGTATTAGGTAACAGGTTAGCAGTCTAGTGCTGCCTGTCACGTGGGGGGCGTATGTAGAGGGAAGGGGCCATAACTCGGGGGATGAAGCGGGCGCGCAGCGAGGCATAACTGTGAGTCCTCGACTGCACTGCCTTTTTACGTATTTGCCACTTCATTGTTATTGTATTTTAATGTATGTTTAGATCTGTTTTTAGCACTTTGCACTTTGCTCGCGTCTAATTTGTTTTTTCCTTCGAGGTCGGGTTCGGGCCTGTTAGAGCCCACCCGTCCTCCATTATCGTGCCATTTTTGTGTATTAGGTAACAGGTTAGCAGTCTAGTGCTGCCTGTCACGTGGGGGGCGTGTGTAGAGGGAAGGAGCCAAAACTCAGGCATGAAGCGGGCGCGCAGCGGACACGCGCAGCGTGCGCGCCGCTGGCGCGCCGATGGCGCACCAAAGGCACGCCTAAGGCAAGCCCGTCTGCGCCCGTCTGCGCATGGTCAAGGACGGGGGCCAGGGGGTCTGCTCGGGGCACGAGAATCCCTAGGCGGATTTGTTACTCAGGACCCGCGCTTCGGGCTCTGGCTCCAGCTAATCTGTGTAAATACGTGCTTCTGCCATATTCAGGGCAGATTTTTTAGAGGGCTTGTAGGGATTGTGGTTGGGCCCCGGCGATCCCCCAGTCAGTCTTGACACTAGAAGAATCTGTTTTGGTTCTCCCCAAGAGGCTGGAGGTAATCAAACCTGTTGTTTACACATTGAAAAATGCACGGTCACTGGTAAAACATAAGACCGAAATTGCGGAAATGATTATCTCAAATAAAGTGGACTGCCTTTTTATAACTGAATCATGGGCCAAGGCAGATTCTAATCCAGATTTTATCGAAGCCTCTCCTAGTGGTTATTCCTTCTTCAGACTGGATAGGCCAGCAGGCATGGGAGGAGGGCTGGCCATTATTTGCAGGTCTACTCTGTCCTGCCAGTGGGAACCAGCCAATTCTCCTCATAAGTCTTGTGAGGGTTTGTATTTTAAAATTCGCCAGAATAATTACACTCTGATTGAGGGTCCTTTGATATATAGACCTCCAGGCTCTGCTGCTTTGTTTTTGCTAGATTGGCCCTTTCTTATTGAACCAGTGATTGCAGCATCTAATTGTATTATTCTGAGGGATTTTAATCTACACTTTGATAATGTTCAGCTTCCCTATGTCAGAGAGCTGGTGAATCTTATGGCTTTGTTTGATTGGATTCTTTCAGTCACCTTGGCAACTCATCAGTCAGGGCATATCCTTGATGGGATTTTTGCTCACCCAGAGGATTTGGTGACTGTGTCCAATATTCCCTTGGCTTGGACTGATCACCACCTACTCTTGTTTAAAAGTACGAAGGGGTCCCCTAACCAACAGATAAAATCAGGTAATAAATCATTGAGATTATGGAATAAAATCACAGAGACTCAGCTGGGCCCGGCAGTAAAGGAAGGTTGGGAGGCTGTAGGGAATCCTCATTTGCCTGCTCTGGAAGTTTTTAATTCAGGTTTAGCCCTTGCCATGGATAAATTGGCCCCGGCGCTACTAAAGCCGGAGGGCAGATCTAAGAAAACTAGTTGGCCCTGGTTTAAAAGTTATTTAAAGGTGCTCCAGAGGAAGTACCGTCAACAAGAAAGACGATGGAAGCTTTACCCTAATGAAACAGAGAAGGAGAAATTAAGAATCGTTTTAAAACTATACAAGGCAGCCTGTTTTGAGGCTAAATCAGCTTTTTTTTCTACTAAGATAAAAAATGCACCTAATGCGCCTAAAGAGCTATTTAAGGTAGTTCGCTCGCTTATCACGCCTCCTGTTCCCCCGACCACCTCTCCGAACTCTCAGGCAACTTGCAATCAAATTGCAGAGTTTATTTAAACTAAAATTCGACAAATACATGTAGATTTCCCCTTGATGGATCCTTGGATAACCCCCCTGGATTCGCCAAATCAGGATACCCTGCTGCTTACATGCTTCCCCCTGTTGCTGCCGGACAGGATTAAAGAAATCCTTATGGGGATTAAATGGGTTCACCTATGGATCCCTGTCCACCCAGCATTTTTCAGATGATTCCTGATTTGGTGGCTCCGAAATTAGCCACCATTTTTAGGGATGTGCTATCCTCAGGGGTCCACCCTTCTTTATGGAAGCAGGCCACCGTTATTCCCCTCAAAGAGAAGGCCGATCAAACTGCCTTTGATTTAAGCAATCTGCGACCTATTTCCTTGCTACCGACATTGGCTAAGATATTTGAAAAACATATTAATTATGAACTGTCCATGTTTCTTAACCAGGCTGGAGGCTTTGATCAGTCTCAACATGGTCTCAGAAGGGCTCATAGCACGGAATCAGCGTTACTAACAACATCTGACTCCATCCGGAAACTTCTGGATGAGGGGCATGGTGCAGTTCTTGTGCTATTGGATCTTTCTGCGGCATTCGATACCATTTCGCCTGATATCTTGATCTCTCGCCTTTATAATGCTGGAATAAGACATGCAGCGCTTAAAATCCTGGAGTCCTTTTTAAGTGACAGATCTAACATTGTTAGCTGGGAGGGTTTTAAAGCACCGGCTTTCCATCTGCCATGTGGGGTACCCCAGGGCTCGGCGTTGAGTCCTATGCTTTTTAATGTCTATGTGGCCCCCCTGGCAAGACTTATTCGATCATATGGTTTACTCCATCCTCCTATGCGGATGACACTCAGCTTATCATTCCAGTGTCTAGGAGCAACTGGGAGGAAGTGGCAGAGCAGTTTAATAGCTGCATGCAGGATATTAATCAGTGGATGAGACAGAATTGGCTTAAGCTTAATACCAACAAGACGTAGATTGTCTTGTATGGCTGCAGTAAGGATCTGTGGAGTCTGCGATGGTGGCCGGATGAATGTGGGCAATTACCGGTCCCGTGCGGAGCTACTAGAAATCTTGGAGTGATCCTTGATGAATCATTAAGCTTTAAACCGCAGGTTAATGCCTTAGTTAAGTCTTGCTATTGGACCCTGAAAATCCTGAGGAAAATCTTACCGTTCTTGAAGCAGGAGGAAAGAGTCACGGTTATGTTAGAACTGATCATGTCCAGAGTGGTTTATTGCAACTCGCTGTTGTTGGATATTGATGAGTGCACTTTGAGGAAACTGCAACTAATTCAGAATAATGCAGCTCGTATGATTTTGGCACTTCCACGTTTAGCGTCGGCTTCCCTCAGCCTAAAGTGTCTTCACTGGCTTCCGGTGAGCAAGAGGATTATTTTTAAATCTCTCTGCCTTACCTTTAAAGCACTATATGCGGATGGTGCGGACCACCTGGTTGACAGACTCAGGTGGTATCGTCCAGGACGCGTCCTAAGATCGGAGAAGTCTTTCCTGATCCAGGTCTGTAGAACGCGTAGAGTTAGGTGGGGAGATAAAGCGTTCAAAGTGGCGGCTGCCAGATATTGGAATGGTTTACCGCTTGATATCAGGAAAGAACAGAATTTCTCGATTTTTAGGAAGAGGGTGAAAACCTGGCTGTTTCCACGGTAGGGCTATAGGCTTTCTGTCGTCCTCTTATCTTTTATGTCCTCAAGCACTTCGATGCTAAGGCCGGAACGCGCTATATAAATGCCCATATACAGGGAGTGCAGAATTATTAGGCAAATGAGTATTTTGACCACATCATCCTCTTTATGCATGTTGTCTTACTCCAAGCTGTATAGGCTCGAAAGCCTACTACCAATTAAGCATATTGGGTGATGTGCATCTCTGTAATGAGAAGGGGTGTGGTCTAATGACATCAACACCCTATATCAGGTGTGCATAATTATTAGGCAACTTCCTTTCCTTTGGCAAAATGGGTCAAAAGAAGGACTTGACAGGCTCAGAAAAGTCAAAAATAGTGAGATATCTTGCAGAGGGATGCAGCACTCTTAAAATTGCAAAGCTTCTGAAGCGTGATCATCGAACAATCAAGCGTTTCATTCAAAATAGTCAACAGGGTCGCAAGAAGCGTGTGGAAAAACCAAGGTGCAAAATTACTGCCCATGAACTGAGAAAAGTCAAGCGTGCAGCTGCCACGATGCCACTTGCCACCAGTTTGGCCATATTTCAGAGCTGCAACATCACTGGAGTGCCCAAAAGCACAAGGTGTGCAATACTCAGAGACATGGCCAAGGTAAGAAAGGCTGAAAGACGACCACCACTGAACAAGACACACAAGCTGAAACGTCAAGACTGGGCCAAGAAATATCTCAAGACTGATTTTTCTAAAGTTTTATGGACTGATGAAATGAGAGTGAGTCTTGATGGGCCAGATGGATGGGCCCGTGGCTGGATTGGTAAAGGGCAGAGAGCTCCAGTCCGACTCAGATGCCAGCAAGGTGGAGGTGGAGTACTGGTTTGGGCTGGTATCATCAAAGAAGAGCTTGTGGGGCCTTTTCGGGTTGAGGATGGAGTCAAGCTCAACTCCCAGTCCTACTGCCAGTTCCTGGAAGACACCTTCTTCAAGCAGTGGTACAGGAAGAAGTCTGCATCCTTCAAGAAAAACATGATTTTCATGCAGGACAATGCTCCATCACACGCGTCCAAGTACTCCACAGCGTGGCTGGCAAGAAAGGGTATAAAAGAAGGAAATCTAATGACATGGCCTCCTTGTTCACCTGATCTGAACCCCATTGAGAACCTGTGGTCCATCATCAAATGTGAGATTTACAAGGAGGGAAAACAGTACACCTCTCTGAACAGTGTCTGGGAGGCTGTGGTTGCTGCTGCACGCAATGTTGATGGTGAACAGATCAAAACACTGACAGAATCCATGGATGGCAGGCTTTTGAGTGTCCTTGCAAAGAAAGGTGGCTATATTGGTCACTGATTTGTTTTTGTTTTGTTTTTGAATGTCAGAAATGTATATTTGTGAATGTTGAGATGTTATATTGGTTTCACTGGTAATAATAAATAATTGAAATGGGTATATATTTTTTTTTGTTAAGTTGCCTAATAATTATGCACAGTGATAGTCACCTGCACACACAGATATCCCCCTAACATAGCTAAAACTAAAAACAAACTAAAAACTACTTCCAAAAATATTCAGCTTTGATATTAATGAGTTTTTTGGGTTCATTGAGAACATGGTTGTTGTTCAATAATAAAATTAATCCTCAAAAATACAACCTGCCTAATAATTCTGCACTCCCTGTACATACATACATACATACAATCTTGCATGCAAACACAAAAATTACATACATTACAGTGTCAAAATTGTAAATGTCTTTATAAAATAAAAGGAACAGACCTCGTACTTTGTCCACTTCACTACCTTCCACTGAGACCCATCTGTCCCCACGAAATCAGAGATTTTTACAAAAATGTTGGCATCTCCCTTACCTCTTTGAAAAGTGTGCAAATCACCTCGTGGAGACAGGCAGGGCCCCCAGCCCAGCAGTTGGTGAGATCAAAGTAGAGCTCCTGGCTTAGCTGGCCAATATGTTAGAGGGAAATCTGTTAATAAAATAAGACAGATCAATTTGACACAATAATATAGGTTTAATCGATTTTCAGCTGGGAACAACAGGCAGTCTCAACATAGAGGACATGACTGAAGTTCAAAGTTCTGGTTCAAACACCAGTAGCATTTATACTGTAAAAACCACAAAAAAAACTGTGGTCAAGAGTTCACCATTGACGTAAGCAACTACAAGCAGTACAGATAAGATAATGAGGTGCCTCTGGAAAAAAGCACTTGTACTTGTTGGCCTCATGGGTGGGTAAGTTACACTGACGTCATTCACCATATCTATCTTTCTGCACAACAAGAGATTATGGGGGTCATTACGACCTCGGCGGTCTTTTTGCAAGACCGCCGAGGGACCGCTGTGCGGAAGACCGCCTGTGCAGGCGTCGTTATTCCGACGGAGAGGCGCCAACAGCCATACTTGCGGGCGGCGGGGAAGTGGAGGTTGCTCCACCTCCACCGCCATGCCAACAGAACACCGCCCAGCGAATCACGTCCTGTGATTCGCCGTGGCGGTGTTCTGTTGGCGGTGTGGTGTCGGCGGAGCTGCCCCCATGGCTCCCGTCCCCTCCTGGAGGATCGACGGACCAGGTAAGTCGATCGTCCGTTAGGGGAGAGGGTGGGGGGGTTGTGTGTTGTGTGCGTGCATGGGGGTGTGCGTATGTGTATGTAGAGGGGGTGTGTGAGTGCGTGTATGCTTGCGGCGGTGTTGTGTGTATGGGAATGTGTGCGTGTATGGCTGTGGGTATGTCTGTATGGATGTGTGCGTGTATGTTTGAATGTGGGTGTGCGTGTCTGACTGTGTGTGTGGATGTTGGCATGTATGTCGGGTGTGTGCGTGTGTGTGTTGGTGGTGCCTGAATGCGTGTTGGGTGTGTGTGAGTAATGTTATATTGGGGGTCGGGGTGGGGAGGGGGGCCCTGCCACCTTTGGGGGGTGGCAAGGGTGGTGGGGGGTGTAGGGGAGGGAGTCGGGATGGGGGAGGGGGAGAGACCCCTATCAGTGCCAGGGAAGGAATTCCCTGGCACCGATAGTGCTTACCGTCCTGGATTTCATGGCGGTTCAAACCGCTGGAAATCCACGGCGGTAAGCCGGGTCCAAATACCGCCGGCGGTATACTGACGGCCGCCGGGCTGGAGACCCAGGTCTCTAGCCCGGCAGTCGTCTCTGCCCTGGCGTGCGGGACGGAGAACCGCCATGGTCATAATTCACCAAGGTAAGACCGCCAGCCTGTTGGCGGTCTTACCGCCGGTTCTCCGCCATCCGCCAGGGTTGTAATGACCCCCTATATGTTGCGTGCTGCTCATGGTAGCCCTGCCTTGCAAATACTTATCTGACCCTTACACAGTTCCCCTTACCACGATATGAATGACTTGCGGTTTTTAGGACCCCTGTGCTAAGGAAGGATACACCCTTTTGTTCCACCCTGTTCGTGCTAAGTGAACATTTTGAAAGCAACAGTTGGTGCAGCTTTAAAGAAAAACTCTCATTCTAATGTGGCTTGGGCCTCTTGTGTGTTTCAGCACAGCTAACTTAACAATGCAGCATGTGTATAAGTTTCCTAAGTAATAAGTGTTTGTTTGTCCTAATATGACCTGCCTTTTCTATTGAACCCACAGTCTGTCTATTTTTTAACATGTCATGTATTAAGCCTTTCACTACTTACATTGGTTTACAACTATCTCTAGCCTAAAATGTTTGTATTTGGATTTGGGAACTTCTGTTTGTTTGTATGTGATGTATTCCTATTATTTCTACATCACGAATGAGGAGATAACTAATGATAATGCAAGGGGAGGTGAATCAAGTGCAAGTGTGAGGAATGCAAAGATGGTGGAAGGAGTGAAAACAAGGAAACCTCCCAAGTGGCTTAAGGGCTATATGTGTGAGGAAATTGTGAACCTTGACAAAAAAAGATTATACAGCATTATTATTCATCATAGAGTTTTAAAGCATAGATAAGTATAGGAATGATCATTGTTGTAACGTAAGTTATAGTAATTATATTTATTGTAGTGTAAGTTTTAGTTTTATCTTGCATACAATGTTATTATTGCCTGATATTTGCTTTATATATTCAAAAGGAGGGGGGGGTGTTGAATAGAATAATACATATGTCATGAGATGTGTCATTAGGTTCTATAGGATGTCAGTGGCGGCTCGCGGCACGGTAAAGGGGCAGCATGTGGCATGGGGGCAGGAAGGATGACAAAACATAGCAAAACATTTTTTTTTAAACGTACCTGACTCCCGGCCGCCACACCGCTCTTCTGGCTTCACTTGCAGGCACCGGCTCCCAGCCTGTCCTGTGGCCAATCCTAACGCTGCTCTCATGCTGCTGTCAGCATGAAAGCAGTGTTAGGATTGGCCAGAGCACCCTGCCTTTGCGATCGCAGGTAGACTGAGAGCCTGGGCCTGCTGTCTCCAACCCGGCATGACATGGATGGAGGAGGAGTGCAGTGCGCAAGTGTGTTTGGTCAGCTGTCACAAATGCGCACAGGGTTCTCTCTGGCCCAGCAACACGGTTGCTGGGCTGGAGACTGCCTGCACAGTCTTCCAGTCTGCCTGGGAGCGCCCTGGCCGGGCACTCCCAGCCAATCCTGATGCTGCTTTGAGCAGAGTCAGGATTGGACACAGAGCAGGCTGGGAACCTGTGCCTGCCTGCAGCCTGAGACGGAGAAACAGAGCGGAGCGGCGTGGGATAAAAAGGTACATTTATTTTTTATTTATTTTTTATTTTTGTGCCCCACCCTTCCCGCCATGTGCCACCCTGCCCCTTTTCCCTCCTGCGAGCTGCGACTGGTTTCAGAACAGAAGCATTTTCAATATTTTATACAGCTAAGCCACTGTTGTTGCTTATTTATGTTATGCAACTAACAACCATAGACAAAGCCAACAGACCTGGCTTGTTGTACAGAAAGAAGCAGCAAAATACCAGTCGGGTGGCACTCTAGGCTAAGCACAGATTTTTAGCTCACGTGTTTTAAGCCACGCCCTTCATTACATCGGCCGCGCCCTTTCGAGAGCAACCCCCCCCACCCCGCCCCGTTTTTCCATCTCACTTAAAGCCCTTCACACATTGCTGCGTTGTTCGTTAACACAACATACATGAATTTACACTAAAATCCACTTCTTAAAACTAAACTTGAACATCTCCATAGGAGAAGGGTCACCTTCGCTCTGGATGAACACCAGATGGTCGCGCCCAAAGTACAGTCTTGCAACCGATGGTTCCACTGAAAAGGATGCAGAACAAGAGCGCAGGTCAGCTTCTGCCAGCTACTGTGGCATTTCAAGCATGTCTCAAACACAGAGCGTTATGGCATACGCTTGGGGTAACCAGAAGTCTTCTATTTGCCGCAGCAACCCCGCATTTCAGTGGTCTGTCCCGGCAAATGTTTGTAAAAATACCATGTTCCTACATTCAAAGAGGGCTAGCTTAGTACAGAGTTAAGACATTTCTTCACGCAAATGTACGCGTCCAAGGATTTAGCAGTAAGCATGAGAAGTAATTTAAGACGTTGAGGCGTAATTTCCGATTGTCCCTGTAGGTGGCAGTGTTTGCACAGGTTGGAAGTAAATAGAGCCGCAGCAACCAGGAGTGTGTAAATCAATAGTTCTCGATTCAGGGGCGATAAAGAGTAGACAAACTGCACATGGGCAGTGTGAGTGACGAAGCCTGTATCACAGTGTTTTTCAACCTTTTTTGGGCAAAGGCACACTTGTTTCATGAAAAAAATCACGAGGCACACCACCATTAGAAAATGTTAAAACATTTAACTCTGTGCCTATATTGACTATATATAAAGTAATTCTCTTGAATAGGAATCAAATAAACACAAAGAAAGTATTTTATAATTACTTTATTATGAAATAGTAAGTAAACAGAAATATGAAAAATTATAAAATACTTTATTCAGTGCGCAACCTGGGCCTGTTTGGCTGAACACAAAGCTGATATTCTGGCTGGAATCGAAGAAAGACACACACGTAGCTCTTCGTCAACAGCTCTCAGTCTCTCTCTGTATTTAGTTTTTATAGCAATCATGCTTGAAAAGCTCATCTCACACAGATATGTAGTGGAAAATGGGAGCAATGTCAAAATAGCTTTGTTTGCCAGAAGGGGGAACTCCTTGGCAGTATCCAACCAAAAACTGTCCAAAGGTAGATCAGCAAATCTTAGCATGAAACCACGATTTTGTCTCAGTTCAGTTAGTTCCTCCTGCTCCTGTAAAGTCATGTCCTTTCCACCAACTGATGCTGAGCTATAAGGGTCCCTAACCCAGTCAAGGCATTCAGTGGAGCCTGAAGAGAAATAAAATGACAACTTCTCCTCGAGAGTTTTTAAATGTTTAACTATTATCTCACACAGTGCAGCAGTGTGAACACCTTGCCATTGCTTGGTGAGTGTGAACATTTCAAGATTGCCACTTTCCACGTGTTGATGCCAGAGTTGCACCTTTGAACGGAATCCATTTATTTTATCTGTACTTGTAAGCAGGTTTTCATTTCGGCCTTGCATTCGTGTGTTCAGTTCATTCAGATGATGAAATATATCTGCCAGGTATGCCAGCCTTGCACACCACTCATCACTTGCAAGCAGCTTTGCGTAATCTGACCTCTCATTTGTCAGAAACACTTTAAGTTCCTCCTGCAGCTCATACACACGAACCAAGACCTTGCCACGCGACAACCACCGGACCTCCGTATGAAACAGCAAGGTTTTATGCTTCGCTCCCATCTCCTCACACAAAGCTGCAAATATGCGAGTTTTCACGGGTCGTGACTTTACAAAGTTTACCATGCGCACAACATCATCCAACACATGAACTAGGTCTGCTGGTAAAGTCTTGGCTTCGAGGGCCTCACGGTGTAAAAAACAATGCGTAACAATAACATCTGGATTTCTTTCCTTCACTCTGCTTACAAAGCCTTTGGTGCGCCCGACCATGGCTGCAGCTCCATCGGTGCAGACACTTGTGCAGTTTTCCCACTTAAGTCCTCCTTGTTCAAGGTATTCTGATGTGACCCGAAAAATTTCTTCTCCTGTTGTTTTTTCTGGCAATGCCTTGCAAAAAAAGAAGTTTTCTCTAATTGCATCACCATCAACAAAACGCACATTGGCCAAGAGTTGAGCATGTCCACTGATATCAGTAGACTCGTCAAGTTGCAATGCAAATTTCTCACTGATACGGATCTTTTCCAAATCCACACTTTCGATGTCTGCAGACATGTCATTAATACGTCTGGAAATTGTGTTGTCTGAGAGAGGGACTTTGGCTATTTCCTTAGCTGCTTCAGGTCCGAGCATCTCCTCTACAATAGCTTTGCAGGCGGGAAGTATTAATGTCTCTGCCACAGTGTGCGACTTTTTTGACTTGGCTATAAGTTCAGCAACTTGATAGCTAGCTTTAAGAGCTCTTTCATTTACCTTTGTGGTTTTTCTCATGAAAGTTGCCTCTTTCTCCGTGTTTTCACGCAGGCGAACAAAATAGTCTGCATTCTTGTTTTGAAGCGAAGGGTGTTTCGTTTGGAGATGGCGTTTAAGTTTGCTTGGGACCATAGCACTGTTAGCTAGCTTTTCACCATACACCACGCACAGTGGAGTTGGTTTGTTTGCATCTCCGGTGAAAGTAAATCCAAATGAAATATAGCTTTCGCTATATTGCCTTGTGCCAGAGAATTTGCTTGAGCTAACCATCTTTGCTTTCTTTTGATCCCCACTCATACTTGGGCTCTCATCTGGCTCCAAATTTTGTTCAGAGTCCAGTTCTTTCCTTTTCAAAAACTTGTCCATCACTGCAGTATCTCACTGTCACTCAGTACTTACTACGCTTGTCTCCTCCAGATAGCCGCTGTCCGTCACACTCAGCACTCTTCTGCGCATGTCTCCATCCAGATCCATCAGTCAGCGCTCTTCTGCTCTTCTGCTCATGTTTCCTCCAAATCCAGATCCATTGGCGCTCTTCTGCTCATCGGCGATCTATTGCGATGTCTCCTCCTGTCCTCCTCCTGTTAGTGTAACAGTGACACCGGAGCTATTTATAGTCCTTAACATCAGTGGTGGGATTCAAAAATTTTAGTAACCAGTTCCGACATTCAAGCATGGTTTAATATTTTTTTCTTTAATGGCAAACAAAAACGTTGCGGACCGTTCTCTGCTCAGCGGGGATCGATCCGCTGATCCCCGCTGAGCCGGCGGATGACAGCTCTGTCTCCGCAGCTGACATCCGCTGCTCCATAGCGCTGAATAGGGCATCCAATCAGATCTGACAGGCGGATCTGATCGGAACGCCCGTGTGCAAGAGGCGAGCCCTTACTTTCATTCGATCAATAATAAGTACTGAATAATAAACTTTCCAAACTACTGTATAATAAAAATCATAGTAATAGTCAGAAAAAATCACAATGGTTTGTAAAGTGTTATTGCTATTTTTTTTTTTTTTTTTTTTCATCTTAAATTGTCTCACAATATTATATGAATGAATGCGTGGTGGTGGGGACAAGGTGCCTTCCAAGGGGGAGGCTGCACAGAGAGCATGTGGTGGCAGCATACCCCCTCCTTCTGAATCATACCCAGGCCACATCCCTTTTAACACTGCGAGGGTACCTTTCAAAATGAAGCCCCCCCCCCCCCTCTTTGTAAGGCAACTTGTTCCCAGGTTGAGGAGACAAAGATTTAATTTCTACATCTTGCTCCCAGAACGGATCATGTGACTCACTGGCATGTGCCGGGGGCCTATTAGAGTGGAAGCCCCTTTATAGTAATAGGCATTGCACAGGTGATGGTACAGGCATGGCACAGGTGATGGTATAGGCATGGCACAGATGGTACAGGTATGGCACAGGTGATGGTATAGGCATGGCACAGATGGTATAGGCATGGCACAGGTGATGGAATAGGCATGGCACAGATGATGGTATAGGCATGGCACAAGTGATGGAACAGGCATGGCACAGGTGATGGTACAGGCATGGCACAAGTGATGGAATAGGCATGGCACAGGTGATGGTATAGGCATGGCACAGATGCTACAGGCATGACACAGGTGATGGTATAGGCATGGCACAGATGGTATAGGCATGGCACAGGTGATGGAATAGGCATGGCACAGATGATGGAGTAGTATGGTAAGTATGGATATTTATTTAAATCTGTGCGAATATAGAATATTATAAGGTTTGTCTTGCGGGCTGGGGTGGTTCGGTTCTTTTGTTAACTTCGTCTTCTCCTGATTATTCCTTAGGTTGGAGGCTCTGGTGGGCTCTGGTGGCTCCAGTATTACCGGCAAGAAAAACAGAAATAATACCAAGGTAAGTGACGGGGTATCTCTGGGGTTTCTATTACCGTAGAAGAGGGGAAGGGGTTGTGGGGTGACAGGTATATAGTGGAGTTACCCGGTCCAAGCAATAACGGGTAATGGTGAGGGGTCTCTAATAGCCGTCAAATGACTCTCAGGGAGGGAGATGTAAGGTAACTCACACACGTCATGAAAGGCCTGTCAGTCTCCAATAATGGTTCTCCACATCTAGGACATGAAGTGTGCTTTCTGTGGCTATCTAGATTGAAGTAGGGACCTGCTTTGATCAGAGCCGCTATTTAAACTGTGTGGACTCTATCATAGCAAAACTGTACTTATTATGTGTACCGAACCACAATATTTTGGTTCTCGATATTTAGGCCTCAAATGTTTTGCCCCACAATATTTCAACATACAGTCGTCTGGATGGAGCCCAGTCTCCATCTACTGTCAATGCACACGCCAGAAGGATTAAGATAGCATGGTGTTTTTAACACTAACGGCGCAGTTTCAAGGGTCAAGTATCAGGTTTTGGAGACTGAGTTCAATCTGAAACCTCAGAGACGCTGGTTTAGAAGCATCTGGTTACGTAGACATCAAATTGGTTCAGCACCTCTGCACCAAGTTTATGCAGCATCGGGGTCCCTGGAAGCCGCACACTGTGACTAGACACTAGACCACAGATATGTGTAACCTTCCATCACCTGTAATACCATTTCTTTCACAATGCACAATACAAAGGTGTGACAGGCTTGGGCACAGAGACACTAAAATGGTTGCTGAAAGGAGAACTTCCCCAGACAGGAGCATCCCGTAGAACACAGACCCAAGCAGAGCATCCCATACAGAAACAGACTAGTGGGAAAAGCCCCAAGGGTTCTTGCCTCAGACAAAACCAGCAAAATAATGGCCGCGACATACGACTTCGGCTGTTCCTCCTTGGTAAATGCTAGACAATGTCTGACTTCGGTTGGGTATACATATTTCCCTAAAACTTCACACATGCTTCGAAACCAGATTTACATGGGGGAAGTTATAGTAACATTCAGGGAGGTCAACAACTGGGCAGTGATTACATGGAACATTGAAGCTATTCTTCAACATAATGATTCCTTAATCATCTTTAAAACAATACTGCCTCAACCACAAGCAGGACCAGCTGTACCATTAGTTGCAGGGCTTATGAAGCATACAGTACACACATTCCTGTGTTCACAGTTGAGAAGAGGCAAGAGATTAAATACAATGGGCCCACTTTAAGGCCTTTTTTTTAGGGCCCTGGGACAGTCAGAGATTAATGGATATTACCCTGTGTGGCTCATGTCACTTACCACTGGTGTCACAGGATCACAGTACTGGTGCACTCCAAACTGGATAGCCAGAAAAATCAATCCCTTTAGTTCAGGCACTTGACTTTCAGAGTAGTGAGGGTGGACAGTCAGGCTTAATCCAGAAGGGTTGTGGGCTTAAAGACTCACATTCAGTGTGGCTCAAGAGATATCACTCAGTACCTCCACTGTTGAGCCAGTGCTTTGTTGTATCTAGGTTCCCGCGTCCCCAGGAGGGACCGTACCTTTGCAAGCCACGACCCTCCTGGGTCGTGGCTGGCTCCTCGGCTGTTCTGCTCCGGCTCTTCTCCATGGTAGACCTCCTTCTCCTTGTCTCTCGTTACCGCCGCTCTCTCGTCCCGCTCCTCGACTCCAGTTCTTCCTGACTTGACCTCCTTCACTCCTTCGTCTCGTCCTGACCTCGTCGCGCTCTCCCTCTCCGCGCCTTTCGGCTCCGGCCCCTTTTCACCTTCGCTGCCCCGGAAGTCCTCAAGCGTTTCCCTGGAAACAGGGAAACGCGTCATCGACGCCCGGAGCGTTCCCATGGAGACAGGGGAACGCGCAACTGACTCGTCGGGCTTTCCTGGCGAGAAGCTGGTTGGCGCTGGCGTGGACGTGGTCGTAACGACCCGTTCACAATGTCCTACAGTCCGGCGCCCGCCGCCCTAGTGGGCGAAAATTTGACATATTTTTTTTTTTTTTAAATCTTTTGAATTTTTCCCACGGCACACCAGGCAACATCTCGCGGCACACTAGTGTGCCGCGGAACAGTGGTTGAAAAACACTGCTGTATCAGACCACTGGAGAAGTGGGGCGTTCAATCTGAAGAGCACAATAATGCTAGGTAGTGCTTCCACCCAGAATGGCGTATAAAGGTTCCATCCAAAACTAGCAACACTAGTAACAACAGAGAAGTGTCTCGGCAGTTTAAGAGCAGATTAAGGCCCATGTTTATACTTTTTACCGCCGCTTTAAGTCGCAAAATGCGGCACAAACTTACAAAATACTATTGTATTTTGTAAGTTTGCGCCGCTTTTGCGTCAGAAAATGACGCAAATGCGGCGCTAAAAAAGTATAAATATGGGCCTAAGTTTGACTGTGTAGTCTGCAAAGGCTCCTGTGATCAGCTGGTTTGCCCTTACTTAATTACTGCTACCTATAACTTACCTGTCCTCCGTTCAGGCCACGGCAGAACAGTGCACTAAGCCTGAGATGGAGAAGAGACTTCCTAACAAAGTACTGGGTTGTACTTGTGACTGACTTTTAAAGACACCAGCTTCTCAGCATCTGGATTTGAGGTCACCCATTGAATAATACCCCAGTGGGTGTCAAATTAAAACAACGCATCGCCAGTAAGAAATCCTTCTTTGTGGTTGGGTAAAAGCAAATGCATTATTTTCCTTTAAGAAGGTGGTGGGCCATTAGTGACACCACAGGCTAAAGATCCTTGACGCACCCCAGTTCATCATTGTGACATAGTGTGAAACCAGCACTTAGTTCCACTGCAGTATTTAGCACGCATACCGACTGGGAATTGAATAGCTCGCCCTCACCAATCAAGTGAACTGTTATTAGTAGCAGCTATTAAATTAAAAGATCATCTCATAAACGGTAAGGCATGTCCCTTCTGTTACGAAGGTTTTTTCTTGGCTACTGCGAGGACCCCGCACAGATGAGGATCCTGAGGGCGAGATGGAGTGTGATGGATGGCTATAGGGGATCTTTGTAGTGCTCCAAAGGTGAGGGTGGCAGTGTGGGTGAGGACATGGAGAGGAGAGGTCAGTCCAAAGGCGCTAGAAAGCACTTCTGTTTTTCTTTCCCCAACTCTTCCAAATGCTGATAGGCCGAATAGTGGCAAAGCTGAGGGCCTGAGCAGCGGAGGGGGTGCTGGTACCTCCGGTATTTAAGTGATTGTATTGTGACAAGGTGTTGCCTAAACAGATCGGATTTTAGCTTCGTTGGAAGTGGGGAAAGGATGGGGCTTGATCAATCTATATTAGGGTACTGTAATACTTTTTGCCTTCCTTTTGTCTGCATTTTCTGATTTCCATCTTTGTGAAGCTGTTGCTACATGACTTGCATGTTCCCTCGAAGGTCTTAATTTTGGTCAACCGGTATGCTGGAGCCAGAATGGATTACCCTATAGACAAAGCAACTGGTCTTGAATGTGATGTGGGAGGGCAGATGGAGCAAGGTAAGTTTTTGGAAGATGGCGCTAATTTGTCATGCTTGTGAATACCTTTGATGAAGGTCTCACTGTATGGAGAGCAGCCTTTAAGGTGAGTTTTGTGTATCAGTAATAATGACCAACAGGACCCTGCTATCATAGAGCTGGACAATGACCAGATCCTGGTGGGCATTAGTTTTGAAATTTGCTAATGGTAGGCAGGACATCACTTTGCATCCGGGAGCCAGCTGGTGTTAAATCTGTTTGGTGTAGGTCTTGAAGCTAAAGTTGGTAGCAATGAACTAACCCAGAGATTTTTTCACTATCACTGAGTAAGTATGAAGATGTCAAAGGTCACCCTTTTGATGTTTATGGGAGCACTGGTGATGAGTACAAATTCTGTCTTAGTGGAGTTCAGTTTGAAATAGATATTGGACATCCTGGTTTGGATTGTAGCAAGGCAGTCCGCTAGGAGAGCAATGCTATACATAGATGAAACTTTGTGCTAGAGTTGTGTGTCATCTCTGTAATGGTGGACTGAGATGTCATTTTGGGCTACAGGTCTCCAAAGGGTTTCAAGTATAGACTGTAGGTGATTGGCAATAATACGCTGGCATGTTAGGGATACCACAAGAGACGGAGTAGACTCAGATCTGCAGGACCTCATCTTGTCCTGTTGTACACTATTCTCCAAGTACAACTTGAACCACTTTATGATTATGCCATCAAATATAATTCAGTTTGTGAGGGTCGCAAGTAGGGTGTCGCAATAAAAGAAGTTACTCCACACAGCCCCATTAATGAAACCAATGTTTTAAATAAGACCTGTCCCAACAGAGAAACAGGAGAAGCATGTGCATAATATCAAAGGGGGTTACCAACTATTCCAACATTCAAACATACACAAAACACATTCGGATACTGACCTTGCTCCCTGTTCATTCACTGATGTTAGCAAATGCCACATTCCACTCACACATTACTGAAAACCAACAGATTGCCACATATTTTGCCACTTTACATATTCACAAACATAACTCACACTCCAGCTCTAGAACAATGACAGAATTAAAAAAATGAATACTCTACAACAACGTCCTCATATCTAGAGAGAAACCATCTCCTCTTAAAACAGCTTCCAAGTTTTTAATGTCACTCCCATTTTTAATATTTAAAACACTCTCACAATTCCTTCTACACCACTCAGAACCAATATCACCCCTTTTCCCTCTTCTAGCAATATTACGCAGACCTGCTAACCTGAACCTGGACATCTTATTCACTCAAATCAATAAAACCATTGGTAACATAACTACTATTGTTCTGTTTTCGCTCTATTCTCTCGGCAACAGGAAAACCCATTCAAATTCCAAACTCTGCCACTACCACTTGCAATGCTGGTAAACTAATTCTCCATGTTCATGGGTTCAGACTATCTAGATGTAACTTTACATGTGTATTTTTTATGCAACCCACCCCTTACAGATTCAACTTCAACCTGTTTATACCTCTCATACTGTCTATATACCTTTTTTCTCTTGATATCGTTATTGCACTGCTTCTAAGTTCAACACAATTTGACCTGTGCAGCCGGCCCTGTCTCACAGATACCGAACATGGACATCCCCGAAAACCAAGCAAAAGTAAACAGCTTGTTGGGCAATAAGAAAATTTATTCTCTTCACTTTTAGACAATAAATCTTGCCTAGTCGAGTAAACTGTAGCTTCTAGAGCCCATTGATGAGTTCAGGAAGGATCTGATGTATTCACTATCTGGTGGAGACTGCAATGTTCCCTGAGGGGTGGTTCTGAAGCGCCCTGGAAGAAATAAGATCAGCAAGTCAATATTCCTTTCACCTGCTATCTCCCGCCTCACACCCTTAAAGGGTTGTAGCCTTCCCTCCTATCTCACCACTTGCCATCAAGAAATAAAGACCTGATCAGCAAGACATTCTCCCAATCTTCTGCCATCTGAGTGCTTTGAAATCCCTGCTCACATGGGATCTTCCCCAGAACGGCCCTGTCTCGTTGCCCACCTCTTTCCTGATCTCCTGATCGACCCAGATACTGAGGGGTCGTTCTGGGATACAGAAAGCAGAGCTGTAACTGGTGTAAGGACAATTAGGACCTGCCTCTACTCCTTACTTTGTAAACCAGACCCCGCCTCTCTCCAGCCTCGTATGTTGTGAGAAACATAGCGACTCAGGGCTCTACTTTGCATCTTCTTTGGCGGTATTTAGAGGGTAGAAAAATATCAGCGAGTAGCATGTTGGGAGAAAGATAGTGCCAGTATTAATACCACTAAAAATGTTTTTTGTTTCCATTGCACATCCCCAGGGGGGTACATATATTTTGCTAGCACTTTGTGAAATCTCTTGCTTCGTTATGGGGACATTTTAGAACTCCTGGTTTGGTGGACTGGATACACAGTATGTGGGATTTACTACGGATAGAAAAAACATGGGGTATTTGATAGGGAGGGATGACTCTTGCAGACAAGATTGAATGTCGTTTTTTAGCCATATGTTATCGCTCAAGGAGCACTCGTGTCCTAAGTAAAGGGTGCTGAGGCTTATGTCAACAGACATGACATATAACTCTTGCAATATAGCAGCACAAACATCATTGATAGTTATGGAAGCAACAAAGTGCACTCAGTTGCCGATGTTGATTGGCATATACCACATTGGTGAGGGAGGTGTGAGGGGGGATATAAGGTTTGTTCGAAGTCAATGCTGATCTGTTGTAAACAGTTATGATATTTGTAAGAAATCGGGTTATTGGTTGAGGGGGGTGGAAGCCACAGTCAGGCAACAACTACAGTCCTTGTCAAGGAGAACCGCAAACATTCACTAAATTAACCTGTGCTTAACTCTGTTTGCTTGGCACAAAAGCAGTCAGACTTAACTTCGAGGCACTGTGTAAAGTATGTATGGAGCACCCAAACAGTAATAAAGTGAAAACACTGCAAAAGCAGTCAGGCTTCACTTAGAGGCAATGTGTAAAGTACTTTTGCAGCACACAAACAGGAATAAAGCGAAAACACAACAAAGGAAAAATCCCAAAGAAATTCAGAAAATGGAGTGCATTTTAATACATAAAATGACACCAAAACAATCGAATCTTATCAGTAGATCTGGAGTTATGATTTTTTAAAGTATTAAAAAAACAGACTAAAAGATCAAAGCACCAACCTCGGTATCTGATCACACAAGACTGGGGCAAAGTCAAAAGTGATAATCGACCGTGATGCACAGCAGGTCAGATACAAGGAGTGGATTGGGCTTACCTTCAGACTTAAAATACATTTTGAAGAAAGGTTCCTGAGCAGGTAGAGTTTAGCAGGGCTAGGCAGCAGGAGGTGTCCGAGGGGGAGGTGTCGTCGTTGAAAAGCCACTGGACATAGCTGAGGTGAAGATTTTTACCTTCAGACTTTCGAAGTTGCAGGTTGTAACTGACGCTCTCCAACTAACGCCCCATCTCCCTCCTCCCTTTCCCCACCAAGGTTGCAGAGAAATTAGTCAACGCCAGCCTATCCCACTTCCTCGAAGCAAACAACACACTTGACCCCTCACAATCCGGGTTCCTCAAGAACCACAGCACGGAAACCACCCTCATCGCATGCACTGACGACATCAGGACCAAAGTCGACAAAGGCGAGACCGTCGCACTCATCCTCCTAGACCTCTCCGCAGCCTTTGACACCGTCTGCCACCACACACTCCGCACAAGCCTCCACAGCATAGGAATTCGCCACAAAGCCTTAGACTGGCTCACCTCCTTCCTCACCGACCGGACCCAGAGAGTCCACCTTCCACCCTTCCACTCCAACACTACCAAGATCACCTGCAGAGTCCCCCAAGGGTCCTCCCTCAGCCCCACACTCTTCAACATCTACCTGATCCCCCTAGCCAACATCCTCCGAGCACACGGAATCACCATCCTCTCCTATGCAGATGACACCCAACTCATGCTCTCCCTCACCCGCAACCCCACCACCGCCAAAACCAACCTACAAGCTGCTCTCCTCGACACCGCCAACTGGATGACCAATAACCACCTCAAGCTCAACTCAAACAAAACCGAGATCATCATCTTTGGCCCCAACAAAACCACATGGGACGACTCCTGGTGGCCCACCGCCCTAGGCCCCGCACCCACCCCCGCAAACCACGCCGCAACCTCAGCATCATCCTGGACCCCTCCCTCTCCATGACACAGCAAATCAATGCTCTAACCTCCTCCTGCTTCCACACACTCCGCACTCTAAAAAAATCCTTCAAATGGATTCCCCCAGAAACCAGGAAGACAGTCACCCACGCACTCATCAGCAGCAGACTGGACTTCGGTAACGCCCTCTACGCCGGCACCACACTCAAACTCAAACGCAAACTCCAGAGAATCCAGAACACAGCTGCACGCCTCGTCCTTGGCCTCCCCCGCCACGAACTAATCTCACCACACCTCAAATCCCTTCACTGGCCCCCCATAGACAAGAGAATCACATTCAAGATCCTCATCCATGCACACAAATCCCTTCACAACACCGGCCCAACCTACCTCAACGAAAGAGTGAACTTCCACACCCACACGCAACCTCCGATCAGCCGACCTCGCCCTAGTCACAGTCCCCCGCATCCAACGCACCACCACAGGAGGCAGGTCCTTCTCCTATCTCACCCCCAAAACCTGGAACTCCCTCCCCACCAACCTTCGCAAAACCAAAGACCTCCTGCTCTTCAGAAAGAACCTCAAGACATGGTTGTTCGATCAGTGACCCTCCATGCCCCCCCTAATTTACCCCCCCCCCCCCCCCCCCCCCCAGCGCCTTGAGACCCTCACGGGTGAGTAGCGCGCTCTACAAATTGTTTTGATTGATTGATTGATTGATTGACGAGGGCTCTACAAGGACGGTTATTTTCGCCAAGAGGTGCAGCTGAACAGGATTTGCTGCTACGGTGAAGAATGTACCAGGGCAACGACAAAGTTAGGCTGACTGGCGATGCACCTTTGATAGGTCGGCTTCCTGGTCTTCTGACGGTTCTCAGAGAACTTTTTGGTGACATTTTTTTTTTTACTTTATTCTTGTAAAAGTACTGACAACGCCATAACCAAGGGTTCAGGGCCTGGGGGGACACCACTTGGGGGGCTAGGACTTACTCCATCAGAGGCCAGGTGCAGGGTTCAAAGCCCCAGAAGCTTGTTATGTCCCTGTAGCTAATACAGAAGGCAAGCCAACTAGTCCTTGGAGTCACTTCTGGTGGTCCTGGGTTAAAGGAGCTGGCTCAGTTCTCCTTCTCACAGAGCAGGGTAGTCCTCCAGCAGCAGGGCAGCCCGCTGAGGATCAAGGCAGGCTTCAAGGAGCAGGGAAGTCCTCTGGTAGCAGTAAGACAGTCTTCTGGGGAACAAGGCAGGCCTCAAGCAGCAAGGCAGTCCTATGGGTGGGGTTGGGTTGGGGTGGTGTCAAGATAGTCCTTCTCCTGTTATGTCCACAAGCCTAGTAGTGTACTGAAGAGGTGTTCTGATGGTGCGCTTTTCATACCTGGTGCCAGCCTTTGAAGTGAGGGTACATTCTGTGATACCCCTACATCTGGAAGTTTTTTCCCTTCCCCTACTGAGGCTTCAAGACATCTGGGGTAACAAAAGGCTGGTGTCAGGTTCATTTGTGTATGCTGGAAAGCCCTATCCCCAGCCATCTTGCCTACACCCAGTCACAATTGTCTCAAAATCTGGCAGGAATACACAAATCTAAACAGCAGAGCCATTCACAGTTATGTGACCCAGGACACTGGCAGCAGACACCAAATGAATAGGGCAAGAAGGTGTGAGCTTTCTAAAAGCGGCATTTTCAGAATTTTGACTTAATATCCAACATTACCAGTAAAGAGGATTTACAATTACAACTAATTTGAGTCCAAACATGATATTTTTGCCTGCTCCCAATCAAATGTTAGCACTCATCAAATATAGTAAGGGAACTCAATATTATCCAATTAGAAAGATAGGCTTTACAGTGGTGAAAAACAAATTCAGGAGTTTTTCACTACCAAGACATGTAAAGCTTGAACCCACATGTCCTACTTTTCAAATGCAATGCACCTTGCCCTACGAACCTTTCAGGCCTACCTTAGGGAGTGGGTATATATATTAAAAAGAAAGGTTTAGGCCTGGCAAAAAAGTTTATTTTGGCAGGGCAAAATGGCAGTTTAAATCTGCATTATAGGTTACAGTGGCAAGCGTGAGATGAGTTTTAAGGTGCTACTTCAGTGGGTGGCATAAGGAGTGCTGTAGGCCCACTAGTAGCATTTAATTTACAGGCCCTGTGTACAATGTAATACCATATACTACGGACTTATAAGTAAATTAAAATGTGCCAGTCAGGTGTAGGCCAATTTTACCATGCTTTAGTGAGAGACCACAAGCACCTTAGCACTGATTAGCAGTGGTAAGGTGCACAGAATCCTAATGCCAACGGAAATGAATTAATAAAACAGGAGGGGCGAAGGCAAAACGTTTGGGGGTGACTCTGTAGAATAGGCCAGGTTCAACAGTATTACAGTAGGAATGTGAATATCCTAGAACCAACAAAAAATGTGTGATGTTTAGCTGAATAATGCTTTGGCTTGTGCTTCAATGATGAATAAAAACATCTGATCATAAAAAAGGTTCCTGTGTATGCTGGGTTACTAACAGTCCCATAAAGGGTTCAGAGACACAGTGGTAATTCAAACCCAATTTCGTTCTCAGAATAGCATACTCAAGCATAGCACTAAGAAAGACACTATGGCCCTCATTATGACATTGGCAGTAAATACCACTTACCGCCATGCTGACTGGCGGCGGATATCCGTTCACCAGATTAGGACACACACACACCAATCCGTCCCTATTACAGCCAGAGACACAAGTCCGCCACACCATAGGTCAGTGATAAACTGGCGGTATCAAAACCCACGCTGTTACGCCAACAGAACCACGCCCATCACATTATGACCCACGAATCACCACGGCGGACATTCAATGGTGGTAAACCATTGGCGGTACATACTGCCAAGCTCAAAATCCACACACACATACAAAACAACACCACATTGGACAATTCAAACTATGCACACCTGACACACATACACACACCACACCCAACCCACTCACACCACTATAAAACACACACCCACAGTATCCACAACCCCTTGACTACAAACAATTGGCACGAGACAGACACCACGACCACAGACAAAACCAGAGCCACGCACCCCACATCACACACCCCAACACATCACCCTACACCCCCACACAACTCGACAACACCCATGGCAACACAAAGACACCCCAGATTCTCAGAGGAGGAGCTAAGGGTCATGGTGAAGGAAATCATCAGAGTAGAGCCACAGCTATTTGGAGCACAAGTGCAGCAGATTGCTAGTCAGATGCCGCCCTGCATGCACACCTATCACCAAAGCATGCACACTAGAGAGAATCCGCTAGCCCACCACATACCAACTTACACAAGTTAAAGCTGCCAGGGTAAATACAACCAAATAGGGCAACCCACCAATGCACAATATGCCACACACAGAAACAATAACACAGCATTTACATCCCCACAGGTATCCCAGCCAATGTCAGCGGAGAAGAGGTGCCACGACTATCCAGTCCCCCAACTGAAGAGGCCCACGATGATGGCAGCAACTCTGGTCTCCTGGATCTGGACGACCAATCTGGCCCATTAGGGACCTCTGGACAGTCGGTTACCCAGGCCCAGTCACAGACAACCACAGAGCCTTCCCATCTGGAAACACCACCACAGCACCCACCCAGCGTACCCATGGCTCTGTCCCCAGGACACGTCAATCAGCAGTGTGTCCACCTCCACAGGGACCCTAGGGCACACCTCATACCCAAGACAATCAGTGACCTGGGGTCAGTGGCAGTGGGCACGCAGTTCAGGGGACAGAGGCACTCACGTGTTACCTGACCTTCAACAGGAGAGCACCTACACTGCATGTGCTGCTGTGACCTGTGTCTGGAACCTACCATGGCCCGTGTAACTGGGGAAAGGGCCCCTGCCTTCACCTCGGTGGAGTTGGAGCTACTGGTGGATGGGGTCCTACCCCAGTACGGACTGCTGTACGGGCATTCAGACCAACAGGTGAGTACACTGTGGGCACGATGCATGTGGCATGAATGCATGGAGTGGTGTGTGTGAAGGCCTCGTGTAGGGGTGGTGGGTGGATGTCCCCTGGGCGGCGTACTGTTTGTGTGCCATCCACGTGTGTGTAAATGGTGATGTGAAGGGGTATGCTGGACCAAAAGTGTAACAGGCAGGACTGTCTGACTGATGCTATTTTCCTGTGTGTATTTCCTTTGCAGGTCAGCGCCCATCAAAAGAAGGGTATATGGCGTGCCATCGCCAAGGACACAGGCAGAGCACCCACTGTCGGAAACGGTAGGAGGACCTGAGACGCTGGGCACGGAAGACGGCGGAGGCCCAGCTGGGGATGGCCTCCCAACGAGGAAGGGGTGCCCGTCGAACCCTATGGAACCATGACCCCCTGATGGCCCGCATACTGGCAGTGGCCTATCCTGAGCTGGATGGGCGCATGAGGGCATCACAGCAGCCACAAGGGGGTGGATACAGTTCCCATCATTACAACTTACACATGGTAGGGTGGTATCCGGGTGGGGGACGTGTGTCAGTGGGTGCCCCTAGTCAAGGCCTGTCATTGCAGAGTAGGTCCAATGGTGGCCAGGGTTCTGAAGTGATAATCCTGCTACTTAGCTCGTAGGCATCCACTACTGGTCAGGGATGCGTGGGTCCCAGGTGTGCTGCATTTGGCGGTGTGTGCCCCTTCCCATGCCTTGGTGGCTAGAAATATAACTGCTAGTGCAATGCATAGTGCGTAGGGCTGTTCCCTGTGTGTGAGTGGTGTGTACGCCACCGGTGGTGTTGGTGCAGCCATTGACCCAGTGTATTATTTGTCCCTCCCCCCCTTTTTGTTTTGTCACCCTGTCTTTATGTGCATTAGCATCATCTGGCGGGTGAGCAGAGGGACCGGCGACGAAGGCAGCTGCATCCCACAGGACCCAGGAGGCAGAGTCCACCGACGCTGAGGGCACCAGTTGGACGGAGGGCGAGGGTGGCACCACGGTGGAGACTGGAGGGGACAGTTCGGACACAGATACCTCCTCTGATGGAAGCTCCCTGGTGGTGGCGGACACCTCTGTGACCACCCCAGTTACAGGTACAGCTGCCACCCCGTACCAGCACCGCCCTCCCATCAGCCCCTCCGCGAGTTGCCCGTGCCCGCTCACCCAGGACGGTGGGCATCTCCTTCGCCCCAAGCACCTCAGGCCCTGCCCCAGTGAGCCCTGCTGCCCTGAGTGAGGAGGCTATTGACCTCCTGAGATCCATCTCTGTAGGGCAGTCAACCATTGTGAATGCCATCCAGGGGCTGGCAGCCCAGATGCAACAGACTAATGCATTCCTGGAGGGCATTCACACTGGCTTGGCAGCCCAAAAGAGATCGATCCAGGCTCTGGCCTCCCCTCTGATGGCAGCCATTGTCCCGGTTTCCCCCCACCCCCCTCCAACTTCTTCTACCCAATCCCATTCCCAACCTATCCCAAGCACACAGGCAGACGAGCATGCACACAAGACAACACACACGAGTGGCACAGGCAAACACCACACATCATCCCATAGGCACTCACACAAACACCATCCAGATGCAGACATACCAACATCTGCAGTTTCCACTGTGTCCCCCTCCTCCACCTCTCTCCCAGTTCCGGCTACACTCACACCTGCATGCACTACATCCTCATCCACTATCAGCATCACCACCACACCTAGCAGAACACACACCTCACTGACAGACACCTCCACAACAGCGATGCACACGTCCCGTGTCCTCTCCCACTGTGTCTGCCCCACCAAAGTACACAAGCGCAAGCACTCAGACACCCAGCAGCATCCACCTCACAACAGCATCCAGCCCATGCACCTGCACCCAAACTCAGCAGACACACACCTCCTACAACCACTCCTTCTTCCTCCACTCCCAAACCCCCTTCTTCTTCTTCCTGCCCCAATGTCCCTAAGAAGTTTTTTCTCTCTACCATTGACCTCTTCCCTACCCCTCCCCCCATCCTTCATGTCTGGCCAGGGTGGCAAAAACCCAGGGAAGCACCTCAGCCAACCAGTCCATGGGCCCAATAGTCTCCACACCCACTTGTGGTGGGAAAGGATGCAGGGCACATGTCCTGAGGGTGAAGGAGTCTGCACCAGGCAGCATCAAGGAAAGGGTGCCTGCCCCAGCTGTGGCTCAGAGGACCAAGGAGCCAGCCCCAGCTGCTGCCAGGAAGGGCAAGGGGCCAGCCCAGCTGCAGCCAGGAAGGGCAAGGGGCCAGCCCAGCTGCAGCCAGGAAGGGCAAGGAGCCAACCCCAGCTGCTGCCAGGAAGGGCAAGGAGCCAGCCCCAGCTGCTGCCAGGAAGGGTAAGAAGCCAGCACCAGCAGGCAGGAAAGACAAGGGGCCTGGTTGAGGAACTCAGACAGAGACCCCACCACCAACCATGGTTGTGCAGCCCTCCGAGGCTGCAGGGGATGGGCTGGAGCCTCACCCCACCAGCAGCAGCACCACCACTACCACCACGGAGCAGCCATCACCGCTGGCGGACTGCATGTAGTCCTATGTCCATGGGCTGCTGTATGACACCCACCTGAGAGACTGTGATCTTGCACTCACCAGGATCAAGAGCAGAGGGCACAATGCCCCCTCCAGAACCAGCGGATAAGACACCCACCAACCCCAGCCTCCCCAGGATCAAGAGCACAGGGCACAATGCCCCCTCCAGAACCAGCAGATAAGACAACCACCAACCCCAGTCTCCCCAGGATCAAGAGCACAGGGCACGATGCCCTCTCCAGAACCAGTGGGTAAGACACCCACCAACCCCAGCCTCCCCAGGATCAAGAGCACAGGGCACGATTCCCCCTCCCGAGCATATGGGCATGTCACCCACCTGAGAGACTGTGGCCTTTGCACTCCCCATCAGAGAGGAATGGGCATGTTGCCCCCTCCAGAACCAGTGGTCTTATTTCATCTCCCGGCTGAGGTGCCCCCCCGTTCCCCATCCCCCTGAGGTGCCTGCCTATTTTCCAACTGATGCCCCTGCAGTGTTCTCTCCGTGTTGATGCAGGTGACAAGTGAGGCCTTGGACTTTGGCCTGTGGCCCTGTGGCCCATGCACACTGAGGACTGGACAGTGTCCCTTGAACTGTACATATGTATATAACAGTTACATTGCATTTTCTTATTTCTACTCTGTTGATCTTATTACACTCACTTTAGTAAAAACCTGTTGTCCCTGCATTACTCATCCGAGGTACAGGGTAAATATGTTTTATTACTGCAGCTGATTGTGTGTATGGTGTTGGGGGTGGGGGTTTGTGTTGTGCGTGTGTGTCACTCTCTTTTTCCTCCCCCCCCTCATCTGTGTGCTAGGCGGCTGTACTCACTGTCGTCGTCTTCGCCATCGTTGGTGTTCGTGATGGAGCAGGACGTAGAAAATCATTGGGAAAACATGCAGCTCAGGCTCCATGGCGGCGTGGTTCTTCCCTGTGTCTCCAAAGGTCAGCCCTTTCCCTTCTGTGCTGTGTTTCCACCAGGCTTTTGATGTCGTTGGTACCAGCCCGGAAAAGGTGGCGGTTTCCTGTGTCTTAATACAGTGGGCAGAACATTGGCTTCCGCCTGGCTGTAGGCAGTAGGCAGCTACGGCCATGGTGCCTTTTGTTTCCGCCCTGGCGGTTGGTGTGATAAAGTGGCTTTCTATCTGAGTGCTCACCGCCATGGTCATAATTTGGCAGGACTTACCGCCACCCTGTTGGCTGTATTACTGCCAGCCTGTTGTCATTATTACCCCCACTTTATCACCAACAGCCAGGGTTATAATGAGGGCCTATACTTTTTTAAGTCTTTATTTCAACTGTTTCACTCTGTTGCATAGTACATTAATAATAACCATATAGTTACAACAGCACTTACACAGGTTGCAAGCAGCAATAATAAAACAAACAGTTCTAACATGTTTTAGAATGTTCCGAGCAATCTACCACCCTAACACTACTTCTGTGAGCTACACCATGAGAGCATTAAAAGCTAACTTTCCTCTACAGTTTCTTGGTGCCCAATGAGCTGCATACCTGTTCATAGCAGATCGGCTGTGTTTATCAGGCTTCAGATGGGAGAGAGTCTTTCTTCAGAAGTAAAACAGACGAACAGCGGTGCTCAGCTCCTCTCAACGCTGAATTGACTCTTAGCATAATAGTGGATGCTCCGCCAGCCTGGCAGGACCTCTCGTGATGTGAAGGCCTCTCCAACTCAGTGGTCATTTCTAGGGGTTTATATAGGAGATTGACCACTGACGTTTAACGTGCATTGCAAAATTAAGTGGGGATTTTGCAAAAATCCAGATGCAATCAGTCTAAACTAGCAAGATGAAAATATGACAACCTTGGACTACATGCTTATCTTTCACATCAACTCTTAAACCTTGAAATGCAGATATTGAGTAGTTTGTGGAAGACTTGTGCCGCATGATGTTAAAAAAAAACATTGTTTAGATCAAATGACACTTTCACAAGTTACTACGAAAGATAATGATATGCTGAATGTGGACCAAAGACAGACAAGCTAACTTAACATTCTTTTTAAATGGAGTCTGACTTGGAAGTTTACAACAACTCCATTTCACTGTGGTCAGATTCACGCTTTCTAAAAATTAAGTGTTAGACCATTCTTCTCCAAAACACACACTGCATACACTAGACTATATTCTGACCAAGCTGAGACTGATCTCATCTGAACACCAGAATGTCATCCTGGAATGTCATTACACCAGCCAATCCTTCTTACATGTTGTTTGTTTGCTGCTGAAACACTGATGCTGAACTCACTAATTCAGAAGATGCACTTTTATTGTTAGACACCCCTGAAATCATAAGTGCAGTACAGTGCTAAGATGGTTCATTCTGCCTAATTTAGTGAAAATCACCAGAAAGGTTCAAAGTGGAGAGGACAGTCGTTCACAATAGTGAAGAAAGCATTTCAAGCAGATTTGGAAAGGGGTGGCTTCTCTACCAAGATGGAATCATTAAGGCTGTGCAAATGGGCAACGTTACTTTGTAATGTTTTAGTTGCAACGTGTATTGTTGTAGAGTCACATATTTTGTTCATTCCGGCCATCTAGTGTTTTTCTTAGAAGCAAAGGTTTCAATTTCAAGTTGACTCAAGAAACCTCTCCTGGAACACACAGTGCACTCGGACATTGACTCCACCTTAGATTGTTATTTTTCCATATGGGTGAGAAGAAATACGTGCAGACATGTGAGGCATACCAGTTTATGTGCTGCTGTAATATCAATTTGTTTGTAAAACTTAAATACTGTTAGAAACATCACATTGTCTGTGATCTTACACCCGTGGAAGGTGCATGCTGATATATAGCACTACAAGCTACAAATCTACTGTAGGCAAGTAATATTTTCAATATGCAGCATGTGCTGCTGTAGATCACATGCTTTGCATAGACTGAAAATCAGTGACATTCTCCCTAAACTGGTGGCTTGCACGCTTGAGCAAGAGACTTTTGGAACAGTTTTAAAGACAGTTCCCCCAACGTGTGCATCTTGCAGGGAATGAATGTCCACACAATGTTGTTTGTTAAAAGTATGGATATTAGACCCCACTGCAGGTTTACATGGTTGCGAGTGACATATTGCCTAGTGTAGACCTTTTTAGGGGTGGAGAGGGGAACAGGACAGACAAGGATCATTGGGCCCCAACTGGGGGGCGAGGGCTGGGGTCGCCTGCCACTGTTGTCCCTAGTCTGGCTCTGTAAACCCAGCTAAGTACAAGCCTTTATGCACTTGACTCAGGATAGCAAGGGCAAGCACTCACAGGATTTTCAGAAACGTAGTGTGGGGCCAAGAACTCGGAATTCAACAGCCACATGCCATGTTTCCAACTTCAGAAATGTGCGACTTCCCATGTATGACTCTGCAGGTAATCAGATACTGTATAATTACTCTCCTTAGGAGTGCCTTAACAATTTTAGATCAGACATACAGACTATTTTAATTAACTCAAATCTCTTTGACATGCTCCATCGAAATCTCCATTGGAGTTCGCCCTTCGATGCCCACCACCATCAACCCCACCCCCTGGGTGCTCCCAAAGATAATATTGAAATACTAAGGTGAAAGGTCAGCTCATCAGTGTAGCAGAGTTCAGGTTGCAGGACTAAGTGAAACCCTTAACCTAGATATATGCTGCCTGGCCGAAACATAGCTTGATAATGCCTCTGGTTGTATTCAAGATGAACTGGTGCCCCTTACTTAGTTATTAGGAAAGATCACCATCTTAAATTGGGGGGTGGAGTTGGGATATTTTTTAGGAACACTAGCAGTTAAACAAGTCTCTTTCCACAGTGTGTAATTTGTAAAATAAAATTTTCTGGAACCCAGAATATTACTCAGATGCCCACAGCCAGCCCTATCGAATACAAAGACTGCCTTGTCTTGATTCCACATCACGCCTCTTTAATTCAGCACCAACATTACTTGCCTCTTTATCTCACTCGTTAAAGTTTTTTTTTATCCTTTGTTTCTTTATCACTGTTTTTCTATCTTTTATGTTACTCCTTCTTTCCCACTTTTAGATTTTTCTCTCACATGCTATGGGTCAAAATCTGATGAAGAAAAATAAGTGCCAGTCCTCGAATATGGGCCCCACCTGCAATGCCTGGCTCAAATTAAGCACTGCCTCCAAACATATGTTTTTAGGTGAATAGCTAAGCTGCACAATCAGATCTGAACCGTGTACCTTGGCAGTCTTTCTATCTAATCGCCCCCTAGCATGTTGACTTCAAATTCAGACGAATTAATGGTTTACATCTGTTTTATTAATATTATCAAAAGGTATCGCAAATACTCAGCCATAACCAATGGCCAGTGAGGCATAACTGGGGAGAACATGGGGAAAGGGAGGGAGGGGCTGGGAAGGGATGCGTGGTGAAGGAAGAGACTGGAACAGTGGTAACAGGAAGGGAATACCATAGTACCCCAGCAACAGTCAAGGTGGGCCGAGTTCAATGCCATAGGAAGGAATTGGTCGGTTGCTCCAGCAGTTCCATTGTCAGCATTGCTCACTTGGGTTCCTGAGGTAAGCAGAAGGATACAAATGTAGGTCAAGCAGGAGAGTTCACAAAACTCGTGGGCCAAAAAGTAGGAACACGACCCCCACATTTTAGAAAATTGAGGCAGCCAAGTTTCCAGAAAGGCAGTCAGTTTCTCCACTGCTGTGGTGTCCCACAATTTGTGCAGCCAGTCAGTATGAGCAGGGACACAGTAAGTGCCCCACTTGACTGTGGTGGCCTGTTCCGCTGCACAGAGAGCCATTGTGATTGCTTGGCCCTTATTAGAGCGGAGGGGAGCTAGTAGGTTTGGGAGTCCTAGTAGTATGTAGCTGGGGAAGGCCGGAATATCTGTGGTAAACATCTTGTTGCTGTCCCTGAGTACATCCTTTCAGTACTGTGTGACTTTGGGCCACAAGAGATGTGTCAGAGTGGAAACCTGATCACAGTTGTGCCAAGTTATCCGTGCTGTCAGCTTTCCATCTTACCATCCTGGCAGGAGTGTATGTATTACCAGTAGTGGGTGACCTTGAGTAATGCTTCCTGATTTTCAGCGCTGCAGGAGGAGAGTCGTGCTCTGTGGAGAATGTCAGACCATTCCCTAGTTGTGAAGGAGCACTCTAGTACATTTTCCCATCGTTTCTGAGCAGACTTTGATGGATTGGCCCTTTCTTTAGCATGGCGTTAATGTCTGAGAGGAGGCTCTTATTGTCATGTTTGTTAAGCAGCCACTTCTCAGAGGGTGTCAGGGGTCTGCCAGCATGGGGCCCGGTTACAGGTCGAGTGAACCAGTGCTGAACGGCACTGAACTGCCATATTTCTGTTGAGAGTAAGTCATAACCCTGTTGGAGTTAAAGAAGTCCACGGGGCTGGTATGAGCAAAGAGGTCACCCACTCTTTTGCAGTTCACATTCTGCCGGGCAGAGAAGGCCTGCCCAGTGGCAGCAGGTGGGAATTTGGGGTTCTCAATAATGGATGTGAGAGGAAATACAGGGGTACGATAGCCCTTTGGGGATAATAACCTGGTCCCCACTGTTGCTCATGTGACCATGAAGATATATACTCCTGGGGGATGGTGTTTTTTGGGGAGCCAGGGGACCTTCCAGAAGTGTATCCCAGCCACACTCTGGTCCATAAAGCACCACTGTTTCTCTGAAAGCTGTCTGTGCCATTCCACCATAGAGCACAGTTGCGCTGCATGGTAGTAGTACCACATAAATATAATCTCCACCATCTGCGCCCAATGGTATCTATTATAGCTTGATAGTAATCAAACCAAGTTGGCTATGGCCAGCAGCATCAATCCGCTTGCCTCTCTTTTTGCAAGAGTGGAGTCCCCTGTACACTATGGAAAAACCCTCCTTCGTGTGGTGTATACAAACTGCAAATTTGGTGGAATACAGCCTCTGGTATACACGGAGTCTTGTGACACCACTTTGCATTTTCTTCAACCGTTGGTGTGACACATCTGGCCTTCACTGGGACCGGAAGGCTCTTTAACATGGGTAGAAACTGTAAGTAACACTGTGTTTTCAAACGTTTTAGGAAGTCATCCTGTTCCTCTACCACATGTAGTTGGACCTAGCTGTCTGACTGCGTGGTATGAGGTGGTATTGTCAGGTGAAGGTGGCTTTAAAGGATATGGTTCCAAAGATATGCCGTCTAGGGAATCTGTATTATAATTATGCCAAGGGTGGTCTCCGCTGTTTCTTGGAATAGATTCTTGATTTTGGTGTCTTGGAGATCTGCCTTTGGATCATGAGTTGAGTCTGTATAAACAAGGTATGATGGGGACGGGACTGTGTATGTGACTGTGTTGATGTTTGGCTTGGTTCCCTAGGCCTGATTTTTTTTAAATATGATATGTCTGAGCTCTTCTGGGATTGTCTTTTTGAATGTGAAATGGCATTTCTTTATGTGGGGTTAGCCCATTGGAAGTGGTGCAGTTGAAGGTGGACATGGTAAAATGTAAACTTCGAGTGTTTCAATTTCCATTGTCCTCTGTCTCACATCAGACTGCATGCCTTTGTCTTCCTATGGGGTTGATCACTAGCACCAACACTGATGATAAATAGAAGTCAATTTTTAAGTCATTCCCTGCTCAAAGGGAAACAGTCCAGGCTCTGATGCTGAGATGGAGTATCACGGCGTTGACGTTCGAGTCCTGGGTCTCAAGGCTTTTTCCAAACCGGGACTTGCTTTCCAGCTCAGATAGGTCTGAAGTATTAGGTGATGCTGAATACTGAGGCCACTTTGAAGGGGACTGGGCTTTAATGCACTGCTGTGTAGTGGATGTTCCTTGCCCTTGAGCCAAGGTTCCGCTAACCCCAGAGGGAGAATCCTCACGAGGTGTTGAATGGGATACCTGAGATGTGGCCTTTGTCCTGGCTGTGCGTTTCACTGGGGGGCACTAAAAAGGATTTTCTCTGAAGTTGAAGTCATTAATCAAAGACATACTCTGTTTTCTGCTCCCACTGGGTCCCTAGACTACCCTAAGACTCCCCCCCCCCCCCCCCCTCCAATAGATCCCTTCAACATCTTCGATGTCATGAATGATTGAAGGCTTGGAAGACCCTTGACATTGCATCTTAAAATGTGCCTGCTCCTTTTTTTTCATTGTTACTAAATGTTCTTTTTCACATCCAAATGGCCGGACGTGCCAAATAGGTAGATTCCTGTTGGTCCCTTAGAGACAGAGGCTGCAGACTCTTTGATGACCGGACCACAGGAACATGTTGTTGGAATAGGAACTCTGTTTTCTCCATACCACCGCATACTCTACAAGTTATTTGCATCGACTTGACCGCAAACTTTTTAGACTGATTCAGTTCCGATGCAGTCATCGGTCGCATAACATCATAATGTGGTGAAGTCAGCAGTTCTGTTGACCTGATGTATAGGATGTCGATTCTGTGGCACAACAGTCACGGAAGTCCGAAAGATACTTCCAAACCCAGTTGCGAAAACAAAATCTAAGGTGGAGTCTGTCTTGCTGCATTGTGGGTTTCAAGGGAAGTATCACGAGTCATCTCAAAACTGAAACCTTTACTTCGAAGAAACACAACTTGTTATGTTGTCAACCAGCATTAGATGGCAGGTGTGTGCAAAGCTTGTACAGAATCACATGCTACAAATCTAAATATAATCTAAGGTCGCCCGGTCTGTTATGAAAAATTACCATATGCAATAGCCAGTCTGAAGATTCAATTGCTACTAATATTATTTTTTGGTATGTTTTAGGTATGTTCTTTATCTATCCTAAGGAACGTTTCTTATTCTTTGTCTTACTAGTATAGTGTCTTTCTTAAGAATACTATGACGTTTGAATCCTCCAAACTTCCCCAATTTTTCGCCGAAGACACATTTAAATCCTCTTTAAGTTCCTTTGCCATTTTCATGCTACTATTGTTAACAACTGTAACATGTAAATCACCTCCTTGGACTCATTCAGTGGGCTATAATGGAAGACCTACCCAGTGCCACTGTGAATAAGATTTGCACCAGTAGATATAGCGACAGAAACAGCATCCACATAATATCAAAGGTTGTCACTAGCTTCAAATATTAAAACACAAGCAAGATCCAGAGGTTCATTCTACCCATGCTCCATGTTAACATATTCCGCGTTACGCTCTGACATCATCCAATAACAACAGCATGCCACACAATAGATTGCAGAGAGCTTTGGGAGACTCTCTGATACAATTCCGGTGTGGGGAAAGCATGCAGCCTACTGTGTGGCTGGCATCAGTAAATAAAGTTTTTATGAAACTGCCTAAGGGTGCTGCATTTGCAATGTTGTCAACCGAGGCCATATTTACTAACATTTGACGCAGCACAACAAAGCAAGACTTGCTGTGCTGCGTCAAATGGAGAGGGCAGGAGTGCACCATATCTGTGAAGCTATGGTACATTCCTGCTCTCTAACTATGCTGGCACACTATGTGCTGCCTAGTGACAATGCAGGCAGCTTGCGCTAGGGTGCAAGGGTGCCTCTGTTGTAGGCAGTATTGTTTTTGTGCAGAAAGAAACCCTTCCTGTACCACAAAAAAAACAATTTTAAAGGCTTTTACCTCTTTCCAAGTGTGCTGAGAGGAAACAACTAGGCGAAATAAAGATATCTCTCCTTGTTGCCCTTTTATCTGGAGGTGTACAATGTTGACGCATTCCCAGGTTTACTATTCTTAGTGAATCTGGGAATGTTGCAAAAATTATAGGTGGATGTGTGGGAACACCCAATCTACACCAATGTAACGCCTTCCCGGAGCTGAGTAATGCAGGGCAGCGACTTACACTGCCTTCCATTACTCTGGATTTACCAAGCCATGCATGGCCACGCAAAGTGGCTCTGTCTGACTTGACAAACATGACTTAAGGATTGCATTGCCATTGCGTTACCTTGTGTGATGGCTTAGTAGGGAGGTGAGGTTTTAAGTTTGCGTAATAGGGCTAGTTTTTTAGGTTGAGATGGAAGGTTCAGGCAATATTTATCGGTGGCTAAAGTGGCCTCAAAAAAATCTACTCACCCATTTGCTAAGGCGAGTCTGATTTAATCAGAGCAAACTATATTTCGGGCCTACTGGCAGGTTCCGACAAGAGAGCTCAAGCTGGCAAAGAACAGGTGTTCCGATCATTCAGAGAGTGAATGAGCAATACAGATGCCTTTAAATCTTGTTTTTATCTTTTGACGATTGCTGTGCATTTAAAGATAAATGAAATGTCAGATTATGTTATCTTACAAATTGCTGCTTATTTTATCCTGGAGATTGGTGTTTACTTTTCTTTCTCTGACTACAAAGTTAGAGGATTTTGTAAAGTGAACTGTCTGGCAATTGTTGTGAAATGAAGGCTGTAGGATGTCAGATTTCTTTATTTAACACACAACATATTTAAATATCTTGAAAATGAACAGTATAAATATTTCAAAATATATCAGCAATAAGTAAAACCTATTTTTTGTAATTCTGAAATATGATAGCAACACAGATTTTAGTAGGATCAAAACAAATCAGAACTTTACTTGGTGATGTAAAAATATAAATATTTGCATAAACTCGATTTCCAAATATTATCGATTGTACGCTATATAATTTTATCACTAAAAGTGCAGTTCAGTGTTAAAATCTGGGTCCATTTCAATGGAAAATATGCTGACTGTAAATGCCAGTGGGCTACCACATTTTCTTTAGTAATATATATTTATAGCAAGTGTGAGTTTTCACACATGAACTGAGAAAAATTGAAGCCCACGCCCTGATGACCATGAACTAGAAAGCAAGTAAGGGGTCATGTGTACCATAAATGTGGCCTTGATTTGCATTAGACATGTAGAAAAAGATTAGTCTAGTAAAGCAAACAGAAGTATTTTGTACAGCAGACATGCTGAACTAACTCACATATTTGAAGGTGCTCTCATGTCCCATAATGAAGAAAAGGGCAGTTTGGTGAAATAAAATATTTGCTCAGGATCACACAATTTGAGACTAGTTTGTGGGTCAAGAGCATTACAGTTAGGTAAATTAGATTATTCAATTCAGTAGACCTGCAGGTGTGGTAACATTTTTATAATTTTTTGAGAATTGTTAAAGGAAGGTTCTCAATACTAACTGTACAAGCTAGCTTTTCAGTGTGTGTGAAAAGTTTCTAAATCTGGTAAACAGAGCTACTTTCCAAGAGTACTTATCCCCACAGGTTGGGTAGATTGCCTTTTTTTACAGCCAAAAGCATTGTCTGGATTTGCTTTTAATGGTCTGAATTCGACCTGATGGCTAACTTAGTATGCAATGTTGCACATTTTCTGTATTCATGGCACACTTCCAAATGATGTCTGGTAACTAAAATGTACTATGAAATAGACGAAGCATTTTACTTATAATTATTGATTCACTGTTTTGTTCAAATTTGAAAAAATACTGTTTTTTGGCGATTACCTTAGGAAGTGACCAGCTTTTACCAAAAAAAAAAAAATCCCCCTTGTTTTAGTACCCCGCCCGAACCCCCTTGAAGCTCCAAATGCACTCGTTAACTTTCTAAATAGGTATGAAACAACGTGAGTCGAATAAACTGTTTTTACCCTGCTGCGTCTGAAGAGGGACCACTGAGAGCTTTGTGCATTCCAATGGGTAAGTGAAAGGCCTGGCGACATTTCAATGCCAGGGCTGGACTTCCCTCATCCTGCAAAGGCGAGGGAAGAAGGAGGCAGATGAAGCGGGAAGATAGCGCAGCCTAGACCCCGGCCCTCGGGCAGGGGCGGCGGGATCCACTGCGGGGTGACCATGGTCTGTGGCGGGAGCTGTCGCGCGCCACATCCCTAGCACCCCACAGCTGAAGGAGCTGGCTGGGACTTGGGGGAGGGGGTATGGGGAACAGGAGCAATTCGGTGGCGGTTTTGGAAATTCCGAGCTAATAAATTCAGTCCGCCTTGAAAACTGGATGGCGGGGCTCTGGTGTGAAAGAGGGGCAGGCTGGGGGAGGGGTTGAGAGGCCTTGTCCGGCAACCAGCAGCTCAGTCCTCGGCCTCGCGTGCTAGATCTTCCCATGCTGCTCGTCACCCCACGGGGCACCAACACTCTGCTCTTGTGCCTGCTTCCTTTACACTGCTGTTGGCAACGAGCACACTGCGAAAAACAAATATGAGGCCTTCCGGAGAGCACAATAGCTCACCCTAAGTTTTGCAGTTCTTGTTTGGCCATCTGGCAACAGGTCAACATAGGGAGAATTGGAGCATTTTCGATCGTATGTGTTCCTCGGTGACTGTTAATGATATTTTAATTATAAGCAGCTCAATTTTTTGAAATTCAGACATTGAGTTATAAAAAGTGTGGGTATTTTGGCATTCGAAGTGCACCGTGCCATAAGGTACACGTTTCTCAACTTTGATGAAATATCGATTTTAGCAATGATTTCCTGTAGAACAGACACCTTTATTAACGTAAGTACGTTTGTATGAGTCTTGCAATTGCACTGCAAATATGTTTTTATTTCTTAAAACAATGTAAGTTCCGCTGTCTTGTGTCCCTACGTGCCTCCTGCTACATTGAGAAAGAACATCCCTTCTGCTTCCAAAAGACTCCTGAAACCTCATTCATCGGGGTGAATCTCGCACCTTTAGAAGAAAGTTTCACTCCTGACCAGCCTCAAATAATCCATACTTTAAAGCCAATCCCTATAATGTTAAAATACCTACGTTAAATCCCCTCAAAAATCTCTCCTATCGACCGTTTGACCTTAAGAACCTCTACGACAGTACACCTATTATTTGCATTAAACACTTTACTTGCTATTTCTCTTCAGTGGCGCTTTAATTGCTGGTTCGAATAAAGGTTCTGAAGTCCATCAAGTACTTAAAGTAGTCGTATTTCGCTTGCTTGGTGCGGGTTCATCTTGTGATCAATCCAAACATGACCACTCGCCATGCTTTTCCATGTGCACATGGCACCCCTGTTAGATATTTTGTGATAGCATCTGCAGTACTAGTCACAGATAATAAAAAATATAATAGCTCACCTACTGCGTACAGCAATTTGTCTGCTTCAGGACCTTCCAGGTAGGTGCAAGAAAGTTAGTTAAAACTGAAGTCATTCTATTCTGTTTGTCGCCAATATGAGGCCACAGAGAGAAGAGTTATGAGGTAGGTTTACATGTCTTCTGTAATCAAGTTATCTTCTCTGCACATAAAATTGAGAAACTCGACATGGTGTTGGATGAACAGCCCACTGGAGAACAAGTGAATGTGATTCTAACCACATTCATTTCCACATCCTAGGCTGGTAAAATAATTCACTTCATCCAGTACCAGCTAAGACATTTACTTATTTTTTTGTACAGCACTAGCTGTGCCTCGTTCCAAACTGCCGTTCAGCATCAGGGAGGACTAGTAGGGCACATATAGCACAGCAAGCCAAAGTATACAGGGTCCCCAAAAAGGAATAACCTGTATGCTTGGTGGAAGTGGTGGGTTTGCACTCCTTTTGGATACCTTCTAAAGACAGCTAATAAAAGGTTACAGGGAGGGAGTCTGAAAGGGATCAGCCCAGTGTGTGAAAGTATTTGTTGTTCAAACATTTGCATCACATCATGTACAGTGATAATCTGTTCTGGCCAGCTGACTTTGAGTATCTGGTTGGTACATGATTAAACGTTTCAAAAGAAATTCCTATGCATAGACATGTGGAGCCCTATTTACAAGCCAGCAGAGTGTTTTGCCCTGCAACATCCTCTTGGCTGGAAGCCAAGGGTGTGTAAGTAATGCCGATGTGATGTGGTCCACGCTTTTCAAGCTCAATGTGAGGTTGGTCCTACAGTTATCTACCCACTAGAGCATGGGTACTCGCAAACATTTTCCCAGGGGCCAAAAAGTTTGGTCTGTGACGTGCCTGGGGGCCGCATTAATGCCAGGGCTGTGGCGGTCAAGTGGGGTGGCTGGGGGAATGGGGGGCAAGGTAGGTGTAGGAGAAGCAAATGATATACATCTAGTGGCTGAAATAAACAATGGAAAACCAGAAAACCAGGAATTAATCCCGGCTTACCCACTTTTCCAAACTGTGTGATCCTAGGCAATTGTTTAGTCTCACTTCACTCCTTTTTCTGCATTATCACATTTAAGATGACCTCGAAATACATGATTCATGGTGTGGGCTGCACATAACCTGCTTCTATGTTTGATTTAATAAACTATAATGTTGTTAATGTATGATAGGAACACAGGCCACCCATAAAGTGCACATACCAAGTGACTGGCCTCTTCAATTTACTATTGGTTGTGTTCTCAGGATAAGGGAAATAATTAATGTTTAAAAATGTATGTTTCCAAATATATGTTTGAAAACTATTTAAAGGAATACATCTCAGTGCACTGATAAAATAAATTGTTCTAAGGCAAAAAGGTTCTGCATGTTAACTAAATACACTTTTTTTTAATTTTAAAGAGACTGTCTTAGTTTTCCACTTGTGATGCAAGATGTCTTTAAAAATTAAGACCTTTCTAAAGTTAAGTGCAGGAGTCCCTAGTTACTTCCTTTCTTTAACACCAACTAAGTTTGAAATAAATGATTGTGTGTGTATTTAATATTTTTGTTGTTAGTGCAGATCCGTGCAAACATCTGCCAGTGCTCATGTTGCCCAAGGGGCCACATGTAAAGGTCAGAGGGGCCGCATGAGGCACGCGGGCCGTACTTTGAGTATCCATGCACTAGAGCTTACCTGGAGCTTTGGAAATGAAGATCACAAAAGCACTGTTATGATAGTTCATGCATGGAAAAACTGCTACAATGCTCAGGTGTTTCATGTTTACTTTGTATTTTTTACCTTTGTGTTCTACTTTGCAAGGAATCCTTATACATGCTTGCCACATGAATGATTCTGCAAAGGCATTTGAACGCAGGGTTGCCTGTGTTAAAAATTTTTAGCATTAAATTAACGAAAATGCCATTCCTGTCACCCATAAAGTGAGACCAGTACAATTGAATGCCCCGGATGGTCTTAAGAATTTGCTTGATCACCTATGGAAAGAAGACATTTTTATTACCACAGATTAATTGTTATTGCCCAGAAAAACCTGGTGAGATCTGCAGCTTTAGACGATGCAAAACGTTTCCCAATCAGTGGCGTAAAATCTGCATACTACCAGGCTAGTTTATCTACCATATCACAAGGTCTTACCACTTTGGTCACTACATTTGGTACTTTCTAGTATATATGTTTAATATTTCGATCAGCCTCAGAGATGCACCCTTATTTCACAGGTTAATGGATGTTCTGTCTAAGTACGTAGTTGGAGTCAAGTGTTTCAGGATGACATACTAGTGTTTGTAAAAAAACATGAACAGCATAATAGCGGATTAGCTAAGGATTTCTCAACTGAGAGAAGTATGACTGTAAGAAAAAAAAACACATTCATTTCAGAGACAGTATTATTATGTCAGACAGTAACAGTTTGGGGCATTAAACCATAGTCAGACACGTCAAAATGTATTAAAACGTCCACAGTCAAAAAATACAGATGTGCTTAGGATTCAGTGAATACTCTGCCAAATGTGTTTGTTGGTATGCTTTAGTTACAGAACTAACGATGCCTTATTAAAAAAAAAAAAAAATATGTGTCAAGTAAGTAAGAGGAAGAATCATTTAAGCAAGTAAGATATATGTTTTTAATGCTCCCTCTTTGAAACCTTTTGATAGTTAGGCCACATGTACAATCATTGTATAAATTAGTTCATTTGGTTTAGGAGCTATTTAGAGCCGGTGGGTGAACAGAAAATAACAAATTGTTGCGTTTATCTGATGCCTATTAAAGAGGGTAAGTAACACACCAATAAGCGGAGACTTTGCCATCTGCATGAGTTATGGAACAACTGACGACCTATTTGAGGGGCTCGCAATTTTGTATATTGATCATGAACTGTTTATTTAAAAGATTAAGGGTAATGGTATGACTAGGGCTTCAGGGTGGTGTGGTTGATTTCACAATTGCAAGAATTTAACTCGTTAGTAATTATGTCAGGAGAATTTTTGTATGGCTTGTCTTTCAACTTTTCACAGTGGTCTGACAGAGCTGTATGGTGAGCCTGAAAGTTAAGCAGGAGTTTGTTGTTGCGGCATGGACGCAGTTCAAAAGAGTGTTAGTGTGGTGGCTAAAAATGCATGGATGCATACATAGAGGACAGTTATTTCTGAAGTCAAACGATGTGCTGAACATGAGTGCTCATGAGATAGGCACTGAAAAGGGGATTTATGTAGTTTTGCTGCTCAAGTTGCTTCCAAACTTTCTTTTGAAACTGAAATGGTTCAAAGACAAAGTTTGTTTACACCACCAGAGACAGTGAGAAATAAAATAATTCATATTGTGCACAGTGGGCAATCATGTTATTACTGCTACACAGAAATTACACGAAAGCTTTAATGGTGCCCACCCATGGATGGTCTGGTAGATGGTTTGTTACTGAACAAGCACTGGAAAGTCACAGACACATCTCTTCATTCTGAGTCCTTGCCAGAGGGCCCTTGAAAGAAGCTGGCCATAGATCTAGCTTCCCCTTAAAAATTACTTCCTTTTAACATGAAGTGCTTATTTGTGGTAGCTATTTGGTAGCTATTTTACCAAATTGATCTACTGCTCGTTTGTAAGCTCAGCAAACATAGATGGGTGTTTTATTTATGTAAGAAGGGGCACCTTTTATTATAAAATCGGACACGTTGTGTATCTAAGATGGTGGTCATATGTTCAGAGAACAATGGAAATAAGCGCCTAATAGTAGCATTGTACAGTAGGATGACCACCGCACTCCAGGCCATTTTGGTCACTGTTTCCAGTCCTGAAGCTTTGACTTTCAAATCACTGTTTTCAGGTACTTTAGTCTGATAGGTTCAGTGGAAGCGAAACAAAACAAACACACTATGAATGCTGTGAGATTTCCCACAAATGTCCAGCACTGGAAATGGTGTCCGTAAACTCCTCCAGGGAGGTGGCCTTCCAACTGCAGTCCTTCCGTAGTGGTCTGGTGGAAAAAATAGGTATTCAAACAGCCCTAGTTTTAAATTTGATTGCAGGATCCTACATGAAAGAGAGGGTGGAGTTATTTAAAACACACCCCACAACAAGTGTTGTTGCCTTCTTATTGCTGAGGGGTAGAGACGCCAGGACCGGATTATTTCCAGGATTCTTAAAGTCGGTTCTGACTTCCAAGGTAGGATTGCTGTCTGAACTCTTGAAGCAAGTGAAAAATTATTTGGCAGGGAAACGAATGCAAAACAAACAGTATCCTGATCCAGTTAGAAGAGTTAAAGAGTGGCTTTGGCTATTGGTGAATGGGTAATTACTGGGAAAGCGGGGAATATTGGTAAAGAGAACTGAGCTGCAAGCACATAAGGATGTAGGAGGATGTAGCAAGAAGTTTGAACGACACTGGAGTAGTTGCATGTGATTCAAGGGTCACTGAAGTGGTTGCATGTGATTGGAATGCCACTGAAGTGCTTGCTGATGCTTCAGATATCACAGTAGTACATATTTCACAGGCAGTGGATTATGGCAGTAGTCCCGATGAGATTAGAGGTATCCCAAAGGGAATTCCACTGGTGGTAAAAATAATTACAGGTAGGTTTTGTTATTATGTGTTGTACACATTTTCAAGGAAGATATGTTAAGTGCTTACTTATTCTGTATTTATGTTATAATTATATTCTGCTTTACATAGAATATGCTTGCTATTAGTTGTATGTCTGCATGTGGAATATACTTTTGAAACTTCAACTGATCTTTTGTCAGTAGGGTTCCTGATCCTGCAGCAGCGCTGTGCACCTTCGTGGGCTCTGTGTGTCCTAATAAACTTTTTTTCTCCTTATCTACACTCTGTATTTGGCCTTTATTTAACAAGAAGCCAACCCAGTGAGCCAGCAGCTACAGTGCAGTATCATGAGATCGTGCTAGTTAGCAATACTGCTTCTTTGCTCATGTTGTTTATAGGTGATAACAGTGACATATCCTTGTCAACACCAACTAAAAGGTTTTGTTTCGTGCATGAAGGAAAAGGATATGAACAGATGGTGTCTGGCCAGCCAAATTAAATATATTTGTTTATAAGCAAAGAACCTGGATGGTCTGTGGTAGGATGGTTAGTCCGTTTAAGACTGAATATTCCACATTTTTGTTTGTATTTTGGTGTTTGAGGGGACCATTGTAAAACAAATGATACACTCATTACTGTAGGAATTCTCGTTTTAAAATTTCTAAAATCGCGTTTTGTTTCCATTCCCAATGTGAGTAAAATTCCCGTGTTGGCTGTTGGTCCAATCTGTTTTGTCGTATTGTATTTAAAAATAAAGGGGCTTCTTCACAATGAAATAGCTCAGCGCAGTGCCGCAAGAAACTTTGCTGCACTGAACGGAGTCATTTCCAGAACACAGGGATGTGCTGTATTTACAAGAATACAGCGCACCCTGTGTTCTCCCCTGCTCCGGCAATAATTAAGCTGCCTAGCGCCAATGCAGGCACCCTAGCGCCATGGTGCAAGGGTGGCTGCATTGCGGGGGTGATTGTTTTTGTGCAGGAAAGGACACCTTCCTACACCAAAACAATCACTAATGACGATTTGCTTCTATGCGTGCTGCAGAATGCAGCACACTTGGAAAGGGCAAAAAACGAGGAGAAATAAAAGTATTTCTCCTTGTTGTGCCACTCTAACGCTACCCTGGTGATGGTGTTAGTTTTTGGCCCTGCCTCAGATTTATGTTTCCTTGCAAATCAGAGGCAATGTCAAAAAAGTAATGGGTTTTGCATCGGTACGCCAACAGCAACACCCACTGCACGCCCCTTTGCCACAGAAAAGTGTTGCGGTGGCCCATACTTACAAGGCCGCGTTGAGCCATGAAAAGTAGCTGAACGCTGCCTTCTAACTATGGTGCAAGGACAGGGCCACCAGAGCATCGCAAGAAGTGACGCTCCGGTGGCGCAAGGGGCCTGTAAATAAGCCCAAAGTTTGTCACTAAAATGAACAGCCGGGTAGTAACTGTATCACTGATCAATACATTGTTTTAAAAGAACTCAATAATTCATTAACTACATTCCCATGTCTTTCCGTATGTGAAAAATAAAAAACAAAAAAAAGACCTATCACTTGACCCAGATTTTGATGACATCGCCAACTTGTACATACAGAAGACAAGAAGACGATTAAAAGCTGTTAAGTTTTGTATTACATTTTGTTTGGAATTTGGGGCCCTGCAGGAGTCCCCACTTGGAAGAAGTAATACCTTTTCTGACAGAGCTGATGGAAATGTATTAGTGCGAAGCTGCCGTTTAATTAGTATGTTTCAGTTTTGTTCCCAACTTTGTCATCAGTGTGCCGATGTTTATAAGACATTTTTTTAGATTTAAATAATGATCTAAATTGATCTGGTCTTAGGTCCAGAATCCGCTCCCAGGTTTCCTGAATCTGTCCTTGGGGACACTGACAGAATGTCATTGATTCTCCTGCCTTGTACGCCCCGCACTTGATTACCAATTAACATGTATTTACATGCCAGCAGTGTGAGGTCATGTAAAACGTTACTGGACAGGAACCTGGGAGAAGAGAGATACCAGGCCCGTGCTGCATTTTAAACCATTGCACCCGGCAAATCTCATGGCCGAAAGTTAAAGCACTATAGAACTACAAAGGAAACGTTGGAAGGGAATGTGTCACAGGGGATTTGTTATGTTATTATGTGCAGCTTTTAGGGCACTGCGCCATATGTATTAACCCGTAGATTTCAAACGCTTTTAAAGTATTTAAATAATTGTAAAAATAAGGCCCGCGTTATTTTTCTCGTTCCCGTTGGATTATAGCTGCCTAAATAAAGGAGAAGGATGCAACGCAATTTTCAGTTCCCTCATTTCTCTTCTCATTTAGAAAGGACCTTTTCCCCTGGGTAAACCAAACAACCGTCCTTACGGCAAAGAGCAAACTACCGCCGTGGTAGGCTCGCACAGCTGTGCTACTCAAACCACCCTACTGCCCCGAACATATAGGGGCTATCCACCGAGGCAGAAATGAGTCCTTCAGAGAACACAGCGCTGGCCTTCTTGAAGGGAGAGAGGGATGCCTCCTTTCAATAAACAGGGTCACGCTGTCACGCTGCACTGATGCACAGCAGCGAGGAGCTCGTTTGAGACAGGACCAGAAGTGGCGAGGTAGCGAATGGTAGGGACATTCCTATGCACTCTTCTTGAAACATCACTGCAAAAGATGTGCATTCTTGTCACTGCACCACTAGATTTTCTGAATTTAAAATAAGAGGGCAGGGCCAGGCAGAGCTCGAGTTTGAATGTGAACTCAGCATAAAATATGTCCACAAGAGAACTATGGGACTCCAAGCCCTGTCCACACCATTCACCTCAAAATACATACGTCTTTTTGTCAAAGGCCGGATGCAGAGCATTTATAGTGTAAGAGTGCTGTTTACCATCTAGTCTCATCTATTATGGCAGTTATTTTTTTCTTAAGCACTGGTGGTCTGGTTCAGACCAGTGAGTTGATAACAGACAAATGACCAGCACTAGTGCCTGGAACTGGCTTCCAATACACTATGGAGATCACCAAAGTCCTGCTGAAATCAATGGCATATATATTCTTCTACCAAATTGCTCCTCCTACCCATTGTTTTGTCTGAAGTGAAGACTGGGTTGTCACAAAGCAAAGCCCTAACCAAACACTGAAAAATAACACGCTAGATGATGCCCAATTGGAATTCCAACCTAGGTGAAGTAAAGACTCGAATGCCATATGTTTAAAGTGAAGAATTAGTGTAAGCCAATAACCAAGGACACTTTGCCACATTATTCATGCTAGACCTGGCAACAGCATTTAACACAGTGCATCTTCCCATGCTTCTGAGTGGCCTGGCCACCCAAATAGAAATGCCAGGACTGGTCTGTCACTCATGAGGGTCAACGTACTGACAAACACAAAAACCACTATGTTACGTCCAATCCAACAATGGCCAAATATCTTTCCAACTACCCCAGGCTACCCCCAAACTTTAATCTTAGGTTGCTCCCTGACATAATCAGAGGATATTGCGCTCTTGGTGAAGCGTACACAAACAATGTGAGTGCAGGCAACGTCTGAGCAGGATTATGGGGAAAGCAGTTAAATTATGGAGCTGGGTGCAGAGGAGAAGGAGGCATCTGAGCAATATCATGTGGGAAGTCAGTTAATGGGGGGTGTGCATGCAGGGATTGAGGTCAACTATGCTGCAGAGTCCGACTGGAACATAGGGATTGTACGTAGCTAAAATGTGAGTTGGAGCATGGGGAAAAAAAGGAGTCAGAGCTTGACCATATGGGTAGGCAGGCAGAATATGAGCTGAACTTGGCCAGTGACACACAGAGAGAATGGCTGGCTCATCAGCCACGGTGGGTTGGGACAGGCAGAAGACAGCATTTGCTGTGGACCACAGGAGTTGGACAGTCAAAGATGGACCTAGACCGTGCTGGTCTCCCTACAGACCTTCCTACAGACCCCGTAGATTGCAATGCAATACAGTTTAGTGGGAGTGATGAGTATCCTCTACTGATTAGGGTAGTTGCGCTGCTCTGTATGTCAGGTTCTAGTTGTCAGTGTACCTATATGAAAGTATAATTGGGTCAGTAGACAAGGGAGAGTGTCTAAGCCTGTTAGAACCAGAACACTGAACAGGTATTTATTTAAGGTCTTCTTGTTTTGTGTTTACTAGGCCGCAGAAGACCTCAGTGCTCTGCACCATCATAAAACATGCTAAAAGCAAGCATATACAGTGGTCACCTAACAAACTCATAATTAAGAGCCAGAGAGGGGAAGTTATATTACAAGGATGAACAAGCATTGTCAAAGCCAATAGGTCTCGCCTATATGAACAAGTTACTTACCTTATCTGGTAGAGATATATTCTATTTGCAGATTCCTTACCTTAGAATTTCCCCCAGGCGTTAGTCTGGATCCAGAAATTTTTCTTTAGCAGTATCCCTGCGCGCCAAGTGACGTTGGTCGGCGTTTGTGTCCATCATCGGCGTTGTGCACGCTGGATATGTTGTTGTGGGACCTATATAGGCACCACCCTGGCGTGCTTATGTCAGTTTCTTTTCACAAAGCATGGAGCCATGAAGAACACTGACCACTGGTGTGTCAAAACTAGGGACTTGAAAGGGAACTCCCTGTCCTTAGAAATCAGTTTGCAGAGCAGGAAGGGTGGGTCAGTAAGGAATCGGCTACTAGAAAAAGTCTCTACCTCAAAAGGCGTTACAGAAGGTAAGTAACTTGTTCATCTGTTAGAGACTTCTAGTTGCAGATTCCTTACCTTAAAATAGATATGCAAGCAATACAATCCCCACAGGAGGATCTGCAAACCAAGATCATCCTGTGAAGTCCTGCAGGACCAAACAGGCAAAGTACCCATCCCTTCAGACCTGACATCCAGGCAGTGTTGGTTGGTGAACATGTGCAAGGATGCCCACATTGCTGCCTATCAGATGTCCAGGACTGGAACACCACATGCTAACGCAGTGGTTGCATCTCTCGTTCTGATACAGTGAGCGCGCAAGCCCTCCGGCGGATGCTTTTTAGCCAACGTGTAGCACATTTTAATGCAATGACCCATCTCCGCACCCACATACCCAACAAAAAGTTGATCATCCACCCGGAACTCTTTGGTACAATCAAGTGCCAATCAACACCAACGCTCTTTTTGGGTCCAGGCGGTGGAGTCTCTCATCTTCCTTAGAAGGATGTGGGGGGGTGTAAAAAGTGGGCAAGGTGATAGATTGGCCTACATGAAAGGGTGTGACAACTTTTGGCAAAATGGAAGATGTAAAGGTAGCGTGGATTAGATGACAAGGCCTGCAGCTCCCTCACCCTGCATGCAGATGTAATGGTCACAAGGAAGGATGTTTTTAATGTTAGAAGCCTGAGAGGACCATTGTGAAAAGGCTCAAAAGGAGCATAAATGAGAAATGTGAGAACCAAATTCAAATCCCATTGGGGTATGATGAATGGTGATGGAGGAAACATGTGGGTAAGACCTTTAAAGAACCTTCTAACAGTAGGAGACTTAAAGAGGGTTGGTCAGGTAATCCCAGAAATGCAGAGATAGCAGACAACTGTTGAGGGTGCCCAAAGCAGAGCTCTACTGGGCCAAAGAAAGTATACACAAGAGGACCTCGGAAAGAGGGGCAGAAAGGGGGCCAACAAACTGTCTGTGCACCATGCCAAAAATGTATGCCAACAACAGTTGTATACCATTTTGGTGGAGGGAAGCCTGATTGCCAAGATAACATTACATAGTTCAGGTGGAAGGTCAAAAGCTGTCAACTGCCGCAGTTCAATCTCCACACAAGAATACGGAGGCTGGACAGGTTCAGGTGGAGAACCCTCCCCTGCTGCTGCAACAGACAATCCTCCCAAAGGGGCAGTCTGATCGGAGGATCGATGGCCATGCTCAATAGCTTGGGATACCAGACTCTTCATGCCCAGTCCGGAGCCACAAGGATTACTTGGGCCCGGTCATTCTTGATCTTCTTGAGAACTCTGGGCAGAAGTGGTATGGGTGGAAAGGCATTCATGAGGCCTGAACTCTACTCGAGACAAAAAGCACCCCTGTGCAAGTGCTGCCTTGGAAACTCCAACACAGAAAATTGCTGACATTGCATATTTCCTGTAGAGGCAAACAGATCTAACCAAGGCTCTCCCCACTGCTGAAATAGACCTTGAGCCACCTCTGGATGGAGATGCCATTCATGATCGACCAGACATTTTCTGCTGAGTTTGTTTGCCCTAGCATTCTGAGAGGGCCCGCAAGGTGTTGAACCACCAGGGAAATGCCCTGATGTTCCAGCCATGTCCAGAGGCACAGAGCTTCCTGACAAAGTGTCCAGGACCCAACCCCACCCTGCATGTTGCAGTACCACATGTCGATGGTGTTGTCCTTGAACATCTGCACTGCTTTCCTTTTGAGAGAGGGAAGTAATGTTTTCAATGCCAGTCTGATCCCTCCAAAAGATTGATGTGGATCCCAGACACCTCTGATATCCACCTCTCCCATGTGCCCACCCCATTCCAAGAGTGACGTATCTGTCACTACTGTCAGATCTGGTTGGGGAAGGGAGAGGGCTCTTCCTCTGACCCAGTCGCGGTTCAGGAGCCACCACTACAAATCTTGCGCAGTTCCCTTAGAGATCTGGACCATGTTGGAGAGATTCTGTAGATGCTGTGTCCACTGGAACTTCAGGTCGCACTGTAGAGCCTGCATATGCCATCTGACATGTGTCTTACAGTCATTCTCCCTGAATTCCAGGATAGAGGCTGAAACATCTGTATCATAGCTTGAAAATCCTGGACTCGCTGCTCGGTAGGATAAGCCCGAAACTGCACTGTGTCCAGAGCAGCTCAGAATAAAGGAAGTGTATGAGAGGGAGTCAGGTGTGACTTCAGCACGTTTATAGTGAACCCCAGCGAATGCAGGAGGTCCACCGTTGTCTGGAGGTGGGAGACAATAGCTTGAGGCGAGTCTGCCTTCAACGGCCAGTCATCAAGGTATGGGAAGACTGAAACATTTGACCTGCAGTGATGAGCTCTGACCACCGCCATCACCTTGGTGAACACCGAAGGGCGCTGGTAAGGCCAAAGGGGAGCACGGCGAACTGGAAATGCTCTTGGCCTAACGTGAACTGCAAGTAACGTCTGTCAGCAGGTGGGACGGGAATATGGAAATAGGCGTCCTGCAAGTCCAAAGCTACAATCCAGTCTCCTGGATCCAGGGTAGACAGAACCTGAGCCAGAGTGAGCATTCTGAACTTCTCCTTCTTGACTTCCTGTGTTCTTTTTGGACACCAGAAAGTAGCCAGGAATCACAACCATGACCTACTTTTGGCACAGAGACCCTCACTTTGACTTCCCTGGCCAAGAGAGCTGTAACCTCCACACGGAGAAGAGCCATGTGATCCTCCGTCATTCGATCGTAGGAGGGTGGCTTGGATGGAGGGGTAGCCTCAAATTGGCTACCCCTGCGGACTATTTGCAAAACCTACCTGTCTCACATGTTGGACTGCCAGCGGGGCAGGAGATGGTGAATCCTGCCTCCAACTGCTCCCTGGTGGTAAGCGTCAGACTAGGAATGTTTGGAAGCTGCTGCAGAGGGGGGGGGGGGGTGGACTTGCCAGACTGCTGGCTCCCTGATCCACCAGGACATTGGATCCCATGTCCCCAACCACGCAGACGCTGAGCATATGGCGTGGCATGGTGGCTGGAGGACAACGGGTGTGGTTAGGTGCCCCTTCCATAGCTACAAAAGGGGCAAAAAGCAGACTTAGAGGTGCGAGGGGAAGCTGCGAGGCCAAGGACCTGGCCGTAGTCCGGGACTCTATAAAGCTCTCAAGCGCCAAGTCTGTTTTGTCTCCTAGGAGATGGATCATTCCCCAAAAAGCTAGACGTCCTCAACGAGATGTAGTGCCTCAAGGCCGCCGTCAGTGGAACTGATGTGCCTAGTTGGTCGGTTGTATCCAGCCCACTTGTATTGTGAAATTTACTGCATCTCTGCCATCATCAACAGACGGAAGAGAATGGCCCAGGACATGGGGCAGCACCTGCGCAACCATGTCTCATAAAGTATGGGTGTAACGACCCAAAAGGTATGCAGTGTTCATGGACTGCAATGCCAAGTTGGAGGAGGAAAACATCTTCTTCCCAAGATGGTCTAGCCTCTTGGATTCCCTATCCAGGGGTGCGGAAGGGAATGCACCCGGGGACGGGGAGGTTTGGATAACCAAGCACTCAGGGGTTGGGTGTTGCATCAGCAACACTGAGTCACTTGGAGCTGGTCTGTGGTGGCAGGCGAGTGTCCTGTTCACAGGAGCCCCTATGCTGGGTTTGGACCAGGTCCTCAGCAGGACATCAGTAAGGGCTTCATTAAAGAGCAAAAGGGGTTCAGAAGAGGGGAGCCCCAGGCTGAGGCACCTCTGTCAGGAGGTTAGGCCTGACTGCCACCAGAGGCACAGGACTTAGGTTGCTCTTCGCACTACCACTTAGTTGGATGCTCCCTCCTCCGTAGCCACAGTAAGGGGAGAAAGCATGCCAGAGTCAGTGGAATTGTCCAGACCCTGGCCTCACCCAGGTCTATCCGCCAGGCCATGGGATCTTCTAGCTGGTATTCTAAAGGGTCTAGCGACCCCTCCCAATCCTCACCATACCCCAACCAAAGAGAATACAGGTCAGGATCTGGTCTACGGAGCAAGTTCCCTGTTGAAGTCGGAACCAGCAGTGTGCAACGCCGGCCCGGATCCATGTCGGAGTCGGCAATGAAGATGGGGTTGACGCAACCCGGGGGCATGGGCGGTGTCAGGAGCATCGAAGTCAGAACCGGCATCGGAGAAGGTTGAGGTGGTATGACTGACGCGGGCCCAGATCCAGGAATGGATCCATGGGGGCCTCCCAGAGCTGAAGCCGCCAGTGTGGTACTCAAGGAGGCCCCTGCCAACCCCATGGGCCCTTGGGTGCTCCAGCAGAGTAGGACTGCCAAAGTATGAGGCGCATAGCCTCATGAAACTCTCAGATTTGGGCAGGGGTCGCTCCGGCTCTCAGAAACTCAGAGAGGCACAGAGCTGACCCGGCCGCAGGCTCAGAGAAAAGAGGCCTGGAACGAGGATGCTCCTTTTCCCTCGTCAGATCGCCTGATGGACAGGGTGAAGTGCAAAAAAATGTGTTCATCTTCAACTTCTTCTTGTGCCTTGACTTATCCCAACCATCGCGAAGCCCCCATTCATCATTATCTCACTCAAAGTCCTCGGGACCTTCCTGTTGACTTAGATCGGGAGCAACGCAGAGTTGAGTGCCGGACCACACTAAGCTTTAGGGACTTTGGGTTGTGGTCGGAGCTCCACACCAGGTGCAGATCTGTCACAGACATCGCCCGATGACAGGATCCGCAGGGCTTGAATCCGGTCTTATGTTATGACATCTCGATATTCCAGTTGTGTAGACATTCAAAAATCTTTGACAAAAAGTAAAAAAAAGACCAGTCAAAATGTGACTGAGGGGTGGCTCTTCTTCGGATCGGCACTGGCTGGCACAGAAAGAAAAGAACTGAAGTCAGTGCACCAGGGTGGAGCCCATCTAGGTCCTGCGACATATATCCGGCGTGCGTGCCTGCTACAGACGACAGATGCAGAGTCGACCGACGCCACCTGATGGCGTGCAGGGGTACTGCTTGGGAAAAATCTCCGGATTCAGACTGACGCCTGGAGAAAATTCCAAGGTAAGGAATCTGCAACTAGAAGTCTCTATCAGCTTAGAGCTATTGGCTTTGGCAATGTGTTTTGCCATGTTGTACACCAGTGTGGCTGCTGTTCAGCATAGCTAAATGTTAGTGGCGTGGAGAGTCAGAGTGGCGTGGGGGAGTAGAGTGTCATAGAGGGGGTTTGTTGAAATGTCGTAAAGTGGAGTAGGAGGAGTAGAGTGTTGTAGAGTTATGTAGAGGCAAGTAGAGTTCAGTGGTTCCGTCGTAGAGTGCAGTGGGGTGGGATAGGGTGAAGTGTGTTGGAGTAGATTGAGGTAGTGGGGTGGATTGGATTGGAATAGAGTGGGGTGGATTGGTTTGGGTAGAGTGGGGTCAATTGAGTGGGATGGATTTGTGTGGGGTAGATTGAAATGGGGTGAGGTGGATGGGACTGGGGTAGATTGAAGTGGGGTGGATTAGATTGGATTGGGGTGGTTGGTTTGCATTGCAGTGATAGGGGTGGGTGGATTAGATTGGAGAGGATTGAATTGCATTTGGGTAGAGTGGAGTCAATTGAGTGGGATGGATGTGTGTGGGTGGATTGAAATGGGGTGAGGTGGATGGGATTGGGGTAGACTGAAGTGGGGTGGATTAGATTGGATTGCGGGGTGGTTTGCATTGGAGTTATAGGGCTGGGGTGGGGTGGATTAGATTTAGGTGGGGTAGATTAGAATGGGGTGGGTTAGATTGGAGTAGGGTGGATTGGATTGGAATGGGTAGAGTTGATTGGATGGGCTGGGTGGATTGGAGTAGGGTGGGCTAGAAGGATTGGAGTGGGGTAGACTGAACTGGGATGGGATGGGGTGGATTTGATTAGGTTAGAGTGGGTGGAATTGAGTAGTGTGTGGTAGGTTGTAGTAGGTGGGCTACACTGTAGTGAGCTGGATTGAAATGCAGTGCAGTGAGTTGGATTGGAGTGTGGTTTGATGGACTGCAGTGAGATGGATTGAAGTGGAGTGGAGTGGGGTGGATTTCGGTGGGGTGTGTTGGATTGGATTGAAGTGGATTTTAATGGGGTGATCTTCACTGAGGTGGGATGGATTGGAGTGCTGTGGGGTGGATGCACTGGATTGGATAGGAGTGGGGTGGACTGAACTGGGATGGGTGAGATGGATTATATGGGGGGTGGGTTGCAGTGTAGTGGAGTGGACTGGAGTGAGGTAGGCTGGATGGATTGGAGTGCCGTAGACTGAACTAGTATGAGGTGGGGTGGACTGGGATAGAGTGGGGCGGATTGTAGAGTGAAGTGGATTGGAGTGGGTGGATTGAACTGGAGTAGATTGGGGTGGGGTGGATTGGACTGGAGTGGAGTGGACTGCACTGGGAAGTGGTGGATTGGATTGATGTGGGATGAATTGGACTGGAGTCGGTGGATATGGAGTGGGACAGATCAGATTGGGGTGGAGTGCAGTGGATTGGATTGAGCAATGTGGATTGGACTGAGTTGGGTGGATTAGGGTGGTGTGTGGTGGACTGGATTGAGTGTGGATTGTTGGGGTGGATTGGGTTGGGGTGAGGTGAATTGGATTTCGGTGGGGTGGATTGGGTTGAAGTGGACTGGAGTGGGTGGGGTGGCCTGGAGTGGAGTGGCTTGTGGTGAATGGGACTGGAGTGGGCTGAATTGGATTGGGTTGGAATTGATTGAATTGGAGTGGGATGGATTGGGCTGGAGCTAGGTGGATTGCATTGGTGTGGTGGATTGACTGGAGAAGAGTGTACTGGATTGAAGAGAGGTAGAAAAAGTGGTTTGGAGTTGAGTGGATTGAACTGGAGTATGGTGGATTAATGTGGACTGGATTGGAGTGGGGTGGATTAAAGTGGATTGCGTTGGAGTGGGGTGGATTGGATTAGATTGTAGTCAGGTGGATTGGGTAGCTGTGGACTTGATGGCAGTGGGGTGGATTGGACTGAATTTGGATGGGTTGGATTGGAGTAGGATGGGTTGGACTGAAGTGGGGTGGGATGGACTGGGTTGTGCTGGGCTGGAGTGGGTTGGATTAGAGTGGGGTAAATTGGACTGGAGTGGTGTGTACTGGACAAGAGTGGGGTGGATTGGGGTGGGGTGGATTGGGGTACATTGGACTGGGCTGTATTGGATTGTTGTGGGTGGGCTGGATTGTAGTGGGGTGGATTGTATTGGAGTGGGGTCAATTGGGGTGAGGTGAGGTGAGGTGGATTGGGGTGAGGTGAGGTGAGGTGGATTGGATTGCGGAAGATTGTTTTGGATTGGAGTGGGGCAGATTAGAATGAGGAGGATGGGAGTGAGGCATATTGTTTTGGATTGGAGTGGGGCATATTGTTTTGGATTGGAGAGGGGCAGACTTTTGGATTGGAGTTGGGCAAATTGTTTTGGAGTGGTGGAGATTGTTTTTCATTAGAGTGGGACGAATTGGAGTGGGGCCGATTAGATTGGGTTGGTTGGGAGGATTTGAGTGGGGTTGGTTGGAGTGGATTGGATTGGGGTGAGTGGTTTGGACTGGAGTGGGGTGGATTAGTGTGGGGTGAAGTGGGACAGATTGGAGTGGGTTGGATTGGGGTGTACTGCACGATTATGTGTTAAAGCATAATTTCAGAAATTACACATAGTAAAAAAAAGTCACCTTGCAATATTTCAAACAAGTTAATCGGCATCTTTTGAGAAGAGTGCCCACAAGCAAAAACAAAAGAAAATATATGAGTGGAATGTGAGAAAAGACGACTTGGCCAAATAAAAGAAAGTAAGCTTTAAAAAATAAAACTCTTCAATTTTGTTTGCCCTGCTGGGCACAAATTAATTTGCCAGTCACAAGCCTTCTGTTTGCAGGGCACTAGAAGTTAAAAAGAACAAAATAGTGCCTCAATCATGTTTGGAGCAGCAGACAAGCACTAATTAAGTTGAATCAATCAGTGCTTGGTCCTTACTTCACACAGAGGAACGGAAATAATGCCAGGCCTGCCTTGACGAATTATGAGGCTTTAAAGAAGAGTGCCATGCAAGCCAACAAATGTAGAGCGAGTGGCAGGCTCCAAGCCCTTTACTGTACACAACAGAGTCTTTCAAGCAAGACGCATGCGCTAGGGCATGCACTCGCATAGGGATATAGAAATTAGTGACAGGAAGTCTAGAGAGACCTCTTAAAGGATTAAGCTGATGCTCAGCACCCTGTGAGGTGCACTGCTATTGAAGGTCTAGGCCTGGGAAGGGACCCACAAGATGGGACAAGATCTTAAGAAAAGGGTAGGTGGACACTGTGTATTCTGACCTACTGACGCATGGTCATTTGCAATCGCCTGGTGCCTCAGAATCAGCCCTGAGCACAGGCTGGCACCCTCACTGGCAGGCAGCACAGAACACAGCGCTAAGGGATGAGAGGAGAGCTGAAAGGGGATCAGTCATGCAGGTAATCAATGTAACCTTTAACTGGACTTGTGTGAATGGAATTCAGAGAGAGTGTTGATATCCTCCCCTACCACCCATACCTTACATACATCGAAGCTACTGGGAAAGGTATGGGATGTTGGTTGGGACACCTCTCTCTTAGATTCACCCTTGACACTGATGTCTCGTTCAAAGAGCACTTCACTAGAAGAATACCTTACACCAGTGGTTCCCAACCTGTGGTCCGGGGACGCCTGGGGGTCCGCGAAGCCTCCTCAGGAGGTCCGCGACTGCTTAGAAAATTAAATAATATTAAAAGATTAAGTCCCAACAGTCAGTGGGGGGGGGGGTCCTCGGATTCTAGTAATTATTCATTGGGGGTCCCTGGGTTGCAGTAATGATAAAGTGGGAGTCCACAGAAGTCAAAAGGTTGGGAACCACTGCATTACACGGAAAATAGGGACTGTGTGGTACTAACTCTCTCTACTGATGAACGGGGAAATATTTTCTTCATGATACCAACTTAAAGCAATAATCTAAGTCCTGGGTCTCACACACCTGCATGCAGGAAATGTCCTGATCTGCTGTCTCCCCTAAATCCCCCTGGCCACCCTGAAAGGCACCCTATATGCTGTAGTCACCTAATGAAAGTTCTGAATATGTTTGACCATATCAACGAACTGTGAACAAACAACACTGGCACCACTACACATCTTCAGTCCAAGATGAACCATATAAATAGCCACCTGCAAAGGTATCCCTGCTTACCTGAGATAGACATTAACCGTACCAGAAGTCAGGTCATGACATGACTGGAGAATACAAATGTAAACCAGCACTGGCAAGGCCAATACATCTGTTGTTGACAACTATGCAATTTTTTTATTTGTCTGCAGACATGCAATTTGAAAAAATGTAATGGCGAGCATATAAAAATGAAGGGGTTTCACAGCAGGCCAAGGCACACCAACTCTGACACTGATGAGCACTCCATTTTAGGTGGCTGTATGCATGTGATCCGAAAAGATATTGTCACTCAAATTGTAAGACAGACAATGGATGAGGTAGGCTGACCCACTGTGCCATGCTCTAGAGCAGTGGTTTCCAAACTTTTTAATGCTGTGCCCCCCTAGTTGAAAAATAAAGATCATTGGGCCCCCCTTCAGAATTTTTCACAATTATTTTATAAAGATGGCAATGTTTAAATATGTCTAGACCTATTTAAACATGGTAGTTAAGTACTGTTACATTTTTTAAAATGCAATAACATGCTTCTGCTTAAAACAAAGGCCTGTTATCTGTATAATGCTGCTTTTAGCCAGAGTGTGGCGCCCCCCCCAGATCACTTGAGGCCCCCCTAGGGGGGCTCACCCCCCAGTTTGAAGACCTCTGCTCTAGAGTGTGGTGGGCAGAAGAAAATGTGAATGACACTTGAACAGACCAGTGGATGAAGGGGGGTGACGTGTAAGTATTTTTATTTTTATTGGTATTACTTTTCTTTTTGCAAAACATGAGGCTGGCAAGACCAATGGATGAAGAGGGTTGACACAAAGCCCCTCTAGGTGTCCTTTAATGTTTGTATTGTTGTTATTTTTCTTGATACATGAGGCTTTCTCGAGGCCAGACCTAAAGAGCAAAAAAGGAGAAGACAGGCCTTCTCCACATACCTGCCCAGGATCTGGGATTACATATCTGTCAAAATCAGAACTGCCCCAACCCTTGAGTAATTCACGAATGATGTAACAATGCATGTTTTCAAACCCCTGAAGATTCTACGTGATCACAAATTATATCTCGGGATTCGTGTCAATGTTCAGCTGTCTGTTGTTCTCCCATCTAGATTTGTGCTCCACAAATATCCATTTACACAAACAGAATTTTTGAGTTTCTTGTGTTTAGAAACGGGGGAAGGGGTGGTCAGTTCTGAGAGAGATATGCAAGTTGTGTTACGGATGGTTTTCTAACCTTGCTATATGGTTAGGGGATAGAGCATGAACAGGAATATGAAGGAGGCAAGAAACGTCCCCATCTAAGGTTTCAGAATAAGGGTTGGGTAAGATCCATGGCTGGAGCTCGCTACACCCAAGACGGCACTTTGAAGGCCTGCATCAGGCACAGCTAGATACCTTTCCCAGATTGCAGAGTTAAAGGCGTAGCCCCACTACCTCAGACCATGAGCCCCTTCTACTCCATACTGAAGTATAAGGGGCCAGATGTAGCAAAGGTTTTTACCTATTCTGTGTCTATGGGAAAAAGTGTTCGTACATATGGCTCAAGGCCACTTCTTGTTTCAGGAGCAGGGTAGAAGGGCGCCAGCCATAGCTATAGTCAGGTTACAGATTAAGAGGATCTGATGGCCATTTAGTAGTACCAGGGGCCAGCTCGATCAGTTACTGTTCTGAATGAAAGCTTCACTGGCTGCAGTTTGTGAACCCCTTGCCTGCTACTTACCACCCCCACTCCCTAAACCTGCAACCTGAGGATCACCATCCTTCCAGGCCGCAGTTTGAAATCTCCAGCCCCTGGCTGCAGTTTGAAGCGCACCACAACAGGCTAGAGTTGTTACTATAATATACAACTATCAAACTATAATCAAGTGCCCCAACTCTCCCCCTTACCACGCGCACACATTATCACTATGTGGACCACCTGCTCCAAACCCTGTTCGAAGAGCATTACAAGCTGGAGATTTAATAGAACTACTCTTAAACTATAAAACATGTAGCTCCCCCCACCTCCGGGGTGCACTCTGAGACCACCCTCCTACAGGCTGCAAAGTGAAGAATCCGTATCAAGTATATGAAGAATCCTTATCATATATTGCAGTGTGGGCAGATGTTCCCGGTTGTATGCTGAAGGCCCCTCCTCCACCGTCCTATAAAATCCTTCAATCCATTAGGTGGCCCGAAGTTGTGAGCACCAGAAGGTTCTGCCCCCGCAGCACCCCCACTTGATCTCCTACAGAAACGAGAGCCCTCGGCTGCCGCCGCTCTCCCCGGCAGCCCTGGCGCTGTAACTGCCCTGCAGTGATTGAGGCTCTCCATGGAGACGTCGGCCCAATGGCAGCACTGGAAGCTGTTTACAGGGGCGGGGCGTTACCTTGGCTGCCAGGGAAGCCTTCTCAGAATGTAATGTAGCAGCCTCTGGAATAAAAGCGGCTGCCAAATGGGACTGAGGCCATAACTCACCCAGAAAGGGGCAAAAGAAGGGGGCAGGACCCACCTTATCCAGAGACTTCCACACAAGCGGCCCTAAACTCTAGCAGGGGCAGCCCTGGCAGCACCCAGAAGAAGAAAGCAAGCTTATTCCGAACCAGAACGCTCGGTCGCATCACCCGGCAGGTGTACTCCGCTGCCAAGGCAGGGGCAGGATCTGCCCTTCAGCCTTCTTAAGTGGGGGTCATCCTCCAGCGGCACCCCAGGAACATAAGCAGCCTCCAAGAAAAGAGAGACCACAGGATAAGCATCTCCCGCCCCTGTCGTAGGAATACTGCACCCAGCAGCACCTAAGCCTACCAGAACCACCTCGGAAAAAGTATCAGCCTGGAAACACCTCTAGCACCAGCAGCTCGCCTGGGCGAGCAGGACTCCTCCAATTCTCCCCTGAACTCCTAGCCAGCAACCCCTCAAGAGAAACGCCCTATGAGAAGCACTCCCTTGGTAGCTGCAGCCCCTCTGCACCCAGCTGCGAAACAGGTGAGAAACTGCTCTGTCTTTTGTCGCAAAGACAGCTTACAATGAGCAATACTGATGCCCCGACCCCTGGACCAGGAATATGCGCCCAATCTTAAAAATTGAATCGTTATTAAAAAAAAAAAAACACAGTTCCATCCTTACCAAGCAATTTACAAACTAAGTTTGTTTCCTCTAAACAGTTGCTTATTTTTATTTAAATACCTAACGCTTTCGACAACGTGTTATTTCTATCTCAGAAAATGTTCTTTCGTTGTAAACCAACCAATCGTTCGATTGAAATAGTTCAGACTGGCTTTACAACGTGTGGATGTTGTTTCTATCTGAAATTTCGGTATTTAGAGGCATTGGTTCCTTTTATTTTCGACACTCTTGTTCCAAAAAGCAAATGACCTGCCTTTTAAGCTAATAAGCGTGCAATCAGTGTCCCAGTATACACGCGTTTTGCTATTTATTGATAGGTTTTCTCTGTTGTGTTCATATTAATTGGTCGATTTTACACGATTTTAAGATGTTAGTGAGCCTTTGGTGATGTCTGCTGTGATTGGCTTTGCATATAAATAGGCTGGTTATATTTTAGCTGCAATTTTTGAAAAAAAAGTGAAGGCTAGTTTTGGTCACAGTCTGGGCTTTATTTACAAGCCCCTTGCGCCGCCGATGCGTCACTTTTTTTCCCCATTAAAAAGTGACGCATCAGCAGCGCAAGGGGCTTGAAAATAAGGCCCACTGTTTGGTATCTGACCCAAATTCGAATCTGAGCTGACTGTAGCTTTTGTGTTTCAGTATTACTGTTTGAAAAAAAATATTTCGGTTGACACAGGGCAATGTTTCGCCATATTATGTCAGGCAGTGTTTTTTGCCATGCGTTTAATTAGCACAGACAGGGCTGGTGTGCGAAATATTTTTGTTTTCCGTTAGTACACATTTTAAAGTGACAGTCCCGTTTGCTCGAGATGAACAGGTGCATTACACAATCCTTTTTCAAGGGAGTGAATTTTTGTTCTACCACAGCCAGTGATACGAAATTGAATATATAAACATACGTATGCTCGATTGTGACCTCATGAAATATAAATGCATGTGTTTGTCTTAAATGTGAGGCACACAAATAGGGTTACCGAAATCTTATTATGATTTGAAGACGTTAACAATAAAAGTGTGTTTTTTGCATGTTCTGTTTTCTACAACGAGACCTCGAAGAAAGATTCGCGTTTTACGGGCATGTGTGTTTTTGGGTTTATGGGGTTTATCGCAGCCCTCACAGACCCCAGCGCCTCCTGTCTGGGGAGCAGTGCTGTGGGTGGAGCCTGCCCCCACAGAGGGCGATGACCGCCATGTCAGCAATGTGTCTGTTTTCAGAGCCTAGAGAAAGGCTGGCAGCAGGGAGCCGCGGTGATCTGCCAAAACATGAGTAAACAGAGGAGTGTGAACCCTAACTTAAATACGCCCTGCGGGGACTCTCTCCATGGGAGGTAGTGCCCGGGCAACAAGTGGGCTCAGCAGGCGCTGCCCCTCTCCAGGGGACGCGGTATAGGCGAGGCTATGGGCATTGAATAGGTATATCATGAAATGCCTGCCCCAAAAATGATGGCTTTGGAGGAAGTGCTGGGACAGAGTGGGTTCCACAGTCGAGCCCCCATAGCAGCGATGGGCGCTGCAGGCACTTGGAGGTCAGATTTACTAATCTAACTCCAGTCGTAGATTTGGGTAAAGTGCAACTTTTCATTAAAAAGTCTATCTCCCGCCTCAGAACATTCTGGGGAAAGTTAAGCATTAGCCAAGTATTTCAGGACAGGATTTTAAAACGCGGTAGTTTTGCATTTACGAAATGGGGCCTTGACAGCAGTGCTCAATATTACAAAATATAGAGACCGTTATTCTATAGGAGGCGCACAATGGGGCTCGTGGTGGGATATTGTACTGCGCAGAAGGAAGTATCTGCCCCTACATAGATGGGTTAGAGGAAATTGTGGAGCACCACGTGTGGTCTACTGACACCATCTTTCTGCAGGGGTAGAGTTGGGGTTGAAAACTATATTGAAGGGAGGCCCTGCCTCTGAAGTTATGGAGTTAGAGAGTGGGCTGTCTGGGGTATTAAGTAGGCTCTGCAGGTACTATCGGTCAGCAGGGACCGGTGTACAAGGCTAGTAGTGGGGTAACATCAATGTGCAAAGCAGAAATCCGAAGGGATGGAGTCAGAAGTGGGGTTAGGTGAATAAGTGCGCTTTGCAAGGGGGGGGGAGAGAGAGAGAGAGAACGAACACGAACACACGAACATATAGAGAGAGAGAGAGAGAGAGAGAGAAAGAACGAACACGAACACACGAACAGATACGTGTAAAGGGGGTGTTGAGCAATAATTGGGCTTTGCAGGGACCATTTTCTTTCCCGGGGCGGTGGATAGGGTGTCAGTTGGGCTATTAAACCTATATAGGAAGTCCTTCCTGGGTAAAGGTCAAGAGAAGTGGCTAGAGGGGTAGGCCTCCATCCATTAGGGCAAGGGAGATAGCGTGGTGGTGTATTACTGAAGAAGTACAGCAGGAATTCCTGTCCCCGACTTGATAGTTCTGAAGCCCCACTGCTCCAAGGGGCTGGTGGGTATTGAACCGTAAAGACTAGGGTTAATGAAACTGTCGGGAAGTAACGGGCACAGCAGGCAGTCATTGACATTCAAGGGTTTGTGTATGTAGGCAGGAGGCTGGAATACCTTTGGGTAAGATGCTGGAGTATTAAATGTGCTTTGAGGTGGGTCACTACTCCAAAGCCGTGTCTGCAGACAATCACTGCCAAGTAGGTCCTATGAGTCTATTGGGGAACTGGGGCCTTAGAGTCCCCCATAGGTCTTTGCAAAGCCAAACTGAAAAAGTGAGGATGTGGCTTAACAGTCAGAGAAACCGACCCGGGATTCAGGTTTGAAGCACCACCCTAGCTCAACATCCTGCGATTCTGGGAAAATCATTTTACATGATCTGGTTCTCAAACAACTCGCATAAAGCACCTGTATAACCAAGTCTGCACTATATAAAAACTGAAAAATATAAATGAGTCTGTACCATCTCTGAATCACGTGGGTCTCAGGGATGGTCTAAACATCTATTCTGTGTCGGTTTAAATGGGACAGGGCTATCTTTAGCAAACCAGGGAACTTTCCAGAAGCGTTCTATTTGCAGAGTCCGCAGAGAGAGCTGGGCTGTGTCTGTGGCCACTTGGTTGCGTAGATGTTGCCAACTAGCGGTGGATATATGTGGTGCACCACGAGAGGAGAGAAGGTTGCTCTAGGCACAAACTGGAGCAGGGTAAACATTCTAAAAGCCTTGAACCTTAACGTTCACATGCGTAGTAGCCTTGATTAGCTAGCGAATGTGGTTACGTTCGACCATCTCTAAAACAGCAGAGCTCACCTGACTGTAAGATCTGGCTGTGCACTATGTGACTCAGACCTGGTCAGGCACTTTTTGGAAACCAGATCCAATCAAACTCATATAGTGGTATGAAATGGTAAAACTAAAAAGGCACGTGTGTAAGCCACTGTCTCTTAATACCCTTCTCACGCCTGGTAGTAAAAAAGTAACTAATCTTTTACCTGAAAATTGGTGGAGCTCTGTCAAGAATGCCCCCCAGTCAGGGTCGGACTAGCCTATAGGGCAGTCAGGCAGTGCCTGATGGACTGGTCTAATAGATCAGGCGGTGGGCTGTTTTTTATAGCAGTTTGCGGGCCTATTTTATGGCCAGTTTATTTACTGTTGATTTCCCTTGCATTACCACAAATATTGCCTGCAGAAAGAAAAAATGCCTGCAGTCTCACGTACCTTGCAAAATACGCATACAGCATGCATTTACAAGTTCAAAACTGGCCTGATTTGTCAATGCAGGACACTTTCTTGGCTATCTGGTTCGCTAATGGGGGTAACTTTGTTTTTTTGTCCCAGTCCGACCCTGTCCTCAGTCGTCAAGAATCGTCTCGGAGATGGGAAACTTGGATGTGAAACCTTTTATTGTAGAGGCATCATGCTTTTACATGTACGTGCGGCCGAGCGTATGCCAGAGACCTTGGGGTTGGATTATTATTTTTTTTTATTGGCGTCCACGCTAAGGTCCCACTGCAACCGCATCTGTACTCGCCACCCTAAAACGCACCTATGCCTGCTCCCTGGCAGATAGCATCACTTGTGTCAACTGTGTTTGCGCAATCTCACCCTAAGCTGGGCATTCACGCGGCCATTTGTACATTAGTCAACTTTGTTTCCAGTCACGATGCCCCTCACATGTTCCTGCGTCCGCTACCGTGGGTGTTAGCAGTGACTACCCTCGACCTCCTCCATACCTGAAACCCGAACACTGGACCTCCCCCGGTAGGTGCCCTACCACCATTATCCATCCCAGGCGTCACATTGGGTCTCACGGGTGCCTGAGTCCTGCCCCCATTTGGCCTGTAGCCCCATGACTGCACTCTGCCACCATGAGCCCTACACCTTGGCTTCGTGGTTCTGATGTGTGCGTTTGTCCTACCACCTTGAGCCTCACATTCGGCGTTCCCGTCACCCTGGGCCTCTTTCCTTCATTCATTCATTCATTCATTGCTGCCCTGCGCAGTTTTCTCGACTCTCCTAAATGGACTCCACTGTCTCATCCATTGTTCGCCCTCTTTCCTCTATCTCACCCACCCTCGAGTAGGGGTTGGAGGAGCGGGGTTACCACTGACTGCATCTGTAACTCGAGGCCCAGCTTGTCCTTCGGTTGTGCCGGGGCTCCCTCACTCACATCTCGTGGAGGCTCAGGCATGGGCTTTCAAACAGTCAGCTGGGCTGCGGCTTACGCGGAGAAGATGACGCAAGGTGTTCCCAGAAGGGTCCCCAGACGCCTGTATCCTGGCGATGGCACCATCGCGCACCTTTGGGCATGCCACCGTCTCATCGCCGTGAGCAGGCACATTCCTGCTTAGAGCAGGGCATGGTCGTGTCAGGAGTGGCCCAAGTAGCAGGAAGCCCACACCTCACAGAAGGCACATGTAGGATTCTACCACTTCGGAGCGACACAAAACAGGAAGGAAAGTCCACCGCACAGTGACACAGCCAGCAGGGCATCACGGTTCTAAACCACCCTATAGTGGGAATCTCAGGAGGGAGCTTCCACTCAACGTGTGGCAAAAGCAGCGGGAATCTTCCACCCCCACAGACCGCACAAGCAGCATGAGCCTACCACCACAGAGTGAAATAAGCAGTAGACAGCTCCACCCAACGGTGACACATAGAGCTGTGAGCATGCACTTTCGGTAACACAGGTGGCAGACTGCTTCCACCCAAAAGTGACACATTCAGCACAGAGCTTCCACGCCAGACTGGCAGTGTACTACCAACCGAGTGGAACAAACATAAACCAGCTCCCAACCGCAGGGTGCTTCCATCACAGGGCGGCACGAGGAACTGGGTGCTTTAACCCCACAGGGTGGCACAGGCAGTAGAAGGCTTCCACCCCAGCTGCTGATAGCAATGATTACACAGAGAAGGTGTGTGGGTCCGACGTCCCAGACTCAGGGCCCGTTCTTAGATTTCGGCTGAAGATGTCAAACATTTAAACAAAGAAAAATAACTTATTTTATATCTAGTACTTAATAATACCGTGTTGTAAACAGCATATGCTACTTTTTTGTTTCTTGATTTATTAACTACCGAAGGATGAAAGTCTTGGGTCGCACTGCTTGAGCAACTTATGGCACGCAAATCACACCAAATACCAGCAACTTTAACTGGCTGATAAACCTTGCAGATTGAGGGTACAGGAAATGCAAGGGGCTATCTCTTAATTCACAGGAGGCTCCGTTTGCTTCCAAAGCGGTGCCACATGACACAGCCAGTCACTCCTTGCTGCTTACAAAAGGGTACACAAATATGCGGTCAATAAAAATACTTCTCTGCCAGCTCACTATAGGCACCCCTCGATCTCAGATGTCCACGTGAGCTCGTCATAAGGACCACTGGCTGGCAGAAGGGTCCCACCCGAGGTTACTAGTAGCCCCTGTCACATGGGTCGTAAAAGCGTTCTCGAGAGGTACCCCTAGCTCTCACCTGGATGGTACATGAAGCACGTGATGCGCGAGAAGCTACTGTCCCTCACAGACGGATGCCACATGTGGTCACAGGAAGCTGCTTGCTCTCTAAGAGACGCTACGCGAGATCACCAGAGGGCCATTTTGCTTACCACCAAATGGGCGCCACATTAGGTTATTCGAGGCGCCTCTAGCTCTCAGACGGGCGTCACATCGTTTCATGGGGAACACTTCTTTGAGGGGGTTCACATTAGGTTACTAGATGCACTTCTAACTCTCAGACAGATGTCGCATGGGGTCAGCAGAGACACTTCTCATTGTTAGAGCAGTGTCGCAAGAGAACTCAGAGATGTCACAGGGAGTAACTTCTTGTTCCCAGAGTGGGCTTTCACAGTGGCGGCACAGTCCACAGACTGTGAGCCGCTTTGTTTCTAAGTTTGTAGAGTAGTACACCTACTTCAATATTGAATTAATCATTATCACTTCTTAGACTGCCTCTGGACGGGCAGTAGGGCTAGAGTAGACTTAATCAAATACCAGGCTTGTCTGAAAGGGCATGATAATCAAGAGTTGTAATGCCATAGACAGTACACATGTGAAGCTTGTCTGGTAGAGCTTGACAGTCACGTCAGGGTTGCGTGGTAGACCTAGAGCACTTTAGTAATGTCCATGAGGACTGGGACAGAAGTTAAGGCCTGGGGAACAGCAGGCTGCATGACAGACTTGTAACAGTAGACATCACATCAGGCCTGGACTGAGACAGAGCCCGTCTTGTCACCCTCGGCCTCTGAAAGCTTCAATGTTGGTAACTATGGAGACAAATCAATTAGAATGTTGTAATTTATTTGTGAAGCAAATCTGCTAATACATCTTGCATTCTAGCTTATGCCTTCTTTTTCCTCCTATGCTTGCAGGTGCTGACTGCATCCTAAGAACCTGGGCGCTCCGGGCCCCAGTCCAAGGTCCTGGATGTTGGACTTGCCCATTCTGTCTGCCCCAGACATGGCTGAGAGCTGGATGAGCCTGCAGGTGGAGGGCGAAGACACACAGGACAGCAGCATGGGAGACACGGTCAACCTGGACGACAGTCTCACTAGCCTGCAGTGGCTACAGGAGTTTTCCATTATCAATGCCAATGTGGGCAAGACTGCAACAGGCTCAGGTAGCCCTTCTGACCCCCACGGCTACAACAACATGCCAGGCTCGGTGGCACCAAGCTCTCCGCTGGCAGGGGACTCAGCCTGCATGGGCATGCCACACACACCGGGCAAACCCATCTCATCCTCCACCACCAGAGTTGCCCTCCCATGCGGTCTTGGAGGCCCAACAACACCCCCAGAAGATGTGGATTACAAGACAAACCCCCATGTTAAGCCACCCTACTCGTATGCCACTCTCATCTGCATGGCCATGCAGGCCAGTAAGAAGGCCAAGATCACTCTTTCTGCCATCTACAAGTGGATAACCGACAACTTTTGCTATTTCAGACACGCTGACCCCACTTGGCAGGTAAGGTACCAGGGAAGGATATCTTGTGAGATCAACCTGTTGCACTTTATTTCAGAGATGTCAGGTTTACCAATATGAAGTTAGAGAGATCCTTCCACGCCCTTTTCTTTGAATTGTGGCTGGACTGGCCATTCTCTCGCTTTGGAATTTCCACCATTATCTGATGGTGTAGGGAGCTGCTTTCAGAGCTGGATGGGCCCTCAACGGCTCATGACCCAACCAAGCTACTACGGCCCCATTAATTATACAACCTGCTGCGGTGTGCTAATTTTTGCCTGGGCTGATTTTGGTTTCTGATATGGTCCTGGCTGTAGTACTCATATTTTAGTTCTTTCCATCCCAAAAATATGACCATATACATATAGTTCGATAAATAAGACACTGCCACCCAATGGATTCACGTGATCCATTTTCATATGAATGCAGTGCTTGCATGTCAGAATACTGATAGCAAAAATGTAATCTGCCATAACTATCATGGGCTAAATGTCATTCACAAAAATATCACTCCCAGTGGGTATAGTTTTTCTATTATTAACTCCAATGAGATGATCCTTTCATTAACAAAATTTAGCACATGATCTTTTGTCAAATAATATTTAGGCCACAACGTTCTTGTACCATACCAATTAAGAGCCAACAAATGCCTTGACAATTACATTTTACAGTCTCACAGATAGAACAGGACATAATACCATAAGCATAACATTATAGAATCAAGTCTGTAATGGAAACCTCTAAATTATGAGTAAAAACACTCCCACATAGCTGACAGCAACACTAGGCCATATCATCTGCATGATGTGCAGTATACAAATGCCAATAACATATCACTACTTTCAGAATTCCAGTGCCAAAATGCCAAGAAAACAAGATCTCAATGAAGTGTTTAATTTGACATAGGACAACTTAAGATCACTGCCTTTTTTACCTAAGGGTGCCTCCATATCCCAGGGACCCACTGGTATGCTGGAAGGTTTGAAAATCTGGTGCTGCATTCTAACTACCCCTCTCTAGGTTGTAGGTGGCTCCCTTTTTACTGAATTAATGTTTTTTTGTATTGACCATTGCAAACTGAATCACTTATAGGCACTGGGACGCCAAGGCCATACATTTTGTGTCTTTAGATGTAGATTGCCCCACTTGCATATCCATCTTCAAACGGGCCTTTCCTTCTGGTGAATCTAAGGGATTCTAGAGATGTTTTCTGTAAAGACCTACATGTCCCAGTTTTAGGTTGTACTTTATGGAATCAAATTAAGACAGCTCTGTAACTTCAGTTCAGTTTTGTCTCAGTAGTCTTAAATGGGTGGTTAAACGGGACAATGGAGCTACAGCAGCACAGCAAATACCGTAGGAAATGTGTTAATGTGATGTAAGGGACAGAGAATCAATCCGGAAGTTGGGTGCAGGGCAATGAATTAAGAACTAGGACTAAGAAGGGTATGAAATAGTCACAGGAGTTACTATAGTCAAAAAGATGAAATAGGACATGGCGTTTGAAACTAGTGATGGGATAACACATCAAAGAACACAAGCAGGCACAGTAGGTAATTAGGGATCACAAAAATGGAACAGGAAATTAGAGAATGCAAAATGGGGCCAAGTAAACCTTTCAATGCGTGGAAGCAGAAAAGAAAATCAGGGACTACAAAAGAGGAGTCATGAAGAAATATGGGGAGACAAATTTGGTGAAAACAAAGGAAAGGAGGTGGGAAACAGAAACCGATGACTGCTGGGAAGCTTCCATAAAAGGTGGGAGCTTTAGTAGGTGTATGCATGTCAAAATATCGGGGTCAATAATGTCAACGTGATTAGAGTTAATAATAGAAAATCTACACTTAGTGGAGTTAAATCTTTGTAAACAATATTTGGGCAATAACTTATGCAGCCAATATTTTTGTTATTGATATCGAGACATACCGTTCTCTAAATCTGCCTACTCCGTTGTTGCCTTCTGCCACAAATAAAACTTGGATTCACCTGTCTTCCTGGGAATTTTTGTCACAAAGTACTGGCAGGTGGCACCAGCAGTGCTGTACCCTTGGCCTGGATCCCGAGTCTGTGAAGGGCCAGTATTTCATACAGTGTGAGAGCCCCAAGAATCAAATGAGGCAGAGGATGTGGGGGCTGAGGCCAATCTGAAATACTTACGGTCGGATTACCTTGCAAATAGGGCAATGCCAGAATGGCTGGCCCAGAAGTACAGTATGGGGTTTTTTTGTGTGCCAAAAAAGTCTGTTTTTTGGCCAGGGCCTAACAGTTTCTAATATGTTAGTACCCATTGATGTGTTTACATATCCACCCTTTGCCACTAATTCACCCCAAATTTCCTTTAGTGGATAGACCGGATAGCCTCTGTAGAGATACCTTTAATCCTATCAATAATAACACAATATTACTGGTTTAATGTGCTTTAAAATACACCATAATGTGCTTTAAAATACATCACTGCATCTGATTTTTCAGGACTTGCTGTCATCCAGGAACTACTAAAACAGCGTGTCGAAGTCCTACATCACGATTTGTGAACGTGGCCTACTTTTTGGGTGCCTGGACCTTTTTTTTGTCCTAATACGACCCTGGTCAAGCCATCGCTGGCTGGTAGCAGGGAGTGGGTGGGTGAGTTAGGGCATGAATATGGGTTGGTGTTAATTGTGATATTATGATGAGTTCCATAGTAACAAGGGGGAAGATCGGCTTCCTAGTGGCAGGGGAGCGTGCATGGGCTAAGATGGTCTTTTCAGGTGTAAAAACACGATGGGTTACTGAGAACTGCCAAATACATTCTAGGGGCAGAACGATAGTGATGTGTAGAGAACTCTCTGAAAATAGAAGGACTTTTTGGAGGATTGGCCGTTCCAGTATAGGCCTCCTGATGTGATATATAAACACTGACTAAAAGTATCCTGTTCCGCAATGTATGGACCAGAAATCCAACTCTGGCAAAGAGACCCTTGGAGGGGCCTGTCGCGCATTGCAGCACCAGCCGGACGAGGAGCAGGCCGATGATAAAGCATGCCACTTTGGGTGGGCGAGGGCACTAGCGTCTACTAAGCAAATGCTTTAGGTGACTATTCTACATCCGGACTCCATGTTGGATTTCTGGACCTTATATTACAGAACAGTATACATTGAGTCAGTGTAGAGAGCTCTGCCACTGTTCAAAAGTGATTGAACCGCTGAAGAACGATGAAAGACCCCTAACGGGCTCACTAGCTACCGAGAACAGGGGTTTAATTAAATTTGTAAAAAAGAGTAAATAGTTTTTTGAGCTCCCACTGGCCCCCCACAGGAGCAGCTTGCATCAGGCAGGAATGATAAATATGTTAACTGGCCGGGTAATAATCAACCCGGCACTGCTGGCCGAATAGAAAGGAAGAAGGGGGTGGGGGCGGAAAGGAGCTGTGCTGTCCTCTGAACCTTGGTAAATTTCATTAACCAGAAAATCCCGAAATATACAGAATTCCTGGGGTTCTTGAGGCGGCAGGAGTGGGATGAACACTTTCTTTGTGTCTGGCCTCCATCCGCCTCCATCCAGCTCCTAGTGGTTCCCTTTTCCACTCTCTTCTCTTCCTTTTCTGGTTCCTGAGTCTTATTTTATTTTGCTTCTCCCTGTCATACTTTGCTGCACCTGTAACTTCTAATAGTTCTAATTCTTGAAGCGAGGGGACCAGTGCGGCAGCAGTCCACCGTCTCGAGTTTGTTCTGTGCCTTGGTTGCTGTGTACTCTGGAGTGCAGCCAAAGGACCGCCTCACTGGAGAGTGGGATTTTTTCATCTACTTATTCACGGTGCTACTGCCAGGGCTCACAGATACTGTTTGCAGGGGTCGGGCAGCCGGATCTCCGTGCACCCAGCAGTCGGTCCATGTAAAAATAGGATTTGAGGAAACCATGATCCATATCAAGAGATAGGTATGAGGTACATGTAGGGCGATGCATTCCCGAGAGCGTAGGGAGAACACAGGTTGCCGCTGTTTTAAAGGGACAGTAAAAGTGCAACGCTCTTTCTTAGATGTAAACCTAAGGGATGCCCCACTAGGGCCTCACCTGCACAGGACGCCATGCGCTGCAAGGGTAGGCTTTATGGCTGAGCTGTGCACCAAGACAAGAAGTGCCGGGGAAACTAGTGCTTCTCTCGTTCGAAGGCAAAGATGTTTTCTTCCCAGAAAAGAGTGAGATTGTATATCAGTAGTAGAAGGAAACAACACTATAAACGTCGATGCGTGCCGTTGCGGTCATTCAGCCAAAAATTATGGTTAGGTCGCACTAGTTGCAGAAAGAGTATTCATGACAAACCAGAATTCGAACCAACCTCAACTTCCTCAATAAAAAAAAACAACCCGATGTGTTAGAGAGGCAAGCACATTCGCCTGCAAATAGGGGAGCACAACTCCATTCATCCTGTTCTTTGTAAGCACCGGGCGCTGTAGTACACAGCCGAGCGCTTGGGTCTCTCCCAAATATTTTTGATAATATGCCCACAGGTAGTGTCAGAGGAGCCTTTGAGGGAAGGACTCCCAGAGGTAACATCAAACAACCCCCCACTCAAGAGAGGTTCAAGACGATAACCCTGTTCCAGGCTCTGTCAGCTACGCAGCATGTGGGGTCCCAGGCCTGTTCACATCCCTTTTCAGTATCTACCACAGAGGAACAGAGAGAGCCCCCCTTTAGCCTAAAGGTACTGTTAGCTCAAAAAGCATCCAGCTTTATTAGTGGCCTTTCTTTAGCATTCATGAACCTTGAAAGATCTGATATGAGATGGGTGGGATTGGGACATTTTCACAATATCTCCTTAATTTTACTCAGTAATAACAAAAATATCCAGGTATCTGTGATTTATACATTTCAAAATGTGATATGTATGTAATATGACACTTTCTGCATTTGCATGCGATCTGCTCATGGTTTCCATCTCTTTCATTCTGTAGAATTCTATAAGACACAACCTGTCCCTAAACAAGTGCTTCATCAAAGTGCCACGGGAGAAAGACGAGCCTGGAAAAGGGGGTTTCTGGAAGATCGACCCGCAGTACGCAGACAGGCTCATGAATGGGGCCATCAAGAAACGTCGACTACCCCCAGTGCAGATTCACCCTGCGTTCACTCAGGGCATAGTGTCCGCTGCTGGCCCAGTGGCTGACTTGTCCACCTCGCCCTGGTTAGACAATGGAGCCCTTAACATCAGCATGGAGTCCCAGAAGCTGCTTCTGGAGTTCGAGGATGCCACCAACGACCAGAACTGGAACCCAGCAGATGGCAGGGTGCCCCCCAACAAGCGCAAACAGCCACAACCTAAGCGGATGTGCAAGGCCCCACGCCTCACCAGTACACCACTTCTACCTAGCGATGAGCATGCTGAGCTGGGCCCACTAAAGGGTGACTTTGACTGGGAAGCCATTTTTGACACAAATCTGAATAGTGACTTTAGCACTTTTGATGAGCTGGAGGTGACTCCTCCTGGGAGTCCGGCAGCCCAGGCTGTGGACCTGACCGTGCAGGGGAAGCACATCAGCTGCCCCCAGGCTTGGAGTGCTGCGGGGCAGGATCAAGTACTGACCGAGTCCAACCAGAACCAGTTGGACTTAGACGAAACTTTCTTGGCCACCTCGTTCCTCCAGCATCCCTGGGAGGAACATGAGAAAAATGACTACCTCTCACACTCTGTCAACCTGGACCAGTTGTTTGAGCTCGACCTCCCTTACCCCCCAGACCTCACTGAGTGGGGCCCAATTGGCTCCTTTTTATGAGTGGGTGCCCTATAGACACAGGACCTGATTACATGGCCAAGAAGGGGCACCACAAAGCCAACCGAACTAGACTTTTATCCATGACTGGGATGGACAGTCACTGTGCTGCTGGAGTTTACAAGAGAAAATGAAAATGGGTTGGGAATATGAGCACGTAGGAAGGGAGATGCACTCAGTCTCTTTTCTGTGCACCTGGGGCATCCATGGTGGGTGGGAAAGGGCGAGGTGCTGGGGTACTTACAACCCCCCAGCTTCTCAAACATAAAAAAGTCAGTACTTATAGTTTTGTACTTGTATTTTTGTAGAGATTTAAACATTATAAATGTATTTTATGCAACTGTACGTTTGGGGTGAGAGGCCCTAATAATTTCTCACCACAGGAGCCGATGACGTACCTCGAGATTAAATAAGCACCATCCAGGGCTTTGGTCTCAGCGGTATATCTTCGTCCCTACCCAATCTCTCTCTTTCTCCAGGGTCGAACTGGCCTGCATGGACACAGTTAGACTTCAAGGAAAGCCAGGGTGTTTGGAAGCCTTTAGGGACGTCAGTCAGTCACATATCAGGCTACTCGGTTTAAGTTGAGAAGGAAGCAGTCCCCACATTCTGCATATTTTTAATAAAAGAGTATATAGATATATATATATAAATATATATCCTTACAAACCTATATTTTTAGCGCCATTGCACAATCATTTGTCGACTTTAACATAAATGCGGATTCTAGCTTATAAAGGAGAAAGGCCCTTTGCAGGTTAGTATCTTTAAGGGGTAGTACAGGGTGTGAAGAATCAGGATGTGAAGTGTTATCCATAACTCGAGGGAGAGAGAGAAGCTAACAGTAGACAATTAAGTATTTTAGGGACACGCTTTCTGTGCACGGACCAAGTTGGCCATGGCAGGACCAAGCTCTTTCAGGGGACTGTACCAGATCTGTTCTGATGGTCTCAAAGTATATAAAGTAGGCCAGTATGATGACTTACGAGGACCAGTGTTAACAAGGGACGGGATAGTCCCCTACGAAAACTGCAATAAGAATGAATACATGATTTTATTGGAAGTTAGATGAGTTCCAATCCTCCACGTTTACACCTCACTGTGATCCCACCTTACTTCTTTTCACTAGACTGTGATTTAATAACACTGTAGAGATGTCTGGAGAGTTTACAGTTATGTGCCTAATCCAAAAACTGTTTTTTTCTTAGCATGACATGACTGTAAACTTAATTTAAAATAGATTTTAATGCAGAAGGCCAAATAAATATAGCTGTGTTTTAGTATAATTTTTACACTAGGAAAATTAAACCTATTGTCAGATTTTTAAAAAGTTGTGCTAGAGATGCTTTCTGTTTGGGTTTGTCATAACCGTAGGTATGCTTACGACCATAGTTTGTGGCGATTGTTGCACTTTGACTAAGATCGATATGAAGTTGAGTTGTTAGGATTGTCTTTTGGCAGGAGTGTAGTTAGGCTACAGTTGACCTGTGCCCGTTCACTGTGACTACCCTTCAACTACAGTTGTCATTTGGGTTTGGTTATCGTTGAGCTGGGTTTACTCATGTCTTTAGCTATGGGTGCCTTTTGGTACTCAGAGGTGCCAGCAGAATGTTGTTAGATTACAATAATCAACTGAGGTCTTTGAGTGCATGTAGACAACAGCCCAAGTTGTTACCAGCTTTTATTAAGGGCTAAATTAAAAATCGTTTTCTGCAAAGGCAAGAAAAATCGTGGACAACAAACACCTAGCATCCAACACACCTATTTATAAAAACCCTGATGCTAGTGTCTCCACTGTTAAAACGCAAAAGCTCATAAGGAAGAAAAAAACGCGTCGTGCCTTTAAAGCTTGGTATAAGATGGACTGACCTAATTTTGAACCTATGATCCTTGGCACTTGACCTGGAAAGGAGTGAGACTGCGGGTATTCGGCCTCCAGCATTGTGGGCGTGGGTTATTATTTTTTTTGTTTTATGCTTCTGTTTGCTCTATTCTGAAATTGAAACACTGGAAACGGTGAAAATAAAGCGTGCAATTTATTTTTTTCACGGAAATTATTTACAATAAAAAGACTTAACTTTAAAAAAGACACTGAGTCCTAGTTCGTTAATTATTTCGCAGTATGTCATTGTTACCCGTAAGATACTTCAGGATATGTGGTCACTGTGCCAGGAACTCTTATATGCCACTAGACGTATCCATATTGCCTACGACTGTACATACTTCAAAAGCGTAGAGCCTGCATGGTCTCCAGCTTTTCCATCTCAAACTCCACAGTAACTTTACAACTGCTCTGGGCCAACTGAAATTCTGACTCCTTTGTCACCCACCACCTTTACATCTCCAGGAGAGACTTCTATGCACATACAGAAAGAAGGATACATAAAGACTAAGGGTTATCAGGTGAGGAGACCTACTGTACCAATATGATGCAAGACCTGCAGCATCCATCCTATTACAAGACATACAAGGACCTAAAGCTGCATAGTCTTGAAGGTGGAGGTATGTGATAGAGGCTAGCAGAGAAACCTCAGTACAGTAAAGGAGGCGAGCCAACCCCAACTGAACAGCTTCCTAAAAAGTCTGGAATGGGCATGTGAGAGGAATCCAGAGCATCACTGTCATGTTATATCAAGGATTTTATTTAGTAGAGTAGGCAGGCCTGGCGATCGGGCCATATCTATGTATTACTTTTTGGCTACAACAGAACGAGCCCCATACTGCCTTTGAATGCCGGTTTCTGGGGACCATACTCATCAAAATGCCTGACTTAGTAATCAGTTTGACTAAACTGGCAGATCAGTAATTCGTTCTAAGGCCCATATTTATACTTTTTTAGCGCCGCATTTGCGCCATTTTCTGATGCAAAAGCAGCGCAAACTTGAGAAAGATTATAAAAACGGAAGAGAGTTTACACATGCTCCGAAAATGTACAATATTAAAACTCGGTCCTAATCTGGTCCATCAAACCCAACTGAGGACAAACAGGGTACGTCAACTTCCAATAGCGAGTCTGCAGTCTGAGGCAGTAGTTTAGAGCCAAGCCTGTAATCTGTTGTTTGCTCTGCAGACAACAGCCTGACTGACAGTGTAGTCATCTTTTTTGTGGTGTAGGTAGTCAAAACACATGGGAAGGTATGAGTGCTATTGACTGTCTTCCATTTTTAAACTTTCTTATAATAAATATTACGACGGGGAGTTGGTTTGTGTGGCCTTTATCCAAACCTAAATTGATGTATATGACTCATGAATGTAAGTGGATAGACTTACCTCTAGTGTTAGAACCTTAGGACCATATTTATACTTTTTTAGCAACGCATTTGCGTCATTTTTTGACACAAAAGTGGCACAAACTTACAAAATACAATTAAGCCCATATTTATACTTTTTTAGCGCCGCATTTGCGCCACTTTTTAACGCAAAAACGGCGCAAATTTGCAAAATACAATTGTATTTTGCAAGTTTGCGCCGCTTTTGAGTAAAAAAATTACGCAAATGCGGAGCTAAAAAAGTATAAATATGGGCCTTATATTTTGTAAGTTTGCGCCTCAGACTGCAGAGAACATTTTCCTCCAGTGTTACACCAGCACTGAAGAAACAAGTGAGTAACGAAGATTGCACAATACAAATAATTGGTAACACAAGTACAGCAGCATCTTGGGGCATATTTATACTCGGTTTGCAGTGAATTAGCGTCATTTTTTTACGCTAATTCAGCGCAAACTTAACTATATATTTATACTTTGGCGATAGACACGTCTAGCGCCAAAGTTATGGAGTTTACATCATTTTCTGAATGCGAAAAACATACCTTGTGCCAATGAAATACAAGTTAGGCGTTCCCGTGCAAAAAGGACAATATGGCCTTAGCACCATATTTATCCTCCTGTCCTAAAATGTTGCTTAGTGCAAATATTTAATGCCTGGGTCAGGGCAGGCATTAGGGGACCTGTGGACCTTTTTCCATGGTCAGAGACCATGGAAAGAGCCCACAGGTGCCCTTTCCTGGCCCCAGGGACACCCTCACCCACCCCCACCCACACCAGGAAGACACCTAGGGATGGGGGGACCCCCATCCCAGGTAAGCAGAGGTAGGTATGAGTAAGTATTTCTGTTTATTTTACAAAGTGCCATAGGGGGGCCTAACTTGGGCCCCCTACATGACACTGGGTCCAGTGGCCATGCCCAGGGGACATGCCCCCTTTTACTACAGGTCACTGCACCAGGTCACTGTAAGTCACCCCTATGGCAGGCCCTCCTAGCCCAGAGGGCAGGGTGAAGGTACCTGTGTGTGAGGGCACCCTTGCATGAGCATAGGTGCCCCTACGAACTTCAGCTCCATTTCCCTGGACTTCTTAAGTGCAGGGAAGCCATTTTACCCGTGTACTGGACAGAGGTCCTCTATCCAGCTACATAATGGTAACTCCGAACCTGAGCATGTTTGGTATCAAACATGTCAGAATCATACCCCAATACCGTTACCAGTATTGGTTGTAGGATTTCATGCACTCTGGGGGATCCTTAGTAGAGCCCCAGCATTGCTCCTACTAGTCTTCTGGGGATTTCCGGGCAGCCCGCACTGCTGCCACCCCACAGACAGGTTTCTGCCCTCCTGCTGTTTGCCCAGCTCAAGCAGATCAAGGCAGAACAAACGATTTCCTCTGGGAGAGGGAGGCAACACCCTCTCCCAAAGGAAATAGGTGTTACATGGCTTGGGAAGGGTAGCCTCCCCAAGCCACCAGTATGCTTCGAAGGGGATATTTGGTGCTCTCCTTGCATAAATCAGTTTGCACCAGTCCAGGGACCCCCGGTCCCTGCTCTGGCGCGAAACATGACAATCCCCTGTCCATCACCACCGTACGGGTGGTGCTAAGAGCTCCTCCAGGTGGCCACTTGATTCTGCCATCTTGAATCCAAGGTGGGCAGAGGCCCCTGGGAGCATCTGAATGGCCAGGGCAGGCAGGTGACGTCACAGCCCCCTCCTGATAGGTGGTCACCCTGCTAGGTGACCAATCCCTCTTTCTGGGCTGTTTAGAGTCTCCCTCCCTTCCGGGTGGGTCTTTAGATTCAACGTGCAAGATTCCAAAAGGTATCCTCTGCATCATTTACTTCATCTTCTGGTTACTGGGACTGCAACTGGACCTTCCACGAATGGACAATCTGAAACTCCAGCGACAACTCCACTCTGCAACATTGTTTCTCCAGCTCCTTCCAGCAACTGCAACATTTCCCTGGCTGTGCATCCTCTGAGGGTGACGAGTCTTCAGTTTGCACATGAAGCAAGAAGGAATCTCCCTTGCAGTGAAGGAGTCACTCCCCTGCATCTGCAGGCACCAACTGCAACGACTACTGGCTGTGTGCATCCTCTCTCCGCCGGAACTGCATGGATCCTACATCACAAGTTGTGGTCTGGAGTGGTCCGCTTGGTCCTCTCTATCAGCTGTCCAACCTGGGAGACAATAAGCCCTTGCCTTTCCTTGCAGGACAGTATCCCTATGCACCACGACTCTTGCAGCTGCCAGGGCTAGTTTGTTCTTACTCCAAAGGATCGTCAGGCTCCGTGTAGCCCCAGCCTCAAGCACTCTTCTCTGCAAAGCACAGTCTCCTGCCTGCTGCTCCAGCAACGTGGGACTCCTCTCCAAGTGTGCTGAGTGTGCCTCACTGCGACTTCTGTACTTGCTGCATGTCGGTCACCTGTGGGGGCAGCCTCCACTTCTTGTGACTCTCCCAGCTGCTGAGGGTAACCTTTGATTCCCCCCCTTGGTTCGACTCCCCTGGGCCTTGATGGTCCTCTTCAGCCTTGCAAAACCTTCTTCACCGACTCTTGCATCTGCCAAGGCTTGTTGGGGTTTTGCAGCACCACTGACTGACTGCATTACGACCGCCGATGTGGGACATCACTTGCATCACTTCTGGAACTCCTCTTCTGCTCCTGTGCTGCAATGCTGACTTTCTTCATCCACCGTCGAGCTGGTCCTGCATCCACAGAAGGAAGGGTAGTGGCTCCTGCCACTACCGGACACTCCAACTCGAACTGGACTTGGTTCCCTTCTTTTGCAGGTCCTCTCCTGTCAGCATCTATCTTTGGTTTCTTCCAGTCTTGTCTGGGTCTTGCACAGTCCTTTTCCAAAGTTCTCCTGTGGGTTTGGGAAAAACTAGGTACTTACCTCTTCTCTCCTGGTCGCTGGGGGCACCTTGGTACTCACCTTTTGGGGTTCCTATTTCCTCCAGCTCCCCTCTACTGATTCCACTTCCTTGGGTGGGGGACTGCCTTTCACATTCCACTTACTTAGTATATAGTTTGGTCTTCCCCTAGGGCCTTCACTATTTTCTATTGTTTTACTATTTGCTATTGCTTTCTATGCCAATCACTGACTTTTAATATGTATATAATAATGTGTTTACTCACCTCCTAGTGGAGTATTGCCTATACAGAATTTTAGTAATTGTGTCACCATAATAAAGTAACTTTATTTTTGTAACACTGTGTGGTTCTTTAATGTGTGTAAGTGCTGTGTGACTGTAGTGGTATTGCATAAGCTTTGCGTGTCTCCTAGATAAGTCTTGGCTGCTCATCCAAAGCTACCTCTAGAGAGCACTGGCTTCCTAGACACTGTCTACACCTCACTAATAGGGGATACCTGGATCTGGTATAAGGTGATAACATTATAGGTGCTCACCACACACCAGGCCAGCTTCCTACAGCGCCTTCTCCAAGGTAAGCAGCTCCATGAAATTAAAAAATCATGCATACTCAGGCGGGGCTGAGCCAAGATGGATGACTGAGCAGACTTTGCTGCTCGGAGGTCCGACGGACTGCAATAGCTGAGACCCCCATCAACTGCATTTGGGTCCCCCCCAGCAAGTGGAAAGGTGCGTCGCACACACACAGAAGTCACTGAATTAAAAAAAGCCCCTCTTCCACATTTGCGAGGGGCATCAAGTATCTGCTGGCAGCAGAGCCACGACCATGCAGGTGCGGCGCTGGGACCGAGGGCGAGGCACCTGGTGAAGAGGATGGTAGGCAGGGGGCATTTTTATAGCTTGTGGGTCGGCGACCCAGGATTAAGCATTGGAGCTCACAACGGGAGTGGCTTGCTAGCACAGCACTCAGCAGCGGATCGATGTGGGGGGTGCGGCATTGCAGCTTCTCGGGATCACAAGGAGCCATGCTTGAGGCTTGAAGGCTGGGCTTTCTCAGAGACATTGTGAAGGGGAGGTGAGATTGCGACTCCCTGATCTGTGTTTGGTAGTTCCTGTATGTCACACCCGATTCGAGCACAATACGATTTGGCCGATAGTGCACTGGAAGGTGAGTCTCCGGACTGGAGTACTACGCTCATCAAAGGAAGGCCTGATGAGGCCTCCCTACTAATACATAGGAGGCCCACAGGCTGAGGGCGACTGGAGACGCTCTGAGTTGATACCTATCTGCTTATGGGAACTGCTGGCTGTTGCATGTGTTTGGCCTCCGCCCCCACTCCTCTTAGCACCATTGGTAAAGAACTGGTGATACTGACTGAATGCGGGGCAGTTGAAAGGAGTTTGCCATACTGCATCTGCTTCTCCCCCAATAGACTACTGCTGGTCACCTCTGGGCATTTGAGTGCGCAAAGGGGGCGCCTTTGGAGGCCTGGGTTGAGAACCCTGCTGCATGATTTATGGGGGTACGAATGCCTCTTAAACCTCTGGGGGGCCCCAGTGCGGCCCCAAAACCCAGCTACACGATAGAGGAGGGTATTGCTAGAATGGCTCAGGGCGGAACACTTGACAAGGAACTGACAACGGGCAAAGTCGCACCACCATCTACCTAGGACATTAAGAACTTGATTTTGGAGGGGAACAAGGCTATAACCAATAAAATAGATGGCGTGGCCCTCATGTAGAACTACTACACCAGGATATGGAGAAAATAAGGGAGTGTGTAAAGGACTTAGGGCCAGATGTATGACATTTTGTTTTGCGACTCGCAATTTGCAATCCGTTTGAGAATCGCAAATTGCGAGTCGCAAAACAAAATATCCAGCAGTGTAAAGCACACTGTTTGCGCTTTCCAATGGGGCTGCGAAGACCTACCTTACTAATATTCATGAGGTAGATCGCAATTTTTGATCCCATTGGGAATGGCCGCACCCAAAAAATGGTGGCCTGCTTGGGCCAACATACCGCTATGTCTGTGACTGCTTTCAAATAAAGATTTATTTATTTTTAAAAGCAGGCCGTTTTGCTCAAAGGAAAACAGGAGGCATTTCAAACAAGAAAATGAAAAGTTTTATTTTTATTTTTTTAGGGTAAGTAGTGGTCCATGGCACCACTACCTACTCTGAAAAAATATTTACACTTCCATTCACAAAGAGGTCCTTACGGAACCCTTCCTGTTTGCGCATGGGTCACCACCAACTTGAAGTTGGTGTTAACTACAAATGTTTGCAACCGCATTCATGGTCGCAAAACATTCCTACATGTCAGTTCAACTCGCTAATAGGAAGGGATGCCCTTGGCATGCCCCTTCCTAGTAGCGACTCGCAAGCAAATTTTGCAATTTGGAAATAGATCACCGAATCGCAAAGTGGGATCTGTATGTGCAAAAATGTTTTTTTGCATTTGCAAACGGCTCAATTCTGCAAATCAGACCGTTTCAGAATGCAAAAATCCTTTGTACATCTGGCCCCTAGTCTCTAGGTCAGGGCCGGCTTTAGGGTGGTGTGACGGTGCAGCACACTGGGCGCAGACCTGGAGGACGGGAACAATGTCCTGGGGTGCTGTGTTTAGCAATACCATATGATTTTATGGTTTACATCTCTTTTATTAATTTTGTAAAGGGAAGAATGATACAGTACTTCCACCTACAACCACTGGCCGGTGGGGAGACAAATAACATGGGGAATGGGTGGAGGGGGAGGCGGGGTGTGCTGTACCTATAACGCAAAATTTACCACAATCGGTTTGCAGGCTCAAAACGTTCAGTGCGGATGGGAAAGCCCTAAAGTATCAACAGTCAGCCTATTTAAAGGGAGTTCTGGAGAGAATTCATCAGTCTAAGGATGCACAGGTAGGAAGGGCAGGTTAGTTCCCTAAATTCGTCTGACAGGTATTGTATACATGGTCCCCATGATTTATCGAAGAGGGGCAACGAGCCGGTCACTGCGGCTGTCAGTTTTTCCATGCCTATAAGAGCCCATAGCCTATGCAGCCAGTAGTTGTGGGTGGGAATGGTCGAGGTACACCAATGGGAAAGCAGTAGTTGTTTAGCAGCCCCCAGCGCCAGGGTAATAGCTCTACCCTTAGGTGTGCGGAGTGGATATGTTTGAGGATTGGGGAGGCCCAGCAGTACTTAACTCGGGAAACGCGGTATGGCTGTGTTATACATGTCATCAATTTCGTTGACGACGGATTGCCAAAAGGAGGTGATCTTTGGATAGTGCCATATTATATGTGGGTGAGTGTACCTTTCTGCCCACATTGACGCTAGCATTCACCATCGCTGTGTGTCTTCCACTAGGCCACCCGTGCAGGTGTGTAGTACATGTAGTGGCCTATTTTCAGAAACATATCTTTGGTGTTCATGGCTTATGCTGTGACCCGCGCTCGGTGAAGGATATTGGGCCACTCCCAATCTGTAAAGGTACGCTCGCATTCCCTCTTCCATCTGCGTCTCGCTGGTGTTATGGAGAGTGTAGGTGTTGTGATCAATAGGGTATAGATGTCTGACAAGAGCTGCTTGTCCGTATCTTTGGTCACTAACCATTGCTCAGATCTTGTAAGAGGTTGACCGGCATGTGGACGTATCATGGGCTAGGTCACCCAGTGGTGGACAGCCATGAATTGCCAGTAGGCAAACCGTACCCCGCTTGGAGGCTGTAGAAGCCCATAACGCCATCCTCATCAAAGAGGTCGCCTATCCTCTTGCAATTCGCTTCCTGCTAGGTCAAGAAGGCAGGTTCGTCAAGTGAGGGGGGGAAATCCGGGTTGCCAATGATCGGTGTATGTGGGGACACCGGCGTGGAGAGTTCTTTCATAACCTGTACTCTGTCCCATGCATTCACCGTGGGCCTCAGAATCGGTGAGACATATACCCCAGGTGGTCGGTGTTTCTTAGGCAACCATGGTACCTTCCAGATGTGGACCCCCCCACCGCTTGGTCAATAAAACACCAGTATTTCTAGGTCAAGGGTCTGTTTCCATTCAATCATATAGCGCAGCTGTGCCGCTTGGTAGTAACTCAGTAGGTGTGGAACTCCCAACCTGCCTTCAGCCCGGGGAAGATATGCTTGGGCCCTTGACAATCTGGCCCTCTTTCCGCCCCAGATGAATTCCCAGATGAGTGTCTGCATTTTGTCTAGAAGGTTAGGGGGTGGCTGCAGAGGCAGGGTCTGCATGAGGTAAAGTATCTTAGGTAGGAGTGTCATCTTTACTGCTGCTAGGCGCCCCAGCCAAGAGAGGCCATGTGGCTTCCATTTTGTTAAGTCTGAGCGTGTAGTGTCGAGTATCTGGTTGTAGTTACTGTCTATTGTGGCCGCTATTGTGGGGAGGAATCATAAACCCAAGTATGTGATCCCTTGTGCAGCCCACAGAAAGGGGAGGGCGGCCTCCAGGGAGATCCTCTCAGCCTCTTGGGTGGTGAGATTCAATATGGATGACTTAGTAAGGTTAGTTTTAAAACCTGATACTTTGCCGAAAGCCATCAATTCCGCCATGACACTGGGGAGAGAGATCTGGGGCCAGGTCAGGTGAAGGAGCATATCGTCTGCGTAGAGAGCCAGCTTATGCAATCTGCCGCCCATTAGCACTCCAGAAATATCCAGATGTTGCCGTATGTGCTCAGCAAAGGGCTCTATATAGAGAGCAAATAATGGAGGCGAGAGGGGGCACCCTTGTCGAGTGCCCCATTCTATGGGGACCTGCCTTGACAGTCCTCCATTCACAGATACCATTGCTCTAGGCTTGTCATAGTTGCATCGAATCCACTCTCAGAATCTGGGGCCAAGCCCAATTTTTTCCTTAAGACTGCATGGAGATACTGCCATGGTCAAATGCCTTCTCCGCATCAATGGAGGGGAGAAGAGCTGGGGTTTTAGAACGATGGACCTTATCCAGTAAGTGGCATAGTCTCTTGGGCCCATATTTATACTTTTTGACGCAAACCAGCGCCGGCGCTGGTTTGCGTACATTTTGTTACCGCCGGCTAACACCATTCCTACGCACCATGCGGGTGCCTTATTTAAGGAATGACGTTGCCGGCGCTGTGGACTGGTCAGAGTAAAAAAGAATGACTCAAACCAGGCAGCGCTGGAGTAGGGGAAAATGGGGGTTGTGTGTAAAAAAATGGTGCAAGTCAGGTTTGAGGCAAAAATCATGCTTCAAACCGGACTTACGCCATTTTTTGATGCACAACCCCCATTGAAATGACTCTTGTCTTAGCAAAGACAAGAGTCATGCCCCCTTGCCCAATGGCCATGCCCAGGGGACTTCTGTCCCCTGGGCATGTGGGGGGGGGGGGGCAAATTAGGCCCCCCTATGCCACTTTAATTTTTTTTTTTTAAAATACTTACCTCAACTTACCTGTACTTACCTGGGATCGGTCCCCCCCATCCATGGGTGTCTTCCAGGGTTGGGCGAGGGTGGCAGGGGGTGTTCCTGGAGGCAGGGAAGGGCACCTCTGGACTCCTTCCATGGTCAGAGACCATGGAAGTGAGCCCACAGGTCCCTTAATGCCTGCCCTGACCCAGGCGTTAAAAAACAGCGCACATCAGGCAGTGCGCCATTTTTTAAGGCCCGCCCTCTCCTGTGCGTCAAAATGACGCAGGAGTATAAATAAGGCGCACAGGCCTTAAAGTCATTTTTTGGTCGGGAACGCCTACCTTGCATGTCATTAACGCAAGGCAGTTTCCCGCATCCAAAAAATGACTCACACAGAGGAATTTTGACATCCGCGGGCTCGGGCGTCAAAGTTTAAATGTGGTGCACGGTTTGCGCTCAATGTGCGTCAAAATTTTTGATGCACATTCGGCGCAAACAGAGTATAAATATGCCCCTTGGTATTATCGTTACAGGACTGTTCAGGTATGAATCCAGTTTGGTCCGGGTCTATCAGGTGCTGCATGTACGGATTCAGCCTGTGGGCTAGAATACCCATGAAGATCTTCATGTCCACATTTAGCAGTGTGATGGAGCGGTAGGAAGAGCAGAGCTGCGGATCCTTCCCCGGTTTAGGAATGACTGTCACTATACCCAGTTCATCATGGGTGGAAGGGGAAGAGATGAGGCCAGCGCATTGTAGAATCTGGCCAGCACTGGGGCTAACTGTGTGCCAAAAGATGTATAAAATTTCACTCCAAAACCATCTGCGCCCGGAGCCTCACCGGGCTGCAGGCTGTGTATGGTCGCAAGGACCTCTGCGGGAGTAATATCGTTCTCTAGTATGGCACTATCCATGGGTGGGAGTCGAGCCACAGGTACAGAGTCCAAATAGTCCTCCACGCACTTATGGTCGATCCCCTCTACGGAGTATAAGTCGAATAGAACCGTTCAAATTGTTGGCGGATCGGCTCTTCCTGACAGGTCAGGGTACCATCGGACAACTTTAGTTCTGCCACCCGGTGTTCTGTGGCCTGCGTACGGAGCCTGTGAGCCAGCAGTCGACCCGCCCTGTTCCCCCCAGTATAGAACCTTTGCTTGGTGCAGAGTAGAGCGTATTCCGCCTTATCCTCATCCAAGGCCCGTAGCTGCTTTAGCTGAATTGTTAGCTGTCTTCTCATGGCCAGGGACCCAGTCGGTCTATGTGTCACTTCTAAAGCCCGTATGTCATCCTCTAGCTGTTGATGCTTATCATGACGTTCGGCATTCTGTCTTGCTGCTATGGCTATGGCTATAAACTGACCTCTAACAACTGCTTTAAGGGTCTCCAAAAGGGTCGCTATGTTGGTGTAGGAGCATCGTTCATAGTTAGAAAGTGGCTGACCGTGTCTCTAATTTCCGCCAGCGTGTCCTCGTATGTTGAAAGCCTTGTGTTGTGACGCCATTGTCGTCTACTTGGTTTGTAGGCAGGTAGCGTGAGAGAAAGCATGAGTGGGGAGTGGTCTGAGATTGAGGCCACCCCAATGGCAGAGCTGATGGATAGGGTGGTAATGCGTGGTGAGGTGAGGAAGAGATCTATATGGCGTATGTCTGGTGAGCGGCTGAGAAAAAAGAGTACGCTCTGTCTGCTGGGTGATGTCGGCGCCAGATGTCCGTCAGTCCCGCCCTCCCAAGCCAGTCCTGGAAGCCCTGTGAGAAAACACCCATCTGACCATATCTCTGGGCGGACCTGTCTAGGTGGGGATCTGGCACTATGTTAAAATCTCCACCCACCACAATATCTTCGACGGGTGTCACCAGGACCCCACCCAGTGCATCCTTTAGAAAGCATTCTTGGTGTTTGTTTGGCCCATACACGTTAGCTATCGTCAGGTTGGGCCCCTGCATGTCAATTTGTAGCAAAAGGATACTCCCAGGGATCTCAGCCTGCAACAGAGTCACTTTCCCTGGGAAGTTCGTGGCCAACAAGATCGCCAACCCCACCCGCCGTCCAGGACCCGATGAATGAAACTGACGGTCAAACCAGCGTGTCCTCGTCTTTTTCCAGTCCTGTCAGAGTAAATGTGTTTCCTGTACTAGACATATGTCGCACTTCAGGCTAAGCTGTAGCAGGATAGCTTGCCTCTTCACCGGAGCGTTGAGACCTCTCACATTAAAACCTACTATGGTTATCATCGGGGAGTTGACGGGTGGCGCTATGCTGTACGTCATCTTGGTGGGTACAGCGTGTGGGGGTCCCCATACATACGTTCGGGAGTAATAGGGTAAGAGGTTACAGCCCCCTCTGGAATAGTGTAGGGAGGAAGGGTGAAGTGAACATTCAACTTGTGGTAAACTATTGACAACGTTCCCCGCCTGGGAACATTCATCAGCAATGCCTGGAGTCCGTGCCTGTACATCAGTCTGTCGAGAGTTCAACCGCTGCTCCGTTGAGGTGGAGATCCGCCAACCGGATATCTCCGCCTGTTATATCTATGTCTGTGTCATCGTATGGACACCCGCTGAGGCCATTCAGGGGGCGCCAACTTAGGGGTGCGTGGGAGATCTCTACACTACAAATGATGTTTCACAGGTTACTCTCTCTTTGATTTTCATAATTTTTCCATTATGTAGTTTGAATGCACTCATATTCCTCCCAATGGAGCATTCCTTGCGTTTACCAAATTTCCAAAATCCAATCTTCTTATGTTCTAACCAATTCAAACCATGTGTCTTTTGAGGGGCCATGTAACATTTTGATAAATGCTCCCCTAAAGATGGTGCTTTCCTATATGTAATTTGTGGATGATCAGGTCATAATTATTTCAATGTCTCATCTAGTTGAAGTAGATTCCAATTTTCTTTTAACAATTTCTTAACCTCGAAGCTAGCAGTATCAAATCTCATGATGTATCTGATCTCTTCCTTCTCAAATGTTTCAGGGATACCTTTTTTCTTTGGTATCAAAAGTTCATTTTGTTTGTGTTTTTTCGCCCTCATAGCATCTTTCAGGACTGTGTCTGGATATCCTCTTTGGACAAATGAATGGCACATGCCTTCCATTTGTATTTCAAGTTCAACTTCATCTGAACAGTTACGTCTAACCCTCAAAAATTTACCATTCGGTATACTCCATTTGAGGACCCAAGGATGACCTCTGTTTGCGTGCAACAGACTTTTCACACTTGTTGGCTTTATGTGAATTCTTGTGCAAATCGTGTTATCTTTTACATAGACACTAATATCCAAATAAGTAATGCTCGTAGTGCTGATTTAATATGTGAATTTTAACTGTTGTGGGTTATTGTTCAGTGAGGTGATACATTTCTCTAGTGCTTCTTGCTCTCCTTCCCAGATCAAAAACAAATCATCAATATAACAAACCAATAATATCGCATGTTCCAGATCTTTTTCATTACTTTCTTGCCAGATGGTTTCCGCTTCCCACCATCCCATCACTAAATTAGCTTATGTTGGTTCAAAAGACGGTCTCATCGCTGTCCCGCTGTTTTCTAAATAAAACTGACCATCAAAGAGAAAGACATTGTGGGTTAAACAATATTGTAGCATCTCCAAGATCATCTCCGTATGTTTCATTAAACTGACGGATCTCGCTCTTAAGAAATATCTGCAGGCCTTTAAGCAGTCATCATGTCTTATTGAGGTATATAGAGAGACCACATCAATTGTTGCCATAATAGACTCCTTTTTCCATGGTATGTTATTGATCCAATTGAGGAAATCCACATAAGAAGGAAGACTCGGAACATACGGAAACAAGAATATGTCCACAAATCTCGAAGTGTGTTCTAACAATGGTCCTATGGAGCTTAAAATTGGCCACCCTGGTGGATTTGTTTTGTTCTTATGTACTTTCGGTAAAAAATATATTGTCGGAGTGATAGGATGGTCTATCTTGAGATATCTCACTCTTCTAGTAGACCTTTATATTGCCATCTTTTTAATTTGTTACGATATTCTGCCATATTCTCTTCCATAGGATTCTTATCTAATTTGATGTAACTCCCTTTATAATTGAGTTGTCTCTTTGCCTCCTTAATGTATTCTTTGCGGTCCAAGATTACAATGTCTCCTCCCTTATCTGATGCTTTGATGATGATTGTATCATCATTTTTGAAGTCTTTTAATGTTTCTCAATCTTTTTGAATCATAGTCGTTTGTTTGTTTTTGTTAGTCTCCAAAGCCACCTTCATCAACCCCTCTACCATCACTTCTTGAAATAGGTCTACTTTATTGCCCATAGGGCGTTGGGGACAAAACCGAGACTTAGGGCTGCATCCACTGGAGACAGTTAAATCTGTTGGAATACCTATATTGTGGCATAACTCTTGATCAGAAAGAGTTTTGGAAATTGACCTCTCGGTGATCTCTTTCTCTTTGGACTCTTCTTCCCATTCAAGAAGACTTCTTAGTTGTTCCATCTCTGTGACTTTTTATTCTGCTATAATTTATTTTGTTGATTTTATATATATATATATATATATATATATATATATATATATATATATATATATCTTCACACCAGTTTGACAATGAAGTAAAAAATGCGGCACTCACAGGATTACAGCAGATTGCTTTTATTACATAACAAGACCCCAAACAAACTAACACCAACAAGTTTCGACCTTCACCAGTCAAACAAGCATTTGCAATGCAATAGGTCTCACATTTGCCTGAGTTAGAGCTATTGGTGTTGTAAATGCATAGCTGGACTTTTCTTGCCACATAATTCCAATGGTCCTGCATATAACTAACGGGCTAGCAGGCCTACTGCAATATTATTTCAAACAAGGCCCTTAAAACACAAATTACTCCCAGATGTAAAACAAAAAGTAAAAGCCATAAGAGAGCTTAAAAAGATACTGAATGGTGGGAGGGGTTAATATTTTGGGGTTCCCACTATCCTAGTTTGGGGAACCAGAGATGATCCACACAGAAAGAGCACATTTTGAAGGTGATCCCATTATCCTGGGGCCACCACAGGCTGAGTTATGAGAAAAAATGTTTTGTAAAAGGAATGCCCTGCAAAGCATTATGGGCTGAGTTTTCGAGAGCCGCAAATATTGTAGTATATAGACTGTAATGCTCAGAACAGCCCCTAGAGGGCACCACGATAAAAATATAATTTTTAAGAAACATGGTCACGTAACCATACAGTTAGCCTATTTGGATCCAGAGGGCAAAGTGCATTACATATTTTCAGATCTAGCAGGCCGACCGCAATATTACAAACAAGGCCCTTAAAACACAAACAAATCCCCACTGTACAGTAAAGTTCCAGCCATGAGAGAGCTTAAAAAGACACTGAATGTTGGGAGTGGTCATTATTTTGGGGTTCCCACTAACCTAGTGTGGGACTCAGAGATAACTAGTTAGAAAGAGCACCTTGTGTTGAACATTTTGAAGGTGGTCCCATTGTCATAGGGCCACCACAGGCTGAGTTATGAGCAAAAATGTTATGTAAAAGGAATACCCCGCAAATCATTATGGGGCAAGTTTCCCAGAGTGCAGTGAATATTATAGTAAAATATTGGTATGACCCTGGGTTTCCTATTCTTTCAACATTGAGTCCTGCAGGTGGTCTTGTAGACCCTTTGACCTTGAAGACTGAAATGTCGACAATCCCTCCCCATTGACATGCAATAGTGGGAATCAAGAAACAGTATTTTATTTTTGGACTGCACATTAATAAATTGTTGCTGTCAAGAGGGGGTTGACATCCCCCTGAATTCTTGGACATGACCTTCAATATCAACTGTATGGGATCTCAGTGGAGGTGTACAGTGATGATGGAACAATTGATGTACATATGCCTATAGACCATATAGGGTTTGTTTCCAATACAGTCTGTCTGAATAGTACGTGTACACAGCCTTTTTTCCATTTGTTGGATATTGGATCTATTTGATCAATGTGCTTGAATATGGTAAATTGTACTTAAATAATTCCTCTAGTAACATTTATTTTTTGAGAATTGCCTGCACTCAGTTCCTTGGGGGAATATTATGTAGCCCTGTGTATCTTTAACAAAGTATAGTAGAAGAGGCACAACCAACACTTGCCGTAACAGACACAGGCCCTACCCGAGACACACTGGTTGAGGGTTCTATTCTGAAATGCGAATGGCATAGCCAACAAGAGCAAATGGGGAATGGTAGCACAGTACACATATAGGCAGACCTCTGACCTGGCCCTACTCCAAGAAACCAACCTGTTGGGTACGCATTGTAAATGCTTCTAGAGAGGACCTTACTGTCCCTAGCACACTCAGGGTTTACAAGGCTCCAAGGGGGTAGCGATCCCAGTGAGGAAAAAACCCCTCAATTTCAGCTAACCAGATGTTGAGTAGACCCGAATGTTTGCCATGTGGGAGTACTTGACTCCTGGGGCTGACATACTTTTTTAATCCTTTTTTTTACAACCCCCTGACACCAACAGAGAGGGCTGGACAACATAGGACCTGTTTTGCTGGAGGCGGAAGAAGACATACGCATAGTAGCGGGTGACTTCAACAATGTCATGGGGAGGGACCTGGACAGAACCGCTATTAACAGCAGCCCTCCTGCGTCAACATCCACTTTGTCCCAATTTGCACATGTTCTGGGCCTCATTGACCTGTGGAGAATCAAATACCCCTCAGCACACATTACTCCTTCTCAGGGGTGCATTGCTTAATCTCGCAATTAGTTTATGTCTTTATTCCTACCACGCAGGTCACAATAATACCAGATGCAGAACACCTAGCTAGGGGAATATTGGACCATTCATCTCTCAAAATTACCAAAAAACAGAGGAGTGCACAGACCAATACTTGGGTTGGAGACTTAGGCCCTCATTACAACCCTGGCGGTTGGTCATAAAGTGGCGGTAATACCGCCAACAGGCCGACAGTAAAAAAATTGAATTTTGACCATGGCAGAAACTGCCAACACAGACAGCCACTTTAACACTCTGACCGCCACGGCGGTAGCAACAAGCACCGCAGCGGTAACCACCAACAGCCAGGTGGAAGACAATGTACCGCCCACAGCATTTCAACACGCCTATCCGCCAGCTTTCCAGGGGCGGTACCAACGCCATCAAAACCAAAGCGTAAACAGAACACTGAAGGGAAACAACTCACCTCTCGACACTCAAGGAAGAACCACAACGCCATGGAGCCCGAGCTACAGATCTTCCCCATGCTGGTGTACCTTCTCATACACCAGGAACATGTACGCCGGTGAAGACGACCATGTGAGTACTGCACCTAGCACACAGGGGAGAGTGGGGAGGAAAAAGAGAGTGACACACACACACGCAACGCCCCCACCCTCAACACCATACACACAAACACATACAACAACATTACATATACAACCCGTAACCCTCAGAAAGAACGAAGGACAAAAGTAATGGAGTAAAATGAGTGTAATATAAGTAATTATTTGAAATACGTTCAGAAAGAAATAAACAGTATGTACAATATATACAATAAATACAGAAGGAGGGACAATGCCCACTCCAAAATGTCTGTGGCCCACAGGGCCAAGACAAATAGGCCAAGGCCACACTTGACTCCTGCCTCAATACGGAGAGAACACTGCAGGGGCATCAGGTCGAAAACACACAGGCACCTCAACGGGAAGGGGAATAGGGTGGCACCTCAGCCGGAAGATGGTATAACGCCACTGGCCTGGAGGGGGCTCCATGCCCACTGCTTGGTCCTCAGGAGTGCAAAGCCACAATCTCTCTAGTGGGTGGTTGCCCACTGCTTGGTCCTGGGGAGTGCAAAGCCACAGTCTCTCTTGTGGGTGGGTTGCCCACTGCTTGGTCCTGGGGAGTGCAAAGCCACAGTCTCTCTAGTGGGTGGTTTGCCCCTTGCTGGCTGCTGTCCCCTTCTTGCCCTTGCCAGGTGGCGGACCCTTCTTGGTCTTGGCAGGTGTTGCTGGCACACTGGCTGGGCTGACGGGTGCCTCCTTGGAGCCTCTCACAGCTGCCAAAACCACAGTGGCTGTGGACTGGGTGGCTGAGGTGCTGGGCTAGGTTCTGGCCACCCTGGCCTGAGGTGAAGGACGGGGGGAAGGGTAGGGAATAGGTCAATGTTGGTGAGGAAAAGCTTCTTAGGGAAGAGGGTGAAGGTTTGGGAGTGGGAGTAGAGGAAGAGGGAGTGGTTGTAGGTGGTGTTAGTTTGCTGTGTTTGGGTGCAGGTGCTTAGGCTGGATGCTGTTGTGAGGCAGATGGCTATTGGGTGTGTGTGTGCTTGCGTTTGTGTATTTTAGGAGGAGGGGTCACAGACACAGTAGGAGAGGACACAGGGGATGTGTGCACGGATGTGGGGGTGGTGACTGCCAGTGAGGGGCGTATAGTGATAGGCGTGCTGATGATGGAGGTAGTGTATGAGGATGTACTGCATGCAGGTGTGAGTGGAGACGCTACTGGGAGGGGGTGGACGAGGAGGAGGAGGGTGACACAGTGGAGGCAGTGGATGTTGGTGTGTCTGCATGGGGATGGTGCTTGTGTGAGTGCCTGTGAGATGAAGTGTGGTGCTTGTGTTTGCCTGAGCCACTTCTGTGTGTTGATTTGGGTGATTGCTGATCTGAAGGTGTGCTTGGGATAGGCTGAGGTTGAGGGGATTGGGACTGGGTAGAGGAAGTTGGAGGGAGGAGGCTGGAGACAGGGACAATGGCTGCCATCAGTGCGGAGGCAAGAGCCTGGAATGGTCTCTGTTGGGGTGCCACGCCAGAGTGAATGCCCTCCAGGTATGCATTTGTTTGTTGCAAATGCCCTGCTACACCCTCGGTGGCATTCAGTATGGTTGACTGCCCAACAGAGAGGGATCTCAGGAGGTCAATAGCCTCTTCACTGAGGGCAGCAGGGCTGACTGGGGCAGGGCCTGCGGCGAAGGAGATGCCCACCCTCCTGGGTGAGCAGGCACGGGAAACACGCTGAGGGGCTGCTGGGAGGGCGATGCTGGTACGGGGGTGGCGGCTGTACCTGTTGTTGAGGTGGGCACAGAGGTGTACGCCACCGCCAGGGAGCTTCCATCGGAGGAGGAGTCGCTGTCGGTTGTGTCCCCTCCTGTCTCTGTCGTGGTGCTCCCCTCGCCCCCTGTCCCACTGGTGCCCTCAACGTCTGTGGATTCGGCCTCCAGGCCCATGTGGAATGCAGCTCCCTCCATCGCTGGCGCCTCTGCTCCTCCGCCAGATGCTGCTAATGCACACAAAGACAGGGTGACAAAACAAAAAGGGGGGGAGAGACAGAGGATGCACTTGGACAATGCCAGCAACAACACTACCGTTGGCGTACACAACACATAGGGAACAGCCCTATGCACTAGGTCATGCAATACCAGTTACAATGCTAGTCACCAGCCTATGGGTTACAATGCCTAACGCCATTAGCTGCACACCTGAAACCCACAGGACCCTGTCCAGTCGTAGATGCCCACTAACACTATTGGGGTTGGAGTGCTTCAGAGCTTGCCCAACATGGGACCTACACTGCCATGTTCGCCCTGGCACCCACATCCCACATCCCCCACCCAGGTAACACCTTAACGCGTGCAATGTAAAGATTCTGAATCTGTACTCACCCCCTTGTGGCTGCTGTGATGCCTTCAAGCGCCCATCCAAGTCCAGATAGGCCACCACCAGGATGCAGAACATCAGAGGGGTCAGGGTAAGACGGGCACCCTTTCCTCGTTGGGAGGCCAACCCCAAGAGGGCCTCCGGCGTCTTCCTTGCTCAGCAACGCAGGTCCTCCCACTATTTGCGTCAGTGGGTGCTCCGCCTGTCAAAACCCCCCAGGGTTCGCACCACCTTGGCGATGGCACGCCAAATACCCTTTTCTAATGGTCGCTGACCTGCAGAAAAATATGCATAGAAAAAGGTATGAGTCATACCGTCCGGCCTGTTACACTCCTGGCCCATCATATACCTCCCATCCCCTTACGCACAGACATTGACCACCAGACATGCAGCACTCTGCCTAGGACCCCTTAGAACCCCCCTACACGAGGCTTACACACACAGCAATCCATACATTCATGGCCCACGCATCATGCTCACAGTGTACTCACCTGTTTTTCTGGAGGACCATAGACTAAAGTGTACTGGGGTAGGACCCCATCCACCAGTTTCTCCAACTCCTCCGAAGTGAAGGCGGGGGCCCTTTCCCCAGATACTCGAGCCATTGTCGTTTCTAGACACAGGTCACAGCAGCACTTGCAGTGCAGATCCTCTCCTGTTGAAGGTCAGGTAGCAAGTGAGTGAATAGATAGTAAATGGTGGTCACGTCCGTGGCAGTGCATACCGTCACCGCCGGCGTACATCGCCATTGGCTCCTGGAACCCATATGGCCCAATGATAACCAATGTGAAGTTGCACGGTGGTCATTGACCGCCGACCGCAACGGCGCACAACGCCAGTGGAATTACCTCATTTTCACTTGTCTCTCCTCACAGGTCAGGCAGCCGCCATTTCAGGGGGGCACAGGCCATGGCACCTAACTGCGTCACAGCAGACATTGGCACATCAACTGACTCTCGAGTTCACATACTGTTTCTGTAAAGGAAGAAATGCATATTTATTTTAAGATATGTGTGAATATGACCCTCTGCTCACCGTTTTTCACCCTAGAGCAGTGGTCTTCAAACTTTTTAATGCCGTGCCCCCCCAGTTGAAAAATAAAAATCATTGGGCCCCCCCCCATCAGAACTTTTGACAATTATTTTAGAAAGATGGCAATGTTTAAATATGTATAAACCTATTTAAACATTGCAGTTAAGTACTGTTACCTTTTTAAAACTGCAAGAACATCCTTCTGCTTAAAACAAAGGCATGTTATCTGTATAATATTTCTTTTGGCCAGAGTTTGGCGCCCCTCCTGGGATCACTTAAGGCCCCCCAGTTTGAAGACCTCTGCCCTAGAGTTCAACTAGGATGAATAGGAGATGGAGAAATTCCCCCGTGTACAGACCCCTGGTGGACCTGGCAACAATGGAGGACAGGCACATTATCCCGACCTACAGACTTGATAGGGCCACAATCCAAGAACTGTGTGCCCAATTGGAGCCTGACTGATTTCAGCTATCCGCCACCCCACAGGTATCCCCCTCCAGTGCAGGTCCTGTCAGTGGTCCATTTCCCGGCAAGTGGTTCCTTCCAAGCGACAGTGGCCATGGCATCAGGGATGTCTCAGCCAATCTCCTCAAACGTGCTGACCAGAGTGTTGCTGGGACATATCCCAAACATCATTGGTGCCACTGATGGTACACATATTGTATTTGTCCCTCTGCGGAGAAATTAACAAGTGTTCAGGAATGGAAAAAGCTTTCACTCTCTGAATGTGCAGATGGTGTCTTTGGCGGACCAGTACATATCCCATGTCAATGCCAGGTATCCTGGCTCTGTGCATGATGTCTTTATCTTGAGGAATAGCAGCATTCCATATGTGATGTCTCAACTTCAGAGGCACCGGGTGTGGCTAATAGGTGAGCCCATAGTCCCCTCCCAGTTGATGTAGGTATATGGGTGTGGGTTTAGCCCTAAGGGTGAGTGTGTGACTAACAGGTATCCCTCGATATTTACAGATGACTCTGGTTACCCCAACCTCTCATGGCTACTGACCCCAGTGAGGAATGCCAGGACAAGGGCAGAAGAACGTTACAATGAGGCACATGGGCGAACAAGGAGGATCATTAAGAGAACCTTTAGCCTCCTGAAGGCCAGATTCCGGTGCCTCCATCTGACAGGTGGATCCCTGTACTACTCACCCAAGAAGGTGTGCCAGATCATCACTGCATGTTGCATGTTGCACAACCTGGCCTTGAGACGGCAGGTGCCTTTTCTGCAGGGGGATGAGCCTGGAGATGGTCGTGTGGTAGCGGTGGAGCCCGTGGACAGTGAGGAAGAGGAGGCAGAGGAAGAAGATGTGGACAACAGAAGTACACTCATTCAACAGTACTTCCAGTGACACACAGGTAAGACACTGTAACTTCACCTTGCATTGCAGTATTGTGTTTGACTTTGAACATGGCAGCCTGATTTTCCTATTTCTATGGCCACTTACTGTACCCTTTGGCATCTCTATTTTCAGATCTCTGTGTCCCACTCTGGCTCCTGATGTGTTTCCTGTCGCCCACTACAGGTCATACCTATGTTAATATTACAGTAGATTAGAATTGCAATGTTTACAGGTTGTTAAACAAATACATTTGTCATATAATCCACATACTACATCCTTGAATTTGTTCAAAGGGTGTTTATTTAGGTGCTAATAAGTGGAGGGGGTATTGCAATGGGCTGGGTTGCTGATGGACGAAAGTCCAGGGTAGAGTCCAGTCTCTTTGTATCACAGGTGCATTGTCCAAGGGGGCATAGGAAGGGGAGCAATAGCAGTTCAAGGTGGACAGGGTGACAGAGTGGGACAGAAGTGTGACAATCAGGAGAGTCTTATTTCCTGGCGGGGGTCTTGCAGGGTGGTTCTCCTTCTGCAGGGGGTGGGATGCTGGCGGCCTGTTGGTCCTGTGGTGGGGCCTCCTGTCCACTAGCGGCGGTGGCGGTGGAGGGCTGTTCATCAGTGTTGCTAGTGTCAGGGGCCCGTTGGTGTGCCACTGCCTCCCTCATGGTGTTGGCCCTGTCTGCCAGCACCCCTGCAATGGTGACCAGGGTGGTGTGGATGTCTTTCAGGTCCTCCATTATCCCCAGGTACTGTCCCTCCTGCAGCCGCTGGGTCTCCTGCAACTTGTACATTATCTGGCACATTGTCTCCTGGGAATGGTGGTATGCTCCCAGGATGTTGGTGAGTGCCTTGCGGAGAGTCGGTTCCCTGGGCCTGTCCTCCCCCTGTCGCACAGCAGTCATCCCAGCTTCCCTGTTATCCTGTGCCTCTGTCCCCTGAACCGTGTGCCCACTGCCACTGACCCCAGGTCCCTGATCATCCTGTGTTTTTGGGGTTGCCTAGGGTCCCTGTAGTGGTGGACACACTACTGATTGACGTGTCCTGGGGACAGAGATATGGGCCCGCTGGGTGGGTGCTGTGCTGTGTTTCCTGAGGGGGGAGGCTCTGTGGTGATTTGGGACTGTGGCTGGGTCACCGACTGTCCAGAGGTCCCTGATGGGCCAGGTTGGTCATCGTGATCCAGGCGTGCAGAGCTGCTATCATCACTGTGGGCCTCTTCCTTGGGGGGACTGGATGTGGCTGGCACCTCCTCTCCGGTGACGTTGAGTGGGGGTCCTGTGGGGATGTAAATACAGTGTTATTGTATCTGCGTGTGCCATGTTGTGCATGGATATGTTTCCCTCTATGGTTGTTCTTAGCAAGGCAGCTTTGGCTTGTGTGAGTTGTGCTTGGTTTGGCTAAGTGATTGTCACTAGTGTGCATGCTGTGGTGATGGGTGTCCATGCAGGTCCGTGATGGGGATGCGTAATTTGTGTTGCATGCAGGGCTTGGTATTGGGAAGGGTGGGTTGTGATGGTGGGGTATATGTGAGGTGGTGGAGTGATGGGAGTGAGGGTAGGGGTAGGAGTTTGAGATGGCATGCAGGTAGGGGGAGTAGTAAAGATTTGACTTACCAGAGTCCAGTACTCCTGCTACTCCAGCGAGGCTCTCAGGATGCATGATTGCCAAGACTTGCTCCTCCCATGTTGTTAATTGTGAGGGAGGAGGTGGGGGTCCACCTCCAGTCCTCTGTACAGCTACCTGGTGTCTTGCTACCATGGAATGCACCTTCCCGCTTAGGTTGTTCCAACTCTTCCTGATGTCATCACTTGATCTTGGGTGCTGTCCCACGGCGTTGACCCTGTCCACGACTCTCCGCTACAGCTCCATCTTCCTAGCAATGGATGTCTGCTGCACCTGTGATCCAAATAGCTGTGGCTCTACCCGGGTGATTTCTTCCGCCATGACCCTTAGCTCCTCCTCAGAGAACCTGGGGTGTCTTTGTGGTACCATGGGTGTAGTGTGAGTGGTATGTGTAAGGGTGTGTGGGGTGATGTGTTGGGGTGTGTGCTGTGAGGTGCGTGGATGGTGTATGGGTCGTGGTGTTCTGTGGCTCAGATTCAGTCGGTGCTCCTGGCTTGTCTCTCTCTCAGTTGGCAATATTTTTTTTCATTGTACGGGGTTGTGGGTATTGTGGGTGTGTGTTTTATATTGGATTGGGTGTGTGGGTGTGGTGTGTGTCAGGTGTGTGTAGTTTGAATTGTCCAATGTGGTATAGTTTTGTATGTGTGTGTGTATTTTGAGCGCAGCGGTATGTACCGCCAATGCTTTACCGCGGTTGAATGTCCGCCGTGGTGATTCGTGGGTCATGATGCTGTGGGCGTATATCTGTTGGCGTAACGGTGTGGGTTTTGGTACCACCACTTTATCACTGACCTTTGGGCTTGCGGACTTGTGTGGGTGTCGGTATAGTGGCGGATTTCTCTGTGTGGGTCATAATACCCTTAGCGGTATACCACCGCGGTCAAGGTATGCTGGCAGCCGTCAGCACGGCGGTAAGCAGCATTTACCGCCAATGTTGTAATGAGGGCCTTAATGCCTGGGAATTAAGGGACAGAGAGGTCACCAAAGGACTAGAGGTCGAATCTGAACTGTACTTTAAAGACAACACTGACAAGGTAGACTCTAGTATCATGCTGTGGGAAAATCTACAAAACTGCCCTAAGGGACAGAGCGCAACACCCAGTGGCACAAGCCTAGCGCCGTGGAGACCAGAAGTTAGTAGTGTTAGAACGGGAAGTTATCAAGCAGAAACACACCAACAGGCTGAGACCTCTTTAGATGCCCTGCGCTGACTAGCGGTTCTGAGGAAGGAATATAAGGCCATATTTATAATTTGTCACGCAAAACTGCGCCAATGCAGTTTTGCGTCAAAAAATGTAACACCGGCTAACGCCATATCATTGCACCACCCGGGCGTCAAATTTATACTTTGACGCACGGCGGCGCAAACCACTGGTTAGAGTCATTTTTTTTTACTCAAACCAATGCGCCACGTCGTAAAGAAAAACGACGTTAATACAGCGAAAATTACTTTAATACGGTTTACGATGTCGAAAACCGGATACGTGCCATTTTTTGACGCAATATGTGTAAAGGAGCCCCAAAATGGAGCCCAGAAGCTATGAGAGACCCCAGGAAGATGACAACCGACCAGGAACCAGCCAGGAGGACCCACACAAGACCCAGGAGAGGGAGAAGATGAAAAGGAAGTGTTGGTTAAGTGCAGAGGAGCATGAAATACTAGTGAAAGAGGTGACGGAACACCAGCACCAACTTTTTGTCACCTCTAAATTGCCAATTTGGAGAAGAGAGGCAATTTGGCAACAAATTATCTATAAGATCAACAGTGTGGCAGAAGTACGGAGAAGAGTCACTGAGTACAAGAAACGCTGGCAAGACTGCAAGCGCAGGACCAAGGAAAAGATGGCCAGGAACAGGAAGGCAGCAATGCAGACTGGAGGTGGGAGTCCCACACAGCAGGAGGCCCTGGACCACATGGAGGAGATGGTGGCAGCCGTCATCCCTGAGGATAGTCACAGGGATTCAAGGACAGGACAGCGCAGACTACCAGGAGCCAACACAGATGCAGGGTAAGTGGCATTGGGAACTAAAATGCCTAATTGTTAACTGCAAGCAGGGGGGACATACCTACTACACAATTAATGTAAGCCATGATAATCAGGTAGTGGAAAGGGCAAAGGGGCACGGCACAGGATCTTGGGCTGTGCAGGGTAAACCTGGGGCACAGCACAACACTACACCAACAACATTTGCATGGGGGTACTCAGCCATGCCAAGGAAGTTTGAAAAGCAAAGCCAGTCCAGGAGGTTAGGGTACAACGTAAAACTGGCCTGCTGTCACACAATAGCTGGAATTGTCGCTACATGAACTAGGGCTCAATTTCCAGTCTTAGGCCATATCCGCAAGTGGTATTTACCATTGACAACAGTTGCCACTACCACCTCTGCTGTGTGTGCAGGTCAAGTAGCTAATGGCTGTTATGTGCCCATGGATCAAACACACTCAAATTAGAGGGTTCAGGACAACAACTTTATCAATCCCCTGTAATGAATATAAATGTGCAAATCCTGTCAAATGCCCATGTCCATAGGCGCAACAAACATCAGGTATTGTATGTAACATTATGAGGTACAAAGCAGTAATGTAATACCCATGCTGCACATGTCAGGGTCTACCCTGTGCCTGGATCACAATATCTGCAATGCCAGCATGCAACATCTCAAGTGTTATAGTGCTAAGACAACAGCATTGAGGGGGAGGACATATGCTTCCAGCAAGTGAAACACACCCGCACAGTCATAAGAGGAAATGGAACACTGCTAGAACCATCATTACAATCCAATGTAGCACACATTTCCCAACATCAGCAGTACATTCTACCAATGCTGACACCCGTATCGTGCCATACCAATGCTATACATAGTATATGCTAGGTTTCAGCAACATATAGGTGGATGTGAAATATCAGAGACTGGGTCAGTTCCAGATTGTTAAGTGTGGTGCAAGTGCCATCAGAACACCCACAGCCAGTGCAAGGCCACACCATGATAATGGAAGTAGACAGAGGGTTGAGTAGGACAATAAGGTGGCAACATACAATTTGGGCAGAACCTACACCTAGAGAATGTGACGCAGACATTTCCACAAACTGCCCACACTACATGTGACATGCAGGTGGGGCATAGGCCTGGGAGAATGCTAATTTAAAGACAGGAACAATGAACAGGAAGGAATGGTTTCTTACCTGTAACTCCAGTTCTCTCGTAGGGGTATTTCCATGATAGTCATAAGCACTGAATAGTTCCGCGCGCCTGCGGGGACCCCGGAGCACTGATGTGAAGTATATTCTTAAGTGCCAACACCAGCCGTTTGAAGAAAAGGTCTGTCAAAAAAAAAACACTTAAGAATAACATTGTGCAGCCTATGTGAACAGCTACACAGGCCAAATTGTTGAAAAGAAAATCAATAGTAGTGTAAATTCATGTTCAAACACCTATTTATTCTAGAAATGTAATAACAAATACATTCTCATACTTTATTTACACCTCTGATGAGAATAAAAACAATGCAGGGCAGTGTAGCCCATAGGCTGCCATTATACAGAATGTAAATAGAGCTGTGCCTTTAAGAAAGCAAAGTCTTCCTGTATCCCATCATGCACAGCACCAGGCAGTTGCCTCAGTTCTTTTTGAAGGCTTTTAACCTGGAACAAACTTTGTTGGAGTACCAACATCAACCATATTTATGGCAACTTTTTCTATGTGAACTCCACCGGGGAGGAGGGAGGGTTGCTTATGACTATCATGGAAATACCCCTACGAGAGAACTGGAGTTACAGGTAAGAAACCATTCCTTCTCTCGTAGGGGATTTCCATTTATAGTCATAAGCACTGAATAGAGTAGCAAGCCCATCCCCATAACCGCGGTGGAGCAGACAGAAAAAAATAGTGCCAAAACACTAAAGTTATGCAAATAAGTTCTTAAGCAAGGCCTGTCCAACCTGTGCATCCGCCCTAGCGTCTGTATCAAGGCAGTAATGCTGAGTAAAGGTATGGACAGACTTCCAAGTGGCAGCCTTGCATATTTCTGCCAAAGGTATATTTCTCATTAAGGCTGTAGTAGCTGCCTTCCCTCTAGTAGAGTGGGCTTTTGGCCTACCACCGAGGGACTTGTTCGCTAACTGATAACATAACATTATACATGAGACAATCCACCTGGATAGTGATTGCTTAGACGTGCCCAACCCTGTTCTAAGTGGGCCATAGTTAACAAAAAGCTGTTGTGATTTACGTAAGCATTTTGTCCTGTCCAAGTAAAATTTCAAAACCCTCTTTACATCCAGAGAGTGCAGCGTTCTCTCAGCAGGAGTAGCTGGATTTTGAAAGAAAGTTGGAAGTGAAATGGTTTGATTCACATGAAAATCGGAGACGACTTTCGGTAAAAAATTTTGAATGAGTTCTCATTACCACTTTCGCAGAATGAAAAACCGTGTAGGGTTCCTGAGAGCAAAGGGCTTGGATTTCACTGACCCTACGCGCTGAAGTGATTGCCACCAGAAAAGCAGTTTTCCGTGTGAGATGTTGAAGCGATGCCTTATGTATTGGCTCGAATGGAGGTAGCATCAGGCGCGATAGGACAACATTCAATTCCCATGGAGGAGACGGCCTTCTAATGGGGGGAAAACCCTTTTTTAAACCCTCCAGGAAGTCTTTAATAATTGGGATTCGAAAAAAGGAAGGTTGTGATGGGCTCTTCCTGTATGCTGTTAGAGCCGCCAAATGTACCTTTATTGATGATAATTGTAAGCCCGATTTTGCCAATGTTAGGAGGTATGGCAGAATAGACTCTTCTCCACAGGATATCGGGTCAATGTTGTTGTCTAAACACCACACACAAAATCTCTTCCACTTGCTTGCATAAGTGGATCGTGTGGAAGGGCGCTTGGCTTCTCTCAGGATTTCCATACAGTCCTGAGGCAAGTTCAAGTGTCCATATTGCACTAGCTCAGGAGCCATGCTGCCAAACTCAGTGATGAGAGGTTGGGATGAGATATCTGCCCTCCGAACTTCGTGAGCAGGTCCGGACGATAAGGGAGCCTGATGTGTGGTTTGAGTGACCGGTGAAGAAGGTCTGGGAACCACCATTGTTGCGGCCATTCCGGAGCAATCAGGATCATTTTGGACTGAGCATTGGATAACTTCTGGAGGACCGCCGGAATCAGGGGAAGCGGTGGAAAGGTGTAAAGAAATGCTCCTGACCAGCTTATCCACAGGGCATTCCCCAGTGTCCCTGGATGGTAATATCTGGAGGCGAAGTTTTGGCATTTTTTGTTTTCTGGGGTTGCGAACAGGTCTATAGAGGGGGAACCCCATAGTGCGAAAATGGAATGAACGACGTCGTCGTGTAGAACCCACTCGTGGTTCTCGTCCATTACTCGGCTGAGAGCATCCGCTTGCACATTCTGGATGCCCGGCAGGTGAGTTGCTACTAGCGACATGTTCCTGGCTAGAAGCCAATGCCAGATTGTCTGACCCTCCCTGGATAAAATCCTGGACCTGGTGCCTCCTTGTTTGTTTACATAGTACATGGTGGCCACGTTGTCCGTCTGAAGAAGGAGAGTTTCCGCTCTCAGAGAGGGAAGGAAAGCTTTGAGCGCAAGGTGGACCGCTCGAAGTTCCAGCAGGTTGATGTGATAGAGACTCTCTTTCTGTGACCACTTGCCTTGGACTCGAAGATGTCCCATGTGCGCTCCCCATCCGAGCAGTGACGCATCTGTTACGATGGTTTGAGCTGGAGGCTGTCGTTGGAACGGAATCCCCACCAAGAGATTGTCGGGTAGACACCACCACTTGAGGGACTGTAAGGCGTGGGGAGAAAGGAGGACTTTGTTCTCCCATTCGTTCATTAGTTGACTCCATTGATTCTCCAGGTTTTCCTGTAATGGTCTCATATGGAGGCGAGCATTGGGAACGAGATGGATACAAGACGCCATCGAGCCCAGTAGGGAAGCTATTACTCTTGCAGTGGTCTGTGGAGCCTTTTGCAGTTGTTTGCACTTTTGGAGAATCGATAATCGTCGTTCCTCCGAAGGAAACACCTTTCCTAGATTTGTATCTATAATGGCTCCTAAGTAATGCAACCTCTGAACCGGTGTTGCTGTGGATTTCAGGAGATTTACTTGAAGACCGAGTTTCTGTAACAGCTGTAGAGTCCATTTGAAATGTTGTTGCGCCTCTAGATAACTGGCGGCCTTTATGAGCCAATCGTCTAGATAGGGGTAGACAAAAATTCGATACTTCCTCAAATGGGCGGCTACCACCGCCATGCATTTGGAAAAGGTCCTCGGCGCTGATTTTAGGCCGAAGGGCAGAACCGCAAATTGGTAATGATATTTTCCGACGGTGAACCTTAAGAATTTTCGATGTTTCTTGGCCACCGGAATATGAAAATAAGCGTCGCAAAGGTCTACCGCACAGAGCCAGTCGCCCTGACGAAGATGTGGGTAAATTTGGTGCAAGGATAGCATCCTGAATTTCTCTTTGCGAATCCACTTGTTTGCTGTCCTTAGGTCCAAAATGGGACGAAACTCTTGCTTGTCTTTTTTTGGCATAAGGAAATACCTCGAATAAATCCCCTTCCCTTGCTGGCTGATCGGGACGGGTTCTATGGCTCTTTTTTGCAATAGGATGGTGACTTCTAACTGAAGAGCTTCGAGGTGTCGGTTGGTTGTTTTGGGTGGAACAGATGGTGGAGGACTGGTGAATCTGAGAACTTAACCATGTCTCACAATATTCAAAACCCAGGCGTCTGATGTGATGCTTAGCCACTCGTCCAGATGATTTGAGATACTTCCCCCTACCGGAGTGGGTAACGGAGGAGGGGGAAGCGAAGATTCAGGACTTAGACGCGGGCACCTGTCGAGGTGTCTGGGTCTGAGGTGTTGAACGACCCCTTGTCGACCTTCTGGAGAAGCCCCTCTGATGCTGCTGCTGCTGCTGTTGCTGAGGGCGTGAAGACGTCCAATGTGGAGTCTGATACCTGTGGGTGAACAGTCTTCTTTGATATGGGCGGAATCCTTTTCGCTGTTCTTTAGGTCGCTCCATGCCTACCGCTTTCAGGGTATCCAGCTCCGACTTCATTCTGGCCATCTCATCATCGGCATGAGAGCCGAACAAAGTGGAGCCTGAAAAAGGCAGGTTCTGTATCCTCTGCTGTGCTTCGGGTTTAAGCGATGTAAGCCGCAGCCATGCATGTCTCCTGAGCGCTATACCATGAGCATAGTTATGTGCGGATAGTGTTGAAGAATCCGCTGCAGCACTTATAATCTGGTTAGAAACCATAGCTCCCTCGCTCACGACCTCTAGGAAATCTTCCCTTTTGTCCCTAGGGAGATGCTCCGCGAACTGCAGTATAGAGTCCCAGAGGGATCGATCATATCTCCCTAATAAAGCAGTGGCACTGGCTGCTTTCATGGTGATGGATGCCGTCGAGCATACTTTTCTTCCTGCAGCATCGATCTTTCTGCTCTCTTTGTCTGGAGGAGCAGAGGAAGACGGTGACGTCGAATGCGATTTCTTCGCTGCCACTATAACTACCGAGTCTGGTACTGGGTCCGACCTCAAGAATAGAGGATCTTGCTCTGGTGGACGGTACTTTTTAATGAGTCTGGAAGGAGCAGACTTTGTTGTAGCCGGCGTGAGAAAAATGTCCATTGCTGGCTCAATAAGACCCGGAACCAGTGGAAGTAAAGGTCGTGAAGATGTCTTTTGATGCAAGGTCTCAAAGATCACTGATGTCGATGGGGCCGGAGCTGCTAGCGGGATATGCAGCTTGGTTGCCCCTCTTACTAAGACCTCCTGAAATGTGTTGACATCATCTATGGGGGACACTCTTTGGGACGGTGAGTCCGATAAGGTTGGAGAGTAGTCCCGTGTGGACGATGAAGAATGTCCATGATGTGATTCCTGACGACGGTGCCTAGAGGTAGATGTACGCCTCGAGGAATAACCAGAACGCCCTGCAGATCGCGTTGGAGTCCTCGGAACAGGCTCTGGAGGAGGAGCCGGAAGAGGAGCCGTAGGTGTTACCGGCGTCTGTGGTAACGGCGACTGCCTTTGCGAGAACTGTGGCGATGCTGGAAGTAGGATAAGCGAGGCCGAGGATTCCAAGGTTGTATAAACCCTTCTAGGCCTCTTAGATGGTCTTCTCGACGTCGAAGCACTCCTCGACGTCGAGCTGCGGTGACGGCGAGTGCCTCTAGACGTCGACTCATCTCGCCACTGAGAACCTCTCGACGACGAACCTCGACGTCGGTGCCGTGACGGTGAACGCCTCCGACGGCGAACACTCTCTCTCGACGGCGATCTCCCTCGCCGTGTCGACGGCGAGCCCGACTCGGATCTCCTCGGCGTGGACTGTGTTCGCCGTGTCGACGGCGACCCAGATCCTCTCGACGTCGGGTGACTGTGCCGCTTCGACTGCGAAATAGCTGTCGACGGCGAACGATGTCTTTTTCTCGCCGGCGAAGCACTCCTCGACGGCGAACATGTTGGCGCCGTTCCCTGCTTCGACGTCGACGCTCTCGACGTCGTCGGAGACCTATGTCGTTTTTCAGCAGGTCTGGAAGGAGTCATGGAGGAAACAGGTTGAGCCCTGGTAGAAGTCTGACCTTCTCCTCGCTCTGTAGTGGAATGGCCACTTTTTCTCCTGTCCTCTCTCGCCTGAAGTCGGATCTTCTCTCTATCACGAAGGGTTCTTCTAGAGAAGGTTTTACAAATGTCACACGACTCTGGTTTGTGGCTGGATGGAAGACAAATTATACAGACCCTATGTGGATCTGTTTTAGCCTTCTTTCTGCCACAAGAAGGACATTTATCAAAAAGTGAAGGCATTTCTAACTAGAAAAAACCTCAAAATTCTGTCAGAATTTAACAGAAATCAATAGAAAATGATCACTCAAAGGTAAAAACGTCGAGTGAAAATGAAATTCAGAAGATATTTCAATGAATTTCTGTCACAAAAAACTTTGTGAGGTAGAGCTCAATGCTTCAGGGTCCTGTCAGCAGGAGCCGGAAAAAAGAACTGAGGCAACTGCCTGGTGCTGTGCATGATGGGATACAGGAAGACTTTGCTTTCTTAAAGGCACAGCTCTATTTACATTCTGTATAATGGCAGCCTATGGGCTACACTGCCCTGCATTGTTTTTATTCTCATCAGAGGTGTAAATAAAGTATGAGAATGTATTTGTTATTACATTTCTAGAATAAATAGGTGTTTGAACATGAATTTACACTACTATTGATTTTCTTTTCAACAATTTGGCCTGTGTAGCTGTTCACATAGGCTGCACAATGTTATTCTTAAGTGTTTTTTTTTTGACAGACCTTTTCTTCAAACGGCTGGTGTTGGCACTTAAGAATATACTTCACATCAGTGCTCCGGGGTCCCCGCAGGCGCGCGGAACTATTCAGTGCTTATGACTATACATGGAAATCCCCTACGAGAGAACCAAGATCACAATGTGCAACTAATAGGAAGTCAGGCAGGTCACATTACAAATGTCACAACACAGACACACTAAGCTAATTGTACAATATCTCATTGCAGAGGACAATGGCTCTCCTGGGGATATGCCTGTCCTGGACTTTCCTGATGACATGGATGACGAGCTGACAAACATCAGCCAGCAGACCCTCCAACATGTCCTTGGAACCCTCCAGACCACACATTCAGTCACAAGGAGGAGCACAGAAGTAGCAGCTATCACAGAGAACCCACCCACCACCCCAATTGTACAATCTGCCAGCTCTAACCCAGCTGAGGACTCTGACGACACTGGCACCAGCTTTGAGAGGACTGTAGTTGGTGTACAGCGGGAGCTGGCCAAAGAGGTGCGGGTGGGGATGCAAAATATGGCAGCCAGCGTTCGTGCATGATGTAATCTGCAGAACAGGCAGCAGCCATACAAGGGCGAACATCTATCCTGCAAGAACTTCAACAAAGTGAGAAGGAAATTAGCACAGTAGTAAGGGAGTTGCCACAACACCTCGCACACCAAACCTTTCACTGTGTGCACGAATGCAATATTGACCCCCTCAGGGCCGTCCTGGCTGCCTACCACAGTGATGTAGCTGCTATACTTAAGAACCAGCAGCTCCTCCTTGCTGTAGTACTGCCCTTAATAGCCCCACAGTTGGCAGCTACCGGGATTTCTGACTCCACATCTTCAAACACTGGTGTGTGTGTTGCCCCTTCAAACCCACCACCACCAAGGGCAGAGGAGACAACACACACATCAGAAGATGAAGATGTGGAACAGATCACCTTCACCCGTAAGAGTACCTGGTAGCACAAGCCCATGCCAAATGGGCACTTATATCCTAGGTCCTGTGCTTGTCAAAATGCCAGTCTTGCAACAGCTGCTCACATGCACTGTTCTCCAGCCCACTGTTTACCTTGACACTATGCTCTGTAATTGTCTCTCACTACCTCATTGGCAAGTCATGTTCCTCTGCACTGTATGATTCTTCACCCCAGCATGTCCAATGACATGTCCCATTGCACCTGTGTAATATCACAAAAGAATGCCTCACACTAATGGACTCACAATCCTGGACTATGTAAATATTGCACTACAGCACTTTAAAATAAATTGCATATACACATCCACTTTGTCTCTGTGTAATGTGGCACATCAACTGTGTAGGAGATTAGTGATGTATGTCACATGTCAATGGCCATAGAATGTCAATACAACTGCCTTGAAAGATTGTGGGCTGATAACTGTGCTCTGGGGTCTGGATTGTGTCATCATCTGTGCTTCCTGAGGGTTATTTCTGAAGTAAATTGAAAAATATCAGTATAATGCTGTATTGGACAGCAAAAGTCTGCTTCAAGGGATGTTTAAGCAGAAAATCAATGTGTTCAAATTGTTCTTCTAGACAATCTTTAGGTATGTGACATCTGACTCTAAACTTTCATCACAAACACACACCATAAAGCAGGAATGGATGTGTACGAGTGTATGGACAAATATGTAACCTGGCAGTACAATGTAAGAAATAATAGGTGTGAGTTATGTATACTATACTACATAAGATTATACTATCACCCACCTTATCAGGGTTCACATGAATATCAGGCTGCAGGCAGACGCACCACAGTGCCCAAGATTCCAAATCTGGTCTCAAACTATGACAGATTGAAAACATACATCCAAACTTAAGAACACATTGGGAACCATAGTGACCTTGAGTGGTGGGTGCAATGGATGGCAGATGCATAGAGAAGTAGCTTTGGTGTAGCTGCCAATGTGACAGCTCAATTGGAATAGGGAATAGGGAATAACCATGTGAATAATGGGATTTCGATGCAGTATGGAACAGAAATGCAAATACTAAATTGACACTGTTCAACCATGCCAAGGCCCTGATCCCCAAGTATATGACACATACTGTAAAGGAGTACCTAAATATTTAATAACAATAAAAAAGGATACTAAAACTAGGGGAAACAACTTAACTAACCTAACCTATCTTAACTACACATTACCCACAACTGTCCCTAACTACTCTATTCTAAACTTACTTATCACATTTAACTAAACACTCTAAACATCAACCCCCCAGCCCCCTTATATGACAGGACACGTGTAGGACAACATATACTAACCTAAACACATACTATCTTATCCTAAACAAATATTTTTTTTATTTTTTATTTTTTATATATTTTTTGGGATTTTTATTATTTTTATACACATAAACCCCAACATCATCTACCACCCACCCACCCACCCACAAAAAACATGTTAAATTATAATACCCTCTACCCCCCAAACCACTGATACTAACTAAACTAACAGCCTATTCTAACCTAACACTAAGCCCCCTAAACCAACTAAATATAAGAACCAGGAAAGAGGAGGGAGGGGAGGGGATCATGGTTGAGGGTCCAACATTCACAAGTTTGCCCTCTGCAGGATCTTCTTTAACCCACGCAGTCTCCTGCAACTGCGGGACACCTCCTGCTGCAGCCTGTCCATCCTGCGCAACGTCCGTTGCATGTCACGTCGCATTTTCATAAATTCCGCATTGTCTATGACTGCAGTAGGGGTGGTCTGTGTGCCACTAGTGGATGGTTGTGCTGTTGCGGGTGCCTTGCTTGGAGAGGGAGGTGCAGGAGCTGCTGTTAGTGGGCCAGGGGCGGATGATGTAGAGGGACCTTCAACAGTGGCTGTCATCCTTGGTGCAACTTGAGTCGGAGGGGTGGTGCTGGTGGTGGTGCCTGTTGCAGTCAAGGATGGCCCCCCTTGGGCAAATGCCCTCCAGACCCCTGTGGCTCTCTCATGGCTCAGTGGAGAAGTGTGGCTCAATGGTTAGAGTGGCAGACCCTGAAGCAGAGATCTGGCTCAAGACCAGGGTTCAAGTCCCGCCTCGACAGGTCTTGGGCTCAATTCCCCTTGACCAGATAATTCTCGCCTCGGTGCCTAATCTAATTCATGGGTCTCACTCTGCAACTCTGGGCAATAGCTTGCTTAATCTCCACAACGGCCCCAACAGCGCTTGGATGCCTGGCTTCACCCTGGGGGTGCTCAGGAGTGGGCGCCTCACAGGGAAAAGCCAGGAGGGGTTCCATAGCGGTATGAGTACAGCGCCTTGAGACCCTAACGGGTGAGTAGTGCGCTATACAAGTGCTAATTTACATTTTACATGGCGATAACGCTGTGCTATGTGGCGGAACCCAGACTCCACATCAGGAATGTGGCGGTAACACATCGCCCTCCTCCCGAATTCTCGGATCTGATTGGCATCCATGTTGGCAGCTGTAAAAAAAGAGAAAGCCAAACATTAGTTATATCATTGTGTGATACATCTACTGATGATATTCAAACACTTCCTCAAAATTAGCTTTAACAGCCCAAATCACAGTACAGATCATAGATTGTCCCTGAGGAATTACATGCCAACGCAGCCTACACATCTCCTATCTAACAGCACAGCAATGCTCAAAAAGGTGTGTACCTACTTAAATGATCTATGCATCATTGTTCTGCCATTAGTCACATAACAAATGCTGCAAGTAGTCCACATGTGACAGGCCAACTAATGACTATCTTCAGGATGACAAGCAAGGGCCACATGATCTGTGATTTGTAAATGGAATTGCCAGGACGGAATGCAGTTGCTAATCATGAGGGGGTATCCTAGGTTGGAACAAATGAATGTTGGAATTACATGTCTGTCTTGTACACTGGGATCCTCACACCTAGGTACACATATTTCATAAACCTAACCCTGTGCCTCAGGGGGTGATGCACATGCAACATATACTTTCAAACATCAAGGACAGCCAGGAAGCTGTGGACAGCTGTCCATGGGTTTAGTCAGTCCAGCACAGGTAAGGAGGGCTTCCAACTAGGATAGACACAAACATTGGACAATCACATCCACATTAATGTTCCTAAATGCGGACAATTGTCCACATCATTTGATATCACTAATACCTTTCCAAAAACAAGCACATAGATGCAAGCACCCATCTGGGCTTGAGCTGCATGCACACCTCTGACATTCTACTCAAGTGCCGCATAAACATAGCACAACATGTGGAGCTACATGCTGCTAGGAAGTCAAACATTCTGTCTTACATGTTCATTAGTTAACAGGGAGGCTCAAGTCTGTGGGTAATACTTCGGCATCACTGGTCTGTGTGAATCAGGGTATGACTTACTGACTAAATTATGGAAATGGCTACCTCCAAAATTTTCACTGGCATAAATGTAGCAACAAATATCACCCTGTTCACCTGCCCATGCCTACAGCGCAGCACAAGATTCCCAAAATATGACTCTAAGCCACTGATTGTCCAACTCAAATATGGAAAAACAAGTCAAACTCCAGTCAAGTCACATATCAGATCATGTTCCAGCACATCATACCTTGCTATGTGTCCAACACACAGGAGTCAATCACACAACAGCTGCAAACACAACACAGAACTAACATATCAACACTTACTGGATATGTCTGGGTCCGCAAATCGAGCCACTTCTCCAATTGTGTAAGGGGCTGGTCCACCTGTAAAACAAGGAAGGGTGAAATGTGCTCAATGTCTGCGCACTGTACAACACTTGGAACAAAAACTCACTGTGTGTGACATTATATATGATAGACCAGCTCCTCAGGCATGTAGACACCCTAACAGACATACCACTGGAAACATGTATTGACCATGTCACTCAAGTGAGTGATACACACACATATGCACACATGCAGTGGCCCTAACAATCGTGTGGTGAAAAATATGATTACTCAATTGGGTGCAGATTCATTTATAGAGGGTACTCCATTTCTTCATTTATTGTTATGAGAGACATGACAAGTCACATTCCTGGTGCACTGCAATATCAGTCACTCAGGTATTGTGGCTTGTGCATCAAGGGACAATCAGTTACTGTGTGATGCTCACGTGGGTTGAGTTTAGCTCATGAATTATTATGCCTTCTATGGCCCATTATATGTGTGCCTGTGTTGTCTGTAGGTTTCATATGCCACATTGCCAGTGTACCCAGAGCCGTATATGCCCCCTATGACACCATGATGGCAGGGATCCTGTGTGTTACTTGATGACAATCTTACGCTAAACATGGATTGGCCATTTATCTAAATCAAAACAACAAAGAAATATATGCTGACAGTGTCTATTTGGATCATCCATGACAGAATGCATGGGCACAGGTGTAGTCATTGCACCTGAAATGTGTTACTCATTTCCCTGTGTACCTATATCAGGTATTGTAAATCACAGTTAGCCACATTCATCATCTTACGTTTGCCAAGTTGGGTGATCTGTGGGTATACAACGAACTGAAACTGTCCCCTAACTGAAACATGGTTTAGCAAATGTCGTACTGTGGCAATCTTGATGAGGTAGGTCTCAATATGTATGCACCTTGGGAATGGCAGCAGTCACAGGAATGCTGGCCTGCTGATCTTAGCATACACCCATGTCTGTGATAGCCTTCATACTGAGTAGTTAACTATTGTACATATGCTGCACTAGATCAGCAGGGGTGTACGAAACGTAAACTAGCAAACTATTTTGTCACTTTATATGTATGATGGAAGTGGTCAGGGGTCCCTTGCACAACATCATGCAAGTAATAATTTGTGACCGTGCATTCACCAAGTTCATGTATCCCATGAAGACCCATTAACTTATGAGAATTGCATGGCTATAAAGTCACACAGATGGCAAATGCATCAGCTCTGTTCCAGCAATTGTGACCAAGGCAAATTAAAACACACAGGAACAATGAACAGAGGGCCACATATTTTACTTTTCTTCAATGGGTAGCATTTGCTTCATGTTTTACGCTACAGCTATGGAAAGTAGCACCAAACATTTAGATATTATCCCCTGTGCATTACTTGGCATCCATTTCGAATTTAAATGCTGCACAAACCAAGTCAAAGTATCAGCCTAAGATATTACCAGAGGTTAGGAAGAACTTTGTACGTATGGCCATGAATACAGTTCAGACATGTATTCCAAATAATTGGGGACTAAATTAATTTCTTGCTTTAGCATCTGAAATACATCTCATTCCTGGTACACTCACAGACCATAAATAAAACCTAAGTTTGATCCGCATTACCATCATCTATTGACGTCAAAGCAGCACTACTTGACAAGATCAAGTTGTGTTTTGTAAGTTTGTGTAGATTTTGCGTCAACAAATTAGGGAAATGTGTAGCAAATATTATATAACTCAGGGCCACTGTTTATTTAACTTGCATTTCACATGTCCCCAAACATTGCATGCAGCATGTCAACAAATCTGCTACTGTCACTACAGAGCATCTAAATGTGCACATTAGTCTGAATTGTACTCACCAACAGGGCCACCAATCACCACACCCAGGTGGTCCAGCAGGTCTTGCTCTCTGGCAACAAGGTCAGCCCAGCGATGCTTGAGTTGGTGGTCATTGCGCGGTGTGTTGAATATTCTCTTCAGATGGTACAGCACCTTGGACCACCTGAGCCTCCTCGCCTCCGTGTGATATCCCTGTATCACCCTGCCACCAGCCTCTAACATCAGGGGTAGGAAGTGGCATACCAGCCAAATGAAAGCACTCAGCTCCTCCTCACCCATTCTCCCCAGACATGGCCTTCCCAACATAACAAAAAGTTGTAGGGATAGGAAAGGGAAAATAGGAAAATACAGGGAAAGAAGCTAGGAAAATGAAATAAAAATAACCCACAAACAGCCCGACAATACTCCAACTAACAATACCCACTACACACTCCCAACAGTACAAAGACAAAATCAGACTCACAAAATGACAAAAACACACTTACACTGATTTACTGAGACAAATACAACAGATGACAAATGGAATGGCACACAGGAGACAAAAGCACAATTTGGACAGACAAAACTCTCAGCACAGCCACACAGTCTAGAAGATTCACAGACTGCAAAGTGAAAGTGAAGGTACACCCACTGTACCATTTCTATAAACAGGATATCCTATTACATCACTTCCTGTCTCAAATGCGGTGCGTTTTTAATATGATGCATGAAATTTTTATGCCGCTTATGGGCTTTGCGTAAATTTATTTTGACGCAAATGCTTATAAATTCCCCCGCATTCAAAGATCAATATATTTTTCATGGATAACCGATTTCATGGGGTGCAGTGTTGGAATTGCCGCTAGGGACCAATGGATGTATAATGGCTGTGAGCGTAATTTTTCAATGCTTATGCGACAAAATTCGACGCATATGCGTGTTTTTTGACACGTTTGCGCCAAAATATCTGTCTTTAACTGTGTTTGTGTCATTGTTCTCATTTTTTACGTACATGAAAGCTGTAACTATATAGAGATAGGCTGTTTGGGCCTGCTGTGTGTGTTCCAGTGTTTGGGCACATGTGGCAGACCACACTACTGCAGACCATAATACTAATGTTGTTGTGCCAGATAAGCACTCTTGACTGACGCAACAGCAACCCAAACATTTAGAATTGAAATTGGTATTCCCTAGTTTGAGAAGATGGTGCGTCAATAGAGGGTAGTAAGGCTACGCAACTTGATACATTCACTCATGGCCTGTGTGTATATGTCTGTGAATTGGCTATTTCAATTGTTGTTGTGACTCTGTGTGAACGTCACAAGATGTATTTTGCATAATGTGCTTGTATGCATGTGTTGTAAATGTGGATAACCATCAGATGCCATTCATTGTGGTACATCATTCAGGATATGTGTTTGTCATACTTGAAGCGTCTAATGCTGTGGGTACTTCCCTGACTTGAGGGACAAAACATCTCCCATGACAAACTAAGCACAGGATAGATAGAGGACAGTTGATAATGGCAAAGTTACAAAGGTAAGCCATCACATGTACTGGAATGTTGGATACAACTTCCTGATCACTTGTTTGTATACTACCCATGAGGCAGGCATTTGAACATGCTAGGTAGGTACAGTGTTTGTGACACAGAGTCCCAAAACAAATCCAAAAATGTTTATGTTACACCACATTTTGAGTCATAAAAATGACCTATGTTTCTCCTTTGGCAGTGGAGGACCAGCAGACCATGCTGCATGTGTTAACATATTTCCAGTGGTTCATTGCACAAAGGAGTCTAGTTCAAGTGTGTGGCCATGTGTACCCTGTGTCAGTATTGGCCTCCATGTTGTCACAGTTACGTGCAGGTCTAGTCATGAGCCTGTGGAGCCATTCCCTGCATTAACAGAGTATCCTTCAAAGCAGATTTGACCTGAAGGCAAAGATAAATTGACGACACACATGGGGATAGTCCAGCTTTAGCACTGCAGAACTTTTATAATGCTGACAACAGGGCAACCTTCGTGTGCTTAAAAACTTTATGGATCAGTAATAGGAAACAGGCAGGTTTCTTCACAACATTTGTACACAGGGTGGCCTCTAAAATTCCCACTGCAACAGGGAACATCAGTGCCTCTGTGCTGATTAATCTCACAGATAGTCACCACGCAAGCACCATCAATAGTTTGTGGCCAATGTGAATCTGTGTGTGGACTGTCAGGGCACAAACATGTTTTGTCCTTTCATACACATTAGCAAATGTTGTTTTTTGTGCTGGAGGCACCGTACGAAATCCATGCATACAGCCATAGTACACCATCAATGTTTGTCACTCATGAATACATGAAACCCAGACACAGGATGGGGGCTGGATTTGGCTATTTGAATAAATGTCCCAGACCATAATACAATAAGTCATCTGATTAAACTATACTATACATTTGAGGATTCATCGTAGACCTACAAGACACAATACCCCAGGAGGTAAGAGATGGCATGGAAAGCAACTACAAGACAAATGCAGCCACCTCTATGGTAACGCAATGACAGGAACCAGTCAGGCTAACAGGATGCAGGGTCAGCCAGGAACAAAAATGAACGAGGCAAATACACAGTGAGCAGACTCTGACTGGGAAAAGCTGGAACAACACTGTGGGAACTAAAAACTGTACTTGCACTGTGGGCTGCAACGTTACACAATACCCCAAGGCCTGTGTTACACAAGTGATTTATACGGCAATGCACAATAAGGATATTCAGAAAATGTCAGCTTCTAAGCAGTTCCAGGCAGCAGCAAGGGCATGACAGAGTCAAATGGCTGGTCTGCATGGAAGTGCTCACAGGCGTGTACAGCTTCAGTCTCTCACAAATCCTGTAGGTGAGAATCAAGTTCAAAGGGCCAACAGTACCTTTCACATGGGAAGCAATGGACAGCTGATTACAGGTCCTACCGACTACCAGGCATTGCATTAAAGGACCTGAAGCCCATGCAGACAGATGAACTATGACTATGGCATGCCATACTAAAGAGGGAAGCACACAGGAGTCAGAATAGGAGTCTGGGTGTGTGTAGATGAAGGTTATCAGGGTACAAATAGTCCATTTACAGGGTCCCTTAGAGAAGGGTGGAGACAGACTGAAAACATGGCAGTGGCAGGACTTATTACCTGGGATGGACTGCGCAGGGCATGCCTTGTGAGCAATGCTTGCCATACCTGGGGCACTCGTGCTATCCATTTTCAGCTTAGGTGGACTTCTTGTCACACATGCTCCTTGCAAAGACAGCTGATATCACACTTAGTGCTGTCAAGGGTGTGGTCATCCATTCCTGTTACCAATGCCATCGCACATCCACTGCCTCATGTATGAAACACTATTTAACCTTATGATTGATGGTGTCTTAGTTGTGTGTCATGTGCTGCAATGGCCCATGTTGGCAACATGGATGTCTCAGAGATGTAGTCCTCTGATTTTGCCCTTTACATGTGAAATAGACAGGACATATGTCATTTCCACTGTGTGTGATTTTGGGTGTACATTCATACCCATCAAATGTGATGTGGCTTTTTCAGTATCCTAATCTCTATTTCTGCAATGCTCCATGAGGCTAAACTCTGATTATGATTCCTAGGGATCATGTGATGCATAATTAATTACCCAGACCATGACTGAGTGATGAAGTGAGGTGTTTAATGACATATGGTAATTAAGTGGTGATGGTGACTATAGTTAAAAGACGTTTTGTACAATGTGTTGTCTCCGACGCAATCTAGCTGCAGTGTTTGGATGGTCCCCCTCATGTTGCCAAACAGCATCCACCTCATCTTACTCTTCAGGCATTTGTGGGTCTAGTTCATAGAGGGGAATGTTCCTCCTTACACAAATGTTGTGCAGGATGGCACAGGTCAAAATGATCTTGCACACCATTTAAGGGGAGTATAGGAGGCTGCCTCCGGTGATCTCCAGGCACCTGAATCTTGACTTCAGGGTGCCAAAAGTACTCTCTACTATGGTGCATGTCCTCCAATGTGCCTCATTATAGGCACGCTCTGCTGCAGTGCTTGGGTTTGCAAATGGGGTCATGATCCATGACTGGATCCCACACCCCTGATCAGCTGAAAGAGAAAATGAGTGTAAATATTTGGATGTTGCTTGCACCTTGATTATAACTTTGCATAGGAGTTGTTATCTTGTGTCGTCTGTGACTCATCTGTGTTTGTGTTATTGTGTGGGATCCTAGGCTTCTAGGATGTTCTATCAGCATTGGGTTGTTTCTTTATCTAAACTGGTGTTTGGCTGATTGACCGGATCACAGCGGTATATTTGTAAACTTACAGTACATTGTGTATTTCCCATGCATTATGTCATGTGAAAGAAGTGTCCATGTGTCTTCACTGGAGGTGACATGATACTCCACACAAAGAATCGATTCCACTGTGGTGGTAACATGGTTGCACTATGTGGCCTGAACATCCCATCCAATTCAACATATGTAATAGCATGTGAAAAACAACAGTGAGGCCCTTTGATTTGGCTAGTTTACAACGTACAACACATCTCCATAAGTTTGCAGCACTGAAATGTTGACAATTGACAATGCACAAATATACCATGTGTGACAAGTTTTATGCAAACCTATTTTTGTGCCCTCACCAAGTTGGCTCATGTGCAAATGTGTACCTACACTACTGAACCTGGTCCAGGTAAGCTGGGTAACTTTGTTGTGGGGGTGAAGGTTTAAGTGTCAGAAGGTCCATATGCCTATACATCTTTTGTGTATATGTGTAATTGTCTCAATCCGTATGTGTAGCAATGTGCACTTTGCAATAATGTCACATCTATATGTGTTCTTAGCACAGTCCACGTCCTTATTGCTAGCGGGCAAAGTCACCCCAGGAGTGATGTGAGATGTTGGTACTGCATCAATAATTCCATGTCACCTTCATTTGAGTCACCATCATCATGCTATGTGTCTCATGGTGTTTGACCTTCAGCGAACCACATTACACACCCCTTACACAGTATGCATTGGTTGGAAGTGTGTGGGATTGAGTGTTATTGATGTGATATTGAAAGGTACATCTTCCAAGTTGTACTGCCAGTTAAGGCCATGTCATTGTCACTGTGTGGATTTAAATTGGTCCCGTGTGGCTCTAGAGTGGCATCTCTTGTTATTTACATCTGTCATTTGTCCATAGGTGTGTATCCCATTGGGTCAGGATATCAAACATGACTAGCAGTGTCACAACCTCAGTGTCTTCCTGGCCACGTGTCAATGTAGTAGTGTATGTGTTGTATGTCCTACAGGGTTGCTGTGTAGTGTGTATATAAGTAGGTTTCTGTACTTACCAACAAGTAGGCCATTTCCATATCGTCCATCCTGGAAGTGTTGATTGATGGTGCAGTGGCGGAAGATGAATGAATGATGTACACTCCCAGGATACTTTGCCACGATGTTGGTGGTCAATCCCCGGTGATCCACAATGGCCTGCACATTGATGGAGTGTGTGTGCTTCCTTTTGCGAAATAGGTGCTCGGTTGCAGCAGGTGGCACAATCCCTGCATGTGTGCAGTCAATGGCACCAAGCACTTGTGGGAAGCCATTGATTTGGTAGAAACCCTGTTTGGTCTACTGCTGCTTCTGTTGTGTTTTGGGGAAGCTGATGTGGCGGGGTGTGAGGGAGATGATGGCGTTCAGTACCTTGGGTAGGAAGGCAGAGAATGAGGACTGTGAGATCCCGGCAACCAGGGCACCAGTGGTTTGAAAAGAGCCACTTGCCAACATGTGGAGGACAGCTAGCAGCTTGGTCTCTGGTGGAATGATGTGGGGTGTCTGAAAGCTGGGTGCCAACGGTGACTCAATGTGGCGCAGCAGCTGCTGTATGGCTTGCCAGTTTAATCTGTACCTCTGGATGACGTCATGTTCCCAGAGGCCCAGAAGGGTTGTCCTGGTCCAGAATATCCTCTCCTACCTTTGCCGTTGCCTTTGGGGTCCCTGCTGGTGTGGTGGAAGCTGCTGCTGTTGGTCCTGTGCTCTGCGTCTTCGTGCATGCTGAATGAAGTGCACCTCCATGTCTTCCTTTTGGAGCTCTGATGTTGCTACTGTGGGTTTTCCTTAAGTACTGGTGTGTTTGTCCCATTTTAACGTCTGCACTGACCCAGGCGCTAATTTTTGACGCAAATCGGCTGTGCGCCATTTTTCTACTCCACCTCCCAGCCGTGGAGGATTTGTGCACGGTTGGATAAATATGGCGCAGCAGTAAATAAAATGTAATCATTTAAAAATGTATTCATGTATTAAATTATTTAGTTGTTTTATTTTAAATTACAATTCATTCATTTGAATTATTTTATTGTTTAATAACAATTGCAATATTTATTTAAATGTGTCTTGTTAATAACAATATGTATCTATATGTGCTTTTTTCAGTTTTTTAAATTAAAAAATGTATGAAAATATTGTTAGTAGTGGGATGTTGTGATTATGGGGGAATGGGATGGGGAGTTTAAAAATAAGTATTTTTCAATTTGATTTATATTTATGTGATGTATTAAATTCTACAGGCCTCATTACGAGTTTGCCAGTCTGACCGCCAGAACGCTATGGTGGCGGCCGCCAAAAGACTGCCATGTTAGGTCTCACAGGCCACCATATTACGAGAGCCAGGACTGGCAAAACTCAGCCAAAAAACTGACACCGCCAGGACTTTGCAGGCAGGAAACAGGCGGTCCAACCACCAGCCTGTCAACCAACCACCGGCCGTATTACGACTCACAAATCACAATGGTGGTTCTTCCATGGCAGTCTTCCAATGGTGGTGCAAACCACAGCAGTCAGTGGTTCCCATAATAATACACAACACCACACTGGATGGATTTAAAATCCACACAGCTTAAACACATTCACACACAGGACACACCTACAAACATCACTATAAAACACACCCCTTCATACACCGCAATCCTTTGTATCTACAACACCACACCTAGAAGCCAAAGCCCAAAAATCAGAGACAGAATACCATGGATTCTTTTCTCACACCCACACAACTCACCCACCACCCATAATAGCACCTCTACACATCATTTACTAACCATCACCCCATCACCACACAGCACCTACACCCCATCATCCTTTTTTTGTGTTGTCTATCACCACCATGTCACCACAAAAAGATACCCGTTTCACAGATGAAGAGTTAAGAGTCATAGCGGATGAAATTATCAGAGTAGAGTCACACTTATTTGGAGCCCAAGTCCAGCTGACTACAATTTCAAGGAAAATTGAAATGTGGCAAAGAATAGTTGACAGGGTGAATTCTGTATATAGCTACCCGCGCACAAAGGAGGACATCAGGAAGAGGTGGAATGACCTCAGGGGAAGGTGCAATCCATGTCTGCCAGGCACCAGCTGGCAGTCCTCAAGACTGGCGGTGGTCCCTCATCTCCTCCCCTATAGTTCACATCATGGGAGGAGAAGGCCTTGGCCATCCTGCAATCTGAGGGCTTGTCAGGAATACCTGGGGGAGTGGAGTCGGGGAGCCAATATTGTCACCAAAATGTATTGTCATGCATGCTCACTGACCACCTTTTGCCACCTTCACTGTCACTCACCACCCTGTGTCCAAATGTCTGAATACCCCTGTCTGGCATCTCACATGTGAAGTTAAGGCACCTGGGAGCACAGTATCTGTGTATGGTGTGGGTAGTACATGGACTGACAGCACTACAACTCCCAGCAGGCACTGTTCTACCATTACTAAAACCAGAACAGTGTACCATATTGTAAATAGGATTGCATGTAAACTAAGCAATGGAGTATACTCACCTGAATGGTTCACAATTGTATAATCTGTGGGAATGACAGCAATGTTGTGGACAGCTGCTAGTACAATACCCCTAACACACAGCTACAACTGTGTCCTCTGCTAATCTGTCCCTTCTACCTCCCATCACCTAGAGAACTGCACTTACCTGGGGGCTAACAATTGTATAGACTGTTGGCATAGGAAGCTATTGACAGGAATGCTGAAGACAGCTGCCACTGGTGTACGCCTTACACACTGCCACAACGGTGTCCTCTGCTACTCTGTCCCTTCTACCTCCAATCACCTATTGAACTGTTCCCACCTAGGGGGATAACAATTGTATTATCTGTTGGCATAAGACAGTTATTGACAGGATTGCAAAGGACAGCTGCCATTGTTATACTCCTTACACACAGCTACAACTGTGTTCTCTGCTACTCTGTCCCTTCTACCTCCCATCACCTATTGGACTCTACTCACCTGGGGTATCTCAGATATGTGCAGTGTGCTGTACCTGGTCTACCCTGCCACATATCACCAGGTAGAATGGTTACTCCAACTCTGATGGCCAGGTCCATGTCCACATGACATTGTGCAGATGTCTGTTAACTCAACAATGAAGTTTTGCTAACTGGGAGGTACCCTGAAACATATAATGATCCACTGCTGCCAAGATTTGAGTCTATGAACAGACATCCAAGCACCAAGATACTCAGACATCCTGTAGCAAGGAGACTTAAAAAGGAAATGTTGGGGGCGTGGCCAAGATGGCGGCGTGCTAGGACGTACATGTCCGAGCTCCGCCGCCCTGGCCCTGTAAATAGCTGACTGGCCTGCTGGGGGGGTCGCCTTGAGGCCCCCCCGAAGAGACGGACGCCTCCGAGGGCCGCGATCTGCCCCTTGAAGATTCTGGGGCGCGCTGCGCGGCTTCCAGTTTGTGGGAGCCGGCGGGCCCTGAAGCGCGGCCTAGGCCGCGGAGCGGTGCGGTCGGCGGCCAGAGCCGACGTGTGGTTTTTCCCCCGGCGACTTGCTTGACTCGGCGCCGGGGGGGCTGAGGGCCGAGGAGGCTCGTTTTTTTTTTCTTCGTTTTTTTTCTTTTCTTTTTAGCCCTGTTGTTGGCAGGGCTCTGCTGAGGCCTGGGCCCCGGGATCCTGGCGCTTTGGGCGCGGGGGCGCCCTTCCACGCTGGGGCCGGCTGGGGGTGGGAGGCTGATGCCCCCATCCTGGATTGCCTCTGTGAAGACGGAGGGGAGGCCTGAGATCCCGGTCGCGGAAGGGGGAGGCCGTCGCTTCGCCACAGGATCGCCCTGCACACACCAGGACTGCTAGTAAGCACGGGCCCAGGCATAAGGGGGCAGAAGCCAAAGGTTGGAACTCCGCAGGAGAGGATCACCGGGTGCTGGATCCGGACACTGGGTCCGTTCCGGTGACACTGCCACGATTGCTAGCGAATGCGGACCAGGGCATAAGAAGGCAGAAGCTATAAATTTAACGTGCTGCGGGAGGTGATTACCGGGTGCGGGCACAGGCACAGAACTTGACGTGGCGATTTCGAACGCTCTGTCACAGGCGGAGTTGTTGAAGATACCTGGGGAGCTGGCCCGGCGATTTGCGATTGGGCCTGTGAACTATGGCTACGTCTAAGTCTAAGCGAGAGCGGTCAGTGAAGGAAATGCTGGCAGGGGCCCGTCTGACATCAGGTGGCATGGCTGAGGACTCACCGGTGACAAGACCTCCGGAGGGTCGGCTGGACACGGATTAAGATGGAGGGGCGCCGGTCACGAAGGGCTTTTTGACCTCCCTGTTTGATTCGCTCCGAAGCGACATACAGGAGTTGCGACAGGACATATCCCAGGAGATGAAGGACCTGCGGGGAGAGGTGACCTCCTTGGGAGAGCGTGTCTCGCAGTTGGAGGATGGCGAGATTCCTCGTGGCGAAGAATTAGCAGGCCTGCAGCAGGAGGTTGTCCGCCTCCGAGAGCAGCAGGATCATCTCCAGATAGCAGTCGAGGATTTGGAAAATCGCTGGAGGAGACAAAATATCCGCATCCGGGGGGCCCGATGGGGGCAGAGAAGGAGGACATTGGGGACTATGTGAGGGGCCTATTTCGCTCTCTACTTAGCCCGGATGAGATGCAAGAAATAGTCCTGGATAGAGTTCATCGAGTCAGTCGGGCTGGTGGCCCCAGAGACCATCCGCTGGACATTCTAGCTTGTCTTCACAACTTTGTCCTTAAAGAACGGATTCTGCAGCGAGCCCGCAATCTCCAGAAGGTACTCTTTAGAGGACATGAACTTCAACTATTCCATGACCTTTCTGTGCGTACGTTGCAAAAGAGGGGAGAATTTAGACCGATCACGGAGCACTTGCGGGCTCACAATGTGTCTTACTCTTGGGGTCATCCGTTTTGCCTGGTCTTTCTCTGGTAGGAGCAGCTTCGGCAGGTGACATCTGTCTTGGAGGCAGCTCGGATCCTTGGTCTGGAGGATATATGCCAGGAGTCAAGCGAGGGGGCGGCCTTGTCGGGGGGCGGCCCCCGCGCTGGAGGCGAAAGTAGAAAAGGCGGAAGCTGCAGCGCCCAACGGCCTCGGAGCTAAGATCGGAGAGGAAATCTGCTTTGAGTAGTGTGGCAGCTGGATCCTCAGCGTAGAGAAGAGTGCTCGGGGGAGTCCTGGTTGGCGGTTGGCCTTGCAGCGAACGGCATGTCGGCTGTTGGAGAAGGTCGGGCGGCGGGGGTAATGGACGTGGATCACCAAACATGGCTGGATCAATTGCCCTCTGGAGACTTTTCCTCGTGAGGACGGATGTGCGAGGACTTTTATGTTTTGTGCACCTGTTGCGCGTTTTGGTTGAATGCTGTTGGGTTTCCCGGCGAGGTTGGCACTTGAGTGGAGATATTCCCAGGGCTTGTGGCTATAGGTGGGATAGATTTTGGCACAGGGGTGTCCTTCTTGCGCGTTCCCTCCCTCTCTGTTTGCTGTCTTTAGCTTAGCATATGATTATCAAATGTACAAGTTTGAATGTCCGTGGGCTCAATAACCCTACCAAGAGGTTGGGCGTCCTGTCCACGGTAGAGAGGTCAGGGAGTCACATATGCTTGCTACAGGAGACTCACCTCGTCCCGAAAGACACTTATCGTATGCGCTCTAGGTGGTTCCCCAGGCAGTTTTGGTCCTCTGCAACATCAAAGCATGCAGGGGTGGCGATACTACTAGCGCGCTCATTACCGGGGGAAGTGGTGTCAAAAGTGCATGAGGTGCAAGGGAGGCTCCTGGCTATGCGATTGAGCCTGTTTTTTTTTTCCTTCACTATCGCTTCACTGTACGCGCCTAACTCCTAGCAGGAAGCCTTCTTAAAACGAGCGTTGACCCCACTGTTGCATTCCCCGGATGGCGCTATTCTGGTTGGGGGCAATTTCAATTTGGTGATGGACGGGGGTTTGGACCGTTCAGGTCACAGGTGGGGGCAGACAGGGTCAATAACGGAGGCGGGTCGTCACTGGCTGAGTGAGTGTGGCTTGGTGGATGTGTGACGTAGGGCTCACCCTACGTTAAGAGATTACTCCTTTTACTCGGCAGCGACTAAGACATATGCTAGGCTGGACCTCTTCTTGGCCTCGCATGAGTTTCTTTCCCAGATCAGGGACTCACTGATCGAGCCTCGAACTCTGTCGGACCACACCCCGGTTACAAGGCAATAATAGACTACCTCGGCCGTAATGACGACGGGACCACTAGCACGGCGACGCTGTGGGAGGCATTGAAGGCTGTAGTGAGGGGGGAGGTGATGTCGCTCTCCGCTAGGGACAACAAGGCAAGGAGACTACTTAGAGCGGATCTAAAGCAGCGAGTGAGCGTGCTGGAGCGTTCACACAAACACACCGGAGCACCGAGAGTATGGCACGAGCTTGAGAAAGTGAGGAAACAGTTGAGAGGGCTGGACTGGGATAGGGTAGAATATGCGGTGGCGCGCCTCAAACACAAGTATTATATAGGAAGTAATAAATGTGGGAAGCTGTTAGCGCATCGGTTGCGAGTGCAGCGAGCTGCGCCAATGATACAAATGGTTCGCTCTTCCTTGGGAACAGAAGCGCGTACGAGTGACCAAATAGCGGAGGCCTTTGCAGAGTTTTATCAGGCACTATATCAGGCCGAAGAGCCCGGTAATTCAACACTGGAGGCCTTTCTAGAGGGTATAGCAATTACGCCTTTGCCTGAGAGGGATGCAGCTTCTTTAGAGCAACCTATAAGGGCGTAAGAGGTTATATCAGCCATATCGCGCTTGCAGGCCGGGAAGTCACCTGGGCCCGATGGCTTTTCTGAACTTTTTTATAAGACCTTTTGTATGGAACTTATACCAGTTTTAGTGCGACTTTTTAATTCCTTTCGACTCACGGGGGCTCTCACGCCTAGCATGCTTGATGCCACTATCATGGTAATTCCGAAGCCGGGGAAGGACCCCGAGGACTGCGCCTCATACAGGCCGATCTCGCTCCTGAATATCGATGCCAAACTGTTTACTGGCATACTGGCCCACTGCCTAAATTACTTTATGCCGGGCTTGGTCGACCCTGATCAAGCGGGATTCATACCGCATAGACAGTGTAGCGATAACACCAAGCGACTGCTCCATCTATTGGATAAAACGAATCGCTCTCGAAGGGAGGCGCTATTTCTTTCTATTGATGCTGAAAAGGCGTTTGATAGGGTTCACTGGCCATACCTGTTTAAGGTGCTAGAGTGCTTCGGGCTGAGACCCGGTTTCATAGCATGGATCCGGTGTATCTACTGAGCGCCCCGGGCGGCGGTACGGGTTAATGGGACGCTCTCGCTGCCATTCTCGGTTCAAAGAGGAACCCGGCAGGTGTGTCCCCTCTCGCCCCTCTTGTTTGCATTGTATTAGGCAGTATTAGGGTGTGAAGTTTGGAGGAGATAATCACCTCATCTCATTATACGCAGATGATGTGATTCTTACTCTGGCGGAACCTGCGACCTCGCTGCCTGCGTTAATGAGTGTACTTGAGGAATTTGGAAGGGTCTCGGGTTTCCAAATCAATATGCTAAAGTCACAGGCCATGAGTAGGTTTATCAGCGCTGAGCATGAAAGAGATTTGAAGGCCCGATTCCACTTCATATGGTCATCCTCAAAGCTCCCATACTAGGGGGTTGAGTTAGGCTCCACGGTCGCCCATACAGCTACGTTGAATTATATGAAATTGACGCGGGAGGTGCAGCGAGATTTGGAGTGCTGGGGGAGGTTGGGTAGGGTAGCGGCTGTTAAGATGACCGTCTTGCCACGCGTATTGTACATGTTTCAGGCACTTCCGGTGGAACCACCACCACGAACAATAACAACCCTTCAAACAGCGGTCCTAAGATTTATATGGGAGGGGAAAGCGGCGCGGCTGCCACGACGCGTGATGTATCGCCCTAAGTGGGAGGGGGGACTGGCGGTCCCGTGCCTCCTGAGATACTGTCATGCGGCACAATTGCGTTTCCTATTGGAATGGAGCCGCCTGTCCTCCGAGAAGCATTGGTGTTTCATGGATCAGGCAGTGGTTGGCTCACATATATTGAAGGAGCCTTGGCTTAAGTGCCGTCACAGAGCGCGTGGGTTGTACGTATCCCCGGTCACGGAGGTATCGATGAGGGTGTGGGATCGTGTGGCCAGCCGTATGGGACTGACAACCTTTCCGTCCCCAATGACCCCCCCTGGGCGCGAACCCTGATTTTGGTCCAGGCCTTCAAATGGAGGCACTTCGTTGGTGGCATGAAGGGGGCTGTAGAAGGGTTGGTAGTTTTTTTGATGACCATGGAGTGATCCCCTTTGACCAGATGAGGGAAACATATGGCTTAACTGAGGTAGACAGGATGATGTATTATCAGATACGACACTGGGCTCTGTTACCAGCCAATAGAACATTAGTAGATAGGCCCTTAACACCGTTTGAAAAATGGATTATAATGAAAAAGGATGATAAGCGACTGATCTCCGAGCTTTATGCTCTTCTGCGGGGGGGCCCGACCACCCAAAACTAAGGGTCAGTTGAGATGGGAGAGGGAGCTGGAGAGAGAGCTCTGAGGAGGATTGGGAGAGCATTCTTTACAGGACACATCACACAGCTTACAATGCGGCAGGAACAGAGTCTGCCTATAAAGTGGCATCCTACTGGTACTATACTCCAGCAAAGATTCATGCCTGGGACCCCGCTAAGTCAGACTTGTGTTGGAGGGGGTGTGGGGGGACGGGATCGCTTGTCCATCTCTTGTGGCACTGCCCTAAGCTCCATCGGTACTGGGAGAATAAAATAGACATTATCGACTCGGCTTTTGATACTCATATCCCCAGATTTCCTGTGTACATCTTGCTCGGCCTTCCCAACGCCCTCACTTTCCCTTTGAGATCTATGAAAGGTCGACAGATGGCCTTAGCTTTAAATGCAGCCACACAGCTGTTGTTAAGCATGTGAGGGTCTGACCAGATCCCGACGCTAACATTATGGCTCCATAAGCTTTGGTTTCTTCTCGCTATGGAAAAGCTCACCCTGTCTTCATGGCAGAGTAGTGGGGATTTTAAGGAACTTTGGCAACCATTCTTACAAATACTGTCTACGGAGTTCACGGAACTGACATGCCCAACCTACTTGAGGGTTTTGAAGCTGAATTGAGGGGGGAGAGGCGAGCGTGCAATAGTTACGTATACCCAGGGCCATGATTTCGCTGGTGCGAGTCCTGGGATTGCAAGATGCTGATGTGAAATGATATGCCAACTGTGGGGAAACTATGTTTGATGTTATGTCTAGTTCTTTTTTATCGCTATGCATAGAGCATGTATTATGTTAACGCAGTGGTCCTATTTTGAAGCGTTGCATATGCGTTGTTTATAACTGAAAATACCAATAAACAGATTTGATCCATAAAAAAGAAATGTCTGTAGCCTAAATGTCAGATCTATATTATTGAAGGCAGGTGTCACGGTCTCATAAGGGATCAAGCAAAGCCAATCTGTATATGGCCCAAAGCATATATACCTATAAAAATTGGTGCTACATGTCACAATACAACTGTCTGTTTCTCATCTTCAATAGGTCTACCTCTCACTGGGACCATGGAAAGCACTCCTGAGATTGCCACCGCCCACCCTGGATGAAGCCTCAGTGAGGAGAGTACTCCTGGCTGTGTGGTCATTGAGGACGGCTCTGGCCCATCTGCGAAACCTGGTCAGGCGACAACTGTCAGCCTCACCGTACCCACATCAATACCTCCCAGCCCTGGTGCATCTACATCCCAGGCAACCAGTGACCCTCAAACCTGTGTCCCAAAGCTGCAGAGGAACAACCACCAGGAAATCATGCAACAGTGGGAGACCCACAATGCCCACATGGTCTCCCTAATGGGTAGTGAGAAACATCAACACCACCCTGAGCAGGGAATGTCCAGACCACCAGACCCCTTCCATCGGCCAAGTTACACCAGCCTCCCCAACATCTGTCGCAGCCAGTGGAATGGAGGCCCTGCAAGGGAAGGACCTGCCTCAGACAACCCTGCCTCTGTAGATGAAGAAACCCCCTGCTAGCTTGGATGTCCACCCAAACAACCAGGAGGTGCAGATGGCAAGACAACAACCACTGCCAGGAAGTAACCTCTGATAGATTCCCTTTGTGTACCTCAGATGCACCCTGTTGACTTTTCTACAACCCCTTTCCAATTTCCCAGGATTGTAGGACACTGGACTGGGGACTTCAAATGTTGTGGCAGCTACTCTAATGATATCATCCACTACAACTGATCCCTTAATTGTTTGAACATCATTTGTTTCTCACATTTATCCTAATCTCCTGTGCACAAATAAACACAACTAATACACTATGTATTATAGTAATTGTTCATCAATGTGAGTTGTTGAATGTGAAATTTATTTCATGCTCATGATTAACTTATAAGACGGAAATGTGAGAAGGGACATGTCATAGGTAGTGTCATGCTGAGGATCTCTACCAACTCAATGACAAAGTGGACAGTCACCAAACTGTTTTTTTATTACACTGTGCAGCACATAGGCTGCCCAAATGTCAGGACTGTCATAGTCAAGTATGTCTAAACATTATTTGCTTCTGCCTAGGTGTCATTAAGTAACATCCCACTGACCACTGAAGTAATGGACATGTCAGACTGTGCCCCTCAGAATAGTATCACATACCAATACCATGCCTACCAAATCAACATATCCCAAAATAAAGACAGAGGACAGTACAACAGTCCCTATTCAAAGAACCTTACACTTACAATGGTCAGGCATCTGTAGACATGTTACTTACCCAATTCTTTGTTGACACACATGCACTGTGGCCAGCAATGATGGAACACAATGACAGCTACATACAAGTCAAACAAGATCATGAATACACACATGACACCATAAGACCCACATGCCATGGCAAACAAGTCCATTGTGTTGCACAGATCTCTGCCATCCCACTGTCCTGGCAGCCTGTGCATGGGACTCATACACCCCAAAAAATGTAACACAGTATCTGGATCAATCCATGTCCACTTCACAGTTCAGATCAGCTAAAACCACCTGCCATTGACACAAGTCAGAAATATCCATATGAGGCTGGCATTGTGAAGAGATGTGGAAGGAAAAAGCGATAAACAAGGAATTTAGGCAGGTAAAGGCTTACATGAGATAGAAAACTGTGTTCCAAATATTGTTGTTTCTTTGATTGTGCATTTTGACTGCCTCAAATGAAGGAGATCCACAGAGTCAAAACTCCAAGTCTAAACTTGCCTGAAAACCTGAGTTGTATACTGCATAGCAACAAATGACCTGTCTGATGGTCACACAGAGATCCTTCCCAACCAATCCTGACCACTACAGTACCCCATGGTGTCAGTGAAATCACAGAACATCACATTCTTACACTTAGGTGAAGTACTGATTGATGAGATCTGCCCGCATGTCTCCACCTTCATCCTCAACACTGTAATCCTCACTTAGCATTTCTGCATTTTTACCCTTAGGAACTGCTAGCTCCCCCTTATCTGCGATGTATGGGATCTGTCGCCTCAGGGTAAGGTTGTGGAGCACGCAGTAGGCCACAATGATCTGACATAACTTAGCAGTTGAGTAGAGAAGGGCTCCACCAGACTTGTTGATTCTGCGGAATCTTGCCTTTGGGAGCCCAAAAGCCCGCTTCACAACACGCCTTCAATTGGCCTTGTTAAAGCGGACGTCCCCTGGCGTGGTTGGGTTCCTCACTGGTGTCAACAACCAGGGACGGTTTGGGTAGGCAGAGTCCCCTGTAAGGAATTGTGACGTGTGCAAACATGAGTCTAGGACATCATCACAGTTGGCAGCTGGCACAGCATACAAACACACATGACATATGTAATGAACCAACCAGCCAGGCCTTCTCTGGGTACTGCCATTTTATCAGCTGTGGGAAAAGGATGTTACACATGATGAGGGCATCATGGACTGAACCTGGGTACCTGGCACATACTTGGGAAATGAAGAAGTCCGCCAAACAAACTACTTTGACATTTATGTAGTGGAAGTTCTTCCTGTTCCGATGGACCTGTTCATTGTCATGTCGGGGAACAAAGGCTACATGTGTACCATTAATGGCTCCCACTACATGTTGGATGTGTGCCAAACCATAGAACTCTGCCGTCACATGGGCAAAAGCCTCACGTTGTGGAAATTGGCTGTAGCTGTCCAGGTTGTTTAACACTGCAGAAAGTACATCCTTCAAGACCAGACTGAACATAGGCTGGGACATCCCTGCACTTAGGGCCACTGTATTTAGGAAGGAGCCTGTGGCCAGGAAGTGCAGCACTGACATGACTTGAACAATGGGTGGTACGCTATTTGGATGACTGATGGCAGGCATCAGATCTGGCTCCAACTGACGACAGAGATCCTTGATTGTCTGCCTATGCAGGCAGTAAATTTGTATAACATGTCTATTCTCCATGATCTGCAAGTCTGCTAGTGTACGGTACAGAGGAGGTGGTCTGACCCTTCTCATTCCAGGGTAACTATGTGAGAGAAAATAAGAAGGTATGTCTATCACTCATTGTGTCCCTTGTAAGTAACATTACATATGTCACATAAAAACTGTGACATGTCATTTGATACAGTGAAAACATGATACATAGTGCATACCAATGGTACAAGTGGCACAGTAGTTACGTGTCATCCCCTTGCCTCAAATAAGATATGTATATATGAACTAATACGTCCGTGAGACTATGTGATACTAACATTAGACAATATGTGTGAAAAAATGCCCAAAAACAAGATTGCCCATGGCCGAGAGGGTGGTGACTGTACCACCAATGATTTGTTGAAATTAGCAGAACAACATGACATGATCCTTCAATCAGGACAAAAATACATCGTCAGACAATGGCAGCACTAACGACTATGCTGTAGAAATGTTTTCCACATTACGGCGCAGCAAAAATGATCTTTTCCTACCATCGAAAGGCTTTAAGATGGCGACTGCCTGACCTACTCTACTGGACAATAGGAAACAACCGCCGGCGGAAGTCATCATGGCTGTAGGCAGATGCTACCGTGGCGGACATTGCCATTTGATAACATTGCTGTCTGTGAAGGTTTTGGCCAATGGTAGTGTCCAAAGAGGTGCAGCCAGCAAGACCTCCATGACATGAGCTGCTTTGCACTGCCTCTGAGACCAATCATGTCACGTCCTACAGGTGATAGGGCCTCTGCCTTCTCATCAGGAGAGCTGGAGAAGCTTGTGGCAGAAGTCCTCCCCCTGTATGGACAGCTCTATGGTGCACCAGGGTAGCAGGCAAGAGCACCATGTGCACATATTTCTGTAGCTCTACTAATCTTTTCTTTAGTTAGCCTAGGCTTCTGGGCAAAAAGTCAGAATGTGACCTTAAAGCCCTGTAGGTGCTATCAGTGTGCTTAAATGGTTGAGTTCCTGGGCATGTGCCTATGTGAAGTGACAGGTTTAGAGTCTTGAGACATTGTGGACAGTGTGCAATGAGTGTTCCCTGAGCCGCCTTGTGATTAATGCACATGGTTATCTGAGGTGTCATGACAGCCATCATCAGGTAAATCCTATCATTAGGGGCCTGATTCAGACCTTGGCGGACGGCGAAGGCCGTCCGCCAAGGTTCCGCCGCCGAATGACCGCACCGCGGTCAAAAGACCGCGGCGGCCATTCAGACATTTCCGCTGGGCCGGCGGGCGCTCTCCAAAAGAGCGCCCGCCGGCCCAGCAGAAATGCCCCTGCAACGAGGACGCCGGCTCAGAATTGAGCCGGCGTAGTTGCAGGGGTGCGACGGGTGCAGTTGCACCCGTCGCGTATTTCAGTGTCTGCAAAGCAGACACTGAAATACTTTGCGGGGCCCTCTTACAGGGGCCCCTGCAGTGCCCATGCCATTGGCATGGGCACTGCAGGGGCCCCCAGGGGCCCCGCGGCACCCCCTACCGCCATCCTGTTCATGGTGTGTTTCCCGCCATGAACAGGATGGCGGTAGGGGGTGTCTGAATCCCCATGGCGGCGGAGCGCGCTCCGCCGCCATGGAGGATTCATTGGGGCAGCGGTAAACCGGCGGGAGACCGCCGGTTTACCCTTTCTGACCGCGGCTGAACCGCCGCGGTCAGAATGCCCTCGGGAGCACCGCCAGCCTGTTGGCGGTGCTCCTGTGGTCGGTGACCCTGGCGGTCACCGGCCGCCAGGGTCAGAATGACCCCCCAAGTGTGCATGATGTGTGATCATATGTGGTAACATGACAGCAGGAGGTGTTGATGTATGTTGTTTGCCAGTTTGTCCCCATACCGGTGCCCTTTCTGTATCTGCACAAACATCTGCGGCCACATCTGGCCTAGTTGTAGTGTTGTACTGAAGCCAGCTAATGACACTCTATGGCCCTAAGCGCTGCACAATGACAGCCACTGGCAATTGGCTGTGGGATACATGAAGTATTATGATGCATCTAACCTTTTGGGACATCGTATTATGTGTTGATATGTGTAGTCTGCATGCAGAGAAAGTTGCCTTTTCAATTGCCACTTTCTGTAAATACTGCCATCTCGGTTGTTATTGAATAGCTTTTGCACTGCAAGTGTGAGCCTGTAGCCACACTCTGTATCCATAAACAGCATGTGAAGGTTACAAATCATGCCTCACTACTAAGGTTCATCGACTTGAGCCTCTGCCCAGTGATTACTATTATCATTGCATTGGGGCCATGGTGGATAGCTGTGACAGATGTGCTCAGATCAACTCTGACCATTTGTGTTACATATCCTTGAAAAGTCCCATGATCACACTGCCCTGTTGACTCCTTAATCTAGCTGCATACTGTGCATATTCCTAATTATACGGGCATTGAACATCAGCAAACAGTGTGTTGTGCACTGATGTTCCTGATATATGAGCCTGTGTTTTAGACATGATGTGGGACATGTCCAATGCAAAGCCGGGTGTATCTTACTTTGGCATAGGTTTTGTGTGCACACCTGTTTTGGTAGTATATTTAACATTTCTTGGACTAACACAAGGACCCCCACTCCCTAAAGTAGCATGTGGGTGCATGTGTATCTGCATAGATGCACACATGTAAAGGTTTGCATCTTTGTGTGCACAACATGTGACACCCTTGTATGTTGTCCTAGCAATATGGGCCTGTCTGTACCCTGGTTGTGACCTGTGGGGACCATTTGCAGCTAGTGATCATCAGGTTGTGGATATTTGTATGCAATGTTTGCTTATTGGTGTACCTGTCACTTGCCATTTGGTGAGATATGTTATATTGTGTTCCTGGTCAATGTCACGAGGATTGCTCATGTCACACAAAACACAATGCTTTACTAACTGGTCAGTGCAGGGGCTGAGCTTGTGGTTGTGATGGATACCCTAATGGGGACTGTTTGCAGTAATTTCCCCCTGTCCAATGACTGCTATGTAACACAGGTGGACGGGATGTTCAAGACAGGTTGTTATTGGCTTGTTGGTCTGACTTGTAGTTAATTCTGCCTGTTCTTGTGTGGGACTTGTGGACATGATTTTCTGTTGTGTCTTTTGCATCTATGCAGGTCAACGCCCATCAGAAGATGGGGATTTAGAGAGCCATCGGCAAGAAGGTGTGGACCCTGGGGATCAACAGCCAGCGGAGCACCCACTGTCGAAAGAGGTGGGAGGACCTGAGAAGTTGGGCCCGGAAGATCGCAGAGGCCCAGCTGGGGGTGTCATCCCAATGAGGACGGAATGCCCGTCAGACCATGACCCCCTCTAATGATCTGCATTTTGGCTGTGGCCTACCAAGAGTTGGATGGGCGTTTGAGGGCAGCACAGCAGCCACAAGGGGGTAAGTACAAAACAAACTCATGTTTGACCCTCTACCAGGTGATTAAGTGAGGGGCCGAATGCTAGCTCTGACAATGTGGGAAGTGTCACGTATCACAAATCTTCTATGTTCACATTGGTGTACACAGGTCATGTATTGCCAACAGGCATGCACATTCATTTGGGTTTGGGACCTGGTACTCAACTATGGTGACCCCTCAGTCCTATGGCACAGAACGGAGCACAAGAGTGTGTTTTGTGTTCCAGTAATCTGCTTTTACTACCCTGGTGGGTGGTAGCTCCCACCAACAGATCATTCCTCCCTAATGTCACAGTAGAAAGGTGGGTGGGTTGTTGCTCTTGGTCCTCTGCTATGTATTGGGGGTGTCTATGTGTGATTTTAATTCAGGCAGCAGGAAGTCATCTCCATACTATGTTAGTTTCTGATGTGTCACATCAATCTGTGATGCATGGGTGTCCATCATACATGTGACATGATCTACATAGCTAACATTTTCACACCTGTTGCAAGGTAATTCTCCTTGATAAGTGAGGAATGTACATTGCCATGTGTGATGTCTCATCAGAGTTGACAAAATGCATGTTGGATACCTGTGTGCATGTGCTACATTTCCACTGGGACACATATGTATGTATCAGATGTAAGCATGTGATAGCCATGCTGATGTCCTGATAGTAGAAAGTTATCACATTTTTGTCCATGGGGTACTTTTGTAGGTATGGTTGTCCACTCACAGCTATGGCCCAGACAGTACTGTATCAACATCATGGCTCTTATTACAACTTTGGCGGGTGGCAACCGCCGCCCGCCAAGTTGTAACCGCTGTGCGGCCGCCAATGCAGCTGCACTCCCGCAGTGGCCATTATGACATCCTCACTGGGCCGGTGGGCGGAAACCGAGTTTCTGCCCGCCGGCCCAGCGAGGATGTCGGCTGCAACATGGGAGCCGGCTCCAAATGGAGCCGGCGGTGTTGCAGCCGTGCGACGGGTGCAGTGGCACCAGTCGCGCTTTTCACTGTCTGCTGCGCAGACAGCGAAAAGCTGTGTGGGGCTGTGCCAGGGGGCCCCGCGACTCCCCTTTCCGACAGCCTTTCCATGGCGGTTCCAACCGCCATAAAAAGGCTGATGGATTAAATCCGCCGGGACCACCGTGGCGGAAAACCCGAGTTTGCACCGCCAGCCTGTCCCGGCGGTGCGACCGCGGCGCTTCTGCCTTGGTCGTAATACCCGAGTTTGCACCGCCAGCCTGTTGGTGTGGTGCAACCTCCAAAATAGCCCTGGCGGTCTCTGACCGCCAGGGTTGTAATGAGGGCCTAAGTGTATTATGTCATCAAATTTCATGCCTCACTGTTTTGTTTTGTCATGTGTACCTGCTATAGCTATGAAGGATTAGACACGTGAGGCCATGGTGTTTGGCCACTTCATGTGTGAAGATAAACGTATTTGGCGCTGTTGTGGTAGTTCCTATACACCTGTGTGTAGGTTGGGAAGAGTGACCCGACTGTTGGGTTGCATCATCGATAGTTTACCAGTGATGTTAGCATCACTTATGCTTTGCCTCAGGGTTTCCTCCACAGACAGGTGCCATGCTTGCCATGTCTGATATGGGGTAGTAATGTTGCTTTTCATTCTGAAACAAATTGGTTTACTCATGTTAGTGATTGCAAGGTCTGTCTCCCTCCTTCCTGCACAGTACAATAGCCTATTTGATACATACACAAAAAAATAACATTTAAATGTGCGTGGGACATTGGTGTGAGCTTACTTGGTCCTTTCATGACTATTATTATTTGTATTCTGGAGACATTTATTCTAGATATTTTGGACCTGAGTCCATCGTTACTCCTTGCTACATCACAATTGGCGCATGTGTGTGTAACATGTGTACTAACACATTGAATAAGATTTGGCAGGTGTTACATGTTGATATGTCATATGATGGTATGTGCCCATAGTGATATGCTTGATTCAATGTCACTTGATGAAGGTATGGCTTGTTTGTACCAGGGTTGCCTGCCTTTACTTGGCAACATATGTTATTGCTTGATAATGACACCAAGGTAAGGGATGTGTGAGGTAAGGATTGGGTCTGTGTATTTGATAAGGTACCTTACAATGGGAATCCATTGCTTGTCTACTGCTTGACTATGTTGTGTAGATATAGCACCTGTATTGGGTGAAATAGTCACTTAGTCATGGTATGGTTAGTGTGGTTGTTCAACTTCATTCCTGCTATTGTAGTTTTCAGATAGTTTGCTTTGCTGGTGTGTTACATTTGTAAATTTGAGAAACATGCATTCTTATTGTGTTGTTCATGATGCTGGCACTTTGCTAGCACTTCCTGCGGGGGTCAGTTGACATGATGGCATGTCATTTCTTTCTGATTTGTAATAGAAGTGTTATCATGTGCATGTTATGACCCAACTTCACTATCTATTTTCAGCATCAGCACCAGCAGGCGAAGGAGACAGGGCACAGCTGAGTGGGAAAGCTTCTGGCCACGGGACCTCTGGTCACAACACCACAGACACCAAGGGACCCAGTGGCCCAGAGGGCAAGGGGAGTGCCACAGGGGAGACAGGATCTGCATCATCTTTGGAGTGGCCACTCCCTAGTGGTGGTGGACCCATCGGGGACCCCTCCAGAACCACCTCTGTACACCACCCCACATTCTATCACCGACCTCCCTGTAGCTCCTCAACGAGGTGGCCATGCCTGCTTACCCAAGAGGGTGGATGTCTCCTTTGCCGCAGGCACCTCTGCCCCAGCCCGTTAGCTCTGCTTCCCTGAGCGAGGAGGCTATTGACCTCCTGAGAAGCATCCTGAGAAGCATCTTTGTGGGTCACTCCACCATTGTGAATGCCATTCAGGGACTGGCAACTCAGGTCTAACAAAGCATTGCATTCCCGGAGGGCATTCACTGTGCAATGTCTGGCCTACAGAGATCTTTTCAGGCTCTGGCCTCCACACTGATGGCAGCCGGTGACCCACTGTCTATCGTCCCCCATCCACTTTCCTCTTCCCAGTCCAAATCCCCCCTTCCCTGACTCAGCCAAAGCACACAAACAGACTTGCATGCATCCACCTCAACAGACAAGGGAAGCGCATGCAAACATAAGCACTACAAGACACACCACTGGCACATACACAATCAACATCTACCTGCAGACACAGCAAGTCATGACTTGCCCTGACACCCCCACGACCCCCAGCATCACAGACACTACATCTGGGATACCTAGACACCATACCAACATTCACTGATCCTGCCACCACACCTATCCTACCTACAGACACCGGCCCAGCAAACCATCAGACATCCACCCCAGTCACCACACCCGCGGACACCACAGCCACTGGCACCCCTACATGCAGCACATCCACCATACCTGCAGCCACCACCCCAAGAGACGGCCACCCACCACGGCATCCCTCAGCACCTCCACCCCCCTCAGCCCAAGACACATAAACGCCCTCACTCACCCACCACACACAAGCACACCTCCCACAAACAAGGCACCCAAGACATCCACACCAAACGTCAAACAACCATTCCCTCACCCTCCACACCCAAACCCCCTTCCGATGACTGTCCCCGTGTGTCAAAAAAAGTATTCCTTCATAACCTTGACCTTTTCCCTACACACCCCCAATAGAGTTGTTTCCATCACAAAGGCCACCTCCAAGGTCTCCCCTAGCCCCCTGCCAGCACCCATGCCCCTCCCCTGTCAAGATGAAGTCCACCCCTCCCAAGACGTTTCCGCCCCCTCCCAAACCAAGACCCACCCCTCCCAAGCCCAAGCCCAACCCCCCTTCTCTTGCCACCCCCCAATAATCCCTGAGGTGCCTGCATTCCCGCTTGATGCCCCTACCTGTGGAGGTTACATGGGACTCAGGAGTTAAGTTGGGGCACCATATTGTGCCTTTGATGTAAAAAAAAGACTTTTGGACTGGCTAATGGCCTTGGACTTTCATATTGTTTGCACTTTTACAATATTAAAGCCAACCAGTTGTGTTTTTTGGTTACATCTTTGTCCTGAATTTCCTTTCCTAGGTTTCTGTTGTTCCTGGCTGACATTGGTTGTGTGTCAGTATTTGTGTGTGTGTGCTGCGTGCTGCTTCATGTTTTGTTTTAGCAGTATGTGAATTTGTGTGCAGTGCTGTTGTCACCCAAGGGTAGGGTGTGTGTTGTGTGAAAGGTATGTGTATGTAGCTGAAATGTTGGTGCCATGGTATTGTGTTTGTAGTGCTATGTGTTTGTTGTAGTGATGTGCAATGTGGTCCTGTACAGTATATGCCTTGTCCACTGATGTGGCTATTGCGTACATGTGATGTGTGTTCTGGAGTTTTGTCAGTATAGACATGGAGTGTGTTTAGTTGTGCAAGTTTGCTTTGCTTTTGTGTGTGTGTGAATATTTAGGTATGTGTCCCTCAGAGGTGGCTGGTATCTTGTATGGTATCTGGAGTAGTGTATGCTATGTAGCCTTGCTCTTCACCCATATGTGTGACTGTGTATGACATTTGTTGTTGTTATTGTTTGTCCACGAGATCTAAATGGGGCCTGTTCATGTGGGCATGTTTTTGTGGGCCTTGTTCAGCATGAGATGTGTCCGAGTACGGCCTACTTCCATGTATGATTTTGCTGCTCCCATCGCTGCTGTGCCGGTCTTGTTGTGATGTGTTGCTTTGTGTGTTCTGACTGTATGTGTCTGTGTGTATTTTGCATGGCATAATAGGTCCGATGTGCTGTGTGTGTGAGTTGTTTGATGGTGGTGTTGTGTGTTTCCCATTACACATGGATGGACATGTGTGTTGTATCTGTGTCCAGTCCCTGGACAGTGATTCGTGTGTGTGTGTGAAATGTATTTGTGCAGTGTTTGTGCTCTTGTTACAAGTTTGTATATTGTATGGGGTTCTGTGACACTTGGCCTGTCCTTTGTTGCTGTGCGTATATGTGTGGTATTGAAGTGTCGTGTGTGTGTGTGTGTGCTGGCTGAAGTGTGCATGATGTGCATGTGTGGGTGTCCATGATGCAGAATGTGAGTGTGTGTTACTATGCTGTTACGTGTAGGTGCAGCCCTTCGCACTCCCCTTCCTATGGTATATTTAGTAACAATACAAATTCCTACATTTTACAAAAAAAAAACAGGTGAGTGTGTGTACTTGTTGTTGTTGTCATCCTCGTCAGTGATGATTTCGTTCCCTTCCGGTGAGTAGGACCCTTGGGATGATGTCTAGTTGTGGTTCCATGGCAGGTCCGGATGTGTATGGCTTCCTGGAGGAGAGTGTCTCCCTTTGTTGTGTCCGTTTCTGCCTCCTGATGCATGGCGGTTGGACCGCAGCGGTCACATTGGTAGTGTGCAACCTTCTAATAGGTCTGGCGGAAACATGGTCTCTGCTGGACTGTTTGTGCCTCCAGACGACAGCCGCGGTCTGTGCTGGCTTGCGGTGCCGGCAGACCGCCGGTGGTCTCCTGTGTGCACCACCGCCAAACTCATAATTTGGGGGTCCGTTCCACCAGCCTGCTGGTGGTCAGACCGCCAACGCAGTGGTCCTCGGATCACATCACCAAACTCATGATCAGCCTCTAAGTGTTGTTGTTGTAAATATTATTTAAATAACTGTACATTTTGAAATCTAAGATATATTATTGTTTTTTTAAACTGTTACTATTGCAATTATAATTTTATATACATTATGTTTTGATATTCAAATCCATTTAAAATATACTTTACATTTGTGTAGATGTGTAGTTATTGTATGTATATATTGTGTTAATATTTAATTAAATTGCATTTCATTGATTTTTTAAATATATTTTTGAATTTATCAAGAAAATATAAATCACATGTTTATTAATTCGTAATTTGTATAATCTTTATACTGTTAATAGTTGTTTAAGAAAACTAACATATTTTAATTTAATAATAATTAATTTATATTATTAATATTTTATTTTTTCATTTTAATTATAAATAATTTTTAAATGATTGTTCTTATTTCTTTTTAAGTGTTGTTCCTATTTTTGTTATTTATTGTTTTATATTGTTTTACCTCTTTTGTGTCCAATACCTTCCTCAAAATGGATTAGACTGGAGTAGGAATAGTAAATATAACCTCTTTGGTGTCCAACATCTTCTCCAGAATGGTTGGAGTTGGAATAGTAGATCATGACCTTTTTGTGTCAACGCTTCCCGAAAATGGTTTAGATTTAAGAAGGAAAAGTTAACAGCTCTTCCAAAATGGATTAGAATGGGGGAGGAATGGGAAATGTCACCCCTTTAGTGTCCAATACCTTCCCCTAAATGGTTTGCGCTGAAGAGAGAATAGAAAACCTAAGCCCTTTGGTGTCCAACACCTTCTCCAAAGTTGTTTAGACTGGAGTGAGAATAGTAAATATAGCTCATTTAGGGCACAACAACTTCCCCAAAAAGGTTTATACTGGAGAGGGAATAGCAAATATGATCACTTCAGTGCCCAGCAACTTCCCCAAATAGTTTAGATTGGAGTGGGACTAGTAAGTCTTACCCTTTTATGGTCCAACATCTTTAGGGGTAACTACCTTCCCCAAAATTGTTCAGATTTGAGCAGGATAGTAAATCCTATTATTTTATTGTCAAACACCTTCCCCAATATGGTTTTTAGTTAGTACTTTAGGACAGAGTGCAGTTTTTTTTAATGATAACCAACATATGCCAATGTATTTACACATTTTTATGTATTCTATTTAACTTACTTTTTAGTTTCCATTTTTGATACATATATGTTTGCAAAGAAAAAAACATTTGTCATCTTACAGTTGTACATTTTTATGTACTTTTTTCGTATACTATCACATGTACTATATATTTGTACACATATTTAAGACATTTATATTTTTAGATTTTTACATAAAAATGTTACATATGTATATATTTTTAATACATAATACATTGTATTTTTACTATTTTATAATGCAATTTTAGTATATATTTATTATGACTTTTTAATATAGACATATTCTTATAGTACTATTTATTTTATAATTTGCATAATCATTTGTATTTGTTAAATATAGAGTTTACAATTTTTAAACATTTTAATACATTTTACATACATTTTTAAACACTTTTGGTATATGTTTCTGTAACATTTCTATTGATTTCTACAAGGAAATAGTCTTCTTTTTTTATTTTGATTTAGCGGCCGTTTTTTCCACTAAGTGTTCCACTGTAGTTTGTACTCGTTCAGTGTCATTTTGAGATTTTGCTTGTATCGGTTGTGGTTCCCTGTTGCTGTTTAACGGACAAGGTAAAACATTTTTTAAGGGCCCGATTACAAGCTTGGTGGAAACGGTACCGGCGTCGAAATGGCGTTTAATTGCCCGGCCACCTAGTTGGCAGTCCGCCTGTCGAATTACGATGTTGACGGGTTTCTGAAATATAGACCGCTGGAGTCCCGTCACCTCCACCAGCTATTCCTCGACCACCTCGGTGGCACCATCGGGAACAGCAGCTCTGAGCAGGCAGTACAGACAAGGCTCCCGCCGTCCAGATTACGAAGTTCATTTCCATCCAACCGACTGTGGCAGAGGGACTGCCTGCTTCGAAACACTGGAATCGAAGCAAATGGGGTGCAAGTTCACCCATTTCCTTCTTGTCCTTTCAGTCTCAGACATGGGCCCCTTCGTCCAGGGCTCCCCGCCACAGCAGCAACTTGACCCTGAAGAAAACAACCCTGTGAGGGCTGAAATCCAGGTAAGTACATCTCACACTTTTCTGCCATTGACTGGACTGGGCCCATATGGTCCGGACTCTAGCATTGGAAAAGTACTTATCCACGTATCATGAATATTAGTACGTTTTACAATTTTTAAGTAAAAATGTGCACACCTGCATCAACACATTTAGAAAAATATTTCTTAAATTGCTGACCGTGTCCTGTGCTGGTCCGATGCAATCAGACAGCGGTAACATCTAAATACGGCGGGCAAAGACTAGAGACTCTACGGAGTCATTGGGACCACCAAATAATGGCAGTCCGACAATGAAACTCGTGATCAGGCCCTAAGTCTATATTTAGGGTGTTAGGGCTAAGTGGAATGTGGGTAGGAATGGTTAATGTGGTGAAGGTGTTAGTTTTTATGTGAGATTATTTAGTTGTAGTTTGTGTTGTGTTGTTATGTAGTTTAATGAGGCAGGCCTAACTATACTTTGGTAGCAGTAGTATGTTATTGTACATATAGGCCCTCATTAGGACCCTGGCCGTGAGTGATAAAGTGGCGGTAATACTGCCAATAAGCTGGGAGTAAGTACCGCCAAATTATGACCATGGCGGTGAGAACTCCCATAGACAACCAATGTACCACATCAACCACCAGGGTGGAAACAACACTCACCACAGCGGTAGCCATCAACAGCCAGGCGGAAGACAAAGTACCGCCCACCATATTAAGAAACACAAATCCACCACCTTTTCCGGGGGGGTACCAATGCCATCAAACGCCTGGCGGAAACAGAGCTCAGAAGAGAAAGGACTCACCATCAGAGACACAGGGAAGAACAATGCCGCCATGGACCCCAACTGCAAGTCTTCCCAATGATCTTGTACATTATGCTCCACCTGGAACGCCGATGAAGATGATAAGTGCAGATGCCTAGCACATAAGGGAGGGAGGGAGGAAAACGTGAGTGACACACACACGCACACCATACACACAACCAGCTGCAGACGTAAACCCATGGCATACGACACATGGCAGAATAACACAAGAACCAGAGTACAGATGTACAGAAAATGTATTAGCATAGCAAAACCCACCACACAAACCAAATATTTACAAATGTTCACAAAGGGACAATGCCCAGTCCAAAGTCATAAGGGCACACAAGGCCACCGGGGACACAGTCCAAGGCCCAACTTGTATCCTGACATCATCCGGAGAGAACACTGCAGGGGCATAATTTTGCAAGTAGGAAGGCACCTCAGGGAGTTGGGGGGGTACCTCAGTCGAATACGGAACCTTCCCCACTGGTTCTGGAGGGGGCTCCATGCCCATGTGTCTTTGCTGGGGAGTGCAAGGTCACAGTCTCTGAGCTGGGGAACATGCCCTCTGTTTCTGGAGGGGGCTCCACGCCCATTTGTCTTTGCTGGGGAGTGCAAGGTCCCAGTCTCTGAGCTGGGGAACATGCCCACTGGTTCTGGAGGGGGCTCCATACCCATTTGCCTTTGCTGGGGAGTGCAAGGTCACAGTCTCTGAGCTGGGGAACATGCCCACTGGTTCTAGTGGGGGCTCCATGCCCATTAGTCTGTGCTGGGGAGTGCAAGGCCACAATCACTGAGCTGGGGAACATGCCCACAGGTTCTGGAGGGGGCCCCTTGTGCGGAAGTCCCTGGAGGGTGGCCTACATGTCCTCCGCTGGTGGTTATAGCTGCATTGCCTCAGCTGGTTGTGAGGGTTGCTCTGTGGCAACAGGTGATGGTGCCTCCTGGCCTGCCTCTGCTGGTGGTGAGGGCTCCGTGACCACAGGTGGTGGTTGAGGGCTTCAGCCCCTCCATGGCTCCTTCCCCTTCCTGGCTGTAGGTGTTGTGGGCTCCTTCACCTTCCTGGCTGTAGGTGTTGTGGGCAAACAAACACAAATGATGGATGGAATGCGGAACAATCAAACATTCACCCCGAGTCACAGATCTGGGTTTAATCCATCAATTATTTTGCTCACCATGCCACCCCAGTTTGGACTCAGCCATATGCAAATCAGTCTTGATCCTGTTCCCCATGGGAACAGTCCAGCCTGAACTGCCAGGCCAGGTCCTCCCTGGACCAGAAACAAGCATCCTGGGACCGGCTTCAGGGTATCACCCTTCATCAGCCAGGCTAGCTTGAATCCAGTGGCATAGTGAGTCCTGGACCCACGTCTGGGCAAACCCAAAAGGCTGGGCAACAAAAGTAAACAAACACAAATGATGGACGGAATGCAGAACCGATTAAAAATTCACCCCAGTCACAGATCTAGGTTTAATCTATCAATAATTTTGCTCACCATGCCACCCCAGTTTGGACCCAGCCATAGGCAAAATCTAGGTGTTGTGGGCTCCTTCCCCTTCCTGGCTGTAGGTGTTGTGGGGTCCTTTTCCTTCCTGGCTGTAGGTGTTGTGGGGTCCTTCCCCTTCCTGGCTGTAGGTGCTGGAGTGGAATCCCTCACAGTCCTGCCTCCACGACTAGGAGGTGCCTCCACTGTCCCCGTGGACTGTTTGGCTGAGGTGCTGGGCTGGCTGGTTGGCAACCTGGTTCTATGGGCAGGATTTGGGGGGTAGAGGGAAGAGGTCAAGTTGGGCAAGGAAAAGCTTCTTAGGGGCGGTGGAGTGGAAGGAGGGAAGAGAGATGGGAGTGGAGGTTGAGGGAGTGGTTGTTGGAGGTGTATGTCTGCTGGACTTGGGTGTAGGTGCATGGGCAGTGTGCATGTGTGAGGTGGATGGCTGTTGGGTGTCGGAGTGCTTGCGTTTTTGTCCTTTAGGAGGGAGAGGGACAGACTCCATGGGAGAGGACAAAGGGGCCAAGTGGATGGGTGTTGTGGAGGTGTCTGCTAGTGAGGTGTGTGTGCTGCTTGGTGTGGTGATGCTGGTGGTGGATGCTGATGTGGTGCATGCAGGTGTGAGTGTGGGCGTGACTGGGAGGGAGGTGGAAGAGGGTGTTGTTGTGTCTGCAACTGTATGGTGTTTGTGTGAATGCTTGTGTGATGAAGTGTGGTGCTTGTGTTTGCCTGTGCCACTCTTGGGTGTTGCCTTGTGTGCATGCTCATCTCTATGTGTGCCAGTGATGGATTGGAGTTGGGGTTGAGCAGAATGGGACTGGGAAGTGGTAGTTGGAGGGGGGACGGTAGAAACAGGGACAATGGCTGCCATCAGAGAGAAGGCCAGAGCCTGAATCGATCTCTGTTGGGCCGCCAATCCACCGTGAATGCCCTCCAGGAATGCATTGCATTGCTGCATCTGGGATGCCAGCCCCTGGATGGCATTCACAATGGTTGATTGTCCTACAGAGATGGATCTCAGGAGGTCAACAGCCTCCTCACTCAGGGCAGCAGGGCTCACTGGGGCAGGGCCTCAGGTGCCTGGGGCAAAGGACATGCCCACCCTTCTGGGTGAGCAGGCACGGGCAACTCGCTGAGGGGCTACTGGGAGGGCGGTGTTGGTACAGGGGTGGCCGCTGTACCTGCAGCTGGGGTGGTCACAGAGGTGTCTGCCACCACCAGGGAGCTTCCATCGGAGGAGGTATCAGAGTTTGTGTTCTCTCCTCCAGTCTCTGCCGTCGTGCTCCCCTTGCCCTCTGTCCCACTGGTGCCCTCGGCGTCTGTGGACTCTGCCTCCTGGGTACTGTAGGATGCAGCTCCCTCTGTTGCCGGTGCCCCTGCTCCTCCGCCAGATGATGCTAATGTACACAAGGACAGGATGAGAAAACAAGAAAGGGGGGAGACAAAGGATACACTGGGTAAATCGCTGCACCAACACCACTATTGGCATACACATCACCGTCACACACAGGGAACATGCTTAAGCACTATTCATTGCACTACCAGTGATATGGCTAATCACTAAGGCAAGATGAGGACCACACACCGCCAACTGCAGCACTGATGGGACCCACGATGCCCCGGCTGAAATGGACTGCTAACAAGCTAGGTTACATTTATTTTCCATACACCCTTTACTTTTCAGTTGACCCTCACTGCAATGTCTGGCCTGGCCTTAGGGGCACCCACTAACACACAACCACCACCCGGATACCACCCCATCAGCCAAAGTATGTATTGATACCCATTGTATTCACCCCCTTGTGGCTGCTGTGATTCCCTCAAGCATCTATCCAGCTCAGGGTAGGCCACCGCCAGTATGCGGGCCATCAGGGGGGTCAGGGTCCGACAGGTACCCCGTCCTCACTGGGAGGCTATCCCCAGCTGGGCCTCCATGGTCTTCCATGCTCAGCGTCTCAGGTCCTCTCACCGTTTCCGACAGTGGGTGCTCTGCCTGTCATAGACCCCCACGGTCCGCACGTCCTTGGCGATGACACACCATATTCCCTTCTTTTGATGGATGCTGACCTGCAGAGGCAATACAGACAGGCGAACACCATTAGACAAACAGTCCAGCCTGTCACACAAATGGCCCACCATACCTGTTTCCATCACCATTGGCACACACATAGCCCAGCACACAACATGCACACCGCCACTAGACATTCCCCTCACCCCCACCCCTTACACGATGCTTGCACACACACCTCCATGCATCCTTCCCACATGCATCGTGCACAAAAGTACTCACCTGTTGGTCTGGAGGCCCATACAGCTCTCCGTACTAGGGTAGGACCCCATCCACCAGTCGCTCCAACTCCTTCGAAGTGAAGGCTGGGGCCATTTCCCCAGTCACATGGGCTATGGTAGGTTCCAGACACAGGTCGCAGCAGCACACACAGTGTAGGTGTTCTCCTGTTGAAGGTAAGGAAACAAGGGAGGATTCAGATAGCAAATGGCGGTCAAGTCCACAGCGGTGTACACCGTCACCGCCGGCGTAGATCCCCATTGGCCACTGTACTCCATACAGCCCCATATTATCCAATGAGGAATTGCACGGCGGTGCAAGACTGCCTTCCGCCACGATGCCTAACATCGGTGGAATTACCTCACTTTCACCTGTATTCCATACAGGACAGGCAGTCACCATTTCAAGGGGGGGGGGACAGGCCTATTGACAATTGGTGCGTCACAGATTAGATTGGCACTTACTTCGCCATTCACACTGTCCCAATACATAAGTGCACCATGTGGACTGCAGTTGTGGATTTATTGTTCCAATTGTGACACCTTACTCACTCTATGTCCCTTAGATACCTACCGCTGTGGATGAATAGGAGGTGGAGACATACCCCAGTGTACAGACCTCTGGTGGAATTGCCTACACTGGAGGACAGGCATATAATACTCACCTATAGAGTGGACAGGGCCACAATCACAGAGCTGTGTGCCCAGTTGGAGCCTGACCTGATTTCAGCTATCCGTCATCCCACTGGGATCCCCCCTCTTGTGCAAGTTCTATCAGTGCTCCATTTCCTGGTAACTGGTTCTATCCAAGTGACAGCGGGCTTGGCAGCAGGAATGTCACAGCCAATGTTCTCAATCGTGCTGGCAAGAGTTTTGTCTGCCCTGGTAAAACACATGTGCAGCTACATAGCTTTCCCCCAGGTGGAAGATTTGGCCACTGTGATGGCCGGATTCTATGCAATGAGACATATCCCCAATATTATTTGTGCGATTGACGGAACACATATTGCATTTGTCCCCCCCCACCAGAATGAACAGGTGTTCAGGAATCGTAAGAGTTTCCACTTACGAATGTGCAGATGGTGTTCCTAACCGACCAGTACATCTCCCACGTCAATGCTAAGTATCCTGGGTCGGTGCATGATGCCTTTGTTCTGAGGAATAGCAGCATCCCAAATGTGATGGCCCAACTATAGAGGAACAGGGTGTGGCTAATAGGTGAGCCTTGGTCCCCACCCACTGTGTGTTAGTGTATGCCTCTGGTGTCAACCCCATAGGATTGTGTGTGGCCAATGTTGTCCCTCAATACTTGCTGGTGACTCTGGCTACCCAAACCTATCATGGCTGCTGATCCCTGTGAGGAATGCCAGGACAAGGGCTGATGAACGTTATAATGAGGCACATGGGCGAATCAGACAGATCATCAAGAGGACCTTTGGCCTCCTGAAGGCCAGGTTCAGGTGCCTCCATCTGACAGGTGGATCACTGTGCTACTCACCCGAGAAGGTCTCCCAGATAGTGGTGGCAGGCTGCATGTTGCAAACCTGGCCCTCGGGCGCCATGTAACTTTTCTGCAGCAGGAGGAGAATTGAGATGGCCCTGTGGCAGCAGTAGACCCTGATGACGGTGAGGATGAAGAGGCTGAGGATGAGGGCAACAGAACATCAGTTATCCGTCAGTACTTCAAATGACACATAGGTGAGACAGTGCAACTTAACAATTTCTTGACTATTGGTGTATTCTGTGTGGCTGTAGCATGTTGGCATTCACTTCCTTTTACATCTACTTACTGTCACCTATGGTTTGTCATTTTGCAGATGTTGGTGATGTAACAACTGTGTACTGATGTGCTGACTACAGCCAGCTACAGGTCATTGTTTATATGCTCTCACAATGTACAGTACATTTGCAATGGATGAAACTGCTTCCATGAATACACATTTTCAACACAAGACATACAAGTAGTCAAGTTGCATCTAAGGGTGTTTATTTTAGTGCAAAGAAATTGAGGGGAAAGTGCAATGGAATGGGGTGATGATGGAGGAAAGTCCAGGGTGTTGTTCCAGTCTGTTTATAGCACAGGTCCAGTGTTCCAGGGGCCACAGGAAGAGGAGCAAAGTCAGTTCAAAGTGGACAAGGTGACAGGGTGGGAAACAAGGGGGACAATCAGGAGTCTCATTGCCTGGCAGTGGTCTTGGCAAGTGTCTCTGGCTTCTGTCTGGGTCACAGGGAAAGTTTGCGGGGTGGTTCACCTTCTGCAGGGGGATGGATGCTGTTGGCCATTGGGTCCTGTGGCGGGTCCTCCTGCCCACTAGCAGCCGTGGAAGTGGACGGCTGGTTGATGGACTGCCTAGTGGTAGGGGCCCGCTAATGTGCTGATGCCTCCCTCATGATGTTGGCCATGTCTGCCAGCACCGCTGCTATGGAGATCAGGGTGGTGGTAATGGCCTGCAAGTCCTCCTGCAGCCTCCTGTTCTCCTGCATGTAGTCTAGGATCTGGTCCATCGTGTCCTGGGAATGTTGGTAGGCTCCCAGGATCTTGGAGAGTGCCTCCTGGAGCGTCGGTTCCCTGGTCCTATCCTCCCCTTGGCGCACAGCAGTCCCCCCAGTGTCCCTGTTGGCCTGTGCCTTTGTCCCCTGAACAGTGTGCCCACTGGCACTGACCCCAGGTCCCTGATTGTCTTGGGGCGAGGTGTGGCCTGGGGTCCCTGTACAGATGAGCACACTGCTGATTGACATGTCCTGAGGACAGAGGTGTGGGTATGTTGGGTGGGTGCTGTGGTGTTGGATCCTGATGGGGGAGGCTCTGTAGTGGTCTGTGAGTGGGCTTGCGTAACCGGCTGTCCAGTGCTCCCTGATGGGCCAGGTTGGACATCGAGATCCTGAAGTCCAGAGTTACTGTCATCACTGGGGGCATCTTCTGTTGGGGGACTGGATAGTCGTGGCACCTTCTCTCCACTGACATTGGCTGGTGCACCTATGGGGATGTAAGTGATGTATTATGCTTCATTTGTATGACATATTGTGCATCCCTGGCTTCCCCTCTATGGTTGCTGTTGCCCTGCCACCTTTTGTTTGTGTATGGTGATGTATTGTGGAATTGTTAGTTTCCCTATGCTGTGCATGCTTTGGTGATGGGTGTCCATGAAGGGCTGGGAGGGCTGTCCATGCATTGGTATAGCATGCAGGGGTTGGCATATGTGTAGGTGCAGTGCATGGGATGTAGTGGAGTGATGGGAGTGAGGGTGGGGGAGTGTGATGGCATGCAGGTATGGGGGGGTGATAAGTAGTAAATATTGACTTACCTGTGTCCAGTCCTCCAGCTACTCCAGCGAGTCCCTCAGGATGCAGTAATGCCAGTACTTGCTCCTCCCATGCTGTGAGCTGTGGGGGAGGAGGTGGGGGTCCACCGCCAGTCCTCTGCAAGGTGAGCTGGTGCCTTGCTGCTATGGAATGTACCTTCCCCCGTAGGTCGTTCCAACTCTTCCTGATGTCGTCCCTTTTTCTTGAGTGCTGCCCACGGCGTTCACCCTGTCCACAATTCTTCGCCATAGCTCCATCTTCCTTGCAATGGAAATCTGCTGTACCTGTGCTCCAAACAGCTGTGGCTCTACCCTGACAATTTCCTCCACCATGACCCTTAACTCCTCCTCAGTGAAACGGGGGTGCCTTTGTGGTGCCATGGGTGTTGTATGTTGTGTGTTGGTGAGAGTGTGTTGAGTAATGTGGTGGGGTGTGTGATGTGGGGTGCATGAGGGATGTATGGGCGTAAGTGGTGTGTGTGTAGCTGTCTCTGTGATGTCGGTGGCTAACTCTTGCAGTCTTTTGGTGTTGGCAAAGGGTTGTGGGTGATGTGGGTGTGTGTTTTATAGTGGTGTGGGTGTGGTGTGTATATGAATGTCAGGTGTGTGTTTTTAGCATTGGCCAATGTAGTGTTGTTTTGTATGTGGGTGTCCATTCTGAGTGTGGCGGTATATACCGCCAATGGTTTACCACCATTGAATGTCCGTCGTGGTGATTCATTAGTCATATTGTGGTGCCCGTTGTTTTGTTGGCGTAACGGTATGGGCGTTGGTACCGCCACTTTATCACTGACTGGTGGATTTGTGTGTGTGGCTGTATTCTGTCAGATTGGTGTGTGTGTGTCATAATATGGAAAACGGATGTCCGCCACTGCGGTGATATGTTGCCAGCCGTCAGCTTGGCGGTAAGCAGCATTTACCTTCAATGTCATAATGAGGGCCATAGTCATGTTGTACTAAGGGCCCTATTATGAGTTTGGCAGACAGGAACACCTATCAGCTAAACTCCCAACAGGGTGGTCGCCGCCATGCTGGTGACATCCCTGCCGGTCCCATTAAGACATTCCAGCTGGGCTGGCCAGTGGAAACTAAGGTTTCTGCTGGTCAGCTCAGCGGGAAAGTGGCTGCAGCATTGTCGCCAGCTCAAAAGGACAAGGGCAGTTTAGGGCCCCCCCTGTGGCCCACTGCACCTGTTCTCTGCCAGCATTTTCATGGTGGTTGTACCACCATGAAAAGGCTGGCGGAGAACAAGATTGTAATCAGAAGGGTGGCGCTGCGTGCAGCGCCACCCTGGCTGATTACAACCTGCACCCATTAGCACATCGGGATCGAAGGTCCTGGCGGGGTCAGCGGTAAGTTGGCAGGCCTGCCCACCAACCTCATAATGTGGCGGTCTGCGCCACCACAGCATTCGCCAATGTCGTGATCTGCCGTAAGTTTGTAGAGTTGTAATTTTATGATTCTTTTGTATTTGGGATGCATGTATTGTGAGGGTGGGTATGTTATGTTTTTTTACAGGTTAGGAAGTCTGAGTGTAACATGTTCAGCTATATCTGAATTTGGCGAGTTTGGGGGTCTTATGGCAAGACCGCCACGATAACGGCCACCAGAAGATCACCAGTGATGGCGGTATCCTGACCGCTGTATTACGAATCACAAACTGAGGACTGCCCAAATACAGCCACAAATCCGCCACCGCCACGCTGACTGAGGGAGGGAGATACACGGTCCCACCACCAGCCCCGTCACACCAACAACAACCAGCTCTCCATATTACAACCCACAAATCAGCACAGCGTTCATTGCACGGCACAAAACCATTGTCGGTGCAAACTGCCACGCTCAAAAGATCACCATCACCAGAACCCAACACCACATTGGACAGTATGAATACCCCACACCTGACACACATACCCACACTACATACACACACACACACACACATCACTATAAAACACCCCCCCCACACAACCCACAATCCTTTCCAACTACAACCAAAGACAGAGATACTGACAGCACACAAATACATATATTTAGCACTTACACACTATGGGCACACAGGCACATCTCATGCAGTACACAACACACATATCACAACTGCACACAAACACCATAACACACCTGAACACCTAAATAATCAGACCACACCCCCATCAATCCCCAAACACCACACCCTTACGCAAATCACCCCCCCAAACCACTACCATGTCCCCACAAAAGCACTCATGCTTCACGGATGAAGAGTTGAGGGTCATGGTTCGTGAAATCGTCAGGGTAGAGCCACAACTGTTTGGAGCACAGGTCCAGGAAACATCCCTTGCCAGGAAAATGGACTTATGGTGGAGGATTGTTAACAGGGTCAACTCAATGGGCACCCCTCCATGCACAAGGGAAGACATAAGGAAGAGGTGGAATGACCTTAGGGGGAAGTGTGTTCCATGGCATCACGTCACCAGATTGCCATTAACAAGACTGGCAGTGGGTCCCCACCTCCTCCCCCCGAGTTCACATTGTGGGAGGAGACGGTCATGGACATACTGCATCTTCAGGGCCTGACTGGAATCATCAGAGGACACTCCCCAGGCACCAACCACTCCTGGACAGCATGCGTCCCCACCACCCTATCACTCCCCAATCCACCCCATCTCACACTTCTACACTCCCCCGATCAGCACATGCCCGCTCCTGCATGATACACCACCAGAGTCCCACTATCCCCAAACAGTCTTTCCCTAGTGCACGGTACCAATCACAATGCCAAGCACCACAACTCCAACAATGCATCACTCCCTACACATCAAAAGATGACAGTCCCACTTCACAGTGGAACACCTGCACGGAATACCATAGCACATGCAACACCAACTGGATGCTTTGACTGCGTTCTACTATATGACAATGACAGCAATGCCATCCACTATCCTCAACCCCCAATGGAACATGGTAACAATGTCATAATCTGTCACTCGCAAACAATGTCTGCAGTGCTGCATCTGTCATTGCCATCATTGGAAAGCAAATCAAGCTACTACATGCATCAGACGATGACACGAACAAGTACATCTCCACAATGTAACTCTCTCCCTTTCAATCCACAGGTACCCCTGCCACTGCCACCCTGCAGAGGATGCCAGAGACACACAGCCCTCCCCAGGATGAAGTCCCCAGTGGATGTCTGGACATTGACCACTTGCCTGGACCCATCTGGGACAAATGGTCAGTCCACCACCACCAGCCCCACCCTGGACACATCAAAGTCCCCCACCGCAGTGGCTACAACACCACTGCCAACCCTCCATCCCCATACCTGTGTCCCAACGACTGTTCAATCAGCAGTATGCCCCACAGTACAGGGACCAGAGTCAAGCCCACACACTCAAGACGATGAAGGTCCTGGTGTAACTGGGAGTGGGCACACTGTGCTAGGGACACAGGCACAAGGGGCCAGGGGCAGTGGGAGTGCACCTGTGGCCCAAGGGATGGGGCACCCAAGGCAAACGACTGGCCAGGGGGCCATCTCCCAAGTCCTGGGGGCATAGCAGCAATCCCAGGACAAGACGGGCCGGATCCTAGCAACCTTGCAGGAGATCCAGAGGCTGCAGAGGGAATACCACCAGGAGGACATACAGCAGTGGGAGACCCTCAATGCCAGCATGGCCTCCATTGCAGGGGTGCTCCTGGTACTCACCACCATCCTGCGTGCATCCTCCACCAGGCCCCTTCCACTAGCCACATTCTAACTGAGCCCTCCACTTCTGTGGCAGCTAGTGGAATGGAGGCCCTGTCAGAGGGTCCGCAGACCACCAGCACCCCTCCCTCTGTGGCTGAGGAACCCACACGCAAGTGAGGTCGACCATCCAGACATCCTGCAGGACCTGATGCTAAGACCAAGACCACTGCCAGGAAGTGATCCTCTACTGAGCATTCTCCCTTGTGTGCCACTGACACACCCTGTTGACTGTCCACTGTTATGTCTCCATTTTCCCATGGCCCCTTGGATACTGGACCTGGACTACCTACAGCTGGGACAACTACTCTGATGATTTCACCCACCATGACCCAACTCACCACCCACTGCACTTCTGAATCACATTAAACACCTGTGAGCACAGCGTCTACCTACGTGTGTGTTTATTTTAACAAATATGATTTTCTGTTGAACAACATGTTATAACAGTCAACCCATTGTACTGCAAAAGTCTGTTAGATTGACTGAAGGGGGAGCAAAATGCAAAAAGAATGATAGTAGAGACACATCTTCTGGATACATGTGTCAAGGGAGCCACCAGACAAGGCAGGAACCAGAGTTGCACCACACAAATGGCCTGCAAATTGGCCAAGACAGGGACAACTATCACAATAGGAGTCAATGTTGGCCACTCAACGCATATGCAGCACAATGCCGAGCTCCCTAGTGTGATTTGGCAATTGGAATCTCAAACCATATTTCCATGGCAGATCCACATTTCCTAGACACCCCTCACAGCTGACTAAACTCAACTTAAGGCATATTCCACATTCAGTAAAAGTTAGTCCACACATTCTCCCATTGTGGACTGTGAGGATAAGTAGCAATACTAATGACACCACTATGTTTGGCATTTCAATTGCAGTTGACATAGCAGTAGAAGGAACATACAACATGGTCAGTACTTTGCAGATGTGATGCTACACAACAGCAGAGTGAAAATTGCACTAACATTTGAACATAAACACCTCCCCTGATGGGCAATATGCCCCCCCCCCAAACCCACCCAGAGGGATAGGTGCACTCAACACCTCCATTGATGACACACACCAGGAGGAGCTAATTCACAAGGCAGACTGGGGTGCAGGTCAAATACTGAACCGTTTGCCCATACCTGTTTTTCATTGAATGTACTGGTGGATCAACTCTTCTCTAGAGTCGGCTACATCCTCATCATCTAGTATATATAAATTCTTTATTTGGCTTAAAGTCTTAAAAGTGTAAAACACAATAAACTGTACAATAATTCTGTAAAATTATCTATTGCATAATACATTCCCATACAATGTTCTTGGTTCATTCCAGTTCATATTTACCATACCCTCCTTACATAATTCAATTAATGATTCTAACCTTAAATACAAATTTAATTTTCCTACTAATTTTACAAAGTGCATTGTGCATACTCACTATCCCACTTATAATTCTGCTGAGCCTTTAGTTCTCATAATTTCCATGGGGGCAAATTCTAAATAAAGTGACAACGCATTTTGTTTTGAACCTCATTATAACAAAACAAATGTCTTATATTATGATCAAACCATATAATTTTTAAAACAATCAATTTATAGACTCTTTGTTCATCTAAAAAAGGCCATCTCTTGTTCAACTTCACGTCTTACATTTTAGGGGACCCTATAAGACCAGTTAAAACCTCTCGTAATCCAATAAAAAAATCGGCCTAGCGCACGTTACATTAAAAAATCTCATGTCTACTAGGAAAATAAGCACTTGATCTCAATTTTTAATATTATATTCCTTAAAACTGGTTTTAAAAACTTCTTACGCACTTCTAAAAATTACTGGCAATCTAAAAGTATATGTTGAGTGCTGCATTTCTGTAGTAAGCCACATGTGCAGAGGCCCTGTACATCCTTAAGAATAGCTTTTGCTTTAAGGTCCCTATAACCTGGGTTTACCCCGATTCTAAACTGTAACACTGAGTCCCTTAATCTTGGGTTGAGTAGGGCCTCACTATAAGGGAAACTATCGGGATTCCTCCATCCACCTACCATAAACTGGGTGGAGATTTTACATTCCAAGTACTTCAGATCTACTTCTCTTGCCCTCTCCTTTACCATTATACGTAAAGTTTGCTTCGGAATTTGATCTCCACACCACTGGTTACCAGATAAACCTAGGAGGACGCAAATATTTTCTAACCGTCCTCTCACTTGTGATGCCCAGTGTAACTCACTTGTTATTATTTCGTTTTTACTCATCTCTTATGCTTAACCAAAATTTCATTGAGGCTTGCAGTCCATGGTAGGTCCATGCCGTCATTTGACATTCTGCTCTCATAGCTTGTATCATGCTTGAAGGAGGTAATGATAGCATATGCTTTACACATGTGCTTTCTTCTGTCTCCAAATTTAATTTCCCAGAGAATGTTAAAACTTCAACCCCATATTGAAATTGAGGACGAACCATAGCGTTAAAGTCAGAGACAACCGGCTGAAGGGAAGGTCCCCCATATTTACAGCTAAACTGTTTCAATCCCCAAACCAATGTTAGAGCTCTATTCTTTAGAGCTTCAATATAATCTTTCTATCTCAGTTCCGAGTCAAACCACATGCCTAAATATTTATATATTTTTTTACCTTCTCTACTTTTTCTCCTCCCAAATAGTAGGTAATTACACTCTTCTTTTTCCCTATTGACATTATTTTTGTTTTATCCATATTTACTACCATTTTTTTCTTTGGCAATAAGAGTTAAACACATCCAATTTTCTTTGTAGCCCTAGCGCCGTCAAATCGATTATCACTAAATCGTCCGCATATAATAAGCAAAAAATATGTGCCCCTTTCATTTTTGGGCATAAACCTTTAGCATCCTTCAACAACCCTGGTAAGTCTGACAGAAATATAGTAAATAATAATGGAGCCAGAACACACCCTTGGCGTAAGCCATTGCTTATGGGGATCTTCTTTGAAAGTGAACCACTTGTGTCTAAACTTACTTGGGCCCAGTTTTGTGAGTGCAAACCCTGAAGAAGAAATAATAAATCCGAACCAATCCCTAACTGTTTTAACATGAGCCATAGTAATTTTCTATGTACCAAGTCAAATGCAGTGCGGAAGTCAACAAAGCAGTAAAACAAACTTCTTTGCATTTCAAATGATTTTTTTGCTAATGACCACAGGCTAAAACAGTGGTTGGTTGTTGAGTGGCCTTCTTTGAAACCTCCTTGCTCTATTGGTATCAAATCATTTTCCTCTGCTCATAATTTAATTAACCCCAGTAATAACTTAGTAAATACCTTTTCGCCTATGTCCAATAAACTTATTAGGCAATAGTTTTTTGGTTATGTAGGGTCATCCTTTTTTATAAATCGGTCTTATAATGGCACCCTTCCAGTTCTCAGGGAAACAGCCATAATCAAAGATTTTATGAAACGTAGCATGAAAGAATTTAGTCCACCAATCGATATTATTTTTTATTATTATTGCTGGAAGATTATCTGGGCCTGCAGCTTTGGTTAATTTAAGTGCTACAATAATTTTTTTAATCTTTTGTAGGGCAAAAGCTGATCTCAATCCCCTACCTATCTTCCTAGTAACTCCGTATTCTTTCTCTGCATCAGTTCTTTTATATACATTATACAGATGTCTATTCCAGTCCTCTTCTCCAACTAAGCACCGCATGGGTCCTGTAGTTTCCCCTCCCTTTTCAACTGCCAAAAAACCCTAATGTTCTGTGTTCTTATCACCTCAGTCATTGTATCCCAATTCCTATTTATATATGCCCATTTCCTTTGTCTTATAATTGTTTTATAAATTTGCTTTGCTTGGCAAAGCTTCTCTTTCATATCAGTAGAGGGTCTTTTCTTATATTCCCTTTCTAATTTCCGCACCTTCTGCTTCTGTCCACTACAATCCTGGTTAAACCATATGTTATTATTATTGGTCTGACATGCTTCTCCCTTCATCTTTTCCTCTTGCGTTTTTTTTAACTTTACTTTTAAACAGTCAACTATTAGTGCAATTCCCCTGTTATAACCCTAAAACGTGTCTTTTGGATCTTCCCACATTCTGATGTTTGTATGATTTACTATCACTTCATTAGGCGCTTTTAAACTGCTTTCTGTGATTCGGGTAGTTGTCCTAGGAGGGTACTCTACCTGCACTATCAGCTCTTTTTCTCTTTCTTTTTGGGCTTTATTTGCTGACTGGATTGTTAACTGCAAGGGCCAATGAACGCTGCCCTCTATGTGCTCAACTCTGAAGTCAAATACTTCTCCAAAATGCCAAGTACTTATGAAGGCATAGTCAATAGGGCATGCCTGGTTGCCTAAACGAAAGGTCCGTTTTGCCGGGCGATCCGTATTCATACGTCCGTTTATACAAAACATGACTAGGGATCCTAGAGTTCTTAATAGGGGCAAGTCCCAGGCAGAACATTCCACATTTGGAAAGATGCTATATGGAAGCAGCTCCTTATGCAATTTATCACTGTTATTAGGGTCACGTCTATGATTAAAATCTCCCAGCATTAAAACCAAGTGTCCTGCTTTACCTATGCATAATGATTCTAAGTCTTCCTCAAACAAACCCCGCTGGATGTTCTAATCATATGTATTCCCTGGTTGTATGTAGACATTAATTATCATAAGCTGTCTAGTCCCTCCAATTGTATTATAGAGACCTACCTGACCTGCCAATAACCAGCGACATTTAGTTTTTACCTCTGTAAACCTATTCGCTATTCTGGTTGAGGCCAAAGTTATTAGGCCCCCTGACAGACGGCCTGGACCTTGCCGGGTTGCTCCCCTAAAGAGCCTCATAAAACCATCTACTGGTTCGGGTTCGTCGTACAACCAGGTTTCCTGGAAACACATTATATCGCATTTTTCCAGCTCTCTCTTAAATAAGTCTTGTTTTAATTGTTTTTTTTTAGCCTTCTAAGTTCCAGGAAAAAATCAGATTGCTGTGCGAAGAGCTTAATTCCTAGTCCACATCACTCATTTCCCCCCGCTGTAATTATCATGGGAGTTTACAAGGGCCTCAAAGCGGTTTCTCAACTTTGCGTCATTGTACTCAGTAACTATAGTGACACTTAATCTGCCCTTATTTCCATCCACACACGTTCTTTGGTTTTTATTACGTACCAAGTTACACTGCACTTGATTTGAGAGCAGGCCTGCATGACACCTAAGTACTCTACTATTTCTTTCCTCTACCTCTGGCTCACTTAATTGAACCAACCTTATACCCTCCTTCATTAATTCCATCTCTGCTTGCAATACCAATTTTTTAACGCATTCAGAGTAGAAGAGTGCCTTTGTCACTTCTGCCACTTCCGAGTTTAAGATGAATCCTATTTGCTTTATGTCTTCCGACTCAATCTCACATAGGCTTCGACATAACTTCCAGAAGGCACGTACGATTCAAGGGCTTTAACTTTCTCTGCCGTTTTCTCCCTGTCTCCCTTCCCCAGGGCACCAAATAAATCCACCTACTCATACTTCCTTTGGGACTCTCCATTCTCCTCTCTTTCCCAGGACCCTTTGGTGGAGACAAAACCCTGCTCTTCGCCAGGCAAGCTAAATTATCTAACTCTCCACTTCCCCCACTTCTTATTAAGCTCTTAACATTGTTCTCTCCCTCTAATCCCCTACTTTCCCTTCTTTCTTCTATTGCCATTCTTTGGATGCCCTTCTTTCTTTTTACTCGCTGACTATCTTCTTTGTGAGGTACACTGGGTACCTTTTTTGGCGTACTCCCCCGGTCTGGGACTACTGCTTCCCATCCTTGTTCTTGGGTTGTCCTTAATTTCTTATCCTGGGCTACCTGGACTACCTTCACCTCTCTCTCTGCAGATGTTTTGCTCCTAACGTTTCTTTGCTTACTTTGTTTACTTCTTCTATAGGGTCTATATCCTTTCCTCCCCCATCCTTGATTCCTTCTCATCACCAGCATTGGTTGCTTAGAAACATTTACTGACGGCTGATTTGATGTCTTTATTATATCTTCTGCCCCCCTTCTATACTTTGTTCTGGGGTACCTGTTTCTTGATCCCTCTTTTCCAGTATAGGTTGTACCAGTACTCGCATGCTGCTATTGATGTATTTCAACTCCTCCGTTATCCCTTATAATTGATTTTTTTATGCTTTCCCCAAACTATTATTTGCCGTTAGTACTTCTAGAATTGCCTATAGAGTTTTTACATTAGGAACATTACATCTAGTAACGATTCGGCAGGTATGGCAGTGGTGTCTAAAGCCAGTGCAGACTGTCTACCCAAAGGGGAGGGTGGTAGAAATGTATCCATTTTACTTTCTCCTCTGACACCTCCTCCTAGACCTCCTACAAGGTCCTCTCTCTCTTCCTTTCTCTCTGAGACAGAGCAAGACACAGATCTTTCTTGCAGCCTATTACTATCCCTTACTTGAGGTCGGAGGCATGGAGATGAGGATTGCCTGTGTTCCAGCAAAGCCTTCCCCCAATAACCTCCTCTGACCCCCCCTTGGAATAAATCCTCTATCTGCAGTGAGTCTGAGGTCTATAAGTCATTCCTAATAGATCCTTCTATTTCACTCTGGTTACAATAAAAAATATTATTTCCCTCTGACACATGTGACATGTAATGAGTCTTTTTAAAATATTTCCCCACAAATTCTCTGATTGATGCCCCAAGTGGGGTTACTGAAGATCTTTCGCCAGTGACTCCATTATCTCTCTGGGTATCCTCTTGTTCCAACGATTGGAGTATTTTCCCTCCTCCTTCTTGGCTACTAACTGTTACCCCAGAAGGCTGACACACATTCATAGTTTCCTTTACTTTAGAGACTGTCTTCGGTCCCTTCTTTACGCCACACGTACCATGTGATCGAGCTTTATTCGCCGGCATACTGTATACTATATATCTAACCCTTACAGCGGGCATACCCCACTCCAAATTCCAGACTGCAAGCGTTCTTTAAAGGTTCTTTCAGTTCTTAAGTTCTTGAGTAAGTGCCGGGGAGGGCAGACCCCTGAGAGGAGCAAGCCCCACTGGCCTAATGCCAGCCACCTCCGCGCCACTACTAGGAACTGCAGGTCTAAACTTTCCTCCCCTGGTTCGGCTTTAGATCTATTTTAGCTCTCCCAGGACTAGCGTATCCTGCGCTTGATTCGTGCTTAATTCGTGCTTCAAATGTGGCGCTTGTAATAGTGGCACTTATAATAGCACGGTCCAGGGCCCAGATAAAATTCACAAAGTTCGAAATCAAATAAGCCGCTCGCTATAATCAGGCTAGCTGACCTTACAATTTATAGATTATAGTTTACAAATTTCCTGGGTAGGATACCATGGGAGCAACCTGGGGAGCAAGAGGACCCCCTAGCTGCTGCTGGTCCCTTTATTGTCAAATCTAATCATAGCCAATCCCAGCCAATCACAACCAGGTCTCTGCCGCCTCTGTGCCCACCGCTACTCCTCAACTCCTCTGCATTTTGCTGCTGCTGTACTTGCTGTTTTTCCCCCCTCCCCACGCTAACCACTACCTGCCTGTAACCACTACCTGCCTGTGGAGGAACCACTCTAGACTGCGTTATAGTCTTAAAAATAGGACTTTTATTGATGATATTGGATGTGGCATAAAACAGGTGAGTTTGTTCTAGTCTTGGGTTGCTGGGTTTTGGGTGGTGGGATGCTCTTGCGGTTTTGGTCTTCACTCTTCTCTTCCTGTCTCTCTTGTTCTCAGGTCATTCCCCAGGAAGCGCATGTGGAGAGAAGAGAATGATAGCCGTAAGTGACCGTGATATTTGTATCTCTTTTGTTTCCTTATACTTTCTTTGTTGTCCCTTTCTTACTGTTCTTGTCAAGATTACATTTCTCACATTAGCTCAGGTTAGTACGTGCTTTTTCCATCTGTTTCTTAGTGGTCTAATTCCTATTCTTTCTGTCTTTGTATTTTCCTTCCAGCGCTCAACCATTCCTGCGCTTGGGTCTTGGCTGGCCTATTTAAGGTGACGGTGTTCTATGGTGCCCGAAGGTAAGCCTTTTATCTCTCCCTGTACGTTCTCCCCCTTGTCCTTGCCCGTTTCTCTTTTCCCCCCTTTCCTTTTCCCCAGTGCTCGTGCGTTTGTGTTTTCCCGGTTTTGTCCTTCCCTTCTCCCCGTGCTACTGTTTCCCCTGTCCCCCCCCCCCCTCACTCCGCTCTTTTATCTATTTTACTTTCACTCATTTAGGGACGTAGTCGCACACACCTGAATGGCCACGCTTCTCCTGAAGTGTGGCGGGATGCTGCGTTTCGTCCTCCCGGTCACCTGGAACAGGGCCGTCTGTCAATCGTCTTCCGCTTTCTCCTCCGATACCCGGACGGGACCGCTGGCGCTGGTTCTCAAGTGGGCTCCGCTCCTCGTCTTCCTCCGATGGCTGGTTCTCGGCTGTTGTCTTCTCACCCGCTTTCTCCTTCAAAACTCTGAACGCCGCAAGTGCTGACAGCGGCACATTTGACCTTCTGGCGTCCCACCACTGCGGATCAACCGACCAATCACGGGCAGAGTGACAAGGACGCCTCGGAGTAACAGGGGCAGTGTCAGCACAAGTGAGAGCCATGTGCGTGCGAACTGGTTCCAGCCCGTCACACTGCCCTACCCAGTTGGCCACCAAGTAGCACTGGGTACCTGGATACCTGCATACCTGGGCACCAGGCGTGAGAGGCAAGGGGAGGGTAGAGCACAGGCTAGCGTAAGTTACTCTGCCTTGCTCTTACTGTCTTGCTGTGCCACACTAATCCAAAGTGGCTTCAGGTACAAGGAGGTACAAATAGGTTCAAGCAGACTTGCAACTTTCTGCAGATGTCCAGCTCTTTTTTCCTTTATCCTTTTGATTTTCTCTTCAGCAGATTTGACTGTTTTCAAGAGCAGCAAGAGCCACAATAGCAGCGAGACTAGCCGGAGGTAACCCGGAAGAACCGGCAATGGCAATGTGGGTGCAGGCATGGATGTGGGCACAAACGTGGACTACTGCGTCTGTTGCAATATGCCACTGTATGCCGCTATACCTCAATCGTGGCTCCCGGTGGCTTCCGGCACTTCACTGCCGACGTCGCTCTCTCACCCGCTTTTTTCGCTCTGCCTTCTCCAGTACTCTTCTCCAGTATTTCCTTGCAGTGGCCGACCAGCGGCTGCAGTGGCTCGCGGAAGCGGCGGCCCTGGCGTGGCCTTCCACATGGCCTTCTTCACAGCACCCTCGCAATGGCAGCGGCACCCCCCTTCCTCTTCCGGTATCACTTCTGCCTGTCTCGCAGGAGCACTGTCTCTCTCCATCCTCATCATTTGCCTCCTCATCACTTTCTATGTCACCATCATTAGCCACTGGCCCAGCTGCCACCTCCTTTACATCCAGTAATGGGATGTGACATCTCAGGGCCAGATTGTGTAGCATGCAGCAGGCAACAGCGATCTGGCAGACTTTTAGTGGCCTGTAGAGCAGGGCACCTCTGGAGACGTGTAGACACCGGATCTGGCCTTCAGTAGGCCAAACGCCCTCTCAATGACACACCTCGTCCTGCTGTGGGCCTCATTGAAACGGCTTTCACCATCTGTAGTCAGATATCTTACAGGTGTGAGCAGCCAGTGAAGGTTAGGATAGCCAGAGTCACCTGTGTGCACAAAGGTTGGACCCATCTCAATACTGGAAGAGACACAGGGCAGAATGTGAAGAGAGGTGAGATTACAGGGACACACATACTATTGGATACATACCGATGAGCCAGGCCCTGCCCCTCTGTAGTTGTGTTATCATGTGTGGGACATTGCTGTTCCTCAGAATGTAGGAGTCATGCACAGAACAAGAGAACTTGGCCGTAACTTTGGATATATATTGGTCAGCGAGACACACCACCTGGACATTGATGGAGTAAAAGTTTTTCCGGTTCCTGTACCCTTGTTAATTTCTCCTGGGAGGAACCAAGACAATGTGGGTGCCATCTATGGCCCCTATCACATGAGGTATATGTGCCATATCATAGAAGTCCGCTTTGACAGTGGACAAATCCGAACGTTGGGGGAACCTGATGTAGCAGGGAAGGTGTTTGAGTAAAGCACACAGTACATTCTTCAACACAAAACTGAACATCAGCTATGACATCCCTGCTGCTAAGCCTACTGTCATCTGGAACGACCCTGAGGCAAGGAAGTGGAGCATTGACACCTGTACTGTGGGAGGGATGGCACGGGGGTGACGTATGGCAGGCAAAAGATCTGGCTCCAACTGTGTACACAGCTCCATGATGGTTTGACAGTTCAGATGATACGTCTATCTGATGTCTCTCTTCCAGGGTAGCAATGTCGACTAGGGGCCGTACAGAGGGGCATGTCTCATTCTCACCATTGCACAGTATCTGGGAATAGGAGAGAGGATAAGCCAAAAGTTGATGTCTGGAATGTGTGGACATAGTCAATCCACGCAGTAGTCACTATATTTCATCCATGACGCACCTAAAATTCACCTACAATTCACTAACTACATGTAAAATGGCAGCCATCTGTCCTGCATGCACGGGACAGATGGAAGTTACCTCATTCCTCCAGCGTTAGTCATTATGGCGGTAGGCGGTGTCAGCCGCTGTGCAACTCCTCATTGGATAACATTGTTGCATATGGGAGACTGGGGCCAATGGTGATCACCGCCAGCAGTGACGGTTATGTACGCGGCGGCCGTAACCACCATTTTCTGTAGCATAGCTCACTTGACTCCTGACAATCGTGCACACAAAACCTCCTGTGCATGTAGTGCTGTGTACTCTCTGTGGGAGCCAGAATGCCACGTTCTGCAGGAGATAGGGTCCCAGCCGTCACCCAGGAGGAGCTGGAAAATCTTGTGGACAGGGTCCTACCCCTGTATGGACAGTTGTATGGGGCACCGGGGCAGCAGGTGATTCTAATATCACTGTCCTGTCTGATAGTGATGTACGTGCGGTTGAAAGTTACTGGGATGAGGCAGACAGAGTGGATGCATGGTGATGGGTGAGGAGTCAGAGCGTTAGTGTGGCCTTGAGATGTGTCTGATGTGTGATGTCCACTGCTGTCCTTGTGATGCCACTCTACATGACTTTGTCCTTCTGTCTGTGTCACCCATGCAGGTCAGTGCCCATCAGAAGAAGGGGGTCTGGCTTGCCATCTCCAAACAAGTGCGGACCCTGGGAGTCCATTGCCGGCGGAGCACCCACTGCAGAAAGCGGTGGGAGGACCTGATACGCTGGGCCCATAAGACCGCAGAGACCCAGCTGGGGATGTCCTCCCAATGAGGGAGGGGTGCCCATCGGACCCTGATCCCCCCAATGGCCCGCATTTTGGCAGTGGCCTACCCTGAGGTGGATGGGCGCTTGACGGCAGCACAGCAGCCACAAGGAGGTAAGTACACACTCACACCTCGATGATGTAATGCTTGTATAGCTTTGGGTTACCTATTAGTGGGAAGATGTAGTGTAGGTCATTGGTAGATGCACTTCGACTATCAGCCATCCTGGCAAGGGTGGTATCAAAGATGTGTGCCTATTTCATGCAGACAGTGACTTATGGGGCATTTACTTCCAATTTGGGATTTGTGTGGTCACCTTCAACAAAGTTTGAGAGCCCAGCTCCTACCATCAGCATCAGGACACCTGAGGTGTCGGGGCATTGTCATTAGTATCAGTACACCACTGTGACAAGGTTAATTAGTGAGTCCTCATTCAGCTGCCCTGTACTGTATGTGTAGATAGGCACAGTGGCCACAGATGTTACTGTGCTAAATGTTAAGTGATTAGTGGGCATGCCACCTACCCATGTAGGATCCTGTTGAGTAAGGAGTACAGGATATGTCTCAATGAAGGACCACAATAATGTGCCACGTAATGTGCATGTGTGACAAGTATGACCGTCATCAACTAAAGGAGTGCAAATGTTCCCACATCAGCTCCCTTGCGGACCCATCTGGGACCATCCCAGTACCATCTTTGTCCACCACCTCCCTTACCAGCACCTCCTCCCAGTAGCTCCTCACCCAGTTGCCTGTGCCCGCTCACCCAGGAGGGTGGGCATCTCCTTCGCCACAGGCATCTCTGCCCCTGCCCCAGCCAGCCCTGCTGCCCTCAATGAGGAAGCTATTGACCTCCTGAGGTCCATCTCTGTGGGACAGTCAACCATTGTGAATGCCATCCAGGGACTAGAATCACAAATGCAGCAGTCCAGTGCCTACCTGGCAGGCATTCACAGTGTCCTGGTTGCCCTGCAGAGATCCTTTCAGGCTCTGGCCTCCTCATTGACGGCAGCCAGTGTCCCTTCTTCCTCCGTCCCCCCTCCAGCTACCTGTTCCCAATCCCACAGCCCTCTAACCACATCCATCCAAGGCACACTTTCATACGAACATGCATCCACATCAACAGACACGGTTTGCAAGGACAAACAAGCACCACAAAAGCCACCACCGCCATGCACACACACACACACACACACAACAGACACATCATCCACTCTCTACACGGACTCCCCTACCACCTCCCCACTCACAGACACTACACCACTCAAACCTGCAGTCACCACATCATCACTCCCAAATCCTGCCACATGTAGACCCAATACATGCAACCCGCACTCAGCACAACTGTCAACACCCCCACATGAAGTACATCCACCCTACCTGCAGACATCACCACTACATTCACACATCCACCCTGCCATCTCCCTGCATCTCACGCCTCTTCCTCCCACTACACCTAAACGTCCACACTCACACACCCAATAGTCACACAGCACATACATGGCATCCATGCTCGCACCCGCACCCAAGGCACCTCCACGTACACACCTCTCAATCACTCCCCCTCCCTCCCAAACATTTTTCCCATGACCACCCTTGTGTGGAAGTATGATGGAACAATGCATGTGCCAACCACACATGCCTGAACAATGCGGTCAGAACAACAACCGCGTTGTTTCCTTGAATGCCTTTACCACGCATGCCTTTACGATTTTTCATTGTAAAGGCATGCCTAGTAAAGGCATGTGTGGAACGGCATGCGTGGTTTTCGCATGCCACCTCCCCACCCGCCGCATAAACACAACTACACCAACCCCTCCACCCACCCTAAAAATACAACTACTCGATTCCCCCACCCACCCTATAAATAAAACTACCCAGACCCCATCCACCCTAAAAATAAAACTACCCTGACCCCCCACCCACCTGTAAAAACTACCCTGATGCCCCCACCCACCCTGAGCCCTAAAACCTACCCTGACACCCACCCACCCTAAAAACTGACCCCACCCCAAAAATAAAACTACGTCACCCCTAAAAACAAAATTACCCCTACCCCAACCCGTCCTAAAAATAAAACTACCCCAACCCCCACCCGCTCTAAAAATAAAACTACCCTGATCCCACACCCACAAAATAAAACTACCCTGCCCCCCACCCACGCCAAAAATAAAACTACCCAACCCCACCTGCCCCTAAAAACTACTCAGACACACCCCACCCACCCTGAGCTCTAAACCCTACCCCAAACCCCACCAGCCCTAAAAACAACTGACCCCACCCCCAAAAATAAAACTACCACGCCCCTAAAAACAAAATTACCCTGACCACCCTACCCGCCCCTAAAACCTGACCCCTTCACCCACCCTAAATACAAAATTATCCCCACCCCACCCCTAAAAACCCACAACCCCCACCTGCCCTAAATACAAAAATGGCCCCGTTCGCAAGGGCGAGCTGGGAGGAACTGAGACGTTTGTTAGGTAAGTAGAAGGTGAGACTGTGGTTGAGATATGCTAGTCCTATGTTGTGAAGCGCCTTGAAGGTGTGCATCATTCAATACGAATAACAAGGATATATATATAACATCTTATGCAGATACTGGCATATCGAACTGTGGATACCAATCTGTAAAACATCATTCCCGTTAAACTGAGCATTGACCTCAAAAAGGGAAGAAATTTATGGGACTGACTATGTCACAGATTGTTACCTCCCTTGCCTTCTCCAACTCCCATTCCTTAGTTACCCTCTAAAACAAAGGGTTTCTTTAGGTGTGAGAAATGCAACATTTGCCCGTTTAAAATAACTGTTTTAATACAATAACAGTGCAATTGTAGTTCTAAATGTACAATCCACACCATCCTTTGTCATTGCTTTCTTATATATGTGGGTAGTACAATCAGATGTTTTCAGGAAGAGGATTCAAAAACATATACGTGCTATCTGCAATAGAGATGACAGATATCCCCTTGCTGTACATTACAATCAACCACATGCTTATTATAACGATATCAAACTCGGGTGTCAATATGCCACAACAAGGTGGCAGTAGAGTGCTCTTATTAAGCAAACAAGAGGCCAAATGGCTCATCAGACTTAGGGCTGTTGATTACAGCCTGAATGTTGATAATGTACAATTTCCTTGATATACGTTAATTGATTTAGCTCAACAGAAATGGAACAGCATTGTTGTTTAGACAGGCCATCAATGACAATCATGGTTGCTGTTTGCTGTACAACCCATTTTTTTGTAAATATTTGAAATGGTAATTTTTGGCACAAAAATAAAGTTAATCGCTTCTTGGTGTTTTCTTGTTTTAGTTACACTTTTCCCAAATCTGTAGTTATTAACACTAGTCATTTGTCCATTCCAAAACTAACATCACTGTTGGGTACCCAATACAAATATATATTTGTGATTTGGGGCTATCTCTACTTTGTCTCTCAATGGTCTTTATTGACTGCAATTCTTATTAGAAGTTAACCCATTAGTGATTAGATTTTTTCATTGGCAGACCACAATCATTTGGTTTACGGTGTTCTTTCCCCATATATCATCTACCATTCTTTTGTTTTGATGGACCTGTGCTTATGTTCTAAGATGGGGGGGAATTGCTTTCCCCGCTATCATGTGAATGCAATGACTCCTTTTATTGATATCCCCCCTTTTTATATTTTTCCTTTTGGGTGATCTTTTATATAAAAGTATAGTCTCAATTTTTGATTTGGCATCGATATTTATTATTCCTCATTTTCAGTTTAGGGGCTCTAGTTCTAAACAGCCTTTACACTGGAGATTTTTCAGAACAGACTTTTAGTACACTTTATGATGGTGGTAATTTGTGTTCCACTTTTTTGTGATCCCAGCTTGAGCTCCGATGTGACTTATCCTTCTTCAGTTTTGCACACAGCACTTTTAAATAAGCTGCTGAGGCAGGCGGGTTGCTTCATTATTTTCATATCACGTCTGAAAATCTCTGTGTGTTTCCTAGACATGGGGGATGAATACGCTATGGGGGTCATTACAAGTCTGGTTGTCACTAGACCGCCAGACTTGTGGATGGCGGCCAGAGCGCCACATTACAACCCACAAGCTCCACCAGGATTGGAGATCCCCATGGTCTGGAGGTGGTGGCATTCCTAATCCACCAGCAAGCAGTGTTGCCCTGGGGATTACGACCCACTTCTCTGCCAGCGGTTTCATGGTGTTACCACCGCCATGAAAATGCTGGCAGAGAACGGGTGCAGAGGGCCCCTACACTACCCATGCACTTGGCATGGGTAGTGCAGGGGGCCCCTGGCCAGTACCATCGCAATGTTCACTGTCTGCAAAGCAGACAGTGAAAATTGCAAGACTGCTAGTGCTCCCTGCACGCTACAGCGTTGCCGCCTGCTTGATTACGAGGGTTTCCGCCCACTGACCTAGTGGGAAACTCTTCATGGGACCTGCGGGGAGGTAGCTTTTGTAGAAGTGCAACTTCCCTGTCGGACGTTCGGCGGATGGTAAGAACCGTCCACCAAACTCATAATGACCCCCTATGTATGTAGTTTTGGCACTTGGATGGTCTAGGAGAACTGTTTGATTGTGACTTGTGTAAACTTTCCTAAACACCTTCCAATGAATTTCCACATTTATAAGCGCTGCATATTACTTTGGCACTGATTTTCACTTTGTTTTATTTGGTAGCACTCGTAGTATAAAGTGACTTCAGGCTTTGCATTAGCAATTAATAGTATTTAGAGCCATGCATCATAATATATCTCTTTTTACAACACTATTTTTTTCTGCACTAATTAGCATTATGTATCTCGACTCTCTTACTCCATTTGTTAATGGCTTTTTATGAACATATAGTAGCACTGTATTCTGCCTTCCCACTGTTTTTGTTTATGGGTGAATATAATAAAACATGACGTCTCAAGCTTTATTTCTGATAGCTTTTCCCAATTTCTGGCACAACTTGCATGATTGTGGCTGCCAGGACACTTTGATTTTTGGGCGTGGCTGTTCCTTTCCTTATTTTCATGTACTTTTACGGATGAGGTGGCAGTTGCGGCGCTCCGACCGCCACATTAAAACCCTGGAGGTCAGACTGCCAGGGAACTGCCAGCACTGCCAGGATCCATGATCCCGGCGGCCTGACAGTGGGGGAGATCGTAATCCGCTAGGGCAGCCCTGCATGCTGAACTGCCCTGCAAATTAAAACCTTGTTCTTCGTCAGCCTTTTCATGGCGGAAACACCGCCATGAAAAGTCTGGCAGAGAAAAGGCGCAGGGGGGCACAAGAGGCCCCTGCACTTGGCATGAGCAGTGCAGGAGCCCCCTGCCCAGAACCGTTGCAATATTCAATCAGATGATTAATCAAATACATTCGAAATTAGATGATTGGCATCAGCAATTGTTACTTAATAATGATCAATATACATTTTTGAAAAAAGAAAATCCAACTATACCTACAATTTATTTTCTACCAATAATTCCCAAATAATTAATAAATCCCCCAGGAAGACCAATTGTATCGGCATGTGATTCACTCTAAGAAAGAATATCTGATTATGTAGATTACTATTTGGCACCCATTGTAATGACCTTAAGTTCTTACATAAAAGATTCAGGTGATCTATTGAGAATTTTAACAAATATAAATTGGAGCGATGAGTATCTTTTGATAACAATTGATTTAGTATCTTTATACTGATCTATCAAACATGAAATAGGGTTAAAAGCCTGTGAATATTTCCTGAGACAAAGAAGTATTGGAGAATTAGAACACTCTAAAATGTTACTCTCTATGATTGAGTCATGTCTCAAAAACAGTATATTTTTGTTTAATTGTGAGATTTGTCAGCAGATGTGCGGAACAGCAATGGGTATGCCTCTCTTTCCAAATTATGCCAAACAAGCAATGGGTTGGTGGGAAGGAGAAATAGCATGGGGCAGGACAAATGAGTTGTATGTAGAGAAAATTGCATTGTGGGTGAGGTTCATTGATGACTTATTTATTATCTGGCATGGATCACAAAAATAATTTTTGAGGTATTTTTTAATTTTGAGTTCTGATGATGTCAGATTACACTTTACATGCAAAACAAGTAAAAATTCTATTACTTTTATGGATTTGACAGTTTATATTCAAAATGACAGAATAGAGACAACATTATATCGGAAGGAAACATCAACAAATTGCATACTACATGGAAAAAGTTTCCATCCTAAGCCATTGTTGAAAAGTATACTATATGGTGAACTCATAAGAATGCAGAGAAATTGTTCAAATGAGGAAGAAGTACAAACAAAATGTAAAGAAACAATTCAAAGATTCAAAATGAGAGGTTATGGACAAGGGATTTTAAGCAAGAATTTGGAGAAGATGAAAACTATTAATCATAAAGATGTGTTGTTTACAAAGAATATTATAAAAGAACAGACACAGGAACAGAATCATCTGAGGATGATAATGAACTACAGCAAAGAAAGTGGTACTATAAAAAACATTTTACGTAAACACTGAAATGTGATTTGTAAAGACCCAGATTTAGGTCCCAAAGTGGGTTCCACACCTTTAGTAACATACTGAAAGGCATCTTCTATTAGGGACTTTCTGGCGAGGAGTCATTTTTCACAAAAATCTGATAAAAATTGGTTAGTTGAGCAACAAAAAGGATTTACAAAATGTAATAATTGTAATGCCATTGTAGTCTAAAATATATTAGGAGTACTATCTGCATGCTTAAAAAAAAGGTTTTGGAGCACATAAGAGCGATCATACATAATGATTTTACCTATTCAGTTGTGAAACTTTTAAAAACACATGAAATGAACAGTTGGACAACATTGAGATACTATGGGATAGATCATATTCCAGAACATGAGAGGGGTGGCGACAGGATAAGGAAATTGAGACAATTAGAGTCCAAATATATTATTCAGTTAGGGACCAAGACCCCTTTGGGTTTGAACAATGATGAGGAGCTTTATGTACCTTTATAAATATTTTTATAAATTGGATTTAAACGGAAATGTAGCCTAGATAGAAATGATACACATTACTAATTTAAGGTCATATTATGTTAATTCAAAGATATTCAGTGGGGTACTATACCGACATTGGATTATTATTAAATTAGAGAGATACCATATTCAGCACATATGTGATTAATTAAATATAAAACATAAAAATAAGGCCATTACAGAAGGCCATTATAAATAAAGTAACTTGAAATAACAATATATGATCTTGAATTATAATTGGTAGAAATGAGTAGAAAGCTGACCATTCTAGAAAATATTTGTGTATATATTTATATTTTTCTTTTCACGGAAACATCTTTTGCGTGTAAAACAATAAATTCTGTGTTTAAAATGAGGTTGCGTTTAAACGAATGCACTACAAATCCCATAATATCTCTTAATGGTGATTGTGATATTTGAATATAAAAAGCAACAAGGTGAAAAGACTCACTAACTTTGACAAAGACAGTCTTGGTCGAAACGTGGTGGTTTGTTGCACTGACAAGAATAATAAATAATATTGGAATACAAGCCTTCACGGAGTGCGGTGCAGTTCTTTTTGTTGCACATTACGAACAGAGGGATCGGTCTACCCTCCGGCACCACCACCAGCCAATCGAGCGTGTTATTTTGAATTGACCGCATTGTTTGAGATATATATACATAGATATATATATATAAATACCTAGTGGCGGTCGCTATTAGGTAATTATAGTTAGGACCATGTTTCCATAGAAAAAGCGTTTTTTGACTTGCCTGTATCATTCTTTTGCACCATTTGACGAACCTTCACAAAATTTTCCCCAAAAGAGTGCCAGTGATTCTTGTTGCACATGGGAAGTTTCGGGGTGATCTGTCAGGCGGGTGCTGTGAAAAAGGGGGGGGGGGTTAAAAAAACATGTTAATTTCCATAGGAGTTTTGAACATGACGACAGTCCAAACTGCTAGACAGAATTACACCAAATTTGCCAGAAAGGTGGCTTTCGGTACACAGATTATGCTTTCAGTTATTTGGTGTAAATGCGTTCAGTAGTTTTTGAGATAATAAAGGGAAAATAAATTTGTATATCTGGGGCTGCGGATCCTCCTAGACAACTTCGCAAACAATAAGATCTCGTGCACGGAGTTGCAGATCTCTGATTGGCTGTCAACACTTCAAACCAAGAAGTGTTGGCAGCCATCTTGGGGATAAAACATGCGAAAAAAGAAAAGGGGCGAGGGTAGGTACACCATGACTCCTTAGCTCTGGTGCCTGGGTCCCAGAGGGACCCAGCCAGGGCAAAAAAGCACTTTAAAAAAAAATGTTGAACGTGAATTTGTGACGATGTCGCAAATTCACAGCAAATTCTTTTTAAAAAACAAAAACAAACGCGGGCTCCCCCCTCCTGTTTTTAAGAATCCCTGGGTGGGACAAATTTCGGGGCATTTTGAAAGAAAGGATGGGGTGCACGGGCCCCCCTCCTAGGGCATTGTGATCCCCTGGGGACGCCACCTACCTGAGGCTTTATTTATAATGGATGGGGGGGACGCGTAGCCCCACCTGCAGAACTGGGGACCCGCCACCTCCCTTGGGCTTTGATGAAATTTAATGCGGGGAGCACGCACCCCCACTGCAGCTCTGGGGATCGCCACCTCCCTGAGATTTTAATTAAATAAAATGTGAGGTGGGCATGGGGACCAGCACTTCCCCAGGGGTGAAATGAAATACTATACACCCCCCCCCACAGCCCCGGGGACCACCCCCTCCCCAGGGCTGAAACCAAATATAATACAGGGGGCATGTGGCCCCTTGCAGACCCAGGTACCACCACCTCTCTGGGGCTGCTTTACATTGGCGGGGGGCCATAGATGGCCCTGTCTTTGGGTGCTCACAACTGGGGCATAGGTGTTGGCTCTTGCTTGGCCATCTTAGCTCCCGCTAAGTCAGAGCAAACACTTCACTTTCCACAAACAGCTCTCACTTGCAGAAAGAGAAGTTTTCATCTTTTTCCCTGCACGCAAAAATGCATGCAAGGAAACAGAATAAAACATTTCTCCCGCAAGCAGGGGGCTGCTATTTAAAGCAGCCCCCTGCTTGTGGGAGCAATGCTGGCTCTCGCAGGATGCAGAGAGCAGGCTAGGACTGCGGGCCCTTGAGGTCTCCCTCATCTCCACTCCCCTGGGTCCTGTCACTCTCTCTCTCTCTCATGGGATGGAAGAGAGAGAGATTGTTATTGCAATGGTCACTCCATGCAATAATTTTCAAGCGTCAAACTAGCAAGATGTTTGTTTTGATGGACAGCAGAGAAGGGTCACTTTTGGCTTAATGGTAAAGCTCTTGCTTGGCAGTAGGTTGAAAGTTCACATCCTAGTATCTCATTACAGTGTGTCTGTTTATTTTCTAGTGTTTGGACTGTTAAATGTTCCTAGTGATGGAACACTGAAGTGTTTTCCCCCTCAGAATCTGTGGATTGAATGGCATATCCAAGTCTGGACACCGCACATTAAGGAGTCACCTCTGGCCTAGTGGTTAAGGTCTCAGACATGCACACTGAAGATTAAGAGTTCTAGTCTAGGTGAGTCTGGAATCATTTCCTGCTTTAGTTTCTTTTCAACTCATCTCCCCCTGTCCCCCCTTTTCCCCCCAACACCTTGAGACCCTCACGGGTGAATAGACACGCTCTACAAATCCCTGATTGATTGAACTATAAATATTTCAGTTACATACTGAAAGCTGATCTCACTCTTTTTAATTGACAAAAACATTTTTCTTTTCATTTTGCCTAAAAATATCCCATTCTAAGTATATCAGTAACTAAAGCCTGAATTGTTCTCTCTCTCTCAATCTCTCACATAGAAATTCACTTAAAAAACCAAAGGTTACAGGGACATTATAGTTAGGCTCACATTTTAAATGTGCAAAACCATAGAACTTTACCTGTTATAATTAGAGTTATCTCAAGTACCTACAACTTGTGCCCTAAGAACTATAACTTGCACCCTCAACATGCACTGCTAAATACCCAACAAATGACAGTACTCACAACATCTTTTACAACATCATTGATAATATCAATGTAATATTTGCAGTAAAGTTTTTAATGAAAACACTATGCATGATGGAGGCACAAGTAATAGTTACCTTAAGACATGAGTTATAATTACTTGAGATAACTATAACAGGTGGATTTCTGTGGTTTTGTAAGTTTAAAATGTGATCCTAACTATAATGTCCCTGTAACCTTCAGTTTTTTAAGTGCATTTCTGTTTTTTTTATTTTGTTTCCTAACTATAACGTCCATGTAACCTTTGTTTTTTCAGTTATATATATTATACTAATAATAAAGAGAAATACAATATTGTGATAACATATTTATATGGCGATCACAGACTCTGGACAGGGGTCAGAATTCCTGGGATGGGAGTAAATCTGGACTAGGACTCACCATCACACTTAGACCTGTGAGACCCACTCATTATAAGGGCATATATCTACAAAGACCACAGACCTAAAGGTCAACAATTATATCAAGAACATATGCTAAGATTTTCATATGTCAAGTTTGATACAAATCCCAGTGAATGTCAATTTGAGGGAAGAGGAGAATTTTTTAAATAAAAATGAAAATATGTTTGAAGAAGGAGGTGAGGTGCCAAAAGCACGTACAGTTCTGGGTATTGGGGAGAAAAAGAGTAGCCCTGGCATTGCAGAAAACATAAAGAATATGTAACAGTATTCACCACACAAAATGAAGAAGTAGCAAGTGACACTTTCTCTAGGCAACTTGAAAATTATAAATCTGTCATAGAGGACTTAGACACAAAAATCACTATCCCCACATAGGACATGAATTTAATAGATTTAAAAGCTGATATGTTCAGTTTCTCCGAGTATCCCAGGTTGCATAAATATTAAAAGAAAATAAACATAATTTACAATCTGCAAGAGATGTAAAGCCCATAGTATCACTAAATGTACAAAGAACTGGATAATGTGATGAAGACTAAACATTTTACTCAATGGAATAACAATAATGATTTTCATGAGAATGCAGATAGTGGTTTGAATGTACAATACACTGTTTGCCTTGCGGCTCCTGCATCAGCAGATCTGCAGTTCCATTGATTCATTTAGAGGTGAATAATCAACTAGATTTCAAATGCCTGAAGGACTGCCCTAAAAAGGGTCTATTTAGGCATGTGTGCCAGAATATTGTATAAAGAAATATCGTCCTACATAAATATTATGTCCTATATTGGCCAACTGGATGTAGATTTTCTGCTATAGACTTCAATGGGGTGATATGTTCATGAACAATATTTAGGACAATACATTTATGCCAGATGATATTCTGAGGATATTCTGGTACCATACCTTATTTACCTCAAACTAGTCGTTCATTCATGGGTCCTCCATGAAAAACATGGTCTTTCTAGACAAGAGAAGTGATCCGCATGCAGGGGAAAACAATCTCTGTGTGTGTCACTGATGAAAAAGTTACTTACTTTCGGTAAGGAATTATCTGGTAGAGACATATTATAGTTGCAGATTATATAAGGGTAACACCTTTCAGAAATCTACTAACAATAGGATATTTAAACGAAAGGGTTGGTCAAATAATCGCAGGAAAGCCGAGATGGAAGACAAATAAACCTTGAGGGTTCACAAAGCAGTGGCCTGCTGGGCTAGAGAAAGAACAAAAGGACCTCGGAAAGAGGGGCAGAGAAGGGGTCAACAGACTTGTCTGTACACCATGCCACAAATGTGTTCCAACGGCAGGCGTATACTGTTTTGGTGGCGGGCCATCTGGCTGCCAAGGTGACATTACAGACTTCGGGTGGAAGGTCAAAAGCTGTCAAATGCCACCGCTCAATCGCTCCGAAAGAAGACAGAGACTGGACAGGTTCGGATAGAGAACCGTCCCCTGCTTACAAAGGGGCAGTCTGATTGGATTATCAATGAACATGCTCAAGAGCTCAGGATACCAGACTCTTCATGCCCAGTCCAGAGCCACAAGAATTACTTGAGCCTGGTTGTTCTTAATCATCTTGAGAACTCTGTGCAGAAGTAGTATTGGCAGAAAGGCAGAAAGGAGGTCTGAGTTTCACTCGAGACGAAAAGCGTCGCCAAGCGAATGCCACCTTGGAAACTCCAACATGCAAAACAGCTGATATTGCGCATTTTCTGCGGAGGCGAAAAGTCCTAACCAAGGCTCTCCCCACTGCTGAAAAAGACCTTGCACCACCTCCGGATGGAGATGCCATTCATGATCGACCAGGCATTGACAGCTGACTTCGTCTGCTCTGGTGTTCAGAGAGCCCGCCAGATGTTGAACCACCAGTGATATACATTGATGTTTCAGCCATGTCCAGAGGAGCAGAGCCTCCTGACAAAGGGTCCACTGCCTCATCCTGCCCTGCTTGTTGCAGTACAACATGGCAGTGGTGTTGTCTGTGAACACCTGCAGCACTTTTCCTTTGAGAGAGGGAAGGAATGCTTTCAATGCTAGCCGGATGGCCCTGAGTGCAAAAAGATTGATATGGAGCCCGGACTCCGCCGGAGACCAGACAACTCTGATCTCCACATCTCCCATGTGGCCACCCCATCCCAGGAGTGACGCATCTGTCACTATGGTTAGATCTGGTTGGAGAAGGGAGAGGGATCTGCCTCTGACCCAATTGCAGTTCAAAAGCCACTGCTGCAGATCTTGTGCAGTTTCCTCAGAGATCTGGACCATGTTGGAGCGATTCCACTGATGCTGCACCCACTGGAACTTCAGGCCCACTGCAGAGCCCGCATATGCCATCTGGCATGTGTCACTAGCAGGATGTGGGAGGCTGCGAGGCCCAGCCGCCTCACAATCATTCTTGCCAAAATTCAAGATATTGGCTGAAACATCTATATCATAGCCTGAATATCCTGGACTTGCCATTCGGGATTATAGGCCCGAAACTACACTGTGTCCAGAACAGCTCAGATGAAAGGGAGCATCTGAGAGGGAGTCAGGTGTGACTTTAGCACGTTTATAGTGAACCACAGCGAATGCAGGAGGTCTGCCGTAGTCTGGAGGTGGGAGATGACAGCCTGGGGCGAGCCCGCCTTAAACAGCCAGTCGTCGAGGTACGGGAAGACTGAAACCCCTAACTTGCGCAGATGAGCCTCGACCACTGCCATCCCTTCGGTGAACACCGGGGTGCGCTGGTAAGGCCAAAGGGAAAGAGGGTAAACCAAAAACGCTTGTGTCCTACTGTGAACAGCAAGTAACATCTCTGGGCAGGCACAACGGAAATATGGAAATATGCGTTCTGCAAGTCCAATGCTACCATGCAGTAACCTTGGTCCAGGGCAGATAGGACCTGAGCCAGAATGAGCATTTTGAACTGCTCCTTTTTGAGGAAGCGATTGAGGGACTGGAAGTCTAGGATAGGGTGTGGGCCCTTAACCTTTTTGGGCATCGGAAAGTAGTGGGATTAACAACCACGCCCTACTTCTGGCATAGGGCTCCTCTCTATAGCTCCCTTGGCCAAGAGAGCCGTAACCTCCTCATGAAGACGTGCCAGGTGAACCTCCATCATCCAATCGTAGGGTGGTGGCATGGATGGAGGGGTAGTCTTAAAGGGAAGGGAGTAGCCCCTTCGGACTATTTGCAAAACCCACCTGACGGATACTCAGCTGGGAAAGTGATGGCAAACCCTGCTACTGACTGGTCTCTGACGGGGAAGCATCAGACTAGGAAGGTTTGGAGGCTGCTGCGGAAGGGGTACTGGATTGGGACGACCACTGGCTCCCTGATCCACAAGGATGTTGGATCCCATGTCCTCAGCCACGCTGAGTGTGGGTGGCTGGAAGGAAAGGGACGTGGTTGGGTGCCCCTTCCGTAGCCACAAAAGAGGCAAAAAGCAGACTGAGGGGGGTGAGGGGCAGCTGTGAGGCTCAAGGACCTAGCCGTAGCCCAGGACTCCTTAAAGCATTCAAGTGCCAAGTGTGCTTTGTCTCCAAAGAGACGGGTGCCATCAAATGGCATGTCCATAAGCGCTGCTTGGACATCCCCCAAAAATAGCCAGACGACCGTAACCAGGCATGGCACATCAAGGCCATCATCGATGCTACTGATCTACCCAGTGAGTGGGTCGTATCCAGTCCACATCGTATTGTGAACTTAGCAGCATCTCTCCTATCAGCAACAGCTTGTGAGAGAATGGCCCGGACCTCCTCCAGGACCTGTGCCAGCACCTGCACAACAGTGTCCCATAAAGTAAGGGAGTAACAGCCCAAAAGGCATGCAGTGTTCACAGACCGCAATACCAGACTGGATGAAGAAAACATTTTCTTCCCAATCTGATCCGGTCTTTTGGTTTCCCTATTTGGGAGTGCAGAAGTGAATGCGTCTGGGGATGTAGAGGCCTGGATAACCAAGCTCTCAGAGTGAGGTGTTGGGTCAGGAATACTGGGTCATTAGGTGCAGGCCTATGGCGGCAGGCGATTGTCCTATTAACAGGAGCCACTGTGCTGGGTTTGGACCAAGTCCCCAGCAGGACATTAGTGAGGTTTTTATTGAAGGAAAAGTGGGTCTGAAGAGTAAGCCACAGGCTGAAGCACCTCAGTCAGGAGGTTGGTCCTTAGGGCCACGGAAGCAAACTCGAGGACCCAGGACTTCAGCCGATCTCCTCACCACCATTGACTACAATGCTCCCTCCTCTTTAGCCATGGTAGGGGAGAAAGCATGCCACTGGCTGCATCCAGGACCTGAGCCCAGTCCATTGGAGGTAGTTCTTCTTTGGATGTGCGTAGGGTGGTGCGAAAAGAAAATAACTGATGTCAGTGCACCAGGCTCACACCTATATATGACCCGCAACGTCATATCCCGGTGAACGTGACACCAACGACGGACATGAAGTCAACCGATGTCACCTAATGGCGCGCAGGGGTACTGCTCGAGGAAAACCTTCGAGTCCAGACTGGCACCTGCGGGAAATCCTAAGGTAAGGAATCTGCAACTATACGTCTCTATCAGATATCGTGCTTTGCAAAAATAATTCCCCACTCTGGGAGATTGTTTCCGCAAATCAAAAAAGTCCTGCCATAATGCCATTTCAGCTATCTGTTAATACTGTTTTGACAAAACTGCATCTGCCACCGCCAGCAGGAGTGGGAACCTTTGACAAAATAATTCCTGTGTCACAGTAGGGATCTTTAAATATGGTATGTGGTCCAGCTCTGGATATGCGGATGGGATGTATAAGTGACCTCGTTAACCTGGAAATACACTGTTAACCATTTTTTCCAAAATACAGCGTTATACAATATCTCCAGAGCAATGGCGTGCCTTCAACATACTTACTAAAACTTCAGATAAAGAGGAGAATGTTATAAATTGGACCACAACAAAATATATACCACATACACTGGGACACAGCAAACTATATACAACAGAACAACAATTCTCTGACACGTTATGCAATAAGAAATTAATTCCCGCATTAGAACTAATGTTAAACCAAGAAAAGCTACTATTGAAATGGTTAAATTTTACAATATTGTCTGATAGGGATGTTTTATTTTTAAACTTAAATTCCCCACTACCCTTACTTGTTATCTATTGCTGAAGGGGAGCAAATACGGATCAGACCTTTCAGCAGGTGTATACTTTCAAGTGGAGGAAGTCTACCAAATGTTCTCTACATATATTAATACATTTCTTTACCCATATGTTACAGAACTACCTTCAATTATCGGAGACTTAAAGGAACTGCTTAAAAGGGTTAAAATAATTCTATAATGGCATGCAAACAACACACTAGTGACACTTGATGTAAGTGTTTTGTACATTAGCAGAAGGTGGTATGGTAGTCTAAGAGCCCCTACACCAGTGGTTCCTAACCTGTGGTCCATTGACTCCTGGGGGTCTGCAAAACCTCCTCAGGGGGTCTGCGACTGCTTAGAAGTTTAAATAATATTAACAGATTAATAAAGTGTATATAAATAAAGTGGCTAAATGTACAACTGAAAATTTTAAAACGTACTGTAAATGTCATGGAATTTGAAATTGGGGAATAAAAATGAGATTAGTATCTTCAAATTGATTTGTGGGAGCGGTGCAAGTGCATCAAACAGAACATAGGTGGTCATTATGACATTGGTGGTCTATTCCGAAGACCGCCGTGGTGACGGCCACCAACAGACCGCCGCAGAGGCATTAATCCGCCTGCCAGATTATGACACACAAACACAAAACCAACAGAAACCAGCCACAACCACAAGTCCGCCAGAGCCAGCGAAGGCGGAAAAGTGTCAGACCCACCATCCTCACGGCTACACCAGCAATACACCACCCTCCAAATAATGACCCACGAATCACCACAGAGGACATTCAACGGCGGTCAGCCATTGGTGGTGCACACCACCGCGGGAGAATTGGGCACCCAACACCACTTCAAGCCAACATTGGCCAGAACAAAAAACTCATACCTGACACATATACACACACCCTACACACCAGCCAAAAGCACTATAAAATACACACACCACATACCCCACAATCCTTTGCAAACACGAAAAGACTGCTACGCCTTGCCAAGCCAATCCCTTAGAGAACTGCTCACACACACCACATATAGCTATACATTCGTCACGCATCACACACCACACACACTACGACAACACTGAACACCCTCTGCCCAACACACACAACACACAATAGGCATGTCCCCACAAAAGCACCCCCGTTTCACAGATGAGGAGTTGCAGGTGATGGTGGAGGAAATCGTCAGGGTATAGACACAGCTGTTTGGGGCACAGGTCCAGCAGATGTCCATTGCCAGGAAGATGGAGCTATGGCAGAGAATCGTGGACAGGGGGAACTCCGTGGGACAATATCCACACACAAGAGACAACATCTGAAAGAGGTTCAAAAACCTACAGGGGAAGGTGTGTTCCAATTGCATTAAGGCACCAGGTCGCCATCATGAGGACTGGCGGTGGACCCCCGCCCCCTCCCCCACAGTTGACAGCAACAACTCTTGGCAATCCTGCATCCTGAGGGCCTCACTGGAGTCACTGGAGGGCTGGACACTGGTAAGTCACCATTACTATCCTACCTCCACCGATACCTGCATGGCATGTCACACTCTCACCCCGACTCCCTACACCCTACTCCATCCCACACAGTGCACCACCCCAATGACCACACATAAATGCGTAACCCTGCATGCCCTACCCACTGCAAGCACATACCTCCCAGCTCTGCATGCACACACAACAGCAATGCATGGACAGCATGTAGAACTACCAATCCCACAATCCATCACCATACACTACCAAATGTGGGAGGACAACACCAAACCCAAAGGGAAAGGTAGAAATGGAGAATATGTGACAGACAATGACCCTCACTTACATCCCCACAGGTGCACCAGCCAATCTCAGTGGCGAGCAGGTGCCACGGCAACCCAGTCTTCCACCAGAAGATGCCCTTAGTGATGAAAGCAACTCTGGATGTTCCGAACTGGATGAACTCTCTGGCCCATTTGGGACACAGGTCAGTAGGCTTCCACATCCCACAGTCAGTCCACCACAGGGCCCCCCCTCCAACACCACAGCAGCCACTCAACATCCCCACACCCCTGTCCCCAGGACACGTCGATCAGAAGTGTGCCCACTTGTACAGGGACCAGAGTAGACACCACACAGGCAAGACGGTGAAGGTCCTGGTGTAAGTGGGAGTGGGCACACTGTTCAGGGGACACAGGCACAGGGGTCCATGGACAGTGGGAGGTCAGCTGTGCACCTGGGGGAGGCCAGGCCCAGAGAACTGACTGCGCAGGAGGCACTCACACATGTCCTGGGGGCATACCAAACATCCAAGGACAGGATGGCCCAGGTGATCACCATCTTGCAGGTAAACCAGCGGCTGCAGTGGGTACACCACCAGAAAGTCATGCAGCAGTTGCAGGGCCTAAATACCAATATGGCCTCCATTGTAGGGGTGCCGGGTGACATGGCCAACACCATGCGGGAGAACAGAGCACACCAGCAGCCCACTTCCACTAGCCAGTCCACTCACCAGCCATCAATATCTGCTGCAGCTAGTGGACAGGAGGACCTGCCACAAGACCCACAGGCCACCAGCACCCCTCCCTCTGCAGCAGACGAACCACCCTCGCAAACGTTCCCTGCGACCCAGACAGACACCAGAGACTGTTGCCAAGACCACCGCCAGGAAATTAGCCCCTCCAGAATGTCCCCCTTGTGTGCCACTGAGTCAGCTTGGTCACTTTGGACTGTTGGTGCTCCTCTTACTATAGCCCCATGGACACTGGACCTGTGCTACAAACCAACTGGGCCACTACACTGAAGTTTTCCTCAACCATCACCCGAAACTATTGCACTGTCCCTTCATTATTATCACTTCAATAAACACCCTTGAAAACAACTGGAGTATTAGTGCTTTATCACACACAAATGTGCAATGTATTGAACTGTATTATCCTGTGCAAATGTCCTGTAATGTGTGAATCCATCCAACAAATGTGTTTAAGCAGTCTGTAGTCATCACATCAGTCACAGTTGTGACCACACCAACATCTCAAAAAAGGGAAGGCATAAGTAACTGTCAATTGAAATGTAAAGGCAGTGATTGGCACAACACAGCTGGCACACAGCACTTAAATAAAATAGAGATATGAACAGATCTACAGTCTTACATGAGTGTCATTGGAAGTACTACTGAATGATATGTGTCTAGTTGTCCACATCCTCCTCCTCTTCCACCTCCTCACTGTCTTCAGTATCCACTGCTGCCACAGGTGCATTGTCTCCCCCCTCCTCCTGCAGGTAGGGCACATGGCGCCTGAGGGCCAAATTGTGAAGCATGCAGCAGACCACCACAATCTGGCAGACCTTCTTAGGGGCGTAGCATAGGGACCCATCTGTTAAATGGAGGCACCTGAAACTGGCTTTCAGTAGGCCAAATGTGTGTTCTACAACTCTCCTGGTATGGCCATGTCCCTCATTGTACTGATTTTCAGCCCCAGTTCTCAGATTCTTAACAGGGGTCAACAGCCAGGACAGGTTTGGGAAGCCAGAGTCACCTGGGAGAAGTAAGGGACACACATTACCCATGTACAATGGCATGGAGTACAACTCCAGATGGTATACAATGACATACATTGTGTGAAGACGCAAGCTCACCTATGAACCCCACTGTGTGCCTCTGTAGTCGTGCCATCACCTGTGGGACGCTGCTATTCCTCAATACATAGGCATCATTCACAAATACAGGAAACTTGGCAGTGACGTGGGACATGTTTGATCAGCAAGGCACACCATCTGGACATTTAAAGAGTGGTAACTCTTTCTATTCCTTTAGACCTGCCCATTTGGCCTGGGAGGGACCAAGGCAATATAGGTCCCGTCAATAGCCCCAATCACATGTGGTATGTGTCCCATGGCGAAGAATCCAGCCTTCACGGTGGGCAAATCATCAACATGGGGGAATGAGACGTAGCTGTTAATGTGTTTGAGCAAGGCAGCCAAACTCTTCCAAGCACTGGCTGTGACATTCCTGCAGCCAAGCCCAGTGTCACCTGGAATGAACCACTTGCCAGGAAGTGGAGCACTGAGAGTACCTGTACTACAGGGGGGAATTTCTGTGGTGCTATGGATAGCAGGGATTAGATCAGGCTCCAATTAGGGACACAACTCAGTGATTGTGGGCCCTGTCCAGACAAAAGGTGAGTATGATGTGCTAGTCCTCCAGCGTAGCCAAGTCCACAAGAGGTCTTACGTGGGTGCTTGCCTCCTCCTCCTCATCCTTCGCAGTGGTTGGTATATAAGTGAGCCAAAATTAAAATGTGTGTGACTAGAGGAAGTATGGACACACAATATCACAGTACACAGAGCATGTATTTATGTAGAAGACTGGAATTGTATAGGTGTGTACAATCGATACCAATGACGCACATAAATTTGTCCAACATGAGTACTAGCATTAGGAAATGGCAACCGCCTGCCCTGTGTGCAGAGACAGGTGGAAGTGACCTCACTCCGCTGGCATTTGGAATCGTGGCGGAAGGTGGTCTGCACTGTTGTGCAACTCCTCATTGGCTAACAAGGAGCTCTATGGAGAACAGGAACCAATGATGATCAACGCCGGCGATGACGGTGTGCACCAACGCAGATGTGACCACCATTTCCTCTGTGCCATTTCACTAGATTCCTGACTCTCTGCAGTTGAACATCTCCACTGTGTGTGCTGCTGTGACCTATGTCTGGAACCTGCGATGACCCGTGCTATAGGGGAAAGGGCCCCAGCCTTCACATCCGAGGAGCTGGAGAAGCTCGTGGATGGGGTCCTACCCCTGTATGAGCCTCCAGACCAACAGGTGAGCACATCATGGGTACATTGGATCCGACATGGCTGGATGAAGATGTATGTGTGTGCTGGCAGTGTGTCATTTGGGGTGGTTATTGGCCGCATGCAATGTGTATGCAGAGGTAGGGGTCATGTGTGTGCTTAATGTGGGACATATGCAGAATGTAAGACATTTGTGTATTTGTGTAACAGAATGGATTGTTGAGTTCATGGTGTCCTTCTGGCTGTGTCTCCTCTGCAGGTCTGCGCCCATCAGAAAAAAGGGTTGTGGCGTGCCATCGCCAAGGACGTGCAGACCTGGGGGTCCATAGCTGGCGGAGCACCCACTGCAGGAAATGGTGGGAGGCCCTGAGACGTTGGGCCAGGAAGACCGCAAAGGCCCAGCTCGGGACAGCCTCCCAACGAGGGAGGGGTGGCCGTCAGAGCCGTACCCCCCTAATTGCCCGCATACTGGCGGTGGCCAATCCTGATTTGGATGGGCGCTTGAGAGCAGCACAGCAGCCACAAGGGCGTGAGTACAGAGTGTGTGCTTTTTATTTTTTGTTGCCTGGCATGGGGTTTGGGTGCAAGGTTCTAGTCAGTGGGTGCCCCAATATGCCACTTTAGCTTTTCCAGTGTGGTCCTGCTTAGCTATGTAGGGTGGTATGTATATTTGGTATTGGTAAGTAGCTAGCATACCATGGCAGACAGGGCTTAGTGAGTCCCAGTAGGTGTGCAGATGGTAGTGTTTGGGTTCTTTACTGCTGTTGTACCCAGGTAATGGTTTATCATTGTGGTTCATACTGCACTGTGTTAGTCCCGGTGAGTGATTGTGATGTATATGCCATATGTGCTGTTGTTGCTGTGATTGACCCTGTGCTCCCTTTCTCTCTCTCCCACCTTCTCTCCTTTTCTCCTCCTGTCCTTCTGTGCATTAACAGCAGTGCCCGCTTACTGTCAACATCATGGCAGTACGTGCTCTACGGGCGACCAGAATGCAAAAACCTAATGATTTCAAGCTAACATAATTTATGCATTGTGCTGATGTAATGTTGTTTAACTTTTTGCATTGCAGAGTTTCATCTTGAAGACTTATATTCAGCATGCATATAAATACTGTTTACATGTAATGTACTGTTGCAGGCATTCAGACTGTGTAAGGGTGTGGCCCCCTTTCCAAGGCCTTCTAGAAGCTTCCCTGCAGCATGCCTAGGTGTGGTTGGTGGGCTGGGCTAAGACTCTATAAAAGGGAGCTAGCCCAGCTCCAAGTGCTTACTATTCAGAGGTCCCGGTGCAGAGCAGCAGCAAGTTCCTGAGCTCCTGTTCCAGAGGCCTACTTGGATCTTCCAGGCCTCGCCCTTTCACTCCGCTTGGTGATTCTTGATCAGGGCAGTAAGACGGAGGTCGGGCTGGGCCCCCGACCCCGTTCTTGAAGGATTTCGAGTTCTTGGGCCTAATTACTATTATAAGATCTTTTGACTCTTGTGTGTGTGAAAGTGCGCTTGATGTTTATTCGGCATTTTCATGTTGGTATTCGAATCGGCTAGATGCGCGATTCTTTACTCATGTTTAATTCATGATATTCATTGAACGCTACCATTTCCAGGCATTCATATGGTGACGTTCGAATTGGCAAGAAACGCGATTCTTTTCTCGTGCTTTAACCCTTGATATTCGTTGTGCGTTACCATTTCCAGGCATTCATATGGTGACATTCGAATCAGCAAGACGCGCAATTCTTTCCTCGTGCTTTAACCCTTGATATTCGTTGTGCGCTACCATTTCCAGGCATTCATATGGTGACATTCGAATCGGCAAGACGCGCGATTCTTTCCTCGTGCTTTAACCCTTGATATTCATTGTGCGTTACCATTTCCAGACATTCATATGGTGACATTCGAATCGGCAAGACGCGCAATTCTTTCCTCGTGCTTTAACCCTTGATATTCATTGTGCGTTACCATTTCCAGGCATTCATATGGTGACATTCGAATCGGCAAGACGCGCGATTCTTTCCTCGTGCTTTAACCCTTGATATTCATTGTGCGTTACCATTTCCAGGCATTCATATGGTGACATTCGAATCGCCAAGATGGGCGATTCACTCCTCGTGCTTTAACCCTTGATATTCATTGTGCGCTACCATTTCCTGACATTTACATGATGGCATTCGAATCGACGAAACGTGCAATTAATTTCTCATATGTAAGTCATGTTCCTCATTGTGCGCTACCATTTCCTGGCATTTACATGGTGGCATTTGAATCGGCGAGAAGCGCGATTAATTTCTCGTGTGTAATTCATGTTATTGATTGTGCGCTAACTTTTTCTGGCATTTTCATGGTGATCTTTGAATCGGCAAGAAGCGCGATTCTTTTCTTGTGTTTTAACATCATGGTGTTCATAATGTGCTCCCTCTTCATGGCATTTACAAGGTGGCTTTTCTAGTTAGCAAGACGTGTGATTTATTTCTCACGTCTAACTTATGTTATTCATGGTACACAATCATTCTATGGTATTTAGAACCTTAGTGAAAGTATACAATGTGCACAATTCATGTTTTCGCAATTTTCGAAAGAACAAAAATGCTAGAGTTCTAGATATGACGTTTTAGAAATTATGCAGATGTTTTTTCCTGATCCTCATGCAAAAGATAATGTTTGAATCTGAACATTGCATTTAACCATTCCTTGATTGCCTCTTAGGTATCTAGTAATCTTGAAGCCTAACTATTTAAGTTATTTCATAGGTTGTCTATGATTTCTGAACCACAATGCTTAGAGTTATAATCTAGTACTGATTAATAAAATATAATCTTGATATTGTATATTTTAACCTTTTGCTTCCTACAGGTCTCCTTCCCAGCTGTTCCCTTCCTTAATCCCCTTTTCCCCACTTGGACTATCTTAGACTCTGTGATAATTCCAATCGGAGTATTGGAGCTGTCTTGTGGTGGAAGTGTTGTGAATGTGCACAGACCCCGAGGATCTGGTGACTCTGACAGAATAGTGAGCCCACAAATTATTATCCTCCTGGTTTGTGTATGTTCTCAGCATGGCCACACTGGACGAGCAAGTCAATGCTATCACTCAGCTCCAAGCCGAGGTGGTATCATCAAAAGATTTGGCATCTAGTCTAGCAGAGAGAGTCAGTCAGTTACAGGATAAGGTAGAGAAGAAGGAACAACATCCCACAGGTGTGTCTTGGTCAGGTCCTTCTTCTCAAACTTCTGGAGGTAATCCGACAAACATTTCTCTCACTGTCCCTTCAGCCATTCCTTTAGCTCCACCCGAACGTTTCTCAGACGACCCCTTGAAAGCGCAATCTTTCCTGGTTCAAGTGGAACTACACTTTACCTGCAGACCACAGACTTTTCCTGATGCCCAGTCCAAAGTAGCTTTCTTGTTATCATATCTGACTGGATACGCAGCTACCTGGGCTATTCCTCTTGTGCGTAAAGACAGTCCCTTGTTGTACAACTGGAGAAATTCTGTTCACAAGTTTAAACGAGTTTTTGATCTTAGAACTGTAACATTGTCGGCAGATCGTGAAGTATTAGACTTGCGACAAGGGAACCAGAACTTAGGGCCAGATGTAGGTAAGTGAGAAATTGCGACTTGCAATTTGCGAGTCATAGCGACTCGCAAATTGCAACTCGCACTTCGCGATGCAGAAAGGTGTCTCAGACACCTTCTGCGACTCGCTATGGGGTCGCAAAGACCCACCTCATAAATATTTATGAGGTGGGTCGCAGTTTGCGAGCCCATAGTGAGTCTAGGCACTCACGGGGATGGTGGCCTGCTGGAGACAGCAGACCACCATGTCCGTGGCTGCTTTCTGAATAAAGCATTTTTTTTTTTCTCTTTGCAGCCCGTTTTCCTTAAAGGAAAACGAGCTGCAAATAGAAAAAATACGAAACCTTTTTGTTTCGGTTTTTTCAGAGTAGGCAGTTGTCCATAGGACCACTACCTGCTCTGACAAAATAATTTTGTGAGCATTCACAAAGGGGAAGGTGTCCCATGGGGACCCCTTCCTGTTTGCGAATGAGTTACCATCCACTTCAAGTGGATGGTAACTGCGAGTTGATTTGCGACCGCTTTCGCGGTCACAAATCAACTCTACATCGCGGTGCGAATCGCAAATAGGAAGGGAACACTCCTTCCTATTTGCAAGTCGGAAACACATTTTGCGAGTCAGTACCGACTCGCAAAATGTGTTTCTGCATCGCGTAAGGGCTTTTGCGCCTTGCAAACAGCGTTTTTCGCCATTTGCGAGGCGCAAAAGCCTTCCTACATCTGGCCCTTAGTGTCATATTTAGCCAACTTTAATCGGTTGGTCGCTGAGACCTCCTGGCCTGAAGAAAAACAAGCAGCCTTGTTCTACAAGGGTCTCAAAGAGGAGCTAAAAGATATCCTCGCTCAAATAGACCCGCAGCCTACAGACTGTCGAGAATTAATAAACCTTGTCTTGAGGCTAGATCATCGTTTAACTGAACGAAAAGGAACACGCAAAAAGACTGAAAAATATTCCTGGCGTGTTCACGATAATAGAGACTCAAGAACTCCAAAAGAAAGAACGTCGGAACCGATGGAAATTGGGACCATCAGGAAACCTTTGACCAAAGACGAAAAAGACCTACGTAGAAATAATGGACAATGTCTCTATTGTGGGCGCAAGGGCCATTTTGCCAAAGAATGTCCAATCAAACCAAAGAGCAAAAGAGGTCCAGTTCAGAAGTTTGCAGCCAATGCTCAAGTCGAGTCGGAAAACTAAGACACCCAAGATGCAGAGAAGGGTTGCTCTTGGGTGTCACCGTGGACCCTTCACAATCCAGACATCTCAAACTGGGTATAAAAGTTCAGGTAAGGTGGGCGTGGCTTCGGGCGTCAAGATGGCGGTCGCACTCTGAGAGTGCTCTGTACACCTCCGTCATCCGCCCGTGTTCAATGCGGTCTGGCTGAGTGAAAGACGCCGCTCCGGACATCCTCATGCCCCCAGGATCCCTTGGTGCGTTTAATGTGGTGAGCGATCGAAGATCCTAGACCCCGAGTCCTCGCGGCGGTCCAGCTGACCCGAGAAACAAAATGGCGGCCGCGACTGATTGCGCCCGGCTGGGCTGACACTGGGCCGGCGGCCCCTCTGGAGGTGATCGGTGCAGTCCGAGGGAGCGGTGAGGATCCCCGGGGAATCTGGGCCCATGCTCCGGTGCGGCCACGACCCGGGGAGAAAGCACCAGATGAGCCTGGTAAGCGGGGCGGCCCCGTCGTGCCTGCCTGCGGGCGCCGGCCGGGGAGGCCGTGGCGCCCGCCCACTCTGTGGGGCGAACCTGCGGACCTGAACTGAGGCGGCCGGGCGGAGGCAGTAGGAGCGCTGCTGTGGCTGATTCCCCCTGCCCGGTGTCTCATCTTGCCCCGGAGAGTGCTGGAGGCGCGTGGGGGGCCGGGGCTGAGCCGAGGGTCGGGCGCGGCCCCGTGGTGGAGAGAGGGGAGAGGAGAAAGGGAAGGTGGAGATTGAAGGAATCCCCCTTCCCCTCCCTAAAAACAACAAAACAACGGATGGGAGACCCGGTGGCCTGTTTTCCGCTCCCCCGCGGAGCTTTGACCGGATGGAGCTCGCCATAGCCCACAACAGCGAGATTGGACCCACTGCAGAACCGCTGGACTCCAGGAACGAGGGGAATTAGCCCATAGATTGGAGTGAGCTCTTCTCCCCCCTGTGCGGAGTGGGTTGAGAGGGGACTGCAGGGAGAGGATCGGCGGCTTGGCCCCCTGTGGAGCCAGCAGAGGGGCTGCCCTCGTGGGGCCCGGAGGAACATAGAGAAGCTGGGAGGGCGCACTGTGATGTCTCCCCCCTAGGCCCATGATAGCCGAAAGCGCACAGAGGACTTGGGCTTGAATCAAAGCACGGTGGGAGCAACGTGTCTGACCCCCATCCCGGGTGCCACGATGGGGAAGGATAAGGCGAACAAACAACCCCCACCCTCCCAGCAAAAGATCGACCAGTTCACGACGACAACGGGCCAGCGAGGAGGGGGAGACGCAGCTGGTGGCGGCCCAGTGCCGGACGGAGTGAGTGCTATCCTCCAGGCTATCCAATCATCGCAGACGGCGGTGGAGACTAAAATCGGAGAGGTGCGCGAGGATATGGGCCTTATTAGGCAAGACCTCAGGAATGCGGTGAACCGAATCACCAAGGTTAAATCCCGAGTCTCCCAGAATGAAAATGATCTGTCTGACCTCAAAACCAAAGTGGCCCAGCTGCAAACCCGAACCAACGAGCTACACCACCGCGCGGAGGATGCTGAAAATCGAGCAAGACGCAATAACCTGCGCTTCATCGGTTTTCCTGAGGGCATAGAGGATGACAAGGTCTCCGAGTTCCTGGAGAGATGGATCAAAACCTGGATGCCGGACCAGTCCCTCGCTCTGGTTTGCGATTGAACGGGCCCACAGGGCACTCGCCCGCGCCCCCCTCCGGGTGGTCCAAAACGCCCGATGATCGCACGCTTCCTCAACTTCAAAGACAGAGACAATATCCTTAAGGAAGCTAGGCGGTCGGAAGACCTTCACTGGGAGAACCACAAAATCCTAATTTTCCCGGACTACACCCGAGAGGTCCAAACCCGCCGCCGGTCGTACGAGCTCGTTAAACAAAAACTTAGAGCTATGCAACTTTCGTACATGCTCCTCTTCCCCGCACGGCTCAAAGTCCTTATGGCTGGGAAAGCATACTTTTTTGAAACGCCGGAGGAGGCATGGGACTGGCTAACAGAGGAGGGCATCGGAGCCCGGAGGGGTCCCCTGGGATCCGCCGGGAAGTCACCACGTATTGAACCCTCCCCCCTGGGAAGGCCCCGGAGGAGCCGGTGGCGTACCAGATCCAGGAGAGGTAGGCAGAAAGATCCGGATACTCCTGCGGACAGTGAGGTGGCCCGGGACTCTGGTTCACAGGCAGAGATCGTCTCCGTTGCTCCCCTTGGGCCTCAGGCGTCGACCCAGACGGCGGAAGACAATCGCTTGAGCCAGTCCCCAGTGCTCGGCTGACATGATGTGTGCGGCCTCCTCGAGGGATGCGAGGGGGACTCACCTCGTTTGACTTGCTCGCACGGGCCCCGAAGGGGCTACCATTGATGACATCGAAACTTACGACTACATGGTGCCTAAAGCTCGACTTGTGACCGTTAATTACAATTGATCCGAGAAAAAGGAGGGGTCCACCACTCCACCCCAATGACAGTCCTATTGGGTGTCTGGTTCTGGTTGGGTATTTGGGTGACAGATGCTTCCGGGGTGGGAGTATGGCGAGGGGGTATTTAGGGGGGGGGGGAGTTTGAAATAGGTTTAGAGGGCAACGAGTTAGTTAGCCTTGTTTGTAGTTTTAATATTTCACCGTTATGTTCGAAATGGTCGTCCCTAAGTCCGCAGCCACACACTCAGCATTGCATAACACCTATACAACCCACGCCTGGCCCTCACTGACTCAGGTCCTTTCCTGGAATGTAAACGGCCTGTTAGACAAGATCAAGAGATCAGTAGTATTTAGCACTCTCCGTAGATACTCCCCCTCAGTGGTCCTCCTACAGGAAACCCACCTCCTCGGGACTAGGTGCCCCATGCTTGCGCGGGGAGGATACAACAGAGTATATCACGCAGGATTTTCCAGAGGCTCTAGAGGAGTGGCCATCCTACTCCACCGGTCTCTACCCATTGTGATCACAACCACGCAGTCCGACCCACAGGGCAGATTTGTAGTAGTCACGGGGACTCTTCAGGGGGCACCGATAAACCTTGTGTGTGCCTACGCTCCTCCGTCTGGACTTGATGCCTTCTTACTTTCGCTCCACCAGGTTACAGCAGCACTTCCCCAGGGGGCCACCCTGCTGGGAGGCGACTTCAATGCGGTTCTTGACCTCAACCTGGACGTGTCTGGTGGGATCACCGCTGGTAGATCCAACCGGGCTTCAGCCCTAAACAGCTGGGCGGAGAGCCTCGGCCTGTGTGAGGTGTGGCGCACCTGGCACCCCAGGGAGCGCCAGTACACACATACATCGGCTGCCCACCAGATGCATTCCAGAATAGACCTCGTGTTCATGCCCGCCTTGGACCGCTCGAACGTCACGGGGAGTCTCAGATCACGCACCAATACGTGTTCAATTGGGCGGAACAGATCCTACCAAACGCCCGGTGTGGCGCCTGAATGCATGGCATCTACAGGACAAAGACTACACTCAGGAGATCAGGAACCATCTCAACCAATATTTTGAATTGAACTTAGGATCGGTTCGATCCCCAGGAACAATATGGGCCGCCTGTAAGGCCACCCTCAGAGGGCATGCCAAACACCTTCTCCGATCCCGCGAGCGAGACCGGAACTCACAGGTCTCCAAGCTGGAGACCAAGGCCTTAAGATTGGAACGCCAGCATGTGAACTCGGCGTCGGCCTCCATCATGAGACAGCTGATTAGGGTTAGAGATGATATTAAGCACATAATGCTGGACTCGGCCAAACACATGTGGAGAGCCTCAGCAGCCCGAATTTATGGATGGGGGGACAAAAATGGGAAGCTTCTGCATTGGTTGGCCACCCGCCCTCTGGCCAACAGGATTATTCCCGAGATTTTAGAGGACTCGGGCTCCCACACCAAAACACCTGTCGAAATCGCACAAAGTTTCGCCTCCTACTACACCCGTCTATATGCCAAGCACCCTCGCCCCGCCATCGAGAGAGAGACTCCCCTCTTATACGACATTACCCTTCCTAGGGTGTCCCTGGAGGCAAGAGGCAGGTTGGAGGAGGCCATTAGCCTCGCAGAAATCACTAATGCGATATCCAATCTGGCATCGGGCAAGACCCCAGGCCCTGATGGCTTCCCGGCAGAGCTATATAACAAATGCAGCGATATCCTGGGTCCCCAACTGCTTAACATGTATGAGGAAGCTGAAAACCTGGGCCGCTTCCCCACTGAGATCGACCAAGCGACAATCGTAGTGATCCCTAAAACCCAACCCCCGTCGCGCCATTGCTCGGCGTACCGTCCCATCTCACTCCTAAATATATCGAGATCAAAGTGCTCTCCTCGATCCTTGCCTCCAGATTGAAGGAGGTAATGCCCACGCTGGTACACCCTGACCAATGCGGCTTCATGCCCACTCGTAGTACTAGGCACTGCATCAGGCGGTTACATCTGGCGCTGGCACACCACAAAACTCTGTCACATACACCCTTGGCACTACTCCTACTTGATTTTGAAAAAGCTTTTGACACTGTGGATTGGTCTTACCTCGAACAGGTCCTGGAAAAAAACGGGCTCGGGTCCAAATTTCGAGGCCTAGTGAAACTCCTATATTCCAACCCGACTGCCCGAGTCCGGGTGTATGGAGTGGTCTCTGACCCATTCCCCATTGGCCGTGGAACCCGGCAGGGATGCCCACTATCCCCCCTACTCTTTGCGCTAATAATAGAGCCCTTAGCGATACTGCTGAGGGGCGACCCACTGATTGAGGGTTGGCCGTGGCCCTCCGGCTCGGAGGACCGCGTGGCGTTATATGCAGATGATGTCCTCCTGTATATTTCTAACCCGCCCAAGAGCGGCCCTCGCGTTCTAGAAATCCTGGGCCTCTTAGCGGAAGCTTCGGGACTGATCCTGAACCCGCCAAGTCCCTGCTGGTTCCCCTACATCGCTCTCGAGACTGTATACAGGGAGTGCAGAATTATTAGGCAAGTTGTATTTTTGAGGATTAATTTTATTATTGAACAACAACCATGTTCTCAATGAACCCAAAAAACTCATTAATATCAAAGCTGAATATTTTTGGAAGTAGTTTTTAGTTTGTTTTTAGTTTTAGCTATGTTAGGGGGATATCTGTGTGTGCAGGTGACTATTACTGTGCATAATTATTAGGCAACTTAACAAAAAACAAATATATACCCATTTCAATTATTTATTATTACCAGTGAAACCAATATAACATCTCAACATTCACAAATATACATTTCTGACATTCAAAAACAAAACAAAAACAAATCAGTGACCAATATAGCCACCTTTCTTTGCAAGGACACTCAAAAGCCTGCCATCCATGGATTCTGTCAGTGTTTTGATCTGTTCACCATCAACATTGCGTGCAGCAGCAACCACAGCCTCCCAGACACTGTTCAGAGAGGTGTACTGTTTTCCCTCCTTGTAAATCTCACATTTGATGATGGACCACAGGTTCTCAATGGGGTTCAGATCAGGTGAACAAGGAGGCCATGTCATTAGATTTCCTTCTTTTATACCCTTTCTTGCCAGCCACGCTGTGGAGTACTTGGACGCGTGTGATGAAGCATTGTCCTGCATGAAAATCATGTTTTTCTTGAAGGATGCAGACTTCTTCCTGTACCACTGCTTGAAGAAGGTGTCTTCCAGGAACTGGCAGTAGGACTGGGAGTTGAGCTTGACTCCATCCTCAACCCGAAAAGGCCCCACAAGCTCATCTTTGATGATACCAGCCCAAACCAGTACTCCACCTCCACCTTGCTGGCGTCTGAGTCGGACTGGAGCTCTCTGCCCTTTACCAATCCAGCCACGGGCCCATCCATCTGGCCCATCAAAACTCACTCTCATTTCATCAGTCCATAAAACCTTAGAAAAATCAGTCTTGAGATATTTCTTGGCCCAGTCTTGACGTTTCAGCTTGTGTGTCTTGTTCAGTGGTGGTCGTCTTTCAGCCTTTCTTACCTTGGCCATGGCTCTGAGTATTGCACACCTTGTGCTTTTGGGCACTCCAGTGATGTTGCAGCTCTGAAATATGGCCAAACTGGTGGCAAGTGGCATCATGGCAGCTGCACGCTTGACTTTTCTCAGTTCATGGGCAGTTATTTTGCGCCTTGGTTTTTCCACACGCTTCTTGCAACCCTGTTGACTATTTTGAATGAAACGCTTGATTGTTCGATGATCACGCTTCAGAAGCTTTGCAATTTTAAGAGTGCTGCATCCCTCTGCAAGATATCTCACTATTTTTTACTGTTCTGAGCCTGTCAAGTCCTTCTTTTGACCCATTTTGCCAAAGGAAAGGAAGTTGCCTAATAATTATGCACACCTGATATAGGGTGTTGATGTCATTAGACCACACCCCTTCTCATTACAGAGATGCACATCACCTAATATGCTTAATTGGTAGTAGGCTTTCGAGCCTATACAGCTTGGAGTAAGACAACATGCATAAAGAGGATGATGTGGTCAAAATACTCATTTGCCTAATAATTCTGCACTCCCTGATTGGCAGCGAAACATCCCAGTGCGAAGGAACAGTTTTAAATATCTAGGTATACATATTTCACTTCTCCCAGTTGGCATGGGAACTTAACATTACGCCGTTAAGAAAGAAAATCAAGACCGATCTCTCGCGCTGGAGGACCCTCCCCTTGAACCTGCTTGGCAGAATAGCGCTTTACAAGATGATGATCCTCCCCAGGATCCTTTACCTTTTGAAAAACTTTCCACTTCCCATCCCCAAGAGATGGTTCCGGGGGATGGATTCTTTAGCGTGCCAATTTATATGGGGCGGCAGCCGTCCACGGCTGGCGCTCAAAACTTGTCAGAGAGATATATACGATGGTGGCTTGGGCATGTCCAATGTCCAGTACTACCATCTTGCGATGCACTTGTTTGTGATTAATGACTGGGTGGGGGGTGGGTGGACAGATCCCGCATATCAACTGGAATTACAGACGATGGGCTACTCACAGATCATCGAGAGACGTCCCAGACGTAACCAAAGTGGTCTTACAAGGGTGGCGGACAGCTCAGAGGTTGACAGGGTGGTGGGGGCTTCTTACCCAGCAGACCCCGCTATGGCACGGGAGGCAGTTGGTAGAGGTGGCGGGCCTGGAGGGTTTTCAAAACTGGGATAACATAGGTATTTCCACACTGGGCGACATCTGGGGAGGGTCGCACATGTGGTCCCTCCAAGATCTTCAGAAACATTATTCATTAAACAAGACACAGTTTCACCGGTATCTTCAGCTTCGCCACGCCCTGTTAGTGCATGTTCAGACAGGAGACACCATACCCGAGTATAGCCCTAAGGAGGCTAAGGCTTTGATGGGAGACCTGGGCAGGGGAGGTGTTTCCCAGATATACCGTACCCTAATCACCGTCACTGCGGGCTCCCTGGGGGGGCTCCGCCAAAGATGGGAGGAATGGGTGGGCCCCATGGAAGAGATGGAATGGGCAGAAGCATTGATGGCCCCGCGTGCCCTTACGATGGCCTCTCGCTTCCGATTAATACAAACTTACTTTCTTCATACAGCCTATCTCACGCCCACCAAATTACACAGAGCGGGCCTCCGTTCCACAGCGGAGTGCCCCCGCTGTAGGAGCCCTGCAGCTGACTTCTTTCACATGGTTTGGGCTTGCCCTGTCATGGTGACTTACTGGGAAGCGGTCTTGCAAGAGGTCTCTGGGGTCCTACAGGAAGATATAAAGAGGGTGCCTTTGCCCCTCCTACTAGGGGTCATGGGAGACACCTGGCTGCGAAGAGCGGATCGAACTTTCCTAGGGGTGGCATGCCTGGTGGCCAAAAGGGACATAATGGCGGACTGGAAGGCCAGGAGTGCACCGGCACTGAATAAATGGAGACGAGGGGTGGACTGGTGTGCCTAGCTTGAAAAACTGGTATATGAAGCCAGAGGTTGCTTAAATAAACATAATAAGATATGGGGGAAGTGGGAGGCCATAGCAGGCTTCTAGATTGTATATAACTCTCATCTACAATGTGTTGCTGGGGACAAAGGGTTCGGCCAAGGTTCGATGCCCGTTGGCATCATGTTAACTGTATGTATCATTGTTTCCTGCAAAATCAATAAATACTCTTTATCAAAAAAAAAAGTTCAGGTAAAGAAAAAGACCCATTTCAAGAAGGCTCTAGTCGATTCTGGGGTTACCGGGAACTTTGTTGGCGCTCAATTGGTTCGTGCATGGGGGATCCCCTGTATTGAAATAAAGACCCCAGAGATCATCCAGGCAGTAGATGGAAAACTCTTGACTGGAGGTCCAGTAATTCTTCAGACTGTTCCTTTGTTGGTGATTTGTGAAGATAAGAATCAAAGAAAGAGATAAAAAGAAAAACTCATACTGGATGTGATCCATGCGCCCCAGTATGGAATTATCCTTGGCTTACCATGGTTAACTCACCACAGTCCAGAGATTAATTGGGCAGAACGAAAGATTGTGTTGTCATCTGCGCTATGTAAAGAACAATGTCTCCAAAAGTTTCAAGTATCAAACGTTTGTAACTCCTACATAGCCACTGCCACTGAGAAAGAAATAAAATTGCCCAAACAGTATTCATCTTACAAAGATGTGTTCGATGAGAAAGAAGCAGAGAACTTACCTCCTCATAGATCTTATGACTGTCAAATTGATCTAGTTCCAGCTGCCATACTCCCCAACTGTCGTGTGTATGCTCTGTCAGAAAATGAGAATCAACATTTACGGAAGTACCTAGATCAATTCTTGGAGAATGGTTTCATTCGCCCTTCTAAGTCTCCTGCAGCTTCTCCTTTGTTTTTTGTTCCAAAGGCAAATGGAGAGCTTTGAGCTTTTATTGACTATAGGGGTTTGAACAAAGTCACTATCAAGAATAAATATCCTTTGCCCCTAATTCCGGTCTTGCTGGAACAAGTAAAGAAAGCCAAAATCTACACGAAGCTTGATCTTCGAGGTGCTTATCATTTGGTCAGAATGAGAGAGGGAGATGAATGGAAAACAGCGTTCAAGACAAGATATGGCCTCTTTGAATACACCGTCATGCCTTTTGGTCTGTGTAATGCTCCAGACGATGTTCTTAGAGAGTATCTCGACATGTTTGCCATAGTCTACACGGATTACATTTTGATCTACTCAGACAATGAGAACGAACATGTACAACATGTCAAGAAAATTCTTGCCGCCCTTCAGAAGCACCATTTATATTGCAAGCTAACCAAGTGTGAGTTTCATGTCACCACAGTTGAATTTTTGGGAGTAATCCTTAACCCTCAAGGGATGGTGATGGCAGAAAAGAAAGTAAAAGCCGTATCTGAGTGGCCCACCCCAAAGAATGTTAGTGATGTACAATGTTTCCTAGGGTTTGCAAATTTTTACCGGAGATTCATAAATCATTTCTCCCAGACAGTGGCTCCAATCACTAAGCTTCGAAGAAAGAAAGAAAAATGTATATGGTCCCCAGAAGCTGACCAAGCCTTTTCAACTTTAAAAGAAGCCTTCTCCACTGCCCCAGTCTTGACTCATCGTGATATGGATCGACCCTTCATAGTGGAAGCAGATGCTTCAGATATGGCAATAGGAGCCGTTTTGTCACAACTAAACAAAGACACTGGTCAACTTCATCCTGTAGCCTACATGTGTCAGAAGTTGAACGAAGCCGAACAGAACTATGTCATTGCTGAAAAAGAGCTTCTGGCGATTCGTGACGCCTTTAAAGAGTGGAGACATCATTTGTTGGGTGCCAAATACACAGTCATGGTATACACTGATCATCGCAATCTTCAGTTCATGAGTTCTGCCAGACTTTTGACTCCTTGGCAATTACGCTGGATGCTGTTTTTTGCTGAATTTGATTTTGTGGTAACTTTTCGGCCTGGTAAAGACAATCGCAAAGTTGACGCCTTGTCCAGCCAAGAGTCCACCACGTTGCCTACAGTTCAAACCTCCAGAGCTATCATTGCCCTAGACAAAGTCCTATGTATCATAAAGACTGAAGATTTCTTTGAAGACATCCGCAATTCTTTCACTGTGGAGAAATGGCAAACATCGGCCCAAGCAAATCCCAAAAGGTCAATCAAACAAAGACTACCCTTTCACGACGCTCGTTTGTTCGTACCCACTACCAAACTTCGCAAGATAGTGTTTCATTGGTTGCATGTTATACCTACGGCAGGTCATCCAGGTACTCCTAAAACTCTTGAATTAATCCAACGCTATTTTTGGTGGCCTACCTTAACAAAAGATGTTAAAACAATGGTAAACAACTGCGAAGTCTGTGCTCGCACAAAAACAAGTCACTCAAAACCAAAGGGGTTATTGCATCCACTCCCAACTCCAAGTCGTCCGTGGGAGCACATTTCCTTAGACTTTATTACAGGTCTACCCGTGGTTCAACAACATTCAGTAGTCCTGGTGGTAGTAGATAGTCTCACGAAATATGGACATTTCATTGCCTGTAAGAAATTGCCCACTTCCAGTGAACTGGCAAAATTTTATTGGATAGGGTGGTTTGTTATCATGGACTGCCAAAAGTGATCCTCTCGAATCTCCAATTTCTGGAAGATAGGGTGCAAAACACTCCAAGTGACATCTACGCTATCTACTAGCCACCATCCTCAAACAGATGGTCAAACTGAGAGATTAAATCAGACTTTGAAGCAGTACCTGCGTGCTGACGCTGAAAAAGCACTTCATTCTTGGACATCAATGCTCTGGTTAGCTGAACTAGCTTACAATAACTCTTTCCACATTTCTACTGGTGTCACACATTTTTTTGGCTTGTTTGGCTATTATCCTGACACCTTGCCCATCACTATCCCTCAAGAAAGTTCCCTTACTCCAGCCGTGTCAGAAACCATTTAACATCTGCACCAAACCCAGAAATTGATTCAACAGAATTTAGAAAAATCCAAACAAAAATACAAAAAGCATTATGACAAGAAACGTTGTGAAGGACCGCAGTATCAAACAGGTGATAAAGTGTGGCTTTCCACAAAACATATAGATTTAAAAAGGAAGCACATGTTCAACCCCAAATTCATAGGTCCTTACACTGTTCTTCAGCAAATCAATCCTGTGACCTATAAACTGCAATTGCCAAAGTCATTACGGATTCACCCAGTGTTCCACACTTCCCTCTTGAAAAAAGCAGTCCAGAAGGTTCAACCTCATCCAGCTCCAGTTCTATTACAAGGTGAAGTAGAATATGAAGTCAAGAAAGTATTGGGTTCTAAATTGAGAGGGCGTAACCTATGGTACTTAATCTCATGGAAAGGTTATGGTCCTGAAAGTAAATCATGGGTCTCCGCATCTGATATCCATGCTCCAATACTTGTGAGGCATTTTCATCGTCTAAATCCAGACAAACCAGGCCCTAGAGTGCGTCTTGGAGAGGGGAGTACTGTCAACATCAGGGCAGTACATGCTCTACGGGCGACCAGAATGCAAAAACCTAATGATTTCAAGCTAACATAATTTATGCATTGTGCTGATGTAATGTTGTTTAACTTTTTGCATTGCAGAGTTTCATCCTGAAGACTTATGTTCAGCATGCATATAAATACTGTTTACATGTAATGTACTGTTGCAGGCATTCAGACTGTGTCAGGGTGTGGCCCCCTTTCCAGGGCCTTCTAGAAGCTTCCCTGCAGCATGCCTAGGTGTGGTTGGTGGGCTGGGCTAAGACTCTATAAAAGGGAGCCATGCCCAGCTCCACATGCTCACTATTCAGAGGTCCGGGTGCAGAGCAGCAGCAAGTTCCTGAGCTCCTGTTACGGATGCCTACTTGGATCTTCCAGGCCTCGCCCTTTCACTCCGCTTGGTGATTCTTGATCAGGGCGGTAAGATGGAGGTCGGGCTGGGCCCCCGACCCGTTCTTGAAGGATTTCGAGTTCTTGGGCCTAATTACTATTATAAGATCTTTTGACTCTTGTGTGTGTGAAAGTGCGCTTGATGTTTATTGGGCTTTTTCATGTTGGTATTCGAATCGGCTAGACGCGCGATTCTTTACTCGTGTTTAATTCATGATATTCATTGTGCGTTACCATTTCCAGGCATTCATATGGTAACATTCGAATCGGCAAGACGCGCAATTCTTTCCTCGTGCTTTAACCCTTGATATTCATTGTGCGTTACTATTTCCAGGCATTCATATGGTGACATTCGAATCGGTAAGACGCGTGATTCTTTCCTCGTGCTTTAACCCTTGATATTCGTTGTGCGTTACCATTTCCAGGCATTCATATGGTGACATTCGAATCAGCAAGATGCGCGATTCTTCCCTCGTGCTTTAACCCTTGATATTCATTGTGCGTTACCATTTCCAGGCATTCATACGGTGACATTCGAATCGGCAAGATGCGCGATTCACTCCTCGTGCTTTAACCCTTGATATTCATTGTGCGCTACCATTTCCTGACATTTACATGGTGGCATTCGAATCGACAAGACGCGCAATTCAGTTTTCATATGTAAGTCATGTTCTTCATTGTGCGCTATCATTTTCTGGCATTTACATGGTGGCATTCGAATCGGCGAGAAGCGCAATTCATTTCTCATGTGTAATTCATGTTATTCATTGTGCTCTAACTTTTTCAGGAATTTTCATGGTGATCTTTGAATCGGCAAGAAGCGCAATTCTTTTCTTGTGTTTTAATATCACTGTGTTCATAATGTGCTCCCTCTTCATGGCATTTACGAGGTGGCTTGCTAGTAAGCAAGACGCATGATTTATTTCTCGAGTCTAACTTATGTTATTCATGGTACACAATCATTCTATGGTATTTACAACCTTGGTGAAAGTACACAATGTGCACAATTCATGTTTCCGACAATTTTTGAAAGAACAAAAATGCTAGAATTCTAGATATGATGATTTAGAAATTATGCAGACGTTTTTTCCTGATCCTCATGCAAAAGATAATGTTATAATCTAGTACTGATTAATAAAATATAATCTTGATATTGTGTGTTTTAACCTTTTGCTTCCTACAGGTCTCCTTCCCAGCTGTTACCTTCCTAATCCCCTTTTCCCCACTTGGACTCTCTTACACTCTGTTATAATTCTAATCGGAGTATTGGAGCTGTCTTGTGGTGGAAGTGTTGGGAATGTGCACAGACCCCGAGGATCTGGTGACTCTGACACTTACCCAGAAGGGTGGGCATCTCCTTCGCCCCAGGCACCTCAGGCCCTGCCCCAGTCAGCCCTGCTGCCCTCAGTGAGGAGGCTACTGACCTCCTGATATCCATCTCTGTAGGGCAGTCAACCATAGTGAATGCCATCCAGGGGCTGGCTTCCCAAATGCAGCAATGCCTACCTGGAGTGCATTCATGGTCGCTTGGCTGACCTACAGAGTTTGTTTCAGGCTCTGGCCTTCTCTCTGATGGCAGTCAGTGTCCCTGGTTCTACCGTCCCCCTCCAACTACCTGTTCCCAGTCCCAAAGCCCTCTCCCCTTACCCATCCCACGCACACAATCTGACAAGCATGAACCTAAAAGAACAGACAGGACTCGCACAGACAAACACTGGCACCACACTTCACTCCAAAAGCACACACACACACCCAACACACAGAGGTACATACTACAACAGCCACTGCCTCCACTGTCTCCACCTCCTCCTCCTCCTCCCTCACAGTCACCTTAACACTCACACCTGCATGCACTGTATCATCTGACCCAGATCCTGCCACCTGTAAAGCCTTGCCTACAGTCACCATGACAGCAGACACGCAGACATGCATCCCGCACACCACATGCGCAGTCACCACCACCATCACAACTTCATGCAGCACACCCACCTCACTTGCAGACACCACCACAACATGCATACACACGTCCTGTTTGTCCTCTCCCACCCTGTCTGGCCCCCCAATTACACATAAATGCTCCCACTCAGACACCCAATAGCCATCCACCTCACATACACACACAGTCCATGCACCTGCACCCAAGTCCAGCACACCTACTCCTCCTACAACCACTCCGTCTACCTCCACTCCCAATCCTCCTTCCACAACCCACCCTCTTGGTCCTAAGAAGCTTTTCCTTTCCTGCCTTGACCTCTTCACCCCCGTCCTGCCCGTAACAGAAAGATCCCTCCAGCCCAGCCCAGTACCTCCACCTCCCATTTGACTCCTGTTCCTCCCCCTAAGTCAACACCTGCCACTAAGGGGCACAAGAGTGGCACTCCGGCCCCCCACCCCAAGCCCACTCCTCCACCCCTAAACAGAAGGGTAAAGACTTGCCCCCTCCCAAACCCAAGCCCAGGGACCCCCCTCCAAAGAAGAAACCCACACACACCCTTAGGTGCCTGCCTAATAACATCATGATGCCCCTGCCCAGTGAAGTGACTAGGCTGTCAGGAGTCAAGTTGGGCCTTGGATGTTACCCAGTAGCCATTTGTTGACTGTGGACTGGCCAATGGCCCTTACTGTACATATGTACATATGTATATATTTATTTATTTAAAATTGAGCTTGTTTTCCCACGTTATTACAGTGGTTGGACCAGAGGTATGTGTCCTAGCTTTCTTTGCTCCTGGGTTCTGCTGCTGTTGATTTACTCTGCAGATTGTTTTGGGTGCGTGGTATGTGTGTTTGGTGTGTGTTGTTCGTGTGTGTGTGTCACTCTCCCCTCCCTCCCTTGTGTGCTAGACGGCTGTACTCACCGTTGTCATCTTTGTCGGCGTTGGTGCTCCTGGACTGCCATTGTGTGGTACAGCATCGGCAGGACTTCCAGTTCGGGTTCCATTGCGGCTGCGGACTCCTCTGTGTCCCTGGAGGTGAGTGTTTCCTTTTATATGATGTGTTCTGCCAGGCTTTTGGTGGCGGTGGTCCCGCTCTGAAAATCCTGGTGGTCTGCTATGTCATAATATGGTGGGCGGGTAGTTGTCTTCCGCCTGCCTGAAAATGGCTACCGCCGTGGTCAGTGGACAAACTGCACCAGTGGTTCGGATGGTACATTGGCTATCTATGGGAGGGATCACTGCCATGATCATAATTTGGCGGTCTTCACTGCCAGCCTGGTGACAGTACTACCACCGTCGCTGCCATGGCAGTCAGCTGACCGCCAATGTCATAATGATTGCCATGGAATGGATGATGTGTGGCTTCAATTGAATTTAGAAAAGGTCCAGTCTTCCTATTAAAATGTATACTTATTTGCAAATTAAATACAAAACAAATGAATGTTATCATTTGTGTATGTGTTTGATGAATACTTGTTTCTGTCTTTTTTGTGTAGTGTTTTGAGGTTCAAATCACTGACAATGTTTAGGCTTGGGTCCCCAGCTTCCAGTAATGACTTGGTGCGGGGTTCCCAGATTCCAATAATGATTCAGTGGGGGTCCCCAGGTTCGAGTAATGATGAAGCAGGGGTCCAAAGAAATTAAAAGGTTGAGAACTACTGCCCTAGACATTTTTATGCAAGATCAATTTCAGTCTTATTTAACCCCTTCGCTGCCAGGTCTTTTCCCCATCAGGTGCCAAGCCTTTTTTGGCTATTTGGGGTAGTTCACGTTGAGGCCCTCATAACTTTTTGTCCACATAAGCTATCCACGCCAAATTTGCGTCCTTTTTTTCCAATATCCAATGGATTCTAAAGGTACCCAGAGATTGTGGGCTCCCCTGGAGGAGACCAAAATATTAGCCAAAATACAGCTAAAAGTTTGGTTTTTTCACAAAAATGGGAAAAAATTATTGCAGAAGAAAGCATGTGGTTTTTCCCCTGAAAATGGCATCAACAAAGGGTTTGCAGTGGTAAAATAACATATCTTCCCAGCTTTCAGGAACAGGCAGACCTGAATCAGAAAACCACATTTTTCAACACAATTTTGACATTTTACTGGGACATACCCCATTTTTAATATGTTTTGTGCTTTAAGCCTCCTTCCAGTTAGTGACAGAAATGGCTGTGAAACCAATGCTGAATCCCGGACAGCTACACATATCTGAGAAGCAGACAAAATTGGTTGCGATCCCACACTGTGAGCAGCCAGAAATCAAGGAAGACTACACTATGAAAATAGTAAAATAAAGATAGTTCCAGATTTTACACTTCTGGTGTAAGACAGAGGCACAGCTTCGAAAATGTCAAAAAATCACTACGTGAAAGAGAGGTCAAATACCTGATGATGTTTCATGCGAAGTTGCGCAATGCTAGTGGAGAAAAAGAAATGAATATTTTTGTCACCAGACGAGGCATGGAACTAGATTGAAGATTGGTGCCTGGTCACCAGGAAACATGCTAGTGGAAAGGACACCTACACATGGGCCAGACCGGTGGGACCCCTTGAAGAAAGGGAGCAAGGGGAAGAAATAGGGGAGGATGACAGATAGTTCACCACTCAAAACAAAAGGTACAACACCGAGGAATCAACAGCAAAAACATACACAGAGAGGAACAAAGCAGACAGTGGACAGCCTACCACAGATTATTGGCATCTGGCCCTGTTGTAATACGAGAGGTAGGACTCGCTTCACCTACAAGATATGTAGGTATAAGAGACGTCTGTAAAAGAGAACCTGAAAACTAGATACAGTAATTGGATTTTTAACGGCAGAAATAATGCCTAACACCACAGGTTAAATATAGCTGTGTAACAGTGTGACTCAACAGGAGAGTAAGGATTAGCTCATTCTCTGTAAGTTAATTACTAGAGTTATAGGTTGACATGGATGTTCGTGTTTGGCAGGATCCCCGAGGATTTGTGTGGTGGGTAATTGTGATCAGGTTGTGCAGGGAGACCGGAAGGTGGGTTGTTGTGGGGCAAGAGGGAACAGATGAGTTTGTTGTTAAATGTAGGGTACAGGGTTCTCAGCAATACTGCGGATTCACACAGGGCAATAGAGCATGCCAAGGTACTATGATCATTAGTAGGGTGGTGCAGCAATTGTGGAGGACATGAAAAGCAGGGAACCGCAGATCTTAACTTTTAGTCTACTTTTCCCTAAATGTCAATGAACCTATCGCAAAATGGTGTACAGGTGGACACTACAAGGTAATGGCTCATTCAGGCTTCATGTCAGACTTTCAGGAGCATCACTCCTCATGAGAAAACAGATACCATTCATAAACAAGCATTGGCAAAGCCAACAGTTTTCGCCTATGCGAAATCTATTGGCTTTGTCAATGTTTTTTTTTAATGTTGCACAGTGGTGCGAGTGGCTGTGGTACATAACTTAAAGTAAAAAAAATGTGCTATGACGTGGCCAGACCGCATCATAGCACTTTTTTTTTTTTTACTTTAGGCTATGTAGCACACAAGCTTGCCCCGCTATGCAACATGTAAAACAAAAGCGTTGACAAAGTCAATAGATCTCGAATAGGTGAAACCTATTGACTTTGCCAATGTTCATTTCCTGTTTGGGACAGTCACGGAAACCTCCTCCCCAACGCCACAATCCTGGCTGAGTCTACAAGAACCAGGGTAGAATAGACAAACATCTAGCCCTTCACCACCTCCCGGCATAAATTCTTTCAGGCCACTATTAAAGTATATGCTGGCCTGGCTTCCCTATATCCCATGCCTAAGCAACTGTGCCAGTCAAAAGACCCCGACTGGAGTTTTAAGACAGACTGAGATCTCCTTAGATTTGATCAACCTCTGCACAGCAAATATTACTAGTAAAGCTAAGGTACGGTGGGCAAGTCGCCCATGCAGATCAGAGTGGTCAACCTGCTCCACTTGCCTACAATCCTTGACTTTGAATGCTCTAAAACAACAAATGAAGTACTCGATGTTTGTAATGATAAGGCTGTCGAAAAGATACAAGGCATTTGTTTACTAATTCTATCCTCCAAGTAAATATATATGTTTAGGAAGGAGAATACATTTAACAACTCAATGAGCTTATGTGCATTTTGTACATCCTGTAGGTCACAGGTCTGACTCCCACCCAACGGAGCTGACTCAGACTTCATCCTCATGAGGCCGATGAAATAAGCATCAAACATGTTGTTTGGTATAAACTTAATTAAAGTACCTATTGTCTCAAGGTGGAGCAGAGTACCCTTGGCACAGACTGCACAGTGCACACAGCTGCCAAGCGAATCGGAGCTGGGAATGTGCTTTGATAGACAGGGCTGCATAAATGGTACATGCACCAAGTCACAAACACATTCCTTTATTATCTTGGTATGTGTGCATATTTAATAGCAACTATCACACTCCTCTGAATCATTATTCAAACTGTAAATCACACGTACAAACAAGTTTTTCCTATACTTAATATGCGGTTTATATTATTGAATAAATGCCCACTGCAGTTACCAGCGTGCCAAAGTGTAAATAGCTAGAAGTGTTACTGGAACATTGAGCATGGAGAGACTCTGGCCTTACGCCAGAGCTGATGATTTTGGAGCTGGGGAATCAGGCTCGAATCTCTGGCCAGCTCATCATCCTGTAATTCTGGGCAAATCAGTAAATCTCCCTGTGCCTACTAAAAATTAATGTGTCCTTGTGTAATGTAACTGGTGTTCATGTAAAGCACCCTAAATCCAAACCAGTTGACTTTGCACTATATAAAACAAGCTATGATGGAGGTAGGAGGGAGGCAATTAGTGACAGGGAGGGGACAGGGCATGCAGTGAAGTTAGTGAGGTGGTGGGAGGGATGGGCAAGCAACAAACAGGGAAGGGGCATGCAACGACGGAAGTGAGGAGGTGGTAGTGACAGGCAAGCAACGAAAAGAATGCAAACGCTGGAGAGTAAAAGGAAAAAAAGCATGTTACAAGTGCGCTGCCAGGGTAAGGAGACTGGCTGCAGGAAGCAGAACTTGGTCCAAGCTCCACAGCAAGGGCAAAGAGGTGAAGCCAAACAGGAAGCTGAACACAGAAGGAGGCAGAGGCCAAGCAGCTTACAGGTGATGGGGGTGACAAATTTAATATTAAACAAAGAATTGGATAGGCTGTACAGGAAGGCTAAAGACAATTCAAAGCATCTCGAGTGGCTTTTTGAAGCCTTTGACCAAAAGGGTGTGTGGCAGGCACAGCATTCTCGAGTTAAACCATACTCCTTCCATTTATGAGTGCATGATAATTTCTCCAGTATTGACTAATTCAAAGCAAAATACCACAAAACTGGTAGACTGACTAATGCGAGATGTCTGGCAAAAGGGATATCCAAACATTCTCCCCTATAGGTGGAGTTGAATGGGTAAAGCGTGAGATCATATATGTGGTGGGGATTAGACCCCTGATATCCAAGGGACAAACAGATGATAAACAAACTACGCCTGGTCACAGCTCTATACTTCAGAGAGAATGAAAACGCTGTTGGGTCACATATCATGATGTAGGAGGCGATTTCACTCACAACCGGGAAAAAGACACAAGAGAGCTGAGGACGATCGCACGGAGACAGACTTATTCAGGTACAGGGAAAATATTTACAAACTGAAGATGAAAAAATGGGCCAGTTTTTACAATTAAAGCTGCTGGATTGTCAGGCTCGGATAACTAATGAAGTACATAATAATTATGAAGTAGGGAAGAAAACCGGCAGATTACTAACCTGGATAGGGAAGAGAGTCCAGAGTAATATCTGACGGAGAGTGCACCTACTTTCCAGATACCCAGGGAGTTGAGGAATTATATGCAATATATTATCAAATCTTCAGACACCTTGTGTATTGCCACGGGGGAAGAGGAGGAAGAACTTCACTCTTTCCAGGAAAAGACAACCTCCCAGTTTATCTGTGGGGGCAGGAGGGACATAGATATAGAAATAAAGGAGGAGATCCTCAAAGCAATAAATGAGTTGCAATCAGGTAAAGCCTCTGGACCAAATAGACTACCGATAGAAACTTTTAAAGGCTTAGCAAGAAAATTGTTCACTTACTTACTCCCAATGTGTAAGATAGCAAAAGCGGAGGGAATATTATTGTTTGACTTCCCCACTGCAACAAACATCGTGGTACATAAACATGCCAAGCCCCCAAATGAACATGACTCCTATATGCTAATTTTGCTACTGACTGTAGAAACCACATTCTTGGAAAAGGGATTGGTTTCCAGGTTATGAAGGATAACCGGGTCATTCGTACACCTCAACCAATCAGGCTTCAAACCTACAAAGAGTAAGAGGCTAAACCTTCACCAGGTATACACAATGGCATATGGCATACACAATGAATGCATGAGCCAACTGAACTGGAGTCCTAACATTAGGTGTCGCCAAAACTTCTGATACCTTTGAATGGCCCTTTATGTTTTAGGTACTTAAAAAGTGTGATTTGGCACAACTACTTGGCTTGGTTGTAAATGATTTACACAAAGCTGTCTGCCAGGTTTGGACTAAACGGCACCTTGTTGAATCCCTTCCATCTAAACAGGGGCACAAAACATGGATGTCCATTGTCCCCAGTAATGTTTGTGCTTGCCCTGGAACCCCTTGAGTGCTGCATCTGCACTGACCCACTGGCGAGGGGGCTGCCCTAAGAGAGACAGTGGGATGATCGTATACCATTGTATGCCGATGATATTCTGCTGTACGTAGCGAGGGTACCAGGCTAATCCCCTCTGATCACCTCATAGTGGAACACAATTAGAGGATAATCAGCAGTACAGATATTTACAGTTAAAACACACATTAGTGACCCATATATTAAAAGACACAAAGACAGAAGCCTGCGTTGTTGCAGATCCACTTCCCAAAAATGCATTTTACATAATATATTAGAAAATAGTGAATAACTCACCTGGATAGACTGATGGAGCGGTGGACTGCAGACAGAGGTAACTTACAAGATGCTGAATGGATGACGCAATCCGGGCCCCAAGAAAAGTCGCAATCAAGTTTGGATTCAGAGTAGTACAACTGATTGTATTATGCAAGGCAACACCTATCTAGCTAAGGATGTGTGGGGCAGCAGATGTAGCAGAGTGTGTGGGCAACAAAGCACTTTTCTATGCATCGTATATTTGTACCCCTAACTAAGACCCTTCTGGAAGGGAATCAGGGAGTACTTGACGCATCTTCTAGGGATTTCTATTTAGCCCACTGAGAAATTATAACTACCAGATATTTGGCACATATTTATGCACATATATTGTCAGGTTAGGCCTCGTGATTACGAGATTAAATATTGGCAGACGTTTGGAAGCAAGTCTGCCATAGGATTGGACACTTGGGATAAAAGTTCGTGACTGGTGCATGGTACTGGAAAACACGCTTACGAAGAGAGGGGCAGCCCCAAGAAATGGGATAAAATATGGTTAACATGGTAAAATTACAGAGGCCTTGTGTGAAGTCGCCAATATTGGAAAATAAACCACTGAACTAGGATCGTGTTGGAATGCATACTCCTGCAGACTATTCCAAGTGCACTGGACAAGTGTGTGAATCTCCACACTATTATGACTGGTAAACGTCAATGTTTAATGTTTCTCTTTCCGTAAAACGGAATAAAAAAATGTTTTAAACAAATACATACAAGTTCAGTAACGGCTGCGTGGCATTTTTTAAAATATTGTGATACATATTCATTAAAACGACACGAGATAAAGACAGTTTAGGAAACAGACGATATACATTCAATATTGCATGTTGTAGCTCTCACTCTAAGAAAGTAATTTACAGCATCCCTTTTAAAGGGAGATAAATAAGAAGACATTGTTTTGAATGGGAAGACTTTAGATCAGAGGCTGTTAAAATGCTGAATAGGTTCCTTTCCAGGGGCTGCTACTCTGATGGCTTTGGCTTCTCAACAATTACTGGAACAGGAAATTCAAATGTGGTCGAACTATTAAACACCAGAAGGGACAGAGGAAGGAAGTAGTCTTGGAAAAGATTTATAGCAATATTTATCAGCATAGCACTCACCTTTTGAATTTACTTGTAATATTCACTGGCAGGGCCTTAGCCTTCAATCACGTGTCACAACATATTCCAGAACCTCTATCGTGTACATAAAGTCACGGTCTGTTGTGGGTCCAATGACGAAAAGCTATCTATCTCCTAGAAAAGACAATTCATTGCCTATATCAGAAGCAGATTTCCATGCATGTAACAAACATACGATTTGTCAATATAGCCTGAATAAAAGTAAAAAAACTGGTGAAGACACACTATTTAGGCCATTCAACATTAAAATTGTCCACAAGGTTCGCTTAATGGGGCATCCGCCTGCTACAACAATCTTCATTGACCGTCTCTAGAGATCTCTTAGTTGAGTGGTACTAATGCATAGTGGGACTGCCTGCTCTTTTAATGCTTGCTTTAAAGCTGTTACTTACTGTGCATCTCGTTTGGTTTCTGGGACTCGTAAATGTTATTAAAGTACTGTTTCTCCAGCTATAATGGTTTTACTTGCAATGTGTGCCTCTTTTAAACTTTGATGCATCACATTCAAAGGGCTGTCTAGAATCATCCTTTGTACATGGTTGCGAAGCTCAAGGTCCAACATGGATCCAGTGGAGCCTTATTTTGGCGTATTCCTTTTGGAGATCCAAGATTCTGTAGGGCTAAACTGTTCTCTCAAACCACCTAACTTGCAGTCTCACTTCTAGAATTCCCCATCTCCCAAGCTATGGTTATCTCCCCGTCCAATGGTGTTCTATAAGAGAATGGAAAGCTATTTATTGTGTTAGGTTTTGCATCTTATAGCTAGAACTTATTTTTTCTTTCTGGACAATTCATAATGTTTTTTTTTTTTCTACGAGTCTTGTTTTGCACAGTTATTTTTTTCTCTGCTATTTTCTTTTTTCTTTTGAGGTTCTTTGTTATTTTAGTTTTTGAAACGTATATTTTATTCTTTATTTATTGTAACTTTCTTTGGTTGTTTTATTTCCACTATTTGAAACACTTTGCATTTGGGGTTAGGCTTGCAGTAACCAAGATGTAAAACTAAATAAGGCTATTGTAATGGTTGTAAATGGTGATTTAGAGCTCATTCTGGAGAACTGACAAAACACTCTAGGTCAGTGGGGGATAGGTGCCCATCCATTCAAGATCCACCTCAGTCAATCAGAAACCCCAACCTCAGCCGAAAATGAGACAATCCCAGTCTATGGAAGCCCTGATCCAACACATCAAGAGCTCATCTCGCTGTGCAAGGGTCTCATTAATTACAATTAGACCTAATGGTAGGAAATGGCCTAGAAGAGTTCCTGGCAAACATGTTCACTTCCTGACTAGATGCTGCAATTTGGAGCTTGTGCCTTGGAGCCTGGCTTGCTGGCGAGCTCTTTTTATGAACAAGTGCTCAATCATTTCATATACAATTGAAATCTCACAATTTAGAGGAGTCACAAATCTACACTCCCAGGCTTATACGTATGTTTTAGAGTGCATTTCCAACTTTGCTAGAATGCAAACGAAACTGTTCCCTAACTCCACCGGTCTTTCAGAAGCTTAGCCTGTCAAGAGATGAGGAAATGTCCCATCAGACCAAAAAGCATATGGTCTATTTTCATTTCCTACACGTATTTTCTTTCTCTGCCATTATCAATTTCTTCGTCCTTTTTTTCTGTCCTGTCATTTTGGTTGCCTCTTTTTACATTCTGTACGTTGTCCTGTCCTTTCTAGCTTTCTGTCATTTTCTATGTTCTGTGTTCTTCCCTTTTCTATCTGCATCAATGTCTCTTACCTCCTTCTGTCATTTACGTTTCCTTTTCTATTATTTCCTCCACTCTCCATGTAATGCGTTTTTCTGTTTGCCTCCCTCCTTTTCTCTGCTTTTCTTTCCGTTTTTGCTCCACAACCCTTTCCTCTCCTTTACCTTCAATTTCAATTTTTATCTATCCGTTGTTATTTCTTATACGTTTTCCATCTATGTTATCCTTTTTACTTGTTTATCTCATACCAGATTAACAGAGCCACCCCAATGGCATCACGGCACTATCCAAAAACGTATAAATGCATTACTGTACCCTCTCATACTATTTTATGTTCACTTTTTTCTGTTGTCCTTTGCTGCTCTTCTCGCCAGGCTCACACTTCCAACGTTTTCTTTCATTCCATCGTTCTAATTCCACTTTTTATTCTTCCCAATTCTTGTCCTCAGGTATCCTCCGCTACTTCTCTACGCCGTTTGTCCTCACTCATTCATCACATCACCCCCAACTATTTAATTTCCCCTTATACCTCTTCGTTTTCTTTCATTCCCATTCGCAGCTTCTCTCCAGTCCCATTTCTCCTCTTTCCCAGTGTTTCTTGTTCCAACTTTTTCATCCTATTGCCTACTTTATAAGTCGTCGACTTTTTCTCCTATTTTCTGTTCCTGGGCCAGTCTTGGCTCTCTGCCAGCATACAGGAAATAACCACCTTCTCAAATGCTAATCATTGTACATATTTAAAACCAGCAGCAAAGTGTACAGACAGGATAAACATACTTCACCCTCTATCCCTCTTTAGACATAAATGCGCATCCACACATGTTGTTTTCTTCATTTTGAAGAAATTCTTTTGGTGTGTGGGACTTTTCTGCTCACATAAATTGATTCTTACTGTAAATGTAGCTGGAAATTATTGAAACTAAAACATGGGCATTTTGTAGAGCAAAAAGGAAAAGGGCACACTCTTGGATTAGAATTAGCCTTAAATACGTGTTGAACGTGCTGCAGGTGGTGGTTCAATGTAGATTATCAAGGGGATGGATCATTTCAACTTTCTCTTAAAATGAACGAAACCCAAACATGCAAGTAACGTAACAGCACGGTGGCACAACCTGATGTAGTAGACGTTTTTGCAAAAGACAGACTGGATTCCTACATTTAAACTGTAGGAGTCTGTAGGTCCATGACTATAAATTAAGTTTTGAATAATAAATCACAGGTCTGGGAGTGAGGCACATAAATAAGTGGGAGTGTTGAAGACTTGTATAAAACTACTGATGCAGATTTTACATCCGTATGTCAGCCACTTATTGCAGTAGATACAGGTTACTGGTTGATCCCGTACTTGTGGAAATTGACAAAACTCAACACTTTAGGGGATAAACAGCAATATGGCAGCTCACTGGCTGCAACAGATCAAACACTTTGGTTGGACAGTAACTCTGGTAGGAATTGCGCATAACAGTACATGAAATTCTGGAATAAATCACTGTTGAAAGCTTCTTTTCCTGGCACTTCAAAGGCGAACAGATCCAGAATTATTAGCTGCGCGTTTCTCCGCAGAAATAAAATAATCCACACCAAAGCCACCCTAGCGAGGCTTACAAGATCCTGTAAGCCTTGAAGCAGCATACTATCTTTACTATGGTCAATGCTGCAGCATGTTACTGTATGTAGAAACAAAAAAGGGAGTCCCTGAAACGATAACGAGAGAAACCCAGAAACCTGGGTTTCTCTCCTTACTGTATGTAGAAACGACAGGTGCTACCGGTAACTTCAGAAAGACAGGGTAAGTTACACATATGAACAACAAAAGTCCAAGGTATCACTAAACAAAACAAAAGATTAACCCAGTTTGTAGACAGTGATTCCTAACTAATAACAAACAAATTTTCTTGGATACATGTGAATACCATCTTGCAGACACTTAATTTTTTCACTTTCTTTATATTCAAACATGCACTATTAATAAACAAAACATAGAGAATTGCTAGACATAAACAGGACAACAAAAATGTGATGCTCTGTGAGGGAACTGATCACACACTGCAAGTTAACAAAATAACAACCAAAATATTGTCAAGAAGCGTGATCAAAATTGAAACGTCAGTAGACAGGTATCCTGATTGGAAGACAGATGCTCAAGCCCAGGAGTTCTGGATACCATACCTTTCATGCACAAATCGGGGCCTCTAGGATGACTTGGGCCCAGTCAGTTCTGATATTCTTGAGAACTCGTCACAGGAGTGGTATCGGTGGAACGGCGTACAGGAGTCCCAGGTTCCACTCAAAGCAGAACATTTCTTTGAGCGAGAGACACCTTAGCCCTCCAATGCGCTAAAGTGCTGACAGTATGGGTCCTCAGTGGTGGCGAACAAACTGAGCCAAGTTTCTCCCCATTCATGGTAAAGACCTTGCGCCACCTGCGAGTGTAACCGCCACTTGTCCGTTCTGGCATTCAATAATACTGCCAGGTAATTTACCACCAAGAAAATTCCTCTGTGGCCCAGTCATTTCATGATGCACAGGCCTCCTCATACAGGGTCCAGTACTACACCTGCCCTGTTTTAATGCAGTATGATATAGTGGTGGTGTTATCCATAAGCACCTCCCCTTGATGGATAGAAAGAAGGTTTTCAGTGGCAAGCAGATGGCATTCAGCTACAGAAGGCTGACATGGAGCCGGGGGTCCTCCCAAGGACCAAAAGCCTCTGATCTCCACCTTTCCCAGATGGCCACCCCAACCTAGAAGCGATGCATCTGTCACCACTGTCAGCTCTGGGTGGGGAAGGGAGAGGGGCCTGCCACTGACCCAATCACAGTTCGGAAACCACCACTGCAGATCTTTAGTAGTCACCTCCAAAAATCTGAACTTGGTCAGAGAGGTCCCCTTGTAGTTGTGCCCACATGTGCCACCAGACGTGCTTGGCCAGCAGAATGCAGGAGGCAATTAGTCCCAGCAGCCTCAAAATTGACCCCACTGAAATCCAGGACCGAGGCTGGAAGGTCGTGATCATAGCCTAAATGTCCTGAACCAGAAACCTGATGAAGGAGAGCATCTGAGAAGGATTCAGGTGTGATATTGGCACATTAATAGTGAACCCCAAAGATTACAGGTTCACCATCGTCTAGAAGTGACAATGATGAGGGGTAGTAAGGGTGAGAAATGCCGCACATCTAGGGAGTAAGTACAATTTATGTGATGAAAGTAAACAAGGTCCAACGTAGGTGCCAAATGGTCAGGTGCCTTACTACCCAGTAGACACAAAAATGTGTACCGATGTACACAATAACAATGAACACAATGTGACCACAGCACACCACTATACAGTCTAATCAAAGTACAGAGGATTCGTATCCCTGGTTGGACATTGAAATTGAAAAAGGAATGCGTAAATGTCCCAAGTCCATTGGAGAAGGTGTCTTTATTTGGAGGCACAGTTCACCTCAAAACAGATAACGCGTTCTTCAAAATACAGCCTACACGTGTTTCGTCACGCAGGTGACTTCATCAAGGCTAGACCAACCGGCCAGCTAGGAAAAGTTGGGGAGCCTACGATTAGGCAAATAGGTATAGTTCTCAAAATACGCCAGCCGGACGACTTTCCTGGCTCCACTTTCTGACACAATTTTGTGGCTTGAGGCTTATCAGGGCCGCCTTCAGTCTCCATGGTCGCTATAGGAGACTTCTTACACCTTAAGTTCAGGAGACACCACCACTAACAGATTCCTTGAGAACTATACCTATTTGCCTAATCGTAGGCTCCCCAACTTTTCCTAGCTGGCCGTATGCCTTTGACCATGGACATCCCATAAATGGGCACCCGTGAGTCTCCTATGCTTGGTTGAGAATGGTTACTTGGTTTGAAAGGTACTGCATGATGATCTGACCATGGCAATTTAATCAGCTCTGCAGCTTTTAAAAAGTTACATGTGGTAAAGGTAAGATGAATCACATGATCTTTTTCATGTGTAAGTGTACTTGTTGCTCTAAATTTAGGGCTGCCTTAGCATGATGTAGGTCCTTGGTGTCACTGTTTTCCAACTTATCCAGACAGATTTTAAAATCCCCCATAACGCAAAAGTTGTTGAACTTCAGTAAATACGGAGTCATTGTTTCTGCCAAAATTGTTCCAAAGTTGCTGCAATAAGTAGAAGGCTGATACAAAAACAAACAAGCAGTAAAACATTATCAGATCCTTTTACTTTAAAAATCAAAGTTTCCACCTGCTTATGATTGAGTGATTCGCCCTTTGAAATTTGTAGGAAAGATTTAAAAATTATTGCCACTCCCATTTATATCCCCTTTTCTATATCTTGACGGATTACCTCATATCTATTGGAGATACTGTCAAGAAGATCTGGTTCTGAACAATCATTTAGCCAGGTCTACATAAGACATACTAGAGCTAGATTTTCTGATTCTAAAAGGACATCAATCTCCCCAGCTTATTTACTTAATGACCAACAGTTTAATAGCATATCTTTTTAATATAGGGTAGGTAGTGGCTTCTTGACTGATAAACTGATTATTTGTTTCCCTCAAATTGCCTTTTGTGTACTCTATACGCAATTTTGAGCACTCCTTTAAAGGGAGTAATTCCTCGTGTGTACACCTTATTGGGAGCCCCAGTGGAGTCATGAAAAGCAACGTGACCCGTCTCTGGTACCTGTATGTAAGATGAATATGCCTGTATGTGACAGTATTTTTTTTAAACATATGTTTGTTGGCATTTTTAGCATTATTGTAGACAAAAAACAATCGTAATACAGGGTTCTTGTACCACACACAATGATAATGATATGGCATATACATTATAAATGGGTTGCACTGTTAATGGCTTTAAAAGCTCCTGAGATGGTAGGGTCAGCATGTTACATTTCCTACATTGCTAGGCATTGTCCTTGATAGTCTCCCCTATGTGTACCACGTTGCACCCCTTCAGAAGAGTAAAGCATCACCTCAATTGCCAGTCCAAAATCTGTAATTACCAGTGGGAATTACCTTTCCCACTCAATCGTTTCAATATCCCAAGGCCATTCCATCTATGGGGGCTCACAGCTCGCAGCATATGTATTATAAACGAACAAGTTTACAACATTACTCAACTCTATGAAAACAATCCAACTGTCTTGGGGGTTGGTAACTACTTGATGCAATGTTTGTCATCACCAAGGACGAGAGCGAGCACGAGTGGGGGCCCGAGGGCACCTCAGGGGAGAAAACCTGAATGGAGGATTCAGCATGAAGGAGGGATTGGGCAGGGGGGAGAAACAGGCACTGGACTGGTATAAAGAACTGTCTAGAACAGGCCTGGGGCCTCGAAGTTGAGACCCCTTTCCCCTGACCCACAGCTCCCCCTTCATGACTCATCACCCTCAACCCTCAGGGGGGTTACCCGCTGCTTCAGTATCTGAGTCAACCACTTCACCATCTGACCCCTTGGGGCCCTACTCCGGATGTTCCCAGGCATTGAGAGTTTCAGCCCACAGTATCACCAGTGGGCGCTGCCTCACCCCTCTAGCATCTTCATGGAGCAAGGCCCTCTCCTCTGCCCCACTCCATACCGTGATGTCATTCATTCAGACATTCAGTATTGGGCCCACCGCGGATTTCCATGCCATCGCTACGCACTTCTTGGCTAGCACCAAGGCCAAATCTATGAATCGGGAGACAACTCTTCCTTTAGGTGGTCTGGGAAATAAGCCTAACAGATAAACTTCCATTCCACAGGGTAGAGCTCTATTCAAAGTGTCATTGAGTGCTCTTATTACGGTGTGCCAGATTGGTTGTAGGTGGGGGCTACCCCATCTCATATGGCAGAAATCTACATCAGACTGGTTACACCTAGGGCAAGTACGGGGGTCACCTCCATATATTACTTTTAGTTTATGGGGTGTCAGGTATGTCATGTGTAAATAGTTGAATTGATTATATTTCAAGCACATGTTACTGGAGACCCGCTTGGAATAGGCCAAGGCATGCTTCCATTCCCCTACTGTGAGTTCTCTCTCTAGTGCTGCCTCCCAGATACGCTTTGACGTTGCTACTGGTTTACAAACCATGGTGTTAAGAGCCTTATAAAACCACCTCACTAGGTGATATGTTGTAACTAGGGGCACCGGAAATTGTAAAAAGTAATTTGTCTTTGGTTTGTCTCGTTCAGCCAACCAAAGGTCTGCGAAGGCTTGAGACAGCACTTCATAGGTCAGAAACTGACCTGTTGGTAGGCTATAATGGTCTGCCAGTTCCTCGCAAGTAAGTAGAGTGCCTAGTTGGAAGCAGTCTCCCAATGTTTCGAGGCCGGCTGCTGCCCAAGCTAACAGTTGTCTCGTCTTGAAGTATGTGAGGGTATCACCATGTGGTATGCCTGCTAATGGCAGGGCTGGCACATATAAAGGGGTCTCAGCCATCTTTAGTACACACTGCTTTCAACAGTGGAAGGCTGTTGTTAGCAGCACTACAGGTCGGGGAATCACTATTGCTGGGCAAAGGACTTCAGCTAACAATAAGGCTGCGTCCCAGGTCGCATCCTCCGCACCCAGTTCTACCAGTCTGCCCACAACTAGCCAGTGGAAGGCCCACTGCATTTGAGTGGCTAAATAATACAATTCAAAATCTGGTGCCCCCAGGCCCCTTTTGTCCGAGGGTCTGCAAAGTTCCTCTAGCGAAACTCAGTGTCACCCGTCTCATATCAGTTCTCGCAATAGAGAGTCCAATTGGCAGAACCAGGAGAGGGGTACTCTCACCAGGAGGTTCGTGAAGTAGTAAAGCAGTCTGGGAAGCATGACCATTTTCGATAGGCAAGCCGAGCCATAATTGGCAGCTTAAGAGAACACGAGAAAGGAACACAGGACTTAAGAGCTCTGAGAGCTTTTCCTAGGTTACCCTCTCTGAGGTCCTCTAATAAGTGGAAGATTTGAATACCCAGGCATTTAAATGAGGAGTGGGACCAAGCCAGATCCCGCAGAAGCCCACCCGGGCACTGAGCATCATGTAGTAAACAAAACACATGCCTCTTAGCCTTATTAACTCTAAGGCCTGCTGCAGAACGGCAGTCCGTGAATCTGGTTCCCGATCTGTCGAAGGATCGCATATAGTCTTGTAATAGTCTCTGAAGGTGTCATTGATAGCCCTGGGGGAGTAAAGTAACTGCCCAACCGGGGCTTTAGCCTGCGTTAATAGGGGCTCCACACGACTCGGGTTTGAAGAGCCAGACTACCAGCCGGCCTGGCCGGCCCTTCTTTTTGTGCACCCAGGCCATATAGTTTTTGTGATCATGGCAACACAAGCACTCTAGCACAACGTGATATTGCTCCTGAATGTCCCAGCGGCAAGAGTCAGCTTCCTCATCTGTGCCCAAAGTGTTACCAAAATCTGTGTATTTCGCCACCCAAGGTCTTCAGTTCTCCAGCTAAGGTCTTTCTAATGCCCATGGATCGCCTAAGCAATGACCCCGGATCACCACTTTGAATGCTTCCTATTCCATTAACCTCGACAAGGCACACCACTTATTGAGTTCAAAATAGTTGGTTATTGTATCTCCCAGATAAGTCCTTAAAGCCTGTGTCTTCTAGTGTCTGGGGGTTCAGCCGCCATGTAGGAACCGCAAGATTCTCCACTATCGGTCAAAAACCAAATAACAGGGAGCTTTGGCCTAACAAGGTGCATCCCAATTACTTGGTGTGTATAACATACTGTTGAAGCATACAAATATATCAAGGCGGGTGTGGAGCAAATAAACAGGGTAGTGGTAGGACTAATCACGTGTCCCCTTATGTTGGGTTCTCGAGGAGTCTGAGAGTTCCCAGTGTGACCACCAATCTATGAAGCCCTCAGTGGTCTTATGTGCTGGCGCCTATGGTAGAGGGGGCGTGGAACGATCTAGCACAACATCAGCCATGTAATTAAAATGTCCTCCCACTATAAGGTCATCTGCTACCAGAGGGACCAGGGGGCAGATAGTGAGCAATGGAAGGCTGCCTGATACTGATACGGGGCATATACATTTCCCAGGGTAATTTCCCTGCCCTGTAGTCTGCCTTTGACAAAGCCATAGCGGCCCTCACAATCTGTGACTGACTGAATGAGTTCAGAATGCATCCCTGCCCCGACCCAAATCAGTGGCCCCCAGGCATATGCCGAATAAGAAGTGGCATACAGTTGGCCACACCAACTGTGCCTCAATTGTTCCACCTCCCAAATGGGTCTTTTGCAACATGGCCACATGCACACCTCGTCCCTTCAGATATCTATGAACACTATTTCTTTTCTAGGGAGATCCCGTTCCCACGATGTTCTAAGTTAGGAACTTCAAGTTGTGGTGTTTGCATTTTCAAGAATCAAGTGGATCTGGCCTCCCCTGACCGCCCCATAATGAACCCCCCCCACTCCCAAACAGACCTGAACAAAAAAACAACAATAACCCCCAACTGTGAATACCCCCACCAAAGAGCAGCTTGGCAACAGCCTACCGCCCAAACTAGGGAACATGAACGTAGATATAGGATCACCCCCTCACGCATGTGGAGGGAGACAACCTGGGGGAAGTCAGCCTTCTTGTGAGGTAAATGGTTCCGCTGCTGCAACCCACTATTGAGAGCGGTCAGGGGCCCAGAGCCCCCATCTTTTAGTGACTCCTCAACCCTGCCACCCCGACTTCTGGAAGCTGAGGAGCTATCCTGAACAATTGCATCTTCCTGGCCCCACCCTGCAAACATCCACCAGTATGACAGTTAACATAGGCCGAAATAGCCTCCTCTGGGGTAGGTGGTCTATCTCCAGCTCCTACAAGCCCCTCAGTCCAGGTCATCCACCGACTGTGGAGTCACAACCGGATGGGCTGGGCTATCTGTCAGTGAGAATCCGGAGTCCGAAATCTCTGTCTTCCCATCGAAAGAAGGGCCTGGGCCCAAGTCTCCCCCCACCCAACCAGTGCCAGTGCCGTCACAGCCTGGAGCGCAGCTGCCCTCTCCTGTTCAGTTTGTGATGTCATTGTCCATTTCAGAGTATGATTCCTTTGTGACTTTCTATGACGCTTCCTTTATCTGTGTTTGGGGGCCGTCAGGCAGCACCTGGCTGCCGGCAGAGAGGTTCCCGCCCTGTAGGCTTCAAACCATTCCCATGCAGCTTCCAGGTTATCACAGAAATTAGTAGTACCACCTAACAAAATTCTCAGCCGGGCTGGAAACATCAAGGAGTATTGTAACCCTTCTTCCCTAAGCACTTTCTTCACTTCCAAAAAGGAATCCCTCCCGCTTGCACAACCGGGGTTGTAGTCAGGGAAGACAGAGACCTTGCTATTGTCCACTGTGAAGGGGCCACCAGTTTTAGCCCATTGGAGTATCGTGTTCCCTTTCACGAAAATGTAGCAGTCTGGCCACCACCAGACAAGACAGCTGACCAGGAGCAGGAGGGCAGGCCAGCACACTGTGAGCCCGCTCCAGGGTGAAGAATGGCATGAGTTGAGTTGGGGCTACATCCATTTGAATCTAGCTCTTTAAGTAGGCAACCATATCATCCCCCTCTGCTCCCTCGGGGAGTCCCACTACCCAGATTTTGTTACGATAGCTACAGCCTTCTGCGTCCTCTGCCTGATTCTCCAAAATTCACCCCCTCTCCTCCAGATCCTCCACTCAGGTTGTCCTGAGTGGAGGATCCTCTGTTTAGGCTGCAGTTCCTCTATTGTGAACTCCACTAACTTTACATGATCAGCTAGCTTACTGAGATCTGCTTCCAGCAATCCTAGACCCACTGATACTGCACTGATGTCCTGCTGAAAGGTGTCTTTAGTGTCAGCAATGGTAACAAGAATTTTATCTAGGTGGAGGTGAATGGATGTCGGTGGAGGATCTATTTCCTCTGATGTCTGAGGCGGATTATGAGACTGGTCACCTACATCATGCTGAGTGCCCGCAGATTTGGTTCTGAGTTTCCCTATGATGACTGGTCACCTCAGAATGGACAGCCAGGTGTTATAGGTCTTTTCACTAGCCTCCTAACTGGTCTCTGTGGGGGCGATGAAGAGGTTCTCTCGCAGTCCCCCAACTCCTTGAGAGGACTGCCTAAAATGTTCAAACCCTAGGCAGCAAGTATGGTTCAAAGGGAGCAGGGAGTCCATGAGGGCCCAGGGGCCACATATTCATGCGAGGGGCGGGGGCCTCTTCAGGATCAGACAGAAACCAGCAGCAAGCAGCCAGTGACCACACTCAAGGCTACCTCACGCATCGCCTCCTGTGCCCTCCTAAGGGCCCAACTGGGGACCAATGCACTACCTGGCTGCGGGAGAAAGAGGGCCACAGGTCAACTGTAATGTCTAGGACCTATCAGTGCCTCCAACAATCAGGCAAAATCCCCAGACCACAGGCCAATCGATACGGACATGGCCTCTCTTTGTCGCCCTCAGAGCCTGCTCACCTCCAGCTGGCTTCTCCACTCAGCCCAGTGGGCTGTCAGGATCGCATTCAGACCCCGCACTCCCTCTGCGGCCCCAGTATTCTGTTGTGTGGCCAACTGCAGCCCTAGCAGTAACGCAGCCTTACCGTCGGGCCCCTGCAATCTCCACTGCCTAATGGGCCCCTCGATCCGGTCCAGGGGGCAGCCCAGGGACGAGCCCCCATGCTCACATCCATCTCCTGGTGGGCAGTCCGTTCCACTGCAGCGTTCTCTGCAGTATGAGGCCCAGCCCCAGTCTAGGCCCCAAGTACTCCACCTCCAGTTGAGGCTGGATGTGTGGCAATTTCAGCTGCCGGCAGGCAGAGTCCACCCCCGGGACTGCAGCGACGGAGTCTGGGCCCTGCCCCACTTAATGCAGGTCTGTAGCTCCCGAGCATCTCAGCGAGGCCTCCGGTCCCGCTTGTCACCCCGATGCGGCCAAACAGCAGATATCGGGCCTTCTCGCTGGGCCGACACCACCCCCTCTCAGATCTCTGGGGTCACTGGGCAGGGTCCAGTTGCTCCCCAACACCAGATTAGGAGGATTCAGGCAGGATTACGGGGGGCTGTGAGCAAAGCTCACAGAAATGCGACCATTGTGGTTGCGATCTTGGCCACGCCCCCCACCTGTAAGAGACAGTAAAATTACGTTTCCCCATGGGCATATACTATATCAATATATACCCTTGTGATGTGGCAAGGCTTATTGCATCTATATAAATCAAGGTTTCTTAATCCTTGTCCTGGGATACTGTGGATACTGGTTATCTTGCCCCAGTAGGCCTATACGGTACAAACCTATTGTACATCCCCCAATTACTAGTTCCTTTTATCATGGTATCCTCTCTGTTATCTAAGTATGTGTACCATCAAAATGTACCTTTCCTTATCTCGGTATATGTATCTGTGTGACTTCAGCCATTCACATGCAGCATAATGCATTCTTGTATGGGTTTACGTTATCAATGTTAACATAATTTCATTGGAGGGTCAGAGACAAATCTAATCTAATAACATCATGAAAATATGTATCCCCTCCACCAACATACAATATAATTCATCTCGAAATATAAGGTATCCTTCACAGTTATAAGGCAAATTATTATTTGCTACATGTTCATTAAGTCCCCATAAGTCCAACAGGATCAACCAGATATCCCACAGATGAAAGTTCTTTCCAAATTCATTCAACCAGTATCAGCCAACAGTTTATTTCCAAATTCAGTCCTGTTGGCTGTTTCATATTGAAATCAATTATGTATTTCAATTCCAATTTAATGAGGGACCATAATCGATCTCCTCCCCTTCTGTTTATTATGACTCTGTCAATACCGAGAAAACAAAATACATCTCCAATGTTACAGTCATGAAATTCTGCATAATGTTGAGCCACTGGATATGTGGGGTCTCTCTTTTTCATAGCCATCACTTGCTAAAGTAATTGTTTCTTCACTGGGAATATAGTACTGCCCACAAATTGGAGACCATGTGTACAGAGAACATACACACAGTAATCAGAGTTACAATTGATGGATTTGTTTATCTTTTCCTTCACACCTGCTGGTAACCCGTATGGCTGGTTTTAGAAGCCTTACACCTTCTACATTTTGTAAAATCCTTTGCATCCACTCACCTCTGTTCATCTCCCTATGCATAGAGATAGATAGAGAGATAGAGAGATAGAGAGATAGAGAGATAGATAGATAGATAGATAGATAGATAGATAGATAGATAGATAGATAGATAGATTGATGACTGGCAGTTGCGGTCTGCGTTTGCATAGGAAGGAAAAGCATTTTTGAGCTCGCTCATAACTTTGGCCTCATTTAATCACGCTTCACAAAACTTTACCAAAAAGGATGTTCATTCATAACAGCATCTTTCTGGAAAGAATTAGGGTGATCCGTTAACAAGGGGATGAGAGGACTCAGTTCCAGTGTCCTGAAAATTAAAAAAGACAAGGTGAGGGCGCAAGTTATAGTAATTTTAGGGCACAAGTTAAAATTACAAGAGCTAACTATAATTGGTGAATTTTAGTGGTTTTGGATGTTTAAAACATTGCATTGTCACTGAAATTCTCACCTAACTATAACATTACTTTAATCTTTGTTTTTCCAGTGCATTTTTAGTTTTTTTTTTTTTTAACATAAACAAATAATTTGACACCATACATGAAGCCAATCCCCCAGCCATGCGTGACCGGGTGTTGGCCGCAGGGACTGGCCACTGACCAGGCCCTATGACCAACCCATGCAAAGGCATCCAACCACCTGCAGGCTGCCCACCCCATGCCGTGCACAGCCTTTGCAGTGTGCAGCTTAGGGTTAGCCTTCAGGCTCCAGGGACCCCATCATCAGAAGCCAAAATATACATATTAAGGGGATGGAGGGGTGCAGCCTACACTCCCCAAGCCTTAGCTGGCCCCGGGGCTTCTCTAAATTATAGGTGGGCATCCCGTTGCCCATCTGGGTACCCACCATGCAACACATATTAAGGGCAGAGGGGTGCTACCCCCCTTCCTGACCCTCATTCAGCCCCGGGACCCTCATAGTCCAACAGGATGAACCAGATTTCCCACAGAGGCCATATGTTATGTAGAAGAGTGAAAGGGCCTTGCCCCTCACAAGAGCCTCATTAGGCCTGGAGACCCCATCCCCAGGGTCAAAATGCTTAAGGGTGGGGGGCGTGTGGTCCCGCTCCCCGAGCCTTCTTGCCTACAGCATAAGGGACATAGCTATTAGGTGGGCAGTCCTGCCTCACTATGTTCAGGACACAAACTTGTGCTGCAAATACATTTGTGCATAGCATTGTTCTACTGTCGAATAAAGTACTTTTCTTTCTTGAAAGTGAAACACTAGGTGAGACATTCAAGTATTATGTTGTGTGATTGTTGAGCTCTCAGGTCAAGCACCCACACACTACCTCTCTGACAAGCCTCTACTACAGTTAGTAAAGTGCTGAAGGGATACAATTGGCACGGTTTGCACAGTCATAGTAAGATGGATCCTGGGACATTAGATGTAAACAACCCCACGGGTGAGGCCCAGTAATCCTTGATTACTCTGTGGGCCCCCTCCCTCAAAGGGGCCCGACAATTGTCAACAAGCAATTAAAGATCCTGCAAACCCAGTTCCAACTTCCAGCAACAGAGTAATAACTCCAATCTGTGCATTTTAGTAACTGCACATCAATATGACAAATAGAAGATTAGTGGAGGTAGCCCATGATACCCTGTTCTCCGATCAGTTGAGGGGTCTGTGTTTGTACAGAAGGTGGAGGACTCCCAGAAAAAAGACAGGGAGAAGCATGTGAGTTTTGTAAAAGACCAGTTACAGAAACTGAATTGGAGCAAATAAAAAAACTGTACTGGACTAAAGGCCTGATTTAGATGTCGGCGGAGGGAATACACTGTCACAAGCGTGACGGATATCCAGTCTGCCGTATTATGAAGCCTATAAGATAGAATGTGAGTAGCATACCTTCTGCGGACAAATGACTTAGGACCTGATTTAGAAGTTGGTGGAGGGAAATACTCTGTCACAAACGTGATGGATATCCTGTCTGCCGTATTATGATCCCATTAGGATAGAATGTGATCATAATACAGCAGACGGGATAGCCGTCTCTTTTATGACGGAGTATTCCCCTCCGCTAACTTCTAAATCAGGTCCTAAGTCATTTGTCCACAGAAGGTATGCTACTCATTGGGAGAATGCCTATGGCTTAGCAGGTGAACTGAAAAGTGATATAACAAGGTGACCTCTGCGACAGGAGCAGGCATCACCAGTGCTCAGAAATCACTTTGTCAGCTCAACGAAGGCAGCAGGAAGAGGACAAGAGCACAGTGGAAATAGAGGCATCCAGTTGCCTGAAGTGATGGAGGCCTGTGGGGTGGGCTGCAGTCTACTTCCTGCCACTTCTGGCTCTGTCAATGTGTAGCTGTGTCAGCAGATAGCGGGATGCAAAAATGCGGCAGGGGGTGCCAGGGACTACAACTTCCAGCAGTGCAGTGTGGTGGGAGGGCCACCAGTATCGTCACCTGTGCACGGAGGCGCATTAAACTGACTACTCAGCCCGCTGTGCGGGATGCAAATATTCAGCTGGAGGTGCCCAGGAATACAACTCCCAGCATTGCAGTGTGGTGGGAGGGCAGCCAGTAACTTCGCCTGCGTCCGGAGGCACAAAAAACTGACTACTTGGCCCGCTGTGCGGGATGTGCCTGGGCCAAGATCAGGCCCATCTTCACCTGTTAATGCCCGGACAAAGCTGGGCTGCGCCCATTCTTTTTGCTCCTCCCCATCAGGACAAGAAAGTACTCTTATTTAGCCATACTGAGTGTCTTTTGTCCCTTGATTTGTGTGAGCGTCTGAAGCACCCCCGTGAGAATTGGAATTAAGGGGGATACAAAGGAGGGTCATCGGCCCAGAGAATGTGGAACTGAATGTCCAGTTAGTTGATAAGGAGCAAAGTTCTAACCCAACTAGGTGAACTACTTCCTCTGTGGATATATGAGCTGAACCCCCTGTGAAAAGAAAACTGCAAAACAGGAATTTAAGTAAGAAGGAGGTCTCACACGTGGGTAGTGACACTGGGCCCCAAGCTGGAATTAATACGACTAAATGAGAAGTCACTGAATGTATGAAAGGTGATATGTCAGATTTGCTCCTGCTAGTGAAAGAGACTGTTGAAGCTTGTTTGAACCCCTTAAAGGACAAGTTGCAGGCGTTTGAGGAGAGGGTAGCAGATTTGCTCACCTTGTGCACCTCAGTTACATCAAATAGTAGTGCCGCTACTTTAAGACCTAAAGAATGGGATTGTGTTGGTTAAATATGTATCGGTTCAAGGAGGAGAGAGAAGCTACCCTCAGAGTCCCTGCAAGTTTCTTCAGGTGGCTCCGATGGTGTCACCAGTGGAACTCATGGGATGTTAGGCAGCCCATTGCTGGCTTTAGGAACCTTCGTAGTTCTCCCCAGTCCCCCTGTCAGACTTCAACAGCAAGACCTAAACCCCAGATAAGGGAAAAGAGCCTTAGTCGCCTAAGCCTCCCACCAGACTGTTGCCCATATGTCGCTATCCGCACTAATGTTTCCTGCTTGCCACCTTGAGTGGAGGAATCTATGGTTCAACTAAAGAACAAAGTATGTCTTTGGCTATCATGGAACTCGAATTTTCAGGTCGCAGAGTCTGATGACATCTTCTTAGACAGAAGAATTTGACGGGTCGGTCCACAGGCAAAATCGTTGAAGAGGGACTGTGTGGTAATTAACTGTTGCTACCCTAAGTTAGCTCGACGGCTAATTTTTTCCATCTTGCCTCACTTTAAGCTGTCTGAGGGTATTAATCTGGTTCCGTTCGGGCTTTTTTTTTACAACCATTTGCATTCTAGAGTGGCCCAAAGGCTGTTGGATTTCCTAGCTGTGAGTAGGAGCGAGTTCAGGTGGCAATCTAGATATGGACCCCCTGTTGCGACTAACAACAGGTTTACAGCACTATCTAATTTGGAGGACAATGATTGATTATGTGATGATGCTACTGATGACAATCTTGTTGTTGATCTTGCTACTGGGAAACCAAGCACATGTTAACAGGCTCTCCCAGTTTGCTTGGGAAATGTAATCTGAGTTATGAGTTTGAAGGGGATTTACCAATCAAGGGGGCCCGGTGAGGGTCATTAAGTGTAGTGACTGGGGTAGTGTTCCCATAGAAGCTCGGTCCAAACATGTGTCCTTGATCTCCTGGAATGTTGCAGGCCTAAAAAGCAAAATGATGGACTCGGAATGGCAGGGGTACAATGAACAGTTTCATTTCTGTCTATTTCAGGAGACGTGGCTATTGGAACTAATATATAGGCCAGGATATAAAACTTTCTATATAAATGCTTCTCCCCTCTATGAAAGATAGGCCATCAGGGGAGTTGTTGGTATGGGTAAACATTTCTCTTTGGGTCTTGTTAGAGAAGACTGAGGTAGATTTCAAGGACATAATGGGGACTAGGGTAAAGGTGCAGGATGGGCGGGAAGTCTGCCTGTTTAATGTTTACATTAGGCCGAGGAAGTTTAGTGTGGAATCTTTGGAGGTTGCGGACCTTGACAGAATTTTAAACATATGAAATCCAAAAGTCATGGTCATTGTGGGGGAGGGGTGGTTTAAATTATAAATACGAGCCAATTAGGGAACTAGAAACTGTGTGAGAGGAGGAGGACGGGGCTAAGGGCATTCCCTTGCTCAACGCAGGTCGAGCTGTACCATACACTGTAGCATCTATGCAATTATTTCAGCTAATGGCAGAACAAAATCGGATTGCCCTAGCGCATTCACATATGTGAAGGGTACTCTGCTCTTGAGAATAGATTACATTTTGCTGAGTGCTAGTGAATGGGAATTGGTTGAAGACTTTGTAGTGGACACTAGGAAAGATAGTGTCCATAACCCCCTCTGTTTGTTTCTGAGTGAAGGCTTTATTGGTATCCGTTCAATAGCCAAGGAAGCAATGCAAGTCTAACCATTGATTGGGAACAATCGGAGATTGCTTAGCAAGCCCTCTATACTGTCTAAACCGGATAATTTGGCAAGGGTTTACAAAGCATTTACAGATATGCTATTACCTTATATCGACTGGCAGTCCTCCAAAATTCCAATAATGGGCATTCACTCCCATTTAGCTGAGGAGATAAAGAACAACCTAACAAAATTTACCAGCAGTAAAAACAAGGCAAACCCCAGAGGAAAGACCCAGACAAATCCGTGGTACGCAGAAAAGTGTAGACAGGCAAAAAACAGCTTCTATTAGCAATTAAGAACAGTAGGGAGATTCAAGGGTCAAGGGCAGAGTACAAGAGTGCAGAGGGAATGGGAGGATTCCAATTGGAAAGATCTAGTTGAAGCAGGGAAAGACAGCATAATGTTTTGGAAAATCGTATCTCATGGTAGCACAGATGCTTGTGTACATACCAATCATCATATAAACCCTGAAATTTGTGTCAGGCACTTCTTGCATCTGTATGAGGACCCGGACCAAACTGAAAACAGCTGCCATAGAATAGAAAATTGATCCATAGTGGAGGCATCTGATGGGGAAGAAGGTTTGGTGTATAGTGAATGCGGGGAAGGCAGTGGTCAATCGAGCATGGTTCCCTTCACCCTAGAAGAAACTTTGAATGCATTAGAGGCAATCAAATCTTATAAAGCACCAGGCCTTAACAAGGTCCCAGGTCTCTTGTTAAAGCACGGTAAGGAAGTTTGGGCTCCATACGTTAATCTTCTTTGGTATGGAGTTGCTTCGAGAGCACCAATTCCAGACATCTGGAGAGGAGCTGAGGTAGTCCCATTGTACAAAAAAGGAAATAAGCAGGACCCTGTAAATTATAGGCCGATTCACCTGATAGATGTCCTACAGAAATCTATGCCAAACACATTTTAAATAGATTGACCATTTGGGTGGATGAGCACAAGGTACTTACTCAGTACCAGGCTGGCTTTAGGTTGCATGTAAGCACAATAGATCAGGTGTTTAGATTCATGTGCCTGGTTTGGAAGTATGTCAAGTTATGATTGGGGCATTTATACATTGCTTTCATCGATCTAAAAACAGCTTTTGATTTAGATCTCAGGGGCTTGTTGTGGGCCTCACTAAAGGAACTAAGGGGACCTTTTATCCCAAATCATTAGGCTGCACCGGGCCAACTTTGCTACGGTCCAGTGGGGACCTCAAGGTGAAATAACCAATCCTATTCTAGTAAGAAGAGGGGTAAGGCAGGGCTGCATATTGGCTCCCACGTTCCTCTCCCTCTATGTGAATGACGTGGTAGACCATGACTCTCCAAAGTAATGTGGCTCCCCCATTCCAGCACTATTGTTTGCCGATGACACTATTTTAGTGTCATAGACATGGAAGAGGCTTCAAAACCTTTAAAACTCATTCAGTAGATATTGCAAAAACAGTGAATTTGTGATTAACACGTCAAAAACCAAGTGTATGGCGATTAAACCGCACAGGGGTTTTAAAAATAATCTGTCTGTGAGAGAATTTTAGCTACTTGGGTGTAATGTTAAACTCCCAGATGTTCTGATCCCCGCAGATAAATAAATCCAAGGTGGTTTTGACACAGAATTCATGGATCCCTCATAAAAAAACATCAAACTTCACTATGTAAAGCAGTTTCACCTGTAATTGAGATATACAAAGTAAAAACGCAAGCAGTGGCCCTACATGGAGCCGAACTGTGATGACTTAATAGATCGGACATTCTTAGAAATGAGGAAAATAAGTGTATGCTGCCCCTATTGCATCTTCCAAAGTGCCCTCCTCTGGTTTCAGTTTTTCAAGATCTGGGAATGAAAAAGGTAAAAGATCTGGCCTCCCTAAGACCCTTGCTTTTTTGGTTTAGGATCTGGGTGATGCAAAAACTGGCCCATTACAGGGAGGGTCTGCTTGAAATGATGAAAATGGACAGATGTAACTCCCTTCCTTGGTTGCGCTACGTTAAAAATTGGTTTGGAAGCCTAGGTTTGAATTCTCTTTGGGATAAACCAGATTTGTTGACTATTCAGTCTAAAGGCCTTGGTTAAGCAGGCCTATTGGTCATTTCTGCTTTCAGGACTCCATCAGAGTTTGGGCATGGGGAAACTTACAGAACAATTTCTGTCTATCAAGCCTATTCCCTGTTTCGACCCACACTTGAAGTACTGCCAGCAATGGCTAAAACCTTGTATATTAGATTTCGACTTCATTCATCAACAAGTTTACATCAAACTGAGGGAAGAGAGTGTTGAGGGCAGGGGAAATTGCACTGACTGCACTTTATGCTCGCAAAATGCAACCGAAAATATTGCTCATGTTGTGTTTTTCTGCTCGGCTTACACCACCCATGGAAATCAAATGGATACAACCTATTTGTCGAAATTTAGGCTTCAGAGAGTATGCTGAAGCATTAAGGGTTTTACATACTGACTTGTCAAAACCCCTGATCTATGGGGTCAGTAGATATCTGCATATGGTGTGGCTTATTAGGAAAAAAGAGGCCTACTGTTTCAAAGATGAGTAATGTTTTAAAGGATTGTTTTTATTTGATGCATTATACAATGCTTTATTTGTTTTATTGTATGTGCTTCCATGGTTTTTAACCAAAATAAAGCTTTTGTATTAGCGATATAACAAGGTTAACAAACATCTGGATAAGCATGTCTCTAAGTCAAAGGGAGAGAACTCTCAGCAGACTGGTTCTAAACCAGAGGATAGGGATTAGGGCAATTCCCAAGGTTCCTAAAGAGGACACAAGCAGAAAGAGAAATGGGTTCAAGAACAGCACAAGGGAAAAGGAGGACAGGAAGGTTATTCCACACAAAGTGATTACCTGTTATAGGTGTCACAGGTAGGGGCATTATAAAAGAGAGAAAGACAGAAGCGAAAGACACTGTAACAGTGGCCTCCATGATAGCATGTGTGTTGACTGTGGGTGAAGGGGCCTGAGGGGGCTCTGTTGCTTTCAGCCTAGTGGCTATGGACATTTCAGAAAGGAACCGACATACCTTGAATCATATACAATATGTTGGAAGCTAGTATCAATGGAAGAAAGGTTCCTGCACTGAGAATTACAGAACCTTACAGGACTATAGTTTAAAGAAAGTTTCTCAAACCCAAGAACATTTTCTGTGTTACCAGTGGCACAGATTTTGTAGCCAGTGGGGAAGACATGGATTACTTAATTGCCCAAGCTGAGATACAAAAGCAATGGTAAGTCAGTCATGGATGATGTAGTGGTGAGAGAAAAGCATGATGCTGGATGTCTCTTAGGCAATGATTTGATTGCCTATGGTTTGGTACCAGGATCAGAAGGCTGCATGACTTGGGCCACATCAGCTCTGTTGACCAGAGAAAAGGCTAAATGGCAATCTAAGGAAGAGACTGGGACCATTGTATATTTACCTAGACAAGGCCAAGTTAGTAGGTGGATTAAGACAATCTATGAGAGGACACTGCCTGTGGAGTCCATCACCCTGAGACAGCTGAAGAGAACCAGGTATTGGTCAATGCCACAACTGCAGGAATTGTTAGTTCCTGGAGTACCTATCCAGAGAAATTCAAGTTGTGTGCCCTTTGCTTGTAGGACTTAAGAAGGAAGCCCAGGAGCAGATCAGAAAGGGGGTGTTCAGAAGACATGTTGACTGAGGGGAAGGCCTGCTTTACAGTGAGCTTGTGAATCCCTGAGGAACATGCTAGCAAGAGACTAGTGATTCCACCATGGGTCAGGAACTTACTGCTGTCAGCGGCTCACGAGGTGCCCTTAGAAGGCAAGACCCAGGAGTAGTTGGACCCTCTGTTGTACTGGTCAGGAATGTGCAGAGATACAGAGAGGTTCCTCTGAAACTGTCCCACTAGCCAACTGAGAGGTAAGTCATGATGTAAGACCAAGGCATCATCAGTGCCTCTGCAGGTTAGAGGTGCTCCATTTGAGGGGGGGTAGGAATAAAGATAGATGACTAATTTAAACCCAATGCCCCCCCTCTGCATCAGCCAACAAGTATATCTTCGTTGTGGCGGATCATGCAACCAGGCATTCAGAGACAGTGCCCCTAAGGAACACAACTGCAAGGTGGTAGCTAGGGCTCTTCTAGAGATCTTGGCTTGGGATGGATTTCCAAAGACTGTGATTTTCAACCAGGGAAGCAACTTTTCTCCTAATACATGAGAGAGATGTAGAAGCAAGCTAGTATGACCTAACAGGTCCCCATGGCATACCACCGACAAACCAATAGGTTGGCAGAAATGTTCAAGAAGACCCTTAAGTACATGGTGGGAATGCTGCCAAAAAAGCTTAGGAGGAAATTGGACCTTCCTCTGCCTTGTATTTGATTACAGAATCATTCCACTGAAGGGAGTGGGTTTAAATCCCTTTGAACTTCTGTTTGGGCACTCAGTGCAAAACCCATTTGCTTTGCTCAGAGAAGGGTGGGAAGGAACTTCCAAGTCATCTTAGAAGGTTGTGGTTTATTATGTGTCAGGCCTCTGGAAGTTGATGGTGCAATGCATGAGTCAAGCAAAGCTTCAGGCAAGCCAAAAGCTGATGGAAATGTGGTATGAGCAGATGGCAACATTGACTCAGTACCAGGAGAGTCAGGCTGTGTTGGTACGGAAGCCCATCTGTCCTACACTGTAGGAGGATAAGTGGTGTGGGAAATACAAGGTAGTGCAGAATGTTTGTGATGATAAATACGTCATAGGCACAGGTGTTTGCCACAAGGGAGCCCAGGAGGTAATCCATGTGAACCTTTTTAAGCATTACCTTCAAAGAGTTGACATAATGAATATAATAGCTATGGCAGAGGAAGTTAAGAAATACAGTGAGCCTCTTTATGACTTACTACATAGCGATTTGAAGGATGGAAGATGACCAACTTACCACTAAGTTAATGCATTAGCAGCAGAAAGAATACAGAGGGGTCCTGGGATGATTTTCCCCAAATTTTCTTGCTGATTCCAGGGTTGACATATATGTCTTCATCAGACTAACACAGGAGACAGTTTGCCAGTGAAAAGCAGGACGTATTGGATGTCTAGGCAAGCATGTGAATCCATTAAGGCAGAGGTGGCTAAAATGTTGGATTTCGGACTGATTGAGCGATCCAGTAGTCCTTAGCCCAGGCTCTTTGTGCTGGTGTCAAAGCACGCTTTCATAGACTTGTGCTTTTGAATAAACTACATGGCAGCTAATAAAGTCACTAAAACAGATGATCTAGGGGCCAGATGTAGGAAAGAAGCAAATTGCGACTTGCAATTTGCGAGTCCGTGCGACTCGCAAATTGCAAGTCGCAATTTGCTATGCAGAAAGGTGACTCAGACACCTTCTGCGAGTCGCTATGGGGTCGCAAAGACCCACCTCATTAATATTAATGAGGTGGGTCGTAATTTGCGACCCCATAGCGACTCAGGGCACTCACGGGGATGGAGGCCTGCTGGAAACAGCAGACCTCCATGTCCGTGACTGCTTTTCAATAAAGCAGGTTTTTTTTTTCCAAGTGTAGCCCGTTTTCCTTAAAGGAAAACGAGCTGCACTTAGAAAAAAAAACAAAAAACTTTTGTTTCGGATTTTTTCAGGGCAGGTAGTGGTCCCTTGGACCACTGCCTGCTCTGAAAAAATAATTTTGGGTCCAGTCACAAAGGGGAAGGGGTCCCATGGGGACCCCTTCCCGTTTGCGAGTGGGTTACCATCCACTTCAAGTGGATGGTAACTGCGACTCCATTTGCAAATGGAATTCCATACCACTGCGACTCGCAAATAGGAAGGGAACACCCCTTCCTATTTGCGACTTGGAAATGCATTTTGCGAGTCGGTTCCGACTCGCAAAATGCATTTCTACATAGCAAACATGCACTTGCGACTCGCAAACGGCGATTTTCGCCGTTTGCGAGTCGCAAAGTGTTTGCTACATCTGGCCCCTAATCCCCAGAGCTGATGAGCTTGTGGACCAGCTAAGTGCTGAAAAGTATTTCAGTACCTCTAATTTGAGTACCTCTGGCAAACTGCTTTAGCGCCAAGAAGGCCACATTATCCACTTTGGAAGAATTATTCCAGTACTGAATGCCCCTGACTACAATGAGCCATTCCTATGAACAGATGGATGCCCTAATAAGTGAGTTGGTGCAATGCTGGCTGATCTCAGTGACAAAGGTTGGAACTATCTGGTGGCCATTATTAGTCGTAGATTAATCCCCAGAGAAAAGAACTGAGAAAGAATGCATTGTTAAAGTGTGGGCCTCGAGAAAGGTTCCGGTCTTACCTGTTTGGAATTAAGTTTGTGTTACAGACAGATCACAAAAACACTCAAGTGAATGATAGCAAAGAATGGTGAGGATCTTAAACTGCTGTGAAGGTCAATAATACTACAAGTTGTAGATTTCACAGTGAAGCACAGAGCTGGAATAAACCAGGGGAATGAGGTGGACTTTCCTGCCTGTTATGCCGATTCAATGACCGGACATCTCCAACAGTGAGTATCCAGTCTGATCTGGGAGAGGTGCCTGTTGGAACAAGAATGTCCTCTGCATCAATGACAGTTGTGTTCCCCTGTCCTGAGTGCTAGACTGTGTGCATGTGGTATCCTGGTTTTAGGTTTTGTCCCTGGTGTCATGCTAATTTAGCATGTACACAGAGGCCTAGGGTTCTGATCTGGAAGTCTGCACCCAGCAAGCCCTCACTGACAGTAGACTACAGTTATGGATTTAGTACATAGAGCAGTGGTGGCAGTGTATCATGTTTTGTGAATCCATAGTTATGACCAAACCTTTTTATGTGTGTCACTAGAGTGGAGGCCTACTGACCTAAGTGTAAAAACTATGCTTCTGTACGCTTACCATACTCCTGGATACTGTGTGTGCAGCCTATGTGGTGCATGCATGTTGTGTGTGAAGGGGCCAGGGTAATGAAGGGCGGTGGGATCCATTTAGAATACCTCAGTCCTGGACTTTTCACAAGATTGAGGGGGTTGTTTTCCCAATAGTGGGAGTGTATTGCTAACATTCAAGAGCTGAAGGGGTTGTAGTTGGCCCCATCTGCACTGCCATATCATGACAGACTCTAGGACTTCATCGGCAAACAGCCCCAACCCCCATGATTGAGGCCCAGTACCCCTGCTTGCCCTGTGGGCCCTATCCCTTTTACCCCCCAACTGGGCCTGACACGTGTCTTCGATCGACATGAGACAGAGACCTCCTCCTCTTTTTCCTCTGACATCCATAGTAGTCATGGATTGTGTTCACTCTATTTTCAGATAGTTGAGGGAACAAAGCATTATACCATGAGTTTCACATTCTAGGTTCTCTCTGACCACTCAATCAAAAAATGTATTAAGCGCGCTACTCACCCACAAGGGTCTCAAGGCGCTGAGGGGGGGAACAAATCAAGGGGGGCAATGCCATTTTACTGTTCAAAAAGCCATGTCTTGAGGTGTTTTCTGAACGACAGGAGGTCCTGGGTCTTGCGTAGGTTGGTGGTGAGGGAGCTCCAGGTCTTGGGGGCAAGGTAGGAGAAGGATCTGCCTCCGGAGGTGGTGCGTTGGATGCGGGGGGCTGTGGCGAGGGCGAGGTCGGCAGAGCGGAGGAGACAAGTGGGAGTGTGGAAGTTCACTCTTTTGTTGAGGTAGGCTGGTCCAGTGTTGTGGAGTGATTTGTGTGCATGGATGAGGACTTTGAAGATGATCCTTTTGCTGATGGGTAGCCAGTGAAGGGATCTGAGGTGGGCAGAGATGGGTTCATGGCGTGGGAGGTTCAGGATGAGATGTGCAGCTGCATTCTAGATCCGCTGGAGTTTCTGTTGAAGCTGGACTGTGGTGCCAGCATAGAGGGCTTTTCCGTAGTGTAGTCTGCTGCTGATGAGTGCATGGGTGACGGTCTTCCTGGTTTCTATGGGGATCCATTTGAACGTTTTTCATAGCATGCGGAGGGTGTTGAAACAGGAGGAAGTGATAGAGTTGATTTGCTGGGCCATGGAGAGAGAGGAATCTAAGATGATGCTGAGGTTGCGTGCGTGGGTTGAGGGTGTTGGGGGTGGTCCTAGGGTGGTGGGCCACCAGGAGTCGTCCCATACTCTCTTGTTGGAGCCGAAGATGATGATGATTTCGGTTTTGTTGGAGTTGAGTTTGAGGTGGCTTGCCGTCATCCATTTGGCGGTGTCGAGGAGTCCGGCATGGAGGTTAGTCTTGTCGGTGGTGGGGTTCCTGGTGTGGGAGATGACGAGCTGGGTGTCGTCTGCATAGGATATGATGGCGATTTCGTGAGGACGGAGGATGTTGGTGAGCGGGGCCATGTAAATGTTGAAAAGGGTAGGGCTGAGGGAGCTCCATCACCAACGACATCCCGCCATCTCAAGACCTGTGCGACTCCCTGGCCACCTTCTTCCACCGCAAGATCACCGACATCCACGACAGCTTCAACCCTGATCCCCCCGCACCCACCACAGAGTCCACCACCCCTGCGACTACCACTCGCACCAGTCGCCTGACCGTCTGGTCCAGCGTCAGCGACGAAGACACCATCAAAACCATGAACTCCATCCACTCCGGATCCCCATCGGACCCCTGCCCTCACCACGTCTTCAACAAAGCCAGCGCAGCCATCGCGCCCCACCTCTGGAAAACAATCAACTGTTCCTTCGAGACAGCAACCTTCCCAGAAAGCTGGAAGCACGCCGAGATCAACGCCTTCTGAAGAAGCCCAAGGCGGACCCCAAGGACCTTAAGAACTTCCGGCCCATCTCCCTTCTCCCTTTCCGGCAAAAGTGACCGAGAAGATTGTCAACAAACACCTGACCCACTACCTCGAAGTCAACAACATCCTGGACCCTTCCCAATCCGGTTTTCGCAGTAACCACAGCACCGAGACGCCCTCATCGCCGCCACTGACGACATCTGGACCCTGATGGACAAAGGAGAAACAGCCGCCCTCATCCTCCTGGACCTATCAGCAGCCTTTGACACGGTCTGCCATCGCACCCTATCAGCACGCCTCCATGACGCCGGTATCCAAGAGAAGGCCCTGGCCTGGACCACATCCTTCCTCTCCGGCAGAACCCAGAGCGTCCGCCTCCCACCCTTCCGCTCCAAAACCACCGAGATCATCTGCGGCGTCCCACAGGGATCCTCCCTCAGCCCGACACTGTTCAATATCTACATGGCCCCCCTCGCCCACGTCGCACGACAACACAACCTCAACATCATCTCCTACGCCGACGACACCCAGCTGATCATATCCCTCTCCAAAGATCCCCACACCGCCAAAGCTAACCTCCACGAGGAATGAAGGCCAGCAGACTGAAGCTGAACTCAGACAAGATGAAAGTCCTCATTCTCGGACCCACCCCATCAGCCTAGGACGACTCTTGGTGGCCCACGTCACTAGGCACAGCCCCGGAACCCACGGACCACGCACGTAACCTGGGGGTCTTCCTCGACTCCACTCTCTCCAAGACCAGGCAAGTCAACGCCGTCTCCGCGTCCTGCTTCAACACCCTCCGTATGCTCCGCAGGATCTTCAAATGGATCCCCCTCGACACGAGAAAAAACGTTACCCAGGCCCTCATCACCAACAGACTCGACTACGGGAACGCCCTCTACTCAGGAACTACAAACAAGCTCCTGAGACGACTCTAACGCATCCAGAACGCCTCGGCCCGACTCATCCTCGATGTCCCCCGCCGCAGCCACATCACACTCCACCTGAGAGGCCTGCACTGGCTCCCCGTCAACAAAAGGATCACCTTCAAGCTCCTGATCCACGCACACAAAGCACTGCACAACACCGGACCCATCTACCTCAACAACCGACGCAGCTTCCACACCCCCGACTGAAGCCCCCGCTCAGCCAACCTCGCCCTCGCCACAGTCCCCCGCATCTGAAAAACCACCGCCGGCGGCAGATCCTTCTCCTACCTCGCCGCCCAGACCTGGAACACTCTCCCCACCATCCTACGACAGACCTAGGACCTGCTGGCCTTAAGAAGTCTCCTCAAGACCTGGCTCTTCGACCAGTAGCACCCCCCCCCCCCAGCGCATTGAGACCCTCGGGGGTATGTAGCGCGCTTTACAAATGCAGTGATTGATTAATTGATTGATTGACACTTGGGGGACCCCGCAGATGATCTTGGTTGCTGGGGACTGGAAGGAAAAGAGGTGAACTTTCTGGGTTCTTTCGGCGAGGAAGGAGGCGAGCCAGTCCAGGGCCTTGTGTCGGATTCCTGTGTCGTAGTGACGTGTACGGAGAATTTGGTGGCAGACAGTGTTGAAGGCTGTGGAGAGGTCCAGGAGAATGAGTGCGATGGTTTCGCCCTTGTCGGCTCTGGTTCTGATGTCGTCAGTGCAGGCGATGAGGGCGGTCTCAGTGCCGTGGTTCTTGCGGAATCCAGACTGGGAGGTGTTGAGTGATTTGTTTTCCTCCAGGAAGTGGGGCAGACGGGTGTTCACTAGCTTTTCAGCGACCTTGGCGGGGAAGGGGAGAAGAGAAATGGGGCGGTAGTTCGTGAGGTCATCAGGGTCTTCTTTGGGTTTTTTTAGGAGTGCGGTTACTTCGGCGTGCCTCCAGGAGTCTGGGAAGGTGGCGTCGTCGAAGGAGCTGTTGATTACTGCGCGAATCTGGGGAGCGATGGTTGGGCTGGCCTTGTTGAAGATGTGGTGGGGGCAGGGGTCCGTAGGGGAGCCTGAGTGGATGGAGTGGTTTCTTTGTTGTTGGTAGGGGCCCAGGTGTGCAGTTGGTTGGAGAGGGGGTGTGTGTTGTTGTTGGTTGTGTCGGTGGTGGAGATAGTGGGTGCTCGTGGGGTGAAGCTGTTGTGTATGTCTAAAATTTTTAGGTGAAAGTAGTTGGAGAGGGAGTTGCAAAGGTTTTGTGTGTGAGTGGCGTCGATGTTGCAGGATTTGGGTTTGGTGAGCTCTTTGATAATCGTAAAGAGTTCCTTGCTGTTATGTGAGTTACTATCTATGCATTCTTTGTAGTAAGCCCTTTTGGTGGTTCGGATGAGTTGGTGATGTTTGCGTATGGTGGTTTTGAGGGTGGAGAAGTTGGTCATTGAGGGTTCTTGGCGCCAAACTTTCTCAGTTTTGCTGCATTCATGCTTGGAGGCTTGTAGTTCAGTGGTGAACCGGGGGCAGTCTTGATGTTGCGGGTGGTGTTGTTTTTTCTCAGAGGGGCGAGTGAGTCTGCGCAAGTTGTAATCCATTGTGTGAGGCTATGGGCAGCGATGTTGAGGTCGTTGGTGTAGGGGGGAGTTTGTGCGAGCTTGGTGTTCAGGTCTTCTGTGGGGATCTTGTCCCACATACAGTAGGGTGTGGTGTGTTGACGGTGATGGGTGGGGGGTTTCGTGAAGGCAAAGTGGACGCAGTGGTGGTCGGTCCAGTGGAGTTCGGTGGTGTGTGTGAAAGTTATGTGGTTGCTGGAAGTGAAAATCGCATCTAGCGTGTGTCCTGCTGAGTGGGTGGGTGAGGTGACCAGTTGTTTGAGTCCTAGGTTCGTGAGGTTGTCTAGTAGGGTTGTGGAGTTGTGGCCGTGGGGGTTCTCCAGGTGAAAGTTGATGTCACCAAGGAGGATGTAATCTGTGGAGGTGAGGGCGTGGGGGCTGATGGTGTCAGCGATGGCATCACAGAAAGGTGGGCGAGGTCCTGGTGGTCTGTAAATGAGGGTTCCTCTGGGGGTGGTGTCGGCATGTATGTGAATTAAGAAGTGTAGGTGTTCTGTGCTGTCTAGGGTGTCGTGGGTGTTGGTGGTGATCTTTATGGTGTTTTTATGTATAATGGAGATGCCACCTCCCGGTTTGTTTAGACGGTGTTTAAGGACTCTGTCCTAAGATATTAATGGATTCCAGGAGCCGCCTCTAAGTAGTCTAGCGAGTTCCTTTTTAGTTATAATGCACAAGACTTTCTCTTCTCCACCATGGGAATACTTCACCCTATGCTTGTAACGTGTTTTTTTTTTTTTTTTTACCAACTATTTTTATTAGGGTTTATTTAAATACAAACATTCAAAGTGAGCATATAACAAGACGCAAGCCATAACATCCAGGTAATATCACAGTATACATGGATATACGAGATGGGAATCAGCGGTAGGCAAACAGATCCCAGGACGTCCTCCCTGGGCATTGCCAGCTCCTTCTGCAGTGCCAGGAGTATAGCCTGTGCCTTTAAATCTACAGCCCAGCCCCATCCTCTGGAAGGAGCCAGGTCGTATCTGCTCTATGAGTCAGTGTCTGCTTTGTGGTGTGTGAAGGCCTGTGAGCGGATCAATACCAACCCATAGAATTCCCTCCACCTACTCCAGATCTTGTTAGACTTCTCAGGGAAAGCTGTAGTGGAATATATCACCATTTCGGCCCCATACAGGGGTCCATTTCAGCAGTCTACTGAATTCCTAGTTGGCAGGATGGGCGACCCCCATATCTGAGCAATGTCCTTCTTCGCTACAGTCTCAGTTTACAGAATAGCAGTTTACTCCTAGGGTGGTCAACATCTCCAGGGACTTCCAGTAGGACAAACTGGAGGCTGTGTGGTATTTCATTGTCGAGTTTGCCACTGAGCTTTCGCAAAATCGTGTCCCTGTATCTCTGAATTCCCAAACATTCCCAAACTGTGTGGAAGAACGAACCTATAGCGTCTTGGCATCTCAGCTGGGTGGAGAGCAATTATTTCTATTACACTTTTCATGTCCCTAGACAGCCATGAGGAACTCCGAGACCGATATTACTTTAAGAAATTACTCTATTTTTTAAAAGACACTGACTGTCATCGCAATTTCTGTCATGTACGGAAAGTTTGAAAAATGGTACCATCGACCATGACAGACGGCTTTCAAATTGCCCCTTCCCTCCGAAGAGGCAGTCGAAGTGGAGGGAATATACTCAGATATAGCAGGTTTGGGTACCAGACACACCAGGTCTCAGGCTAGGAGGAAGAGCTGTGCCTGGACCCCTTTTGAACTTCTTCAGGACATGTGGGATCCACAGCAGAAGCTGGAACACACACAGACAGAATATGTCTCACACAGAGCCTTGAGGAGGGTGCAAAAGGCACTGAGTGCCCTTGATAGCAACACACAGCTTTAAGGACATATGTACCCCACCGAGTGAAGAGGCCCTGAGCACCTCCGGTAGCAGATGCACACTCGTGGTCTGCAAGATGACATCTGCTGAGTTCGTCCGCCATGATGTTCAGAACCCAAACTCCAAAAACTGCCAGGCCGCTAGCAACGCAACTGTGATGTAGCTGATGCTGGGCCTGCCTCCACTCACCTGGTTCACTGTGCTGGCTTGAGCTCCTTTGCAATCTCGCCCCTCACTACCCCAGGGTGTTCTGCCACAGAGTTTTGGTTCCTTTTGCTTCTTGCCACTCATGCCCCTCATATGGCACTAGGAAACCTTTTTCAAAACCCTCTATCAGCTGTCTTGCTTCACCCACTTAGCCATTCAGTAGGCCCCTCAATTCCACTCTTGAGATGGACGTTGGGGCTAGCTGTTGACCTGCTGTGCCCACCCTAGCTGGGGATGGGGCCCATCCCCTTTTCACTGCCTCCTTTCTTTCAGATGCCATCTAAATATTGTAAAATTTCTGCCTGGGTGACCACTTTTGCATGCACTGTACACGTCTGATGGGAGCAAGATGGCTCCTACATGCAAAATCCCTTCTTGAATTCACAACAAATTGCTGCTGTCCCTTTGTAGCACTTACTTCCTTTAGGCACCTTGAACCTTCCTTCATCTGAGTTTCTGTTATGTTTGCCTCTGAAAGGGGGCGGGGGGTGCAGATAGTGCTGCTTACTCATGTTGTCTCTTCTTCTTGCAACTACATTGTTTGTGTATGTCCTGCCAGGTGCTCATGATCCCATCAGTGCTTAATTTGTAAATAAAAAGGTGCTGGTGAGCAAAGCTCTCCTCTGAAACACGGGGCTGCTGCAATTAAATGTGCGAACACAGAATACTGAGGCAGCGACATCCTGAGGCCATCTCGGGCCTCTTTAATCTATTTACAGCCACCCCCTGTCCTTTCAGTTCACTCCTGCAGCTTTCTGCTTTCTCCTATTGTGACGCTTTTTCATTCTTCTGTCTTTCCCACATATGGATTTTGCTCGTAGTAAATGCTTGAGGTAGAAGAATAAGCGCCGGCCCTCAAAAATAAGAGCCGGTGCTCCGCACCGGAAACAACCAGCACAAATTAAGCACTGGATCCCACTCTATATTGGGGCAGGTCTGCATCTTTGACCTAAAGCCTTGATTGTATTGTAACCAGGCATCCCTTTGGAAAATCCTTTGTGCCTCACGTATTCTGAATTTGTAGAGCCAAAGCGTAGCAGCCTTTTCCTGGGATTCTTCTATTGTGATACATGCCACTATCTTCCCATTTCTTGATGATCATTGCCTTCCTGACCATTCACCTCTCTCCTTTTCCTTCCTTCTTACAGCAGATCTTTCCCGGCTGTTCCACCACTAGCAAGGAAAAGATATTGATGTACTATTTATCCATTATCCTTACAATGATGGACATAGGAATCAGGCTGACTAACCCTGTTATCTTCAACACAACTGACACATCCCAGAGAGCAGCCCTGATTTATGCACTGGCTACTTGCACAGCCATGGCTGGGCTCCCGTGAGCACCCAACCATGCCGCTGTAGGTTTCCCTCCTTGTGGCCATATTTCCCTGTTCTGCCTTCCTCCCAAAGGTAAAGCTCCACAATGGCTGCTAATCACCTTGAATGTGTGTCCAGCAACAACTCTTCAAGGCTACCCTGTGTATCCATCGACTGTGTTGCCCTGGTTGCTACCATGTCGCAATAGGGTTGCTGGTCTCTGTATCATCATAAGTGGAGCCTGGCCCAGGACCCATTGGTAGAGCGGGTACTGTGTGGGCTCGAATGCCCCAATGACTAAAGGAAGAACCCCCACCCCTCTCAATTAGTTCCTGGTTGTTGTGCAGTGGCTTGCTAGATGTAGGTGTTCTGCTACTGTTAAAAACAAGTTTCTCTGGATAAAGCTGTATTTGACTGCTGCTGGTCGTCTGCCTCCTATATATACTTGCCCCAATTAGCTTGCTATGTGTGTCATCTGCCGTAACGGGCCTTGGTGTGTTGACATCCCAAGCTGCCCTTGGACCTGGGGTTCGAGTGTGAGGTCTGCTACATGCGAAACCTGTTGCCAGGACCTCTATTGTATGCCTATCCTTGCCTGCACAGTGCTTGGAATATGCATCATACTTGCATTTCGGCCTGAACCCGGTGTTGGGTAGTGTACATTAAACTTCCTTGGCCTCTCCCTACTGCAACATCTGCACCTGTGCTTGCATGTGACGTTGCTGCCCCATGCTATCACACTTAAATGCCCCACATGTGCGACATGTTGCATATTGCTACCTCCTGTGTCCACTGCCGACACTGGCATCCCTGTTCCTCCCAAATTCGGTGCCTGGTGCACACAATTTAGCATACCCATCTGGCAGCTAAAGTTGTTATTACAAGTCAAGACATTGCCAGCCCACATGCACCTGGTGCGTCCCACAAGCAACTGCCTCACTGCTGTACGCGCTATGCCACTCATGTAACAGGATGCTCAACCTGCAGTGGTTAGATTGCCTGTCTTCCCTGATGGGGCTGGGTCAGGCCCGACATCGTCGCATTGACTTCAGATACCGTTCTGTCATCCTTCTCGCTCTCTTGATGCCTCTTGATCCATCGCCGGCTGTCCTAGCTAAAAGCTGCAGCTTCTTAGGTTGCTCCTCATCTGCACCTACTTCCAATTGGGCTGGGTGTCTTCTTGTTTGCTCCCCATTGACTGGTATGTTGGCTTCCTCTGGGCTCACCTAGCACATTAACGAATCAATCACGGCCATACTTCCCAGCTGTCCTCACTTTCTCAATCAGTTGCTGCATTACCCTGATTTCATGGACGCCTTTCACTGCTGCCTTTTCCTGCTGATTGGCTTGCGGTGCGGGCGGGTGATGGTGGTGGGGCGGCAGAGGGTGAAAGAATGGGGAATGTGCAGTGAGTGGGCCCTGTGCTACTCGCACTGTTGCCATTCACGCTCTCCTTCCTTGACTTTACCCCCTTTCTGGTGTCCTATTATGCTCTTGCTTGTCCCAAAAGGAGGCGTCTTCAGAGCCTGCCTGGGAGTTAATCCTGTGATCTGCAGCTCTATTCATCCTGGAGCTCTGTTGCCATCCATTAAGCCCTTGTTTCTTACCTTCCTGGAGTGGTCCCTTTAAACTAGTCGACCACGCCAACACTTGACTTCCATCTGCCCGTTTGGGATGAGGGTCGGGGGGCTGAATGCCCCTTCAAAAAGCTAACGATAACAATATCACTCAACCTATAGTATTTACTTCGCTCATGGGAGGGTATCTCGAGTGATTTTTAGTGGCCCAACACCGGAAATTACTAATCTTAATGGGCTGTTACCCAACCTCCTCGTCCTTTTGAGTCATGATTTCATCCAGCAGTTCAGGAAAAGCATGGAAATTATGCTACTTTCTGAAGGCCTGCCTATCTTTGCTGTTTTGGTTGCTCTCATCGTCCCTCCCTTCTTAGGCTGAGGAAGATCAGCTGCTGAAGCCCCAAAGGTGCCCTGCTCTGTTACAAATGCAACAACGCCCCAGTGGCTGCACAAGGGAGGTTGCACTGTCCTCTTCCCTGTTGCTGCATGGAAATGCGGCTGCCTTTGATACTCTGGACCTCACCTTGACCCTTTTGACAGTCACAGCAGCTGATCCCCTGTCTTCTTTCTTCCATGATCTACACCATTCCTTTAGCACTGGACCATGGTTGTCGCTCCCAAACTGTTACAGATAACGTGTGTTCTTTGGGTGATCCTGGAAACGGGTTGGACCACAGTTAATGGTTATTCATGGCAGCTGGTCCTACAACTTCTCATCTCTTTGCAACTGCTGTTGTGAAGTTTTAGGGGACCAATAACCCCTGTAGTTGCAAGGCGCCTTAGACCTGACTGGCCAGTTTGAAGGGCACTATGTAAACGGTGGGCACCACATGCCCAACAGCACCAACATTTTTATAAACTTAGTCCCAGGGACAAGGCTCCCAGCCCCCCTAAAGCTGTTGCGCTGGTTGGACCTTTGCCACTGCTGTCTGCTGTAGCCCCTGAATTTAAGTTGGATGGCGAGGTCTGTGGCAGCATGTCGGGGGAGTTGTCACGTATTCCTGGTGCGGTCTACTGGAAAACAAAACCCATGATTGTCTGCCACGGGGTGGCAGGCAATGGATCTCAACTGTTGCGAGCTCTCAAGGGTATAAGCGTGCCTAGAACCAGCAGGCGTCAAAGCGTGTCAGAAAAGATGCTTGTCAGTGAGCCGGACTGCAGAAAAACCTGTCAGACAGGTCGAGGTTTGCCAACTTCATGCAAAGCACGTGTGTGCTGTCATAAAGACAGCTTTATCCCTTTGCAGTTTCATTGCGAAACCGGAAAATATACCCCGCACTTATAATTAAGATCAAAGTAGTCTTCCACATCCAGCCTGAAGTTTCCATTATCAAACAACAGTGCTGCTCCGGAAAAAACAGGGTTACAAAGGTGAGATAACTTATGTAGGTCCTTCCAGTTCCTCCAGATATGACACAGCTCATGGTGACAGGATACAAAGTGGATGCCAAGAATCTTTCTCAGCTACTTACATCAAATAATACTTACATCAAATAAACATTGTTCAAGATTTCACCTTTCTTTGTCACAGACAGAATTTAATTACATTAAAATTCACAAATAATACGTAAATCAGGATTAACTCAAACTGTGCACATTTGATGAACCCAGGATCTCTTATCATCTATTTATGTTCTAGTGTATAACATACTTATTATGCAGATATGTCGAGAACACTATCACCCAGGAGGTTATTCTGATACTGAGTAGGTGTACGCCTAGCCACACCAAGGTCCTATTGGGACTACGTAAAAGGACAGGTCTCAGCTTCTTACAGAATTCAAGAAGTGAGGAGGAGGCTCTGGTGTCTAGCAATACATCATTCTATGCTTTAGGAGCAATGCAGGAGAAGATTCGCCAGTCGGATCTGGCTTTCTGTATGTGTGGGATGAGGAGCTTGAATTGAGCTCTTTTGTGAATGGGGAGCCAGTGGAGTTTCTTCAGGTGTGGTGATGTGAGTGTGGCATATGAGGTTGTTAATGATTCTGCCTGCAAAGCTCTGAATAGCCTGCAGCCTTCTGGTGAGTTTTTGTTGACCCTGACAGTTAGAAATGGGGTCTTTGATAGGCAGTCCGGTTGCCCCCTATCCAAGCAAGGACCCTCACTCTAATCAAGGTGAAGCAGAATCACACTCAGTTAGCCCCCGCTCACCCCCATGGTAGCTTGGCACGAGCAGCTAGGCTTAACTTCAGAGTCTAGGTATAAAGTATTTGTACCAACACACACAGTAACTCAGTAAAAACACTACAAAATGACAACACAGGTTTAGAAAAATAGGCAATATTTATCTAAACAAAACAAGACCAAAACGACAAAAATCCAACATACAAAAGTAATACATTTTTAAAGATTAAACTCACAAATAGCACTTAGAAACACAAAATGCTTCAATGGAATGTTAACACGGCGTCGTGACAGAGTCATTCCCAACAATCCGACGCCAGTGGCGCCGGGTACGGAGTGACGCAGACCCCCAGGTACAGTACCTTAGTAAATTGTGAGAACATGTCGGTGCGCGAAGTAGGGGATCGCGGCGTTGCTGGATCTGAGGTGGCATCGGTTCTGGTGCTTTAGCACTGTATAGAAGTGGTAAAGTGCCCAAAGTAACAAAAACAGAGTCCAGCACACATCAACAACCTGGGAAACAAAGGCAAAAAGTTAGGGGAGACCACGCCAATGATGCCAAGTCTAACACTGACAAAGAGGGTGTTCCCATATTCCAGTTTGCTTGTGACAAGAGGGTGTGTGATGGTTTGCCAGTTGATGAGGTTAGGGTGGGAGACTGTGTCAAATGCTGTGGAGGACCAGCAGGATGTGGGTTTTCATGTTTCCTCAGTCCAGAGTCATGCCGATATCATCTGTGGCAGCGATGAGGCCGGTTTCCGTGCTGTGTTTGGGTCTGAAGACTAAATAGTGTTGAGGAGTTGGTGGTTGTTGAGGTATTTGGGGAATTGTCTATTAATTATTGTTTCAAAGACCTTGTCTGGAAATGGTAGTAGGGAGATAGGTCTGTAGTTGGCTTAGGACATTCAAGTATTTTCTCTTCATTTATCTAGAACATGCAACCCTATACACTGAATTTATCTGGGCTCTCCATCCCTGATTGGGTGGTATTTCCCTGAAGCATTCACAAATGTTCTCCATTTATCTATGACATTAATTACTGGCTTTCTGCAATGCTCTGGTATTTTCACCCGCAATCTCCGCAGGAGTATGACTTAATCACACCTGCTTTCCATAGTATTTTTACAATTCTCTCATACTCCCTGCAGTTGTTTGGGATATTCATGCACACTGCAAGCCAGCATTTCCCAAACTGTGGGTTGCAACCTGATGTTTAGTGACCTGTGAAAAGTTCTAGCCTAGGTGTAACATTTTACAATGACTGGTATTGTTTGTACACCAGTGCAAAGATGCCAAACTTTGCCCCCAAGTTCAGTTGTACAACCGACTTTTGTTTCCTAGCAGGACTCAATGTGCACCTTCCAGAATTTGTTGCTGCTGTTTTCTTTTTTTTACTTCACAAAGCCATTTCAAAAGAGAACACGCTCACTACACGTTATCATACACAACCATACCACCTGTGTATGACTTTCACACATAAATTGAGAAACAGGGATGTGGTCTAACAGCCAGAGCTGCTGCCTTTTGGATCGGAGAACCAGGCTGGAGTCCTGGCAATGACTAAATATCCTTTGATTCTGTGCAAATCACTTAGGGCCTCATTATGAGCCTGGCGGTCGGCGGTAAGCTGGCGGTAACACCGCCAGCTATTATGACCGTGGCGCTATAGCCACGGCCATACCGCCGGCCCCTCCACTATACTGCCAGGCTTTCGCCTGGTGGTCATAATCCCCAACCGCCAGCCTGGGCACGGTGTTAAACACCGCCATGGAAAGGCTGGCGGTAAGGGGGACTTGGGGTGCTCCTGGGGGCCATAGCACTTGGCATGGGCAGTGCAGGGGCCCCCAGGCATAGCCCCATCACGCATTTCACTGCCCGAATTTCGGGCAGTGAAATGCGCGACTGGTGCCACTGCACCCGCTGCATGTCAGCATTGCCGCCGGCTCTATCACGAGCCGGCAGCAATGTTGATGTGACTTTTTCTGCTGGGCCAGAGGACGGTAACACTGTTACCGTCCTCTTGCCCAGCGATCGTAATAGGGAGCCAGAAATACCACCAGCACTAGCGGTATTTCTGGCTCCCGCAGCCTCGGCGGTCTTTTGAAAAGACCACCGAAGTTGTAATGACGGCCTTACTCTCTGTGATTAAAATAAATCTGACTTCCTGTAGTATGATCTGGTGCTCATGTAAAATGCTCCAATGCCCTTATGCAATGTCTGCGCTATATAAAGTTGCAATAAAAAGTCCAAAATACACCAATTGACCTTGTGCTCCAATGCCCTTATGCAATGCCCTTGTGCTCCAATGCACTTATGCAATGTTTGCACTGTATAAAGCTGCAATGAATATGTATGTATTCAGAGTCCAAAATACACCAATAGGCTTTGTTTTAACACAAAAGTTGATATGAGGCTTTGCCTCATGCTCTGTTGTAAAAGGGGTCTTGCTAACATGACTGGTATCAACACTAGGATTTTTCAAAAGCCTTGTGATTTTAGTAAACAGATCACACAAGCCAGCACCTCACTCTGAAGACTCTGAAGAGTTCCAGGTCCAGACTCCAGTGCAGTTTACCATCTATCACTTTTATGGGCAGCCAATATAGTGACCACCGCCAGATACTAAAAGGTGTGACGTTTACAACTGCAGTTATTACATTTAAAAAATCACCCACTCATCATGTTCATTAGGTGGAGCATGAAAGGTTGTAGTTCTAAATATTGAGTTGTGGTTCTAAATGTTTGGGAAGCACTGCTCTATGCATTTCTCTGAAAATGTCAACCCTGCTCTCCACATTTCTCTGACATAGTCACTAACTGCTCTCTACATACTTCTGGAAGTGTTACTTTTCTTTGTCATGTTCACTTTTATTGCCTGGGATATTCACCTCTACTACATGTGTTTATTTTTATTCACCCAGTTCTTAGGCCCAAATTTAAGAAAAGTGGTGCTGCATTATATGCATCTCCACTTTTCTTGCACCCATCAGTGCCCCCCTAACGCCAGCATGTGTGCGCCATATTAAAGATACAGTGCACAATGGCGCACGTCAGGGACAATAGCATCAAAACTGTTGCCGCTTTTGTAGTACACTGCAGGATTAGCGCCAAAAATGATGCAGCTAAACCTGCAAGGTACAGAGGGGCCCATTATAATTAATGGTGTGCCCCCTTTTAACACCAGCTTTGTGCAGGCGTTATAGTCGCTAAAAATGGCGTATTGGAATATAATAGATTACACTGCACCATTTTTGCCCCCCTTGCATTCATTATGCCTGGCGCAGCCATAATGTGGCGTAAGGGTTTACAAAATGGTGCTGCGAATTTGGCCTCGTTGAGCCACATTAGCATCATAAAAAAATGATGCTAATGTGGCGCAATGAGGCGCTAGGCCCTGTTAAATTTGAGCCTTAGTTTTTTCCTCAACTATTTGCACTGGATTGCTGCATTTATCTTTCATTTCTACAACTACATCTGCCTGGGATGTTTGATTGTTATGTAAATCGTTGTGCATGGGGCATTCACTCCTTTTCTCTGTATTTTTAAGTGATATTCACACACGCTCTCGCAATTTCTCTGGAATACTCACCTTGGGCTGTAGAGTTTTCTGGAATTTTCACCACCTGCTTTCTATAGCTCTGACACATAAGCCCATGCTCTCTGTAGGTGGATAAACCCTTCATTCTGTATTTATCTTTGTTATCTAAACCTGACTTTTTCATTTGTCTGCAGCAGTGGAATCAGACGAGGGAAACATTTTTTTTTTTAAATCAAAGAAACGACTTACCTTTTGCCACCCATCTCCTGTTTCCTCACTCCTTTGCTGCATAGGCTCCCCAGCAATCCTGCGCTGCTTACATGTTAAACATAACATGTAAGCAGCACCAGGACTGGTCTGAGCGGCAGTCACTGCCGCTCAAACGCAAGCCTGGGGTCTGTCCAGTTTCTCCAGCCCGGCTGTGTACACAGCCGGGCTGGAGAAACCTAAGTGCGCATGTGTGTTTGGCCGGCCTGAAACGGCCGGCCAAACACACTTGCGCACTCAGTGCACTCTCCCTTCCTCCCCCTCCTACCTTCCCGTGGCCCAGCCCCGCCCCTCCCTGCACCTGTTGGTTGAGCCAGCAGAGGGAAAATGAAAAATAAAACGATAGCAAGCTATCGTTTTATTTTTCATCTGCTGGCTCATCCAGGGGGGCAACGCCCATCCACCACTTCAGAGGAGCTGCCCCTGTTTATCTGTGATATTCATGTATGCTCTCTACATTTCGCTGAAAAAAAGTCTACTGGTTCTCTACATTTTTCTGTTACTTACACTGGCTCTACAGATATCTTTGGCATATTCTTCCACTATTCCCTCACATGTTTCCGTGAGATATCTGCTCCCTGCATTTCCCTGATATACACCACCAAGAGCCTAATGTACAAAAGGACTTTTCTTATTCTGTGTCTAAGGGGAAATGTTTAATTACATATGACCCAAAACTCTCTGTATGTAATTGTGATCTGTCTATAGTTCTATGTGAGATTTCACTTATGATAGAACCAAATCTGTATTTTTTTCAGTTGTACACCTCATACACAAAATTGCTTTTAAATAAACCTACCCACGATCTTTGAACATAGCCCTGCTCTCTGTATTTCTCTGCTATAGTCGTTTTTTCTTTCTTTCATTCTTGGGAAAAATCACCCTCTGTACGTCTCTTTGACGTTCGTCCACGCTCTTTGCTTGGAAATGCACTCTCTTAACCGCAATTTTCCACTAAACACCCCCGTTGAATTATTTTTCTCTATAACATTCTCTACTACTCTGTGCAAGCACCTGTTAACTTATGCAATCCAGTCGCCCACAATTCTCCGCACTTCTGAGATTTTTGTCACTGACCCACAACATCAATTGCATTTTGCATTGCTGGTATTTGGTTATGCATGATTATTCAAGTGTCTCCAACAATATTCCTTACTTTTCACATTCCACTGAGTTCGTTGTCCTGCATTCTGAATTTTTAAGCGATAGTTAGTGTAATAGCAGGGAATTATCTACGCTATTCTAGGGTATTCACTCTCAAGCCTCCACTGCTTTCATTTGCCTGGAAAATCCATATCACACCCTCTGAAAGATATTCATTTGTATTCACTTTCACTAGATTATCATGTCAAACAAAAGGCTTTACCCGCAGCGGAGGGTGAAATTAATGACATGAACACTTTCTACCTGCATCTTTTCTCCATTCAACCGTTGTTTCTGCATTCCTCAATATTTACCCCCAGTTTGGTGAGAAAGATACATTTTCGACAGTTTCTGTATTTGTACCTATTAGTGGTATAGGCAGTGTGGAATGGGCCCTTGTGCAACGACCCCCTCTATTTCCTCTTGTCCCCAGTGTCACTGTACCTGCTGCACAAATGGAAACTACCCCACTGCTACCTATTCTTCTGTATTTGAACTCTAGTACCACCTTCACCCCCACTCCCACCAACCCCTTTTTTCCCCAAGCCCCCTGCTAGGCTTCCCCTACTTGTGGTCAATGGATCTAATGGCGCCAGTTACATTTCGTCCGATGTACGCCCGCCGTGGCCAGTGTCACGTCCCAAGTCTCCATCTAAACACCTGTAAACACCCAACCGAGCCCCAGGGGCCTGAGGAAATGTGCCAGCTCGGTGGACGGGCAGTGGCGAGGCCGCTATTGTCTCCAGTCCACGCCGAGTGCAGCCGGGTAAACAGCAATAAACAACCCCCCTAGCACCGCAGCTACAGCTATTGTCTGGCTGGTATGCGGGCCTCGGCGGTCCGTGAGGTGCAGGATGGGCAGGCAGGCCTGGGCCTGCCCGTGAAGGGCGGGGGTAGGCCACAGGCCCCAGCCTAACGAGGCCTCTTTCAGACCGCAGCTCGAGGAATGCGTAGCTGCGCAGCTCTCGCCGAGGCCGGAGGGCCTGAAGCCAAACGCGTGTGCGTCATCGAAGCGGCCTGCTGTAGCCCTCCCCAGCCGCCACTGCTCACCAGAGGAGTCTGTGCCTCTCACTGTCGAACGGGTCGTTTTCCTCCGCCATCGGGTCTAACCCTAACTGCTGCCACCACGCACTATTGTATCACCGGTATTTCTAATATCAATGCAAGACGAAATACCTCATTGGCATTATAAACCAGATAAAGCTCTCCAAAGTAAGTATACATAAGTGATATATAAATTAAATGTTAATTTGAACATTGCCCTCACGTGCTCCCTAGCGGCGGATTACGAAACCGACTCTACGGCTAACAGCCCTGCCTGATTTACTGTGCTCTGAACCCAAGGGCCTGGAGTCTAGAGCAGTGGTTCCCAATCTCTTGACTTCTGAGGATCCCCTCCAATCACTACTGAAAGCCAGAGACCCCGAGCAATTTGTACGGTTTAAATTTCAAATATTAAAACAGTAATTTGTAAAAAAAATAATAATACACAAAGTACCCACTAAACAAGTACTCTAATTACTAAAGTTATAATTATTATACATTGACAAAATATGCAAAAATCGAAACATTTTAAATTGGAAGGTTGGTCCTGCATCTAAGTGACTAACTTTACAATGTTTAGTTTTATTTAGGAAAGATGAATCCTCAGGTCAGATTCTTACATTTTCCAAGCATTTTTTTTTTTTTTTTTTTTAGTACATAAGATCTGAGAAAGCTTTTTCACATAAATATGTAGCGGGTAAAGGAAATTAATCCATAAAGCCCTCTCATCTCTCCATAGCCTCATTGTCACATGTCATTCATTTGTTTTATAGCATCTCTCATACGAGTGTAGGGTGTCAGAGCACTTTACAGGGGACTACAAAGTGTAGGATTTACATGTCATCCACACTACAAGGCATTTTCTAAGAGTGGTTGGTTGGTCTGGAGAAGCACAAACTCAGGATTCAGAACATAACACAGTGATTACCGTTGACTTTAATAACAAGAATGTATTTCTACAGAAGCAAACCTTTTTTTAACAGCATAAGGAAAACGAAAAACTGAGAAAAAAACATAACGTTCTAATTTGTGCCATACAGTTTGCATGCAGCTCTTTGATGGCAGTTCATAGCTCAATGTGCTAGACTGCAACTGTAACTTTTGAAGTGCAGAGTAACAAAAGAATCTCTGTAACAAGAACAGTAACCCACTGTGCTACCCACCTAAAATACTGTTCTTTGATACACATTCTTGCCAGCAGGCACATTAATCATCTATGCTACCTTAGATGAGTCAAAATTGACCAGAATTCAGTCACAACACAGTAATACATACCATACCGATTCAGTATTGGAAGGGACACCCTAAACACACCCCTTCCAAATAATGAATCATAAAAGCAAAATGCAATTCAGTAACACGTTACCAAATTGCATTATGCCTTTTGTACATAAAAAAAAGTATTTTGCTGGTCACAAAAAATGCTTTGTACATCTGGCCCTATGTGGCAAGTACCCAGAAGGATTTGTGCAGTCATGCTATATAAATCGATGGTGTGATGGGATAGAGGATTTTAGATAGTACACTGTTCCTAACAGAAGGAAAAGCAAGAACACGGGTCCTGAAGACACTTCTAAATTTAGAAGTGAAAGCCCTGACACATACAATGGATGTCATGCTTCATCATAGGGCTAGCCCCTCGTCAGACCGGCGCTGCAATGTCTGACAGGCCCCACTAGGGAGCTCTTTGCCGGAGATCTTGAATGTAAAGTGTGTGCCGTGACAGATACAGTAGGAGTAAAGTAAACCTACTGTTTAAGAAAAAGCAGGAGAGAGAGAAAATGACTTAAAATTGGCTCAAGGACCTCAACAAAAATTGTTTAATTTAGGTTTTGAGGATCTTGGTCAAGATTAAAAAAACACACAAGAGTGGGTAAGGAATAATGCTCCGCCACTCTACTCATCCAAAAAGGTGGGAAGAGAGAGAGCGGTGAGATCTGCTCAGATCGAATGCATTGTCATCATCTCTTATATCATTGTCATTATTCAATGTCAAAAAGCAGTCATAATGTATAGTTAGGACCTGTAGTGATGGGCTATGCTAGAGTCCTACAGAGGTCAGTGGCATGTAGCAGATTTCTTTAATCATTCCATGACTTTCCAGTTGGCGTCCGCTATCATGCAGTGCTCTGGAGAGACAACCACCTATCACTGTACTGTATCTGGCAGCACTCAAGTGAGAGCAGTCTATCACTGCACTCTGTCTGGTAGAACTCTATAGTGACAGCCACCTATCACTGTACTCTATGTGCCACAAAAAGGCCTTGTTGATACTAGCTGGGGCCCAGGCTGATGGATTTGGATATCATTATTAGGTAAAAAGATTCAAAAGTGAGTAAACAAAATCCCAAACTAAAGTCTGCAAGTGACCATACTTGCCAATATTTTGTTACAAGAATAGTATTTTTTAAGTTTCAAAACCACCAATTTACATAATGATTACATCACTGAAAACTAAATAACAAGACGTTGGATATATCTTAGAAAAAATAGCAGTGTGTCTTCATATGCAGGTAAAATCATGAGAAAAATAACATGAAATAAATGAGTGACTTTTATGCAGGGTGGCTAACCTTAAACTCACCACTCAGTCACCAGCACAAAATGCCTACAAGGGCACCAGAATCTAGCTGGACAGATCCCCAAGGACCTAGACCTGCACCTAATAGAAATGTTTAGTTGGGTTCCATTCATGTACTTATCATTGCTGGCCTCAGTGTCCAGATCCTACAAATACGTCCTGCTGAGTGGAGGAAGCCTAGGGGAATCAATCAAATAGAGCAGCAGATGGTTCTGCTTGAGAGTTTGGGAGTGGTCCTGAAGGGGGCAGCAGGGCTGCATCAGTGGTGCCAATAGAGACTCGGGACCTTGTGCTGAGAGAGTCTGACCCTCTGGCCTAGGATCTGAGTAGTATGGGGTACTGGGGACTAGCAGGTCCTGTGGGAGCTGGAACCGGTTGCCTCAGCTGTGAACTTGGCACTGAAGCCATCCAGAACAAGCCTGAACCGGCAAAGATAGCAGCATGTTGGGGAGTGTTGAGCTTGGATCTGTGCCAACTACAGCAGTACACATCATATCGAGAAACATATGCTCCTGATGCGATTAGTTGAGTTTATTATATCAGTTTGCCATGGGATTCATATTCCCAAAAGGCATCACAGCCGGAAAGAGATGTTGAAAAAATTGAGGCTTGGGGAGTGGGACCGTTTGTAAGCACTATGGCTGCAAAAGACTGAAGCCTAGAATTTTACATAGGATTCAGGGTGAGCTCCAGTGGTTCATAGATTAGGAGCAAGCGTGAGGAAGGTGGTGTTATATACTCCTACATCCAGGGACCATTTAGTACTTTACTTGCTAGTTCACAAAAGATGTTAACATGGCTGGCACCACTACCTTTATGATCCTGCACTTCTTGTGTCTCAATGGGATGTCAAATTGCTGCTTAGCTCCAGAAGAGGCAAGCTTATTTTGCCTTTTCTTAAGACAAAGATTTTAATTCATGGGCTTAGTAGCCTTCTTATCAGCAGCTTCCTTCACTGACCAGCAACTATGCTCAGTTGCAAGGAAAGAGGAGGAGTCAAGAGTTGCATGGGAATGGTTAGGTTGGGATTGCAAAGGAAGGTGTCCAAAGGAGGAAAGACTGTACTCCCTGGTGCATCCCCACAGTTAACAGAGAGGACTGAGACTGGATGCACTGCGGCACATCAGGGAAAGGAGGCGTCCTCCATCACTTCTCTGTAATCAAAATTAGAATCTTGCTCAATCCCTTCCACAACTTGGGGGTGCTCCACTCAGAAAGGGAGTCAGACTCAAACTGATGGTGCAGCAGAATCTCTGGAGCAAAAGAAGATTTGGTTTCTATAGGGACATTGGATTGTATACGTTTGGCTCACATTTCCTAGACCCTAAGAACTAAAGCCAGCTGAAATTGGATGTCAGGTATCATGGGAATGGCTGTGCAATCTCATAGTTATTTGCGCCAATTATGTAGGTGTGGGGTTTGCCTCTTAAAGAAGTGCCTCACTGACTTACTCAAACTTGCCACCTCTGCTCATTTAGGATGTGGGCTGTCGTTTTTACAGCTACACTACTGATAAGCATATGAATGGATCTCAACCAAGCAGTTCTATAAGGTGCAGGTCTAGGTCCTTGGGGATCTGTCCAGCTAGATTCTTGTGCCATTGTAGGTATTTGGCACTGCTGACTGCTCAGGCTCCACCACCAAAGCCAGCGCACGTCATCAAGGCTCTGCACTCGGAAAGAGCTATCTCAAGATCTCTGAAAAGCATGCGCAAGTCACCCAAAAACAGATCCATCTATATTGATGAGAATGTCCAGCTGCAGTCCTTTGTGGTGATGACAGCTTTCACAAAGCACACGGCTTTGTCCTCCTACATTGAATTCCAAAGCCACCATGGCAAACTAGGGCTACATAAATTATATATGTTTGACTATTAAATCTCCTTGCTCTCAGGCTATACCCAGGAGTAGAATATACTAGTGGTTCTTCACCTGTGGTCCGGGCTCATGGGGGTCCGAGACGCCTATTTAGGGGGGCCTGCAACTGCTTAGAATATTGAATGATATTAATAAATTAATAATGAGTATGCAAATAAAGAAGTACAATGTTAAATTGAAGTTGGTATCCTCAGATTGATTTGTGGGAGCAGTGCAAGTGAATCAAACAGAATATAATCTGGACGATGGGTAGCCGCAATTGAATGTAGAAAGGCTCCAACCTTCCCACTAAAATTATTATTATTATTTTATTTTTGTTTGTGAATTAAATACAATATTTCATCATTTGTGTAATTGTTTTATGAATGCTTGTTTCCATATTTGTGTGTATTGTTTTGCAGTTCAAATCGCTGAAATTGCTTAGGCCCATGTTCCCAGATTACAGTAATGATTAAGTGGCGGTCCACAGAAGTCAAAAGGTTAAGAACCACTGGAAACATAAACTTCACCCGGGCAAAGAAGCAGCTAAACAAAAACTGCTGATATCTAAGACCTCATTGACACTACCTACAGGACCATGAATTTTGGTCTCACTATGCGCATGGAATTGTGGCTGAAGTCTTTAGGCTTAGAACCAGAGGCTCAGGCAATAGTAATGAGGCCGCTATTCAACGGGTAGAACCTGTTCAACAAAAAACAACAACAGGAGGGGCGAAATATGGGATATTCGGAGGATAGACTCCTGGTCCCATGTGTGGAGCTCCCAATACTGTATAAACCAAAAAATTACACACACGGTTCCAAAAAGCGGGGAATTGTATCTACCGGTTCTGCATATCAGGGAAACCAAAAGGTTGTAAGCACGAGCCCTCACTCACCTTTCGGTGACATGCTTCATCATGGGGCTATGCTCCTCGTCAGGCCGGCGCTGCAATGCCTGACGGGCCCCACACGGGGGCTCTTTGCCGGAGATCTTTTTGAGCAAAATGCACACCGGTCAAAAGTAGGAATCGAGGATTGGAATGGAAAGGGTTAAAAATGTCTAGAGGTAAAAACCGTTCATATCTTTAATTAAATGTTAGTACCTCTGGCAAGATTAAAAACAAAAAATAGGGATATAGTAAAATAATGTCTACACTCCCCATAAAACGCAGAAACGCTATTTATAGTCACCGACTCTCATACTAGAGGGTAGTGTAAATGAAAAGAGGTGAACACAGGATCCCCTGTGTTACTCTACATCACAGGTCAACATGTTTCTCGCTATGCGATTCGTCAGGACCTCAAAGACGTACCTAATCCTTCAAACACTTGGGCTGCCCATACTACCAGGCCTGCCCCCCCCCCCCTGTCGCACAGTAGCCCTCCCAGTTCCCCTGTTTCCCTGGGCCTCTGTCCCCTGGACCGTGTGCCCACTACCACTGCCCCCAGGTCCCTGTTGTTGTTGGGGTGGTGGGTTAACCTGGGTGCCCTGTAGTGGTGGACACACCGCTGCTTGACGTGTCCTGGAGACAGAGGCATGGGCCCGCTGGGTGGGTGCTGTGCTGGTGTTCCCAGAGGGGGGTAGGTCTGCTGTGGCCTGTGGCTGTCTGAGGGGAACCGACTGTCCCGAGGTCCCCGATGGGCCGGGCTGGTCATCTGGGTCCAGGGAGACAGAGCTGCTGTCATCACTGTGGGCCTCTTCTGGGGGTGGAATGGACATTTCTGGACCCTCCTGGGCGGTGTCGTGGCATTCGGGTCCTGCAGGGGTATAAGAGTATGGTTATTGCTTCTGTGTGTGCCATAGCGTGCAATGGGTGGCTGCCCGTGTACCCCAGTGCTGGCATTCCCTTGTGGGGGCTGTTGTGACGGTGGTTTGGGGGGGGATGGGTATGTGCAGTGGGCATGCTTAGGTGATGGGTGTCCATGGTTTGTGGTCGCATGCAGGGCTTGGTGTTGGGATGGGTGGGTTGTGATGGTGAGACATTAGCAAGGAGGATGTGGGATGAGGGTGGGGGGGAAGGGGGGGTATGATTTGGCATGCCGGTGGGTGGGGGGGGGATGAAGTAGTTGAGATTAGACTTACCAGAGTCTATTCCTCCGCCTACTCCTGCGAGGCCCTCAGGATGCAGGATCGCCAAGACCTGTTCCTCCCATGTTGTAAATTCTGGGGGTTGAGGTGGGGGTCCGCCGCCAGTCTTCTGCACCGCGATGTTGTGTCTGGATACCATGGAACGCACCTTCCCCCGTAGGTCGTTCCACCGCTTCCTGATGTCGTCCCGATTTCGTGGATGCTGACCCACAGCGTTGACCCTGTCCACTATTCTTTGCTATAGCTCCATCTTCCTGGCAATGGTGGTGTTCTGCACCTGTGTCCCGAAGAGCTGGGGCTCTACCCGAACTATTTCCTCCACCATGACCCTGAGTTCAGCGTCTGAAAACCTGGGGTGTCTTTGGGGTGCCATGGGGTGGTGTGGATGAGGTGTGGGGTGGTGTTTGTGGTGATGAGTGTGGTGGTGTGTGGTGTTTTGTGCGTGGATGTTGTGTGAGTGATGGTGTTATGTGCCTGTGAATGCTCTGTACTAGCTGGTGGTGTCTCTCTCTGGCCTTAGTCAATAAATGGTGGTCGTAGGGGTTTGTGGGTGTGTGTTTTATATTGTGTTGGGTGTGTGGGAGTGGTGTTTGTATGTGTATCAGGTGTGTGTATTTCAAAATGTCCAATGTGGCAGTGTTTTGGAGCTGTGTGTGTATTTTGACCGCGGCGGTGTGTACCGCCAATGGAATACCGTGGTTGAAAGACCGCCGCGTGGATTCGTGGGTTGGAATGGCATGGGCGTGTTTCTGTTGGCGTGACGGTGGAGGTTTGGTCATCGCCAGTTTTTCGCTGCCCGTTGGTGTGGCGGACTTTTGTGGAGGTCGGGTTTTTGGCGGTTTGCCTGTTGCGGGTCAGAATGACCGTGGCGGTTTCCCGCGCCCGCGGCGGTGTTATGGCGGTCTTCTGACCGGCGGTAAGCGCCTTTTACCGCCGAGGTCAGAATGACCCCCTACATCTCTTACTACGGTATAGAAAGATTCATCATCTACGTTTGGACGACAGGAGTTTACAAAAACTACATCCATACTTTCAAGTATGCCCTGTAGAATCAGGTATCATCCCTCTACATCTGCCTCCATGTAAGTCATTGCAAAGGGGACACCTGGAGCAGACCACACCAAACCAATACCCCACGGGAGAAGGACGAGTAATTAGCGTAGTAAACCAGGCTTCTCCCTTTCTGTGCCAGCTTGCTTGCTTCCTCATCAGTGAAGTGGGTTTCTTGCAGGCACGCAATATCCACTCTATGCCTTTTAAGGAAGGACAAAACCCTGTACTGCTTCTTATAAGAACCCAGCCTCTGTACATTCGAGGAGAGGAGCTTATACATGCCTGGGACAGACATAGGGGGTTATTACAACTTTGGAGGAGGTGTTAATCCGTCCCAAAAGTGACGGTAAAGTGACGGATACACCACCAGCCGTATTACGAGTTCCATAGGATATAATGGACTCGTAATACGGTTGGTGGTATATCCGTCACTTTACCGTCACTTTTGGGACGGATTAACACCTCCTCCAAAGTTGTAATAACCCCCATAATGTTGTATCTTCAGCTAAACGATCTGCACTCTCTCCCACATGTCTAGAAGGCAGTGAATCCAACACACCAAACATTCAAAAACTCCCACAGAACTTCCCACCCCCCTCCCAGGACAAGCTTAATTAAAGAAACACCACATACATGTCCACATTAGTCGAAATGCCAGGACGCACAACATCATCCCACTGCCTGCAAACATCGCCGAACTTCCCAAGCCACCCAACTGTAGAAACCCCTCCCACCCCAACCGCCCATACGTAACAGTGAGAAAACAATGTCCTCCCTGCTTTCTTTTGTTCGGGAAATCACTTGACTCAGCATGTAAGTACAGTCCATACCATAGGTATTGGTAACTCTGTTACCCCAGGCATCTCAGTGCACCCCATCATGCCACTCTAGTCTTAAAAGGTTCCCAGTGTACAGCATGCATCTCCCACTGAAAATCACTTGCACAACCTCTCGTATGCAGTCGCCAATCGCGCATCTTCACTCAGGTCCAGCACGCACTCGAAGGCAACACATTGGCCATACAATGTCACTGTGTCAATATTCACAGTTTCCAGCCCATTGTCAAAATATTTCTCTCAGTCAAGTGGTACCAGTGTCAGCGCAGGTGTCAGGTACCTGTATCGGGAATGACTTCCCCCGTGTCTGCAAGGGAGTTGGAGTTCTCATTCCACCCCGAAGAGACCTCTCCATGAGCCCCTAAGTGCGTCTGTTGGTCAGCAGTCGTTGTGGCTATCTTGCCATCCTCGTATATCACCACCTTGCCAGTATCCCCTGTTGTGGGTTGTGTCTTTCGGTAATGGCAGTGAAAACGGACCCCACGCTGTTTGCAACCTGTGTGGAAGGCCTCCACTTCAGACAGGGGACACCCTTGTGTGGTACCTACTATATCCAACTAAATTCATACATCTTCCAGAAGCTCAAGAAAGTGAGATTTGCCAGCATCAATGACGCACAGCTTAGCTGGATAAAGGAGTACGTATCGAAGGCCCATAGCCCTGAGATGTGCTTCACCTTAAGGAATGTTTTATGGCATTCCTGTACTTTGTGAGTATGACTAGGAGAGGATAAATCACAATATTCCATCCTTCAAATTGTGGAGTTGAAGTTTCTCTGCCAGCCCTCAGAATCACATCTCTGTCTCTATAGTTTAGCAGACGAGTGATAAGCGATCTAGCCGGGGCATCTGGAGGGGGCATCAGTGCCAGTGCCCTGTGTGCGCATTCAATTAGGTAGGGCTCTAACAGCCCCAACGGCTTCAGCACCTGCTTCACCCATTGTTCCAGGAACTGCTCAGTCGACTGTCCCTCCACTCTTTCCAGAAAGCCCAGCAGGGCATCCTCGGCTTGATCCTCAAGTGTAGTAGTGATTGTAGTCATGTGCGCTGCCTGTTGTTTGAGCTGGCGCACCTCAGCCTGAAGGGTCATGATGTTCGATTCCGCTGCGGTCACTTTGTCGGCCACCCTGAGCAGATCTGCCCAGAGCAGATTAACCTACACCGACACTCCAGCGATTCGTCCCTCCAGTGGCATTCTTGAGCCCTGAATGGCTTCCAGCAGGGCTGCTTGTGACAGCTCCTCTTGGCCAGAGTGCTCCAGGCTTGTCTGGTAATCCTGTGCGTGTTCTGATGTGGGGTTGTATATTGCGTTATAGTGTTACCCTGTACCTGACTCTGAGGTCTATCTTTCCCCATGATGAGGCCCGAACACAGCACAAGACCTCTCCCAGTCTAATGACTGGTCAAAAGGCTGTTCACCAACAGGGTAGTTCACAAAAGCAGGGAGGAGGACCAGTGGCGGGGCAGCCCCAGATAGTGAGGTTGTGTGTGGCAGCGCAAAGTGTTTTTCAGAGTAGGCCTCCGGCTCGCACAGGCCAGTCTCTAGTCACAAGGCGATTCAGGGCACCTACAACCCAAGATCCCGCAGTGCCACCAGGTGACTTACTTGTCCACCAAGCCCTTCAGGTGATTGCCTCTGCTGCTCAAAGGGTCAGCAGTGAACAGATTGTGTGGTCATCTCCATTACTGGTTCCCAGGCTGCTGACCCTGCGCAGCTACTGCAGGCCCTTCCATGCCAGTCGCCGACCAGCTACCATCTGCCAGGAGGCCATCCACATTGTCTGCAGTATTTACCTGCAGTTAGGTCCCTCGCACAAGGGGGCTCCCGCAGAAAGCTTCTGTATGGAGAAAACAGGAAGCATAAAGAAACACGACCTGTTTAAAAAGAACAGAGTTTCCCATTGGGGAATCTGAATGTAGGGATGGAGATGAACTGTCCCCTGCAGACCAGCATCACTGTGTTGGCCAGTCACAGGTGGCCGCAAATAGCAGCCTATTTAATTAAGCTTCATTAGGAGGGATTTTTGCGACCCCCTGTGAAGGAACATTTATAGGTACAACCTACTTCTACGTAGGTTACATCACAAATTTACAGAAAAGTCGCAAAAAAATTGCTGCACAATTTGCACCCACTATTTATGACCTGTCTTTAGTACATCACCTGTATCTTTCTTTTTGTGTGTCTCGTCTCTTCTGATTATGGCTAGCATTCAAGTTGGTCTGTGTCAAGCATAAGTATTTCGTTCAGTCCTGGTGATATTCTTTGTATTCAGGTACTTATAATTTTGATTTTCCTATCCTAAATCCACAACTACGAGGCCCAGATTGCAAAACAGTTCTGGATGAAGTGATCACAATTAATAGGGGATCATTTGAAATCTAGTGATTGACACACAGAAGTGTTCTTGGCTGCTCTCTACACTGTCTTCTACGTTTCTCTAAGAATGAGTAGAGTTTTGTAGACTTGTGCTGTTTTCCCAGTGAGTGCTTATTTTTCTGCCAGATATGTGAAGTAATATAAGGGCAGTTTCTCAATGGCTGTACCTCTAGATCACGCTGCTGGAAGATCCTGGCATCTCGGGGTGTCTATTTTGTTCTGTGCAAGCACATTTGTAATTATTGGAACCCTTTTTTGAAGGGTAAAGGTATAAATAAACTGTGTCAATCTTGCTGTACAGTTTACAATTACTGTTTATTTAGCGTAAGCACAGAAAACTATGAAGGGTGACCCCTAGCAAGCACATAGCTGGAGGAACCCATGTGCCCATAAATTTGGAAAACCTGTGGTGGAATGCTATACAGAATTTATGACTAAGAAAATACCTAAGTTCAATATTCAATCTCTTGATTGTAGTAACATTATTATTACAATGAGTTAATGTCTCTGGATTTAACATTGTCATCTAAAGTAGGGCCTCAATCAGTATTTAGTGAGCAATGTGTCTTTGGTTTGTTTTTCGGACCATGATCAGATATTATGCGAGTTGGAAGACCGTGTAAACATTTTCTAGCATTTTAGTTTCTTGTAATACCATAACTGCGTCCTAAAATGCTATGTAATGACTTTTTGTGGCCTGTTTTAGATTCAATTACAATTCAAAGCAATTGCTTTTTAATTTGACAGTCACTCCAATGATACTCATGATGATCTATTTTTGTGCGTTATATGCCGTTTGATTTTGAATGAAAAAGTGTATTGAAACTAAATCCTGCCAATAAAGAGATTCTGCCCTTTTCAATTAGCTTTTCCAGATGGGTCTGTTGTTTGCGATATCCTTCCTCTGGTTCCTCGCCCAAACTGGCCTGTAATAGCTGAAAATGTTTTCATATGGTCACGTCTGAATTATGGGAGGGTTGTGGTTTTAGGGATGCCCAAAACAACATTTAGAGTCTGCAAACTAATCGAACTGCCACAGTCCGAGTGCATGCGTTAAACCGCTCATGATAACGGTCCCAGCTATCTTGAAATTCACGTGTACACATACCTGGAAATCAAACAACTAACTCAAGCTCGCTCTGCAAAAAACGGATTGAAAAACTTAGGAGAAAGAGCGCTCCGAACCTAAAACATTTTGGTTTGGAACTCTTTTCTCTTGGATTTAAAGAAAAAAATTAACAAACTGAAATTCCGAAAAACAGTGTAACACTTGGCTCCTTCAACAAGCAACAGAATCGCTGGTTAAAGAGATGTTTAAGCAGCAGGGGCCACTGGCAGAGAGTAGAAATGTCATTTGAGGGGACTACGAGGACGATTTGAAGAAGTCTAGAAGGCAATGCGGTACAGCAAAAAGATGTGAGCGTTTGCCAACAACATTTGAGCGTCAACAATGGGAATATTATGGCAAGTTGGGTAGGTTCAAAAGGCTTGGGATCTTAGCAGAGTGGTGATCAAGGTCTGTAAGAAGGTCAGTGACGACCAGCCAGGGTTTGTGAGGGCTGGCTATGGAAATGTCTGAGTCAACTCAGGCTTATGAGAGTTGTCTAAGCTTCTTACAGGGGCATCCGAGGGCCAGACAAAGGTGCCTGTGAGTGACCTGTGGACAGCTTATGGTGAGCGAGGGGCATGATGATGTTATCAAACATTGCAATCCAGATGCGACGGGAGTGCATCCAGATTGCAACTGTTGGTGTGCTTCCACAATTCGCCAAACCCTCTGCCAACCATTCAATATGTAGATTAGAAGTAGACCCAGGGAAAGGAGAGCTGTACAAGAGAAAGACATAGAGGCACTGGATATCGTCCCACTGATAAGTTGCGTAGCTTACTTGAGCTGCACTGCAGGACTGTTACTATATAAAAACAGATGACTTTAATGTTGCTATTGTCACGACCCTGGCACCTAACTTCTAATGTTGTATAAGATAAACCTTTTTATAATTTATGTGTTTCATACTTTCTATAGTGAAATGAAACACGCTGTTTTCCTAGAGCTGAAACACAATTAGAATTTACAAAACAGATGTAAATAATGAGCTACTATGCATTGTTTGCTAATGAAAACTACCTTTAAAGGTATGTGATAATGTTCTGTGGTTCGGATTATGTTCAATGGAACTGGTTGCAAACTGAGATGCAGTTCCTATTAGCTCCTCTTACAGAACAATGCAAATGCAATATAGAATATGCAATTCATAATAAATGACTGTGAAATCAGTGAAATACGACAGATTGTAAGCATAGATAATGAACAATCAAGCACAATGTAAACTTTCCTAATCCTAATAGATTACTCCTTGCGAAAACAAAAAAATCTTTATACTTCACTATAACAGTTCACAATCCTTAATGAATGACTGAAATAATGAGATAATGTTCAAGTCTATTTCCTTTAACATGAATGTTGTGCTAGAATAATTAATCCTCTGACTTCGATTCTGGTTTTCATCAACATGTAAGAATAACAGACTGTGGGGGTCATTCCAACCCTGGCGGTCATAGACCTCCAGGGCCGGGGACGGCGGATGCACCGCCAACAGGCTGGCGGTGCATCTAGGCCAATTCTGACCGCGGCGGTAAAGCCGCGGTCAGAAAAGGGAAACCGGCGGTTTCCTGCCGGTTTTCCCCTGGCCTGAGGAATCCTCCATGGCAGCGCCGCCATGGGGATTCCGACCCCCTTCCCGCCAGCCTGGTTCTGGCGGTTTTGACCGCCAGAACCTTGCTGGCGGGAACGGGTGTCGTGGGGCCCCCTAACAGGGCCCCACAAAGATTTTCAGTGTCTGCATAGCAGACACTGAAAATCGTGACAGGTGCAACTGCACCAGTCGCACCCTTTCCACTCCGCCGGCTCCATTCGGAGCCGGCATCCTCGTGGAAGGGGGTTTCCCGCTGGGCGGGCGGGCGGCCTTCTGGCGGTCGCCCGCCGGCCCAGCGGGAATGTCAGAATTACCGCAGCGGTCTTTTGACCGCGCTGCGGTATTCTGTCAGGGGAACTTTGGCGGGCGGCCTCCGCCGCCCGCCGAAGTCAGAATGACCCCCTGTATGTTTTCCAAAATTCCAGCTGTGGTCATTGTGTATCTTGACATCTTAGCAAGGGTGCTCATAACCACAAGGAACTTATACTCTAAACATGCAAGATGGGGCGTAGCCAAGATGGCAGCGTGCTAGGACGTGCCTGTCCAAGCTCCGCCGCCCTGGCCCAGAACACCGACGACTGGCCTTGTAGGGGGACGTCCTGAGGCCCCCCCCTTAAGCGCCGGCCGATGCTCTTGGCTGGGGGCAGCCCGACGGGGGTGAGCGGCGCGCGACGCTGCTTCTGGGGAGCGAGGAGCGGCCGGCCCCGAAACGTGTTCAGGGCTGCCGAGCGGCTTGGGTGGCGCCCTGGGCCGCGAGGCGGTGCCTCTCTTCGGCGGCTGCCTGGGCCCTTTATTGAAGGCATCGGAGCCCCAGAAGGATCACGCTGGGCCCCGTGAGCTGCGGGGGCACGGAAGGGGCTTAGACCCCAGGCTTGGTGGGCGCCTTGGGCGCGGAAGGTGCCCCGTTTGAAGGACCTGGTCAGGGGCTGGAGGGGAGCCCCCCCTCACCATAGGGTCTCCCCGGGACCGTGGAGGGACCTGGAGGCGCGGGCAAATAGAGGAGAGGCTTTCGTTTTGCCCCGAGGTCATCATACTCACCAGCAAGGACTATAAGTAAGTGCGGGCCCCTGTGGGAGGCTGCAGAGGCTACATAAGGCGAGTATTCGTAGGAGGAGGCTACACAGTGCGAAGGTCAGGCGCAATCTTTGACACGGAGACACCTGGTGATTTACTCCCGGACTGAGCTTTTTGAGAGACTTGGGGGAGTGACCCGGCGAACCGAGTCCGTGCCCGCGAGCCATGGCGCCGTCCAAATCCAAGCGGGAACGCTCAGTGAGAGAAATGTTGACAGGGGCCCGCATGGCATCGGGGGGCACGGCGGAGGATCTACTGGCGACGAGACCCCTGGAGGGTCGGACGGAGATGGAGTCGCATGAGGTCTCCCCTGTCACAAAGGGCTTTTTGACCTCCCTGTTTGATTAGCTTCGGAGCGATATTCAGGAGCTTCGTAGGGACAAATCCCAGGAGGTGAAGGAGCTGCGTGGAGATGTTACCTCCCTGGGAGATCGAGTGGGGCAGCTGGAAGATGGCGAAATTCCTCGTGGTGAAGAGGTGGCAGGCCTGCAGCAGGAGGTCGTCCGTCTCCGAGAGCAGCAGGACCTCCTCCAGATAGCGGTCGAGGATTTGGAAAACCGCTCGAGGAGACAAAATATCTGCATCAGAGGGGCCCCGGTGGGGGCGGAAAAGGAGGACATTGGAGAGTATGTGGTGGGCCTTTTTCACTCTCTGCTGGGCCCGGAGGACACTCAGGAGATAGTCCTGGACAGAGTTCATCGGGTGGGCCGCGCTGGTGGCCCTGGAGACCGCTCCCCGGATATCCTAGCCTGTCTCCACAATTTTGTGCTTAAAGAAACGATCCTACAGCGGGCTCGCAATCTTCAGCAGGTACTTTTTAGAGGACATGAGCTCCAATTATTCCACGACCTCTCTGTGCAGACCCTGCAGAGGTGGAGAGAATTTAGACCTATTACGGTGCACTTGCGGGCGCATGATGTGTCTTACTCCTGGGGCCACCCGTTCCGCCTGGTCTTCATGTGGGAGGAACAGCTCCGGCAGGTGAGATCCGTTTCGGAAGCATTTCGGATCTTGGGCTTGGAGGAGAACTGCCAGGACGCGAGTCAGGGGGTGGCCTTGCCTGTTGGGGGCCCCCCACATTGACGGCGCAAGGAGAAAAGAAGGAAACTGCAGCGCCCTACGGCCTCGGAGCTGAGGTTGGAGCGGGAATCCGTTCTGAACAGCGTGGCCACCGGAACTTCAGCCTAGAGGAGCCGAACTGCGGATGGCCTTGATGCTGACGGCTTGTTGGCCGCTGAGGAGGGTCAGGGCGGCGGGGGCGTTGGACCTGGTTTACCAAACATGGATGGTTCTACGGCCCCGTGGACACATTCCCTCGTGAAGTTGGATGCGCGAGGACTTCTCGGTTGTGAGCACCTGTTGTGCACATTGTTTGAATGTTGTTGTGTTTCCCTGCGATGCTAGCTTCTGTGTGGAGATACTCTCAGGCCTTGGTGTTTGAGGTGGTTCATCTTCTGGCCCGGGGGGTGTTCTTCCTGTGAGGTCCCTTCCTTTTTGAATACTTCTCTCATTATAGGGTATGATTATTAAATGTACAAGCTTGAATGTCCGAGGGCTTAATAATCCTACGAAGAGGCTAGCCGTCCTGTCCGCCTTAGAGAGGTCGGGGAGTCATAAATGCCTGCTACAGGAGACACATCTCGTCCCAAAAGATATTTACTGCATGCGCTCTAAGTGGTTCCCTAGGCAGTTCTGGTCTTCGGCATCAACGAAACATGCAGCGTTTGTGATACTGTTGCCGCGCTCATTCCCTGGGGAAGTGGTGACAAAACTGCATGAGGTGCAAGGTAGGCTTCTAGCCATGAGATTGAGACTGTGGGTTTTTTCCTTCACAATTGCTTCTATAGATGCGCCTAATTCCCAGCAGGAAGTCTTCCTAAAACAGGCTTTGACCCCGCTGTTACAATCTCCGGACGGTGCTATCCTGGTGGGGGGTGATTTTAACCTGGTGATGGATGGTGATTTGGATTGCTCAGGTCACCGGTATGGGCAGACGGGGTCAATGACAGTGGCGGGCCGTCAATGGCTGAGTGAGTGTGGCCTGGAGGATGTACCCCACGTTAAGGGACTATTCCTTTTACTCGGCAGCGACCAAGACATACGCTAGGCTTGACCTTTTCTTGGCCTCGCAGGAGTTTCTTCCCCGGGTTAGGGAGTCAGTGATCGAGCCTCGAGCCCTGTCGGATCACGCCCCGGTTACTGTTGAGGTTGTCATGAGTATGGAGCGCGTGGGCATATTGGGGTGGCGATTCAGGGACTCAATGCTTCAGAACGGTGCAACAGTAGAGGTGATTCGTAGCGCAATAATAGACTACCTTAGCCTTAATGATGATGGGACCACTTGCTTGGCGACGCTGTGGGAGGCACTGAAGGCTGTATTGAGGCGTGAGGTGATGTCGCTGTCCGCTAGGGATAATAAAGCAAGGAGATTGCTTAGAGAGGATTTTGAACAGAGGGTGAGAGTTTTGGAGCGTTCACATAAACATACCAGTGCTCCGAGAGTCTGGCGAGAGCTTGAGAAAGTGAGGAAGCAGTTGAGGCGGTTGGATTGAGACAGGGCAGAGTATGCGGTAGTGCGCCTTAAGCATAAGTATTATATAGGGAGCAATAGATGTGGGAAGCTACTGGCTCATCGGTTGCGCGCGCAGCGCGCGGTGTCAATGATAAAAATGGTTCGCTCTCCCTCGGGAGCGGAAGCGCGCACGAGCGACCAAATTGCAGAGGCCTTTGCGGAATTCTATCGGGGACTATATGGGGCTGAGGATCCCGGTAATGCATCTCCGGAGGCCTTCCTAGAGGGTATAGCAATTACTTCTTTGACCGAGAGAGAGGGTCGACCTCATTAGATCAACCCATTAGGGCGGAAGAGGTCATATCAGCAATTTCACGTTTGCAGGTCGGGAAGTCACCTGGCCCTGATGGTTTTTCCACACTTTTTTACAAAACCTTCTGTGTGGAACTTGTACCGATATTAGTGCGACTCTTCAATTCCTTTCGGCAGACGGGGGCTCTCACAGCCAGCATGCTGGATGCCACTATTGTGGTTATTCCGAAACCGGGGAAGGATCCCGAGGAGTGCGCCTCCTACAGGCTTATCTCCCTCTTGAATATCAATGCCAAACTGTTCACTGGCATACTCGCACACCGTCTCAATTATTACATGGCGGGCCTTGTGGATCCCGACCAAGCAGGATTTATACTGCATAGGCAGTTTAGTGATAACACTAAGAGACTGCTCCATCTATTGGATAAAACTGATCGCTCATGCAGGGAGGCGCTCTTTCTCTCTATCGATGCCAAAAAGGCGTTCGGTAGGGTTCATTGGCCATATCTGTTCACGGTGCTAGAATGATTCGGACTGGGCCCGGGTTTCATGGCAAGGATCCGTTGTATCTATCAGGCGCCTCGGGTGGCGGTCCGGGTCAACGGGACGCTCTTGTTGCCGTTCTCAATTCAAAGAGGGACCCGGCAGGGGTGCCCGCTATCGCCTCTCTTGTTTGCGCTTTATATGGAGCCCATGGCGCAGCGGCTTCGTGATGACCCTCAGATCATGGGAGTGAAGTTTGGGGGAGATGAGCACATCATTTCATTGTATGCGGATGATGTGATTCTTACCCTTGCGGAGCCTGCGACCTCACTGCCTGCACTAATGGAGATATTAGATGAATTTGGATGGGTCTCGGGATTCCGGATGAAAATGTTAAAGTCCCAGGCCATGAGCAGGTTTATTAGTGTCGAACATGAAAGAGATCTTAAGGCCCGATTTCACTTTATATGGTCTTCCTCAAAACTCCCGTACTTGGGGATTGACTTAGGGTCCACTGTTGCTCGTATGGCGATGCTGAATTACACGAAACTGACCCGGGAGGTGCAGCGCAACCTAGAGACCTGGGGGAGACTTAAACTGTCTTGGCTGGGCAGGTTGGCAGCGGTGAAGATGACCATCTTACCACGCGTTCTGTACATGTTCCAGGCACTTCCGGTGGCGCCCCCGCCACGGACGATAGCAGCCCTCCAAACAGCGGTTCTAAAATTTATTTGGGAAGGAAAGGCGCCGCGGTTACCACGTCGGGTGTTGTATCGCCCTAAGCAGGAGGGAGGATTGGCGGTCCCCTGCCTTTTACGATACTTTAAGGCAGCACAATTGTGTTTCTTATTAGAATGGAGTCGCCCTTCTTCCGAGAAACATTGGTGTTTCATGGACCAAGCGGTGGCAGGTTCCAATATATGGAAGGAGCCCTGGCTCTGCCGCCGCCACAGAGCGCGGGGGTTGTATGCGTTCCCGGTCACGGAGGTGTCGATGAGGGTATGGGATGTGGTAGCTAGCAGACTGGGCTTGACGACATTCCCATTCCCAATGACTCCCTTAGGTGCGAACCCTGATTTTGGCCCGGGCCTGCAATGGGAGACACTACGGCGTTGGTATGAAGGGGGCTGCAAAAGGGTAGGTTACCTTTTCGATGAGCAGGGGGTGATCTCCTTTGACCAGATGAGGGAGGCGTATGGCTTAACGGAGGCAGACAGGATGATGTATTACCAAATACGGCACTGGGCCATGTTGCCAGCCAATAGAGCATTAATAGATAGGCCGTTAACACTGTTTGAAAAATGGATCTTAGTGAAAAAGGACGATAAGCGGGTGATTTCGGAACTCTACGGTCTCCTAAGGGGGGAAGCCCGTTCGCCTAAGACTAATGGTCAGCTGAGGTGGGAGAGGGAACTGGAGAGAGAGCTTTCTGATGAGGAATGGGAGGGCATTTTCTACAGGACTCACCACAGGCTGTCTCTGTGTCTACAATGCGGCAGGCACAGAGACAGCCTATAAGGTGGCCTCCTATTGGTACTACACCCCAGCAAGGATTCATGCTTGGGATCCCACTAAGTCTAGCCTTTGTTGGAGGGGCTGCGGGGGCGGTGGGTCGCTTGTGCATTTAGTATGGCATTGCCCCAAGCTTCATCGGTATTGGGAGAATATTATAGATACTACTGATGTTGCGTTTGATACTCAGATCCCCAGATTTCCTGCGTATACTTTGCTGGGCCTGCCTAACCCGCTTACTTTCCCCCTGAGATCATTGAAGGGACGGCAGATGGCCTTGGCCTTGAACGCGGCACTGCAGCTGTTGTTGGCCGTGTGGGGGACTGACAAGATCCCGATGGTAACTTCATGGCTCCACAAGTTGTGGTTCATTCTCGCTATGGAAAAGCTCACTTTAGCTTCACAGCAGTGCAGTGGCGACTTTAAGGAACTCTGGCAACCTTTCTTACAACTACTATCCACGGAGTTCACAGAATTGACATGTCCGGCCTACCTGAGGGTGCTGGAGTTGAATTGAGCGAAAGGGAATGAATGAGCATTAGAGATCTGTACGTAGGACCAAGATCACATTGGAACAAGGCTTGGGATCGAGTGATGGCTGTATGATGTGCCAGTAGCAGGGAAACAATGTTAAAGTTTTTATCATGTTTATTGTCACTATACATGGAGCATGCCTCATACCACGGCAACTGTATTATTTTTGATGCAATGCATATGTGATGTTTATAATTGAAAATAATAATAAACAGATTTGATCCATAAACATGCAAGATGGCTACTACCATTTTCAAGCCTCACAAGACTTCTGGGGCTCCATGGGACATTTAGGGGGTCATTCTGACTCCCGCCGGCCGCGGTAACCGCAGGGCCGACGGGAGCCGCCAGAATACCGCTGCGCGGTCATGAGACCGCCGCTGGTATTCTGGGTTTCCTGCTGGGCTGGCGGGCGACCGTCAGAAGGCCGCCCGCCAGCCCAGCGGGAAACACCCTTCCACAAGGATGCCGTCTCCGAATGGAGCCGGCGGAGTGGAAGGGGTGCGACGGGTGAATTTGCACCCGTCGCGATTTGCAGTGTCTGCATGGCAGACACTGCAAATCTTGGTGGGGCCCTGTTACGGGGGCCCCTGCAGTGCCCATGCCATAGGCATGGGCACTGCAGGGGCCCCCAGGGGCCCCACAACACCCCATACCACCATCCTGTTCCTGGCGGCCAAAATCGCCAGGAACAGGATGGCGGTATGGGGGTCGGAATCCCCATGGCGGCGCAGCAAGCTGCGCCGCCATGGAGGATTCCCCAGGGCAGCGGAAAACCGGCGGTACACCACCGGTTTTCCGTTTCTGACCGCGGCGTCAGAATGCCCTTGGGAGCACCGCCAGCCTGTTGGCGGTGCTCCCGCGGTCCCCGGCCCTGGCGGTCCATGACCGCCAGGGTCGGAATGCCTGCCTTAGTCCTCCTTCTCTTTGCTCAAGTGTTTAGAGGAGCGTGGCCATCAGAGACACGAGGTATCTTTTCAGGCAGCACCCAAACTACCTTGGTATCTTCTTCTGCTCTTGAAGATGCACAATCTTAAGAGATTAGGAGTAACATGTCCCTGCATGGGACTGGCATACAAAGGTAAGTGTGTGCCACGCAACATGGCAGGTGTATAGGGGCAAGCAGAGGTCCACTTAAAGAAAAAGTAGAGGGGTATAGGGGCAGACTGAGGGCCAGCTAATAGTGACTGATGGTCACTTGTAGATTTAGAACCTATGTGCACTGATGGTCTCTGATGGCCAACTGTTGGTCTCTAATGATGCACAGAGCGTCAGATTTTGTCTGAGTACTGCCAGAGGGACTCTCAAGGGGGATGAATACTTGATTGTGGTTGGCCTGAGGTAAATCTGGGAATATTTTAATGACAGCTGAAGGCCAGTGAGAAGCAACTGAAAGTCTATGGGGCCTGGATCAGGTAATGGGATCTGGTCCAGATAGAATAAATCAAGTGTGATGGCTAAATTATCCATCCCACATGCAGTGTTTCTGCTTAACGGATGGTGGGGTAAAAGGGCTGTGGAAGAAGCTCAGTCTGAAAAGTCAACTTTCAGCACTCTTGTGCTACACCCTCTCCATTCTGTCAATCAATCTGTGAGTGTATATCCTGGCCCTGCATTGAGGGAAGGAGCATAGGTGTACAGAGTTGGTGTCAGTGAGAAAGCTGATGTTTGACACATTAAGTACAACATTTGCATGAATGTTGTTGTTTGGGGAAGAGGGTGAGTATTTTTTAGAGGAAGAGAGTATATGCCTGGCCAGGTGCCCTTCCAGACTAGCAGTGTCCCTGCTTGTTGGACGCCTGTTCCCTTTCTCCTTTGGTGTCCATAGTGTCAAAACTCCTTTCAGGGGTCACAGGGCAGGCTGGAGTTACTTGACTCAACTGTGGCAGCTATGACCTTTTACTTCTGCTGTCCCAGGGATCCTCCTTAACTGTGCCAAGTATTACCCCTTCAGCACTTTACTCTCAGTGGTAGCGTAGTTTGAGCAGTCAAAGGCTTCTTAGGGTAAGTGACGGGGGTAGATGCAGTGTTTACAAAGGCACAAGTCTCAAAGTATGCTGAGCAACCCCAATAAATGCATGTCCAGCAAAATGCTTGCTTTTATGAAAGAAGGTAGTATTTACATATAAACACAAAGTGAAATAGGGCACACGACAAAGAATATACACAGACTCCATAATCCTGGCACTCTAGCGTTGTACGGGCAAGACCCTGAGTCCCACATCCCTCTTTACTGACTGTTGTTATCCTCCATTTACATGAGGTAACATTCAGGCTAGACCCCCTAATAGTGAGTATGAGTCTTAGAAGTTTCACAATGGCATTTAAAGTCGTAGTGCCTCAGCACTGTAGTGCACTAACCAGAGCACGTTTCCCCAGTAGCTCTGCGGCCCGGTCATCAGTCTTATCCGCTTCAGCTGGTGTTTCAATAGGTGAGGCTCAGAAGCATGGCAGGGGACTGGAGATGTCCAGCAATTCGGCTTCGCAATTGATGTGTGCAGACGGCAGGCATTGAACTGTGGTCTTGTCGCTGCAGGAAGCCCACAGTGCTCCCTCTGAGGTCCGGTATGTCTCCCTTATTCCTGCTGCAGGTCTTTTCCTGCTTCTTGTTTCCAATGGCAAAGTAGATGCTCTTGTTACAAAGGTCACAACCCGCTATGCTTTACATCGCAGGGCCTCTGTGTGGGAGTTGATTGATATGGAGTGATCGGATAAATTAAAACAACACAACCCTTCAGAATAGTGCTTCACGCACAGAACCAGACTCGACAAGATGGAGTCGTGAGCCAATGTAAAATGGAAGCAGAGACCAATGGTCCATCGTATATTACAATGCATTATTTCATTGCCCTTACACTGCACCACTGTTTACCTTGCACGTAGTGCATGTAGCAATGCATGCCACCCCTGGACCATTTGGCCAACTTACCAACTAAGTATACCCTATAAGCTGAAATGGCAAAGCTCTTGGGCAACACTGAGATAGAACGTTAGGCACACACTGAATACAACAACATAACGAAATTAAAATGCAAATTATGATAATGATTACACCAAAGATATAATGCAGTTGACCTAAATCAGGCAACCATCCAAACAACCAGTCCCACCACCCCTTGTCAACATCTTGTTTCACCCCCTTCACTAACTTATGCAGGGCCTCTATGTGGGAGTTGATTGATATGGAGTGTTCAAATAAATTAAAACTGCACAACCCTTCAAAATCGCTGCAGTAAATAATCAATAGCAGCACGATTTTGCAAAGCAGCTTTTCTAGTTCTTTGTACATCTAACAACAGCTCAGCTAAAGCAGTTGATGTATGATTATTATTCTTAACTACTAAACATGCAAGTTTATTAATAACTCTAGTGTTATATACTGCAAGCCCTGGCACACCTAGGATAGAAACAGCTAAGCTGACATATTCTGTTTTGGAAAGCAATGATATTTCAGAATCACAGTCTGCAGGCAATTGTATAGTGTCTCTGACATAGCGACAGTGTAGAGCTGTATCCATAAGAAACATGTGAAAGCCTAAGCGTCTCCAGGCACAAGGCCCTCCGGTTAGATTGGCTGGGATATAGGTAAAAAAGATGTTACCGCATGAAAAGAGCCAACCTTTAGGCAACTTAACGTTTTGAGTGTGGCTGACAGCAGGCACCACATTCTGGCAGAACATTGAATTATTTACATTCAAACAGGTCATATCATTTGGTGAGTGGCACAATGTCCGTTGTGCAGCAGTCAGGTTTTTGTTTGAGTTCTCTAGTTTAAGCTGAGCACATTTACCTATTTCAATAGGATCACAGGTCAATGAATAGCACACATCTCCATCCGAGATGTTGAACGTGAGTATTGATGTCATGTTACTCCACAACCGCCTGCCCACCTCTGGGCAATGACGGCAGTACTCATAGAGTGACAGATGGGAGCGAACGTCACTCACATCCACCATTTCATCCTGGTTTGTACCACTAAATTATGCAATAATACCGCAGCAGGAGTGGGCACCGCCACTAGACAAGTGGTAATCAGATCTTGAACGCTTCGCATATTACTCATACAGAAGTGAGATACATTTAGCACTTCCTGCGCCAGATGAATCCAAACATTGTTCGGTTGATGCAGTGACGTCGGGATCTGTGGCTGACGATTGAATCTTTGGGCTATGAGCCCCTCCTGCTCCCCAGTGAAGCCTCCCGAAGGGGCTCCATACACCACACTCATCGCACAGGCACCCCATAGGATGATCTGAAAAGAACAGAAGACAAAACACGTATGATCATTCTCGCAAATAACATTTGTCATCAGGAACATGTTCCCATTTGTCTTGAACAGGACATTATCTGGTCCAGTGGCAATGACATCAGCGGGTTGAGGAGGGTTGTTTTGGGATTCAATCCACATTTTGGCCCCTGGGTTCTTGTCAGTAGATCTGAACCCTCCTTTGCCTCTTACAGTGAGAAGGGCTGGGGCAGTCCCCTTTTTGACAACACCTCCATAAACCGGCATAATGACAATCTGGGCAACGCAATCACCGAGTTGCACCACTAGGTCGGTGTCAACAACGTTCAAAAGAATGACTTTCAACTCGCCCTGGTAGTCTGCATCTATCACTCCTCCTAAAATGTGGATGCCTCTCAGGGCAAGACCAGATCGGGGGGCGATTAGACCATAATGCTCAGGGGGAATCTGAATTCCAACCCCTGATTCAATCAGAGTGATGTCTCTAGGCTTCAATCGATGCATTTGTAAAGCATGCAGGTCAAGCCCTGTAGATTCTGGCGTAGCCCGATATGGGGCTAAAGCTCCTGGAGCTGTTTCCCAATACATAATGGTATTGCCTGCTGTAAATGGATTAATCTGTAAAGCAGGCATGAGCATTCTCATGAGAGGTGTCACAGCATTCGTAAGGGGTCGGTTGTTCAAAATCTGCAAAGCATCATACAAATTATCCCTCCACCCCTTCAGTGTCCCATCAGACAGTTTGCGCAATTGTTCTTTCAACAATCCATTCATTCTCTCAATCAGTCCCGCTGCTTGCGGGTAATAAGGTATGTGAAAAACCCATTCAGTGTAATGTTGTGCACAATAGACCTGCACTAGTCTGCCCTTGAAGTGGCTGGCATTATCACTCTGAATTTGTAGTGGCACTCCATAGTACAGAATCAACAGATCAAATGTTTTCAGGGTGCTCTGCTGAGTTGCACGCTTGCAGGGAAAGGCTATGAGATAACCAGAGTAAGTATCCACCACTGTGTAGGCTTACTGACACCCTCTGCTCACTGACATTGGGCCAATGTAATCAATCTGCCATATCTGCCTGGCAATTTACCTCTGCCTAGCTGGCCTCTCACCACCTGTGGAACCGGTCTATGCTGTGTATGCTGGCAAATGGGACATTCAATGATTGCTGTCTCAATCAAATCTAGGGGAAGATGCATCCCTCTATTCCCTGCCCACCTGTGAGTAGCTTTTTCTCCAAGATGTCCGCATTTCTGGTGTGCCCATTTAGCCATTCCCACCAAATCAGAATTCTGCGCCTTCATTTCAGCCTCTTGAATCTTGGCTCGATCGTCTGCAAGACAATTGAATCATTGGTCTAATGAATCAGTCGGACAGTGAGCGTCCACATGGTGTACAGTAACTGTGCTTTGGAGTAACATTTCCCAGATCTCCTGCCATAACTCCTTCCCCCATACCTCTTTGTTATGGATTTTTAACTGGTGTGCATGCCGCGTGGGAAGCCAAGTAACTAACCCATTGGCAGTAGACCAGGAATCTGTATAAATGTAACATTTTCCAGGTAGCTCTTGTTTCAAAGCTTGATACATAGCGTAAAGCTCTGCAAACTGGCTACTTTTTCCCTGTCCTGTAGTTGTTAAAAGCTTCTTTGTAACAGGATTGTAAGACACTGCTTTCCAGTGCCTTTTCGCTCCCACGTATTTTGCTGAGCCATCAGTGAACCACACATGTTTTTATCATCTGCAGATAACTCAGCGAACAGCTGGCCCCACTCTACCGGAGATTCACACACAGGAGGTACATTGTGCAATATTTCTGAATCCTTCAGATTCACCTGCGCTACCTGTTCATGTAAAACGGCAGCTCCTTTTGGACCCACTCATGCCCTGTCCTGGACATACCATTTCCATTTTATGATGCTAGCTTCTTGCGCATGCCCAATTCTGTCTTAGGAGAACTCATCACCCACTGCATGATGGGGATTTCAGGTCTTAAAATCACATAATGTCCCAATGTCATTTTCTCGGTATCAACCAGAGCCCAATAGCAATCCAGCAGCTGCTTCTCAAAGGGAGTGTACCGCTCTCCCGCATCTGGTAACTTCTTTGTCCAGAACCCCAGGGGCACCCTCTTTCTTCCCTGTTTCTGCCACAAACTCCAATTAGCATGCTGCCCCTGGACTGTCACATTCAACTCAATGTCTCCCTCCCGAATTGGCCACAAATCCAAAGCACACTGAATGGCGTCTTTCGCTAATTCAATCACGCTCTGCTCCTGCTCTCCCCATTCAAACGCATTCTTCTTTCGTGTAACTTTGTACAGTGGGGCCAAAATCTGAGACAAATGTAGTATGTGTTGTCGCCAATACCCGAATAATCCAATGAATCATTGGCCTTCATTCCGATTTTGCGGCACTGCAAACTCCTTAATCTTTTGTTTCACTTTTGGCAACACTTCTCTGTGTCCCGGATTCCACTGAATGCCCAGAAATGTCATGCTCCCACTGTTATCACTTGTCAGAATAAATTGTTAAGTGATAAGATTGAAATGTACCAGCTGGTTGCAGAGAGGACGGCAGTTAGCGTTGCTCAATATATGCACAAAAGACGAAGGGGGAGAGTTAATAAAAGGAAGGTACATTTGGCTATCTCTCAGGCAGGGTTAGCCTTTGACCCTGAATTTTGGGACAGAAACATCTGGGACACGTCTGATTTTTCAGATGAGTCCGGGGGTGATAATTGTCAAGATGTGAGTCAGGAAAAGACAGAGTGCAGGAATGTTGTCAGTGCGCAGCCAATTTATCAGCGAAAGATACAGCATAGCCCGGCTAACCCTGGAGGGGTAATGCTGGATGCCCTGGAGGATTACACACAGCAAGAACTAAGTGATGTGGTAGACAGATTTCGACAGAGGCCAGGGGAAACATTGCTTATGTGGATGGTGCGATTGCATGACATGGGGGGCCAGGGGGTCCAATTAGATCACACGAAGCCCCGAGGCTTTGTATCCTAAGTACTGACCCAGTTATCCAAAATGAGTTTAGAACTTATCCAGGGAATGGTCCCATGACCAATCTGTTGAAGCTAGCGGCACGAGGGTGTGGTCTGAAGTATCCGATAGAGTCAGACTGGCCGCCGAATGATAAAGCCTGGTATACTTTAAGAGGTGCAGTACAGAGACTGAAAGAGGAAGGAAAGAAAACAGCTATCTTTCTGGGTTATGCTCATGATTTCATGAATGGAATTTTAAATGTGTCTGTGTGAAACAGGCTTATTAGGTCAGCTCCTCCTGCATATAAGCATGTCATCATGACTCTGTTGATTAATCAGACTGGTAACCCACTGTCTCAGGTGGTAGAAGCCGTGCGCAAGTTAAGTGATTTAGGTGAGTGGACTAAGCCGGAGAGAAATTCACAGTCTGAGACTCGCACTGATAACAAGAGGGTGTCAAGGAGGGACATGTTTATGGCCTTGCTGAAAGATGGGGTAGCCAGGGATGACATTGACGGGATAACAACGAAGGATATGTGGGAGATGTAGCGCAAATGCGGTTTGGATAAGAAGGAGGGAAGCAGGAAAGGGAACAAGAAAGATAACAAATAGGCGAACCAGAAAAAGGTAGAATCTGAGGAGCGCGAGGATAAAGAGAGAGGGAGAGAGAGAGAGCCCTGCAGCAAAGAGAGATCCCTGGATGATGGAGATTGGGAGCAAGAGCACAGAGGTTCAGAGAGAACCAGAAGTAGAGAGTGGGAGCGGAAGCTGGCAAGTTCAGAGAGATCACGAGGCGGAGACCGAGAGGAGGGGGTCCCTGAGAATCACCATAGTCTGTATCCAGATCTGACTTGGGCAGACTCTGATGTGCGCAGAGTGAAAATAGACTAGGAAATAGATCAAACTCCAGTGCAGGGATGGGCTCGCAACGATAACAGACCACATGTTATAGTAGAAATCTTTTGGAAACGTGGAAATGTTCAGAGAGTTAGAGCCCTTGTCGACACCGGAGCGGAGGCCTCTTTAATTTATGAAAACCCAAGAAAATTCAAGGGACAGTACTTCACCATTACGGGATTAGGTGGAAAAGAAACCCCAGCAGTGCAGATAGTGGTCCCCATGAAAATAGGGGCACTCCCAAAGAGAGAATACACTGGGGGTCATTCCGACCCCGGCGGGCGGCGGACGCCGCCCGCCTGGCGGGAACCGCCATATGGCCGCTCCGCAGTCGGAAGACCGCTGGGGCCATTCTGACTTTCCCGCTGGGCCGGCGGGCGCTAGCCAATATAGCGCCCGCCGGCCCAGCGGGAAAGAGGCCTGCAACACTGAAGCCGGCTCCGAATGGAGCCGGCGGTGTTGCAGGTGTGCGACGGGTGCAGTTGCACCCGTCGCACTTTTCACTGTCTGCTAGTCAGACAGTGAAAAGCATACTGGGGCCCTGTTAGGGGGCCCCTGCACTGCCCATGCCAGTGGCATGGGGAGTGCTGGGGCCCCCATGGGCCCCAGGACACCCATTCCCGCCAGCCTGTTCCTGGCGGTAAAAACCACCAGAAACAGGCTGGCGGGAAGGGGGTCAGAATCCCCTTGGCGGCGCTGCTTGCAGCGCCGCCATGGAGGATTTGGCCAACCGGGGGAAATCCGGCGGGAAACCGCCGGACCCGGTTTTCTGACCGCGGCATCAGAATGGCCCAGGAAGCACCGCCAGCCTGTTGGGGGTGCTGCCGTCATTTTAGCCCTGGCGGTCTCGGACCGCCAGGGTTAGAATGACCCCCACTGTCTTGAGAGTGCCCATTCCCAAGTACATTATTGGGACTGACATTTTGAAAGTGATGACTCTACATTTGGAAGATGGATGTTATCAATTTGGTTCCAAGAGATTTATATCAATAGCTGCCACGAGGGTGGGGCTGTTAAAGATTCCTCTGGTAATGCTTCCCCAGGCCACTAAGGTGATTCATATGAAGCAGTACAGAATACCGGGAGGGCATGAAGTGATCAGCCAGACTATACACAACTTACTGGAGGCTGGGGTGGTAATTCCCATCACTACCGCATGGAATAATGCCCCCTGGCCTGTTTGCAAAAGTGATAACAGTTGGAGGATTTGCATTGATTATCGCCAGTTGAATAAACATACCCCTCCTCTGACTGCTGTGGTCCCAGATTCTATTACTTTGATTGAAAACATTCAGAAACATGGTGGGACCTGGTATGCGATAATTGACATTGCCAATGCTTTTTTCACAATACCAATAGCCCCTGAGAGCCAGCCCCAGTTGGCATTCCAGTGGGCGGGGCGCCAGTATACATTTTGTAGATTGCCAATGGGGTATTTACATAGCCCCACCATCTGTCACCGGCTGGTGGCAGAGCATTTGGATGAAGTACCAGTGGTTCCCCGGGTGCAAATTTCCCACTACATAGATGACGTGATGATGCAGGGAGAGACACAAGAACAGGTGCAAATTCAGCTAGACAGATTTGTGGAACATTTGCAGAGTAAAGGGTGGGAGATTAACCCCGAGAAGGTGCAGGGACCGTCTCAGAGCGTGACATTTCTGGGCGTTCAGTGGAATCAGGGACACAGAGAAGTGTAAAGCAACACAGTCATGAATAGATGCTTTTTCCTTAACTGTGAAATCTGTTGAATGTGCACCTTTTGTCTGAGTTTTATGCATGATTTCCCCTTGCTGTTGTTCATTGGATTCCCGTATCTGCAGTACCACATGTTCACCATCTGCCCTCTATGGACTTTGTTTTCCTTTGATATGTTCTGTTTTTATTACTTTAGATGCCTTAATATTTCCCTTCCTTTTCCTTCTATTAATTCTTGCACAATTTACACTTTCGTGATGCCCCAGTGCAAATGTGCCACGGAAATGTATCCTCTTGGTTATCCCATATATATTCTTCTTGTTCTACTTTCCATATATTTTGGAAACCCATACAAAATGTCCTTCCTTTTATTTTCTCTGATCCGACCTATCCATAGGAAACTGATTTTTGTGCACTGGAGAGTGCAGTCTTATCTAGATTTTGCTTCTCTGTCTCTCTAGAGATTTATGTTATGCCAGAATGGGTCTTAGTCCCTTGGTTGCTTCTCTGAGTAGATTAATTAAAACCGTAGCTTCCATTGCCTATTCTAAAGGTAGCCCCCCCAAACCCCACATGTGTGGAAGAGGGAATGTCGACCAGAGGAATGTTCTCTTTCTCTGTAGAGGAAAAATACGTTTCCATTGTGGATATTTCCATGACAGCCTCTTGGCTGAACAATCTACCTTAGTAGTCAATGAAGATTACTGGTAAGCAATCCTGCTATTTTGCATGTTGAGTACTTGTACACTCTGCTTTAGCAGTAAAAGAGGAGTTGTAAGTCCTAGAATCTAAAGTACTATTGGTTCAAAAGTGCTGACTGGCTGAATGTGCCTCACTAGAGCAATTTACCAGCCTTGAAACCTGCCATGCCTTTCCCCAGAAATGGGACAAACGTCTTCCTGTCTCCTTCATTCCACCTGTGACAAACCTGACGCAGCCAGTATTCAATACTCCCTGCAGTGACTCTGCAAGTCTGAGCCATGAATGCGGGTTCCTCCAAGAGATGGTATCACATTGTGAATACTTGTAGTTAGGTCACAGCTGCACAGGCCTGTGCGTTCCCGGCGGTGGTTGGCGACGGGCAAGTGAGGACAGGGAGGTGTGACTGACTGTCCAATTCCTGCTTGCCTCAGGGAAGCTCTCAATGGCTTGTGGCACTGCAACAGCCCAAGCTTTGCACACCACTCAAAGTACTGCTACCCCTACGCCTGGTCCTTAAAGGATGTGAAGACAAAGTTAATCTTACAATATCATGCACACAATGTAAGACACTGATAACTCTTTTTGTGGATACAATTGTGTTGCAAATTGATTGATTACACAGGTTTGGTTAGCTTACGAGTGATCCAGAAGTCAGCAGCAAGTTTACCGGATAGCTGACACTCATGCAAAGAAAGCTTGAACTGTCCTGTTGGTAATACCTGCACCAATGCATGTCAGATACTTACAGCCACATGTAGGAAACTGGGTTATTTTTTTGTTCAGATTGTTTTTATTTTTATTTTACAGAAAAAAATAAAAATAAAAAAATAAGCAACAAACATTGTAAAGAAAATTGTACACTCCATGGGTCCAGAAATGGTGGATCAAGTGAAGCATAATTGAAATATTCATGACCTCTGTACTGCAGGTCAAGTCAACTGGCTCTTAAGTGGGAGAAGGAAGGGAAGAGAGAAAGGGGGAGAGAGACGGTGATGATGGGATCAGAGAGAAGAAAGAGATAAAGAGGGAAAGACAGAGAGAAGATATGACCACACTGAGCATGGGTAGCCTAGGTCTAAGATAATTTCCTAAACTAGAATAGCTTCAGAGTCTACCGCCATAAGAGAAGGAAACAGGTGCAAGGGGGGGGGTTTATGGTAGTTTATTCTTCTGTAGGTATTTATCAAAAGCATCCCATAGCTGTCGAGGGCTTGAGGGGCAATGGAATTTATAATATAAGGCTTTTGTCAGCCCCTCTAATGGAGCATAGGGCATGCCACCATTTGTTCAAAAGCACTGGGGGATGTTGGTTTTCAGTCTGAGAGGGCTGTTTTGGCACCTAAGGAGAGGTGGAGGTCTACCAGTGAAGCTGTGTGAGAGTAAAAATTTGTCACTCATGGGTTGGCATGTCGACCATAGTTAGGAAGTGAATTTCTATTGGAACGTTTGTGATTTGGCGCAACAGATCCTGGATATTTTTCCATAATAGGTTTGTCATTTTACAGTTAAAGAGCATGTGTTGAAGGTCACCAGGACCCTCCTCACACTGCCATCATGTGATCATGTCCCTCAGTCCGAGTTTGTGTAGTCTGGCTGGCATCCAGTAGGGTTCTGTGAATAGACAAAAATCTGGACTGTGCCAGTGCATGGGTAATTTTGGTTTCAAAGGGGGAGTTCCAGATTTTTTGTCATGTTGTTTCGTTGAAAAGTGGAGAACCTGTCACTTGGGAGTGGGATTCCCATTTCCTGTGAAATAATCTCAGTGTTTGATAATTTTATGTGTCCAGAGATTTATATAGGTGGGAGGCGGTATGACCTCTTTTTTTAAGGGAACCTAACAAAGTGGGGCAATCTGATTCGTGAGGTGTTTTCAGTTTGCTTAAGGCACCTTTAAGTCGTAACAATCTGTAGAAATCAATGTTCAGTAGGTTGGAATTCATTTGTAATATGGAAAAGGGATCAGGTTTCACTCGTGAGCCAAAGGCTATTATAGTATTTTCACATTTTTGAGCCAACTAATCACAAAAAACAGATGAGAGAGGTTACTGTATCCATAAATATTTGTTTAGAGTGTTTAACTGTGAGTTTTGATATATTGTGGACTGTAAGAATAGAACAAAGGGGAAGTGGTGCATTTAGGTTGGCTTCAATGGCAAGGCATGGGGATGGGTTACAGATCTGTGGGCACAGCTTTTTGGTATCGAGAATAACCTGGGATGTTTATACTCCCAGAAGCTCTGTTCTTCTTTAGAATTCTCATAAAGATCCTCGTTTATTTTCCTTTCCACATAAAGTCGGCGATGGCAGAGTCCACTGATTTAAAGAAAGCAGAGGATAAGATCACTGGGAGCATGGTAGTTGTGAAATTAATTAGAGGGTCTATCAACATCTTTACAGCACCTATACGTCCCCACCAGGTGATGTTTTTTGGTGACCACATGAAGAAAAGTTCTTTAATTTTGGTCAGTGTCTTTTGATCATTAAGGGCAATGTAACGTTCAAGATCTGAGGAGAACCATACGCCCAAATATTTGATGGCTTTTGGCAACCAGACTGACCTATTACCGTAGCTGTACAGTGAATGTTTAATGGGAAGACTTCTGTTTTGTTTTTATTTAAGGAGTAGCCTGTGACTTGTGAGCATTTGTTTATTTTTTCCATGAAAAGTGGGATGGCTACTAGGGCATCCTCTGTGAATAAAAGTACGTCATCAGCTTAGGCTGCGACTGCTTGACTACTGGAAGTAAAATTGATCCCAGGGATCCTGGGGTTATTCCTCAAAGCGGCAATGAGTGGTTCTATGACAAGTAAGAAAAGCAGGGGGCAAAGAGTACACCCTTGGCGAGTACCTCGTGCAACAGTGAAGGATTGAGATAGGTGACCATTAACTCTTACCCTCGCCATCAGTCCCGAGTACAGGGCCATAGTCATAAGAATACATTCCTCACCCAGATAATATTTGTGTAAAATGCCATGTAGAAAAGGCCAAGAGACCTTGTTGAAACCCTTTTCTGCATCAAGGGCTAGGGCTGCTGTCAGCGAAAGGGATAGTTTAGCTCTTTCTAGGGCATGACAGAACATCCTGATATTGCCTATGGCAAGTCTACCCGTAAGGAAGCCGGTTTGTGAGTTTGGGATCAGATGTTGGATAACTGACTCCAGGCGGGACATAATCATTTTTGCATAGATCTTACAGTTGAAGTTGGGAAGGCAAACTGGTCTTTAATTTTTGAGGTTCAGGGGGTCTTTCCCTTCTTTCAGAATGACTATAATGATAGCTTCCGTAGCGGAACCTGAAATATGGCCTGTAAAGGCGTAATCACGAAAGACTGCGTAAAGAGGGCCTGAGATTGTGTTAACAAATGTTTCATAAAAGTGTAGCCGAATAACCATCAGGGCCAGAAGCCTTCACAGTTTTGAGGGAGCATATAGCCAAGTTGATTTCTTCAATTGTAATTGGTTTGTTAATTGTCAGTTGGTCTAGCTGAGATATTTTGGTGGAAGTTACAACAGTTTAGATAGATAGTCATTGATTTTGACAGGAGGGGCATTGGAGTGATAGAGATGTTCATAAAACAGTTTGAAGGAATCAAGTACTGCAGGAGTGGATGAGCTGACCACACCTTATGGATTTCTTATGGCTGATTTTTGTGTGTGTATTTTATGTCGTTTGCAAGCGCTTTAACAGCTTTGTTGTTGTTACATAGCCTATCAGCTTTGATCACATCAATGCATTTTTGGGCACTCTGACTTAAGATTTTATTGTATTCAAACTGTTCTGCTCGCAGTTTCAAGAGAAGGGGCAAGCCTTTCGACTCTCTAAAGTGGAAGTTTAAGGTTTGAATAGACAGCTCCAGGGCCACATGTATGAATGGGAAAATTTGTGAGTTCCTATTTGCAAATCAATGCAAATCGCAAATAGGAACTCGCAAAATCCCCATGTACGTCCAATGTGAGGCCTCAACTTGTGAGTTGGTAGTAAGTCACATCGCAATTAGAGGATTTGCAAAAATCGATTTCCTAAATTTGCAAATGGCAACACAAATTGCGATATGTGTCATAAATTGTGAATGGCACAGCAAAATAGGAAAAATACTTCCTGGCCATGGGTAATAACCTCTGAACCAGGAAGTACCTCATAGAACCTGCCTGGAGACCAGCATGAGTGGAGGAGGAGTGCAGCTGCCATTCACAGCATAGGTCCTACAACCCCACAGGAGCCCAATCAGTAACGATTGGCCAGTCAAACTGCAAAAAAAGCTCCTGGAAACTAAGTTCTATGAAAAGGAGTTGGGGAGACTCACAGAGGAGTGCTGTGAGAACCAAGATGTCCTATTTCGGAGGGCATCAATGACAGTTCCAGAGTCACAGAAAAAGAAGATCTGTCAGGAAATCCAAGCCAAAATAAATGCCACACACTGCTTCATAGATTAAATCCTCTGGTCACGGTCAAAAGAAAAGGTGGCTCAGCAACTCACAGAATCCTAGGGAACTGGAGGTGCCCCCCACAACAGTACCACCACCCACTGCATTTGAGATCATGGTGGACACCACATTGTCGTGGGCATTGGAAACATCGACAGTTCTGCAGCAGGAACATCACAAAGTAAGTGTACAATATTACTTGTGCCACAACTCAGTCCCCACAGCAATGTCCTGTCCAAATTCCAATAGTCCAGCAGCATGCATCAGATATTTGCTTCCCAAATATAAAGTATGTAACCATCACAGTGCATCATGGGTGATGTAGTCAATAAAGTCAGCTAAGGAATCATATGCACATTTATTGGGGCAGACATCAGAAAGGTAAATAAAATGTATCACATTTGTCCCAGAGATCCCCCTGAGATACAGAGCAAGGATGCCAAAGTTGAAGTAGTGGATGATGCCAACATGGCATCAGAGGAACCCATCCCTAGATAGAGCACCATCCCACCACACTGTATCATTCGATCAATGTCATCAGAGCCTGCAGCAATGGAGGAAGATGTTGTCCCTCTGCCACCAAGTCCAATCCCACAGTCAACTACGAGCCAAGACCAGTGTCTTCCAGTGCGTGGGCGCTGGAGGCATCATGAGGCACATGATGCTGTTGAAGATTACGACAATGCATAGGTGTTTGTTGGTTTAGAGATAGCCCTGCTGTAAAGTCAATGCCTGCAAAACAAGCGTTTAAAAATAATCAGCAGGAATACGCAGAGGATGCAGCAGAACAAGTCTATTAGTTTGAATAACATCAGGACACAATTCGCAACACTGAACACCAATGTAGTGAGTCTGACCACTGGCATTCAGGAACTTTGCTAGCGAATGTGGGCTGACCATGACCATCAGAGGCATGGGAATCGCGGTGCTGTAATTAGAACGGGCGGCTATGACATTCTATATGTAGATTGGTCACTTCTACTACCAGTCTTTCCAGGACAGCTGTCACATTGCAGGTGGAAATAGGACACTTTAGCGGTGGTGTTTCCAGGGGCCTAGGACGGATCGCTGCTGCCGTTAAACTGCTACAGATGGCACGGATGGCAAGAGGCGCTGGGGATGCTCCTCTGGATAGTGAGGAGAATTCCAGTGTGAGCAATGTATTGACCAATCATGCCCGGGCCTTGCGCCGCAGTAGCAGCCATATCCCTGTTGGTGAACATGCAGGGACAGGGCATGTTGGACACAGCTGCAAAAAGCAGCAATGCACACTTATCTGTAGCTTGGCAGGTACCCATGGCTATTATTTGTTTGGTGATGTGACCAACACTATTTTGTATTTCAATTATCACTTGGGAATCATATAGTTCAATATGACATGGCAAAAAAGAGTAGCCTGGCATTAAAGGTTGCTTTACTTACAAATATTGTGTCTACTTGCATCATTTCTGTAAACGCAGTGTTACCCAAAACTAACCTTGAAAAGTAATGTGTTGCTATGTGATCCCGTCAGCATCTCCCCTCCACTGCTATGGACTGGTACCCAGGCTGTGGTAGTGGTGCTTTTGGTTCATCATCTTCCAAGTCTGTGTCCTCCAAATTGAGGTGTAGCTCACGCCTGGTCGCTATGTTATGTAGGATGGCGCAGGTTGCCACAATTTTGCATGAAACGTCTGGAGCATACTGGAGTGCACCTCCACTTTTCTAAAGGCCGGAATCTGAATCTGAGCATGCCAAAGGCATGTTCAATTACAGCTCTATTGCAGTGATGAGCACTGTTGTGTCGTCTTTCATTGTGGTCTGTAAGGGATAGGTATGGGGTCAAGATCTAAGGTCGTAACGCATAAGCTCTGTCTCCTGGGGAAACAAAGATAAGTGTCAGCATGGCAGTACCTGCTGTTAGACAGACACATAGGTGTGATCTGTGTTAAGGCATCACATCACCCAATAAATATCCATCTTCAAACTATCCACGTTTCAGGCACTGAAACGTGGATAGTATGATGTGTTATGTGTTATGATGTGTGGGTCATAGGTCCTCCCTGGGTATTTGGCCACTATATCTGTGATGACATTATGGGCATCACATACCACTTGGATGTTGAAGGGGAGGTACATGTAATTTTTCATGTGGATGAGCATGGCATCTGGAAACCGGTTAAAGAAACAGGATAGTGCACTTTGGGACACCCCATCAAAAACTGCAATTACCTTCTGATAGCTACCCGTGACCAAAAGGTGCAGTGAGCACAACATCTGCACATGCGTGGAGGTGGAGTTGCTGTGCAGGGTACTGCTTTCCATATGGGGTTTGGAATGGAAACCCAATCAAATCTAGGATCACAGCACTACTCAGCCTATTTTTCTCATATATTTTCCTCCTCCGTCTGCTGGAATATGGTGAGCTTGACTCTGCAAATCCACTCCTGTCTCCTCCTCCACCTATGCTGGGCAGCCAGGTATCACCTCCTCATAGTAATCACATAAAGTGGTCCTCCTTTTATACATTGCAACACATTTGCAAACGGGCATTTTTGTGAATAGTCGCAATTTGTGACAGCCATACTGTTTGCAATTTGCAAATAATGATTCGGTATTTGCGAGTCGTAAAAGCCGGTTGATATTGTTACAGACTCACACTTTGGTTGCATCACAATTTGTGGCTACCAAATGGTACATACCGATGTGCCACTTTTCTGGTCGCAAATAGGTTTGCGGCCATTTTGCGAGTCATAAAACACTAGTACATCTGGCCCCTAATTTCTTAAGGCGGTTTGAGATAGCTTTATTCTTAACAGAAGCAATATGCATCAGTTTTCCCCTTAATGGAGCTTTAAGGTCATCCCACTGTGTTATGTGAGAGGCATCATTCGGGGGATTTTCTCTGAGAAAGTCCGAAATGGCCATCTCTATCTCTACTATGTTGTTAGGATCTTCTAGGAGCTCATCGCTCAGGCACCATTGGAGAGGGGGTGGTGTAGGGTCATTAAGTGTTAACTGAAGTGAGACACCAGCGTGATTTGAGATCACTATGGGCTTGATCTTAGTGGTATGAGAGAGGTAGAGCAACAAGTTGCTTACCATATTGTAGTCTATTTGCGTAAAGGTGTGATGAGGCGAGGAGTAAAAAGTGTAATTGCTCCCGGTAGGGTTGTTCAGATGCAAAATGTCTATTAGATTATTGTTTTTTCAGCAAATTTTCATTTGTTTGTGTGCTTTGTTACCTATGAATTTGTGAGCTGATATTCTGTCTAGATTTCCGTTAACAATGTACAAATATCAACAAAATCAATAAAACCAACAAAATCCTTTCCCAATCCCCTACCACCCAACCCACGGAATGCATATAGGACACATTCCCCCACCATTGTTCTGTATGGAGAACTTTGGGCCATGAACTGGACAAATCCAATGCTGGCTGAGAAGTTACCCTGACCTGCAGTTATATAAATTGATGAAGGTTTAGAGGAAAGGGTCAACTGGGGAGATGAGAGTGAGAGAGAGAGAGGTAAGGGGAAATAAAGAAATAAAAGAAGGGAAGGTAAGAGAACTGCTACGTAAAGGGAGTCATTGCAGGATCTTTACGATTGATCCAGAGTAGGGACAGAGTACCATAGTGGGGTGCCATCTATAAAGGACAATGAGGTGAAGAGATACATGCGGCTTCTCTAGGTAAGTTTTGAGTGTTGGTAGTACTGAGTTCTTGTGAGAGATCTAAGATCTTTGCAGGTTTGGGAGCGATTTGGGAATCTAGGGTGTTATTAGGGCCCCTTTCCTGTGTTTACATTAATTTGTCCCACTATCGTCCAGGTATGTTAATGTTATCAGTTTAGTTGGGAGAGGTGGGGTTTAAAACAGCATATTTAAATAAGTGCCTAACAGTTATCTACTAGAGAAAAAATATTGTACACCAAACAGCTTGTGTGGGAGGTGACAAATATAAAACTGTTATAAGAAGTAGTCAGATAAAATTGCAATCAGAGTGATCCAGGAACACAGTATCCTTACAGTAAATATCACAGAGTCTCAATGTCACAATAACATATTGTCTCTGTAAGGCATCAAGGACAACAGTGGGAGTACAGAAAGAGGACTACACTACTAAAAGTACAAATATGGTGTTATTTAATGTTCTGGAGCAAGAAAACAGGAATAAAGGCAAAGTACAAATAACGCCTCATAAGTCAGCCAAGAGACTTTGAACCTTTAGTGAGAACAAATATAATCCTCTTGCATATCTTATGCATCCGGCAAGAGGATACTGGGTGCCTGGACACAACAGTAAGGGCAGTCCACTCATAACGGGATGGGACACAAATGTGGGGTCATTAAACAGAGGCGCTTCATGACAAGGACTCAAATCAGAGTCGTAAGAGCACTCTTGTCTCGTGGTAAGAATCAGGGAGTAAGGTTCAGTATAGATCGATGGTAGTCTTTGTGGTCAACAGTTAAATGCTCATGGCGGACGGAACAGAAGAGTTCAAGTATTTCTGTAAGTCATTTGGGTGAGTGAATAACAGGGTTTTCCCATGGATCACAATCCAAAATTTTGAGGGACCTGTGAAACCACGTGGGATGTTGTGCTCCTTCAAAGATTGATAGAGGACCAAGAAGCCTTTTCTGATGGATACAACTACCTGTGGATTCCTCACCTAATGAATACTCCCATGGCGCCAGCATTCGACGGAAATCTTCTTACTAGTCTCTGCACGTCGACGAGGACGTCACTCTAGCCCACGCGACGCCGTCTGACGTCATACAGGCAATAAGAGGTCCTCGACGACGTGCTGACGTCAGTTCCCTTTTTTCCGTGCATTCGAAACGGTTATCTTCGAGGGAGCAACTGTTACTTTTGTGGTTACAGTGTATTTTTGCTGCGTAGTCTTTCGCTGTGGTAATAATGTCGCAGAGAAAGTCTGGATTCAAGCCTTGTCGTGAGTGTGGAGGCAAGATGTCAGTGACGGATCCTCATTCCGACTGCCTTTGGTGTTTGAGCTCCGACCACGACGTCTCGACTTGTGATTCATGCCAGCACATGAATCCAAAGGCCCTCAAGGAACGTGAGGCGAAGCTGTTTATGGCGAAATCGAAGGAGAAGCATCACAAGAAGTCTTCTTCACCAAGACATCGGCGTCATCGAGACTCCCGGCGCCGTAGAGAATCTCGGCGTCATTCAAAGGAGACTCGTTCCAGGTCTTCGGATCGGCGCCGAAGGACATGGGAGATCAGTCCCACGGTTACGCCACATCCTTCGACGCCGTTGCCCTCTCCGGCGTCTCCGACTTCACCTGGACAGGCGTCGGTGATTGAGGTATTGGAGCCTCAGGTGTTTTCTCCGGCGTTGCAGACGTCGAGGCCGGCGTCGGGGTCGCCTCCGAGACAGGCACCCCAGTATCCGGCTTTTCCCACCCCTGGAGCCGATAGTTCCGCATTCTTGAATGCGATGTATGCCATCTTCCAACAGATGGCTCCAGGGGGTGCTCCGGCTGGGCCTTTGGCCTTTTCATTGGGTGATCCTGCGGCCGGCACCCTTTATGCCCTTTCTCCCTTTTGGGAACGTGGGCTCGGCGCCGGTGTCGGCGCCGGTGGCCGCTCCGGTGGCTTCAGAGGGATTGGCCCCGGGGATTTCCATCCCGTCGACGTCGGGATTTCGGCCTGTGACTCCGGTGGGTCCATCTGCTTCGACTGCTCTTTCGTCGGCGCCGAAGTTACCTGTGGCGCCGGACGCGGCGTCGGTGGCTTCTGAAGATCGGCGCCGATCTTCGACTTCGGCGGAGGCATTGTCGACTCCGCGTATTGAACAACGGCTTCATTCGAGGAGACGTGCTCTCCGTGTATTAGAGGAGCAGGAGTACCAACGAGCCCTGGAGGAAGGAGAGCTAGAGGACTCGGGTGATGGGCTGCGTGGTCTGGAGTCGGCCAGTGGGCTGGACACTTCCCCTGAGTGGGATCTTTCGTCCCCGGGAGAATATACTGAGGAGGCTGCTTCCTTTCACGCAGTGGTACGGAAGGCAGCTAGTTTTTTGGACCTGCCTTTGCCGGTGGTGGAGGCTAAACAAAACCTTCTAACAGAGGTGCTACATCCGGCCTCAGCTGCGGCGGAGCCTCTTTTGCCATTTAATGACGCTCTGCTGGATCCGGTGTTAGAGGTGTGGAAGAGGCCGGCATCTTCCCCAGCAGTTCACAGAGCCGTGGCCAGGAGGTATCGGACGGCTCCGACTGACCCTGGTTTTCTGTCTAGGCACCCTACGCCGGAGAGCTTGGTGGTGCAGGCCTCCTGTTCATCCAAGTCAGCGCCTGGTTCTTTCCCGACGGTGCCTGGGGACAGAGATTCAAAGAAACTAGAGGCGCAGTCCAAGAAGATTTTTTCGTCCTGCAGTCTGGCGTTGAAGGCCACCAACGCAACCTGTATCCTGGGGAGGTATATTTATGCTCTGATGGATGACATTTCCTCATCATTTACAGAGCTTCCCCAGGGTCTTTTGGATGTTGTTTCAAATGCCCAGGCTGCTGCGACCCAGATTATCCAGACTGGACTGGATACGACCGACTCGGTAGCCAGAGCAATGGGCACAACTGTGGTGGCAAGGAGGCAGGCCTGGCTCCGTAACTCGGGCTTTTCTGCGGATGTACAGTCCACATTGTTGGATCTCCCGTTTGATGGGGACAAACTGTTTGGAGCCAAGGCTGATTCGGCCTTGGAACGTTTTAAGGAGAGCAGGGCCACGGCTAAGTCGTTAGGGCTCCAAGCTCCTTCTTCCACGGCCTCTTCCAGATTTTTCAGGAGGTTTCGTGGATTTGGGTGTGGCTCTTCCTCCTCTTCCTTTCGGGGAAGATATCAGCAACCTGCCTCTTCCCATCCTTATAGATCTTTTAGAGGGAGAGGTAGGGTCCGCACCAGAGGAGCCTCTCAGCAGCACTCTGCCTCTTCCTCATCCTCTGGCGGGGTGCAGCAGGGGAAGCAGCCTTAGGCTTCCACCATTTCCCACTCACTGCTCTCCTGTAGGGGGAAGATTACAGCATTTTCTCACCAAATGGAAGACTGTTACAACGGACACTTGGGTTCTCAGTATTGTGGGAAAAGGCTACACCCTTCCCTTTCGGGAGTTCCCGCCCCTCATTCCGCCCCGCCCTTCTTATTGTTCAGAAGAACACCTCCTGTTGCTAGAACAGGAGGTGCAAGCCCTCCTTTCAAAGGGCGCGGTGGCGTTGGTCCCAGAGCAGGAAAGGGGTCGAGGATGTTACTCAAGGTATTTCCTGATTCCCAAGAAGGATGGTCGTTTGAGACCAATCCTGGACCTGAGGATCTTGAATTGGTTCCTCAAGCAGGAAAAGTTCAAGATGCTGACCCTAGCACAGGTGCTTTTGGCGTTGAACAAGGAAGACTGGATGGTGTCTGTCGACTTGCAGGATGCTTACTTTCATATCCCGATACTCAAGTCACACAGGAAGTATCTCCGGTTTGTGGTGGGATCGCAGCACTATCAGTTTGCGGTCCTTCCGTTTGGTCTTACTTCAGCACCTCGAGTCTTCACGAAGGTGATGTCGGTGGTTGCGGCAGAACTCAGAAGGAAGGGGATAGCAGTATTCCCTTACTTGGACGACTGGTTGATCAAAGCCAAGTCCCCGGAGCTTGTGTCGCATCATCTGCAGTCAACAACCCAGTTGTTGTTCGACCTGGGTTTTTCGGTGAACGAGCCCAAATCTCACCTAGAGCCCTCTCAGCGCCTCCTGTTCATAGGGGCAGTACTGGATACAACATTGAACCGAGCCTTCCCTCCGCCTCAGCGGATTCAAGATATTCAGGATCTGGTTCCAATGTTTCGAAATGGAGCGGTAGTTCCAGTCCTCAAGGTCCTTCGTCTGCTCGGTCTGTTTGCCTCCTGCATTCTGTTGGTCAGGCATGCTCGCTGGCACATGAGGGCTCTTCAGTGGTGCCTCCGAAGGCAGTGGTCTCAACACAAAGGGGATCTAGAGAGTACTGTCAAGATCTCCAGAGATGCTGTGGATTTGAAGTGGTGGATTGCAAGCAACAATCTTTCACAAGGAAAGCCGTTCCAGCAGTCGCCACCAGTGGCCACAGTCATAACGGATGCTTCCACTCTAGGGTGGGGAGCTCATCTGGGGGATCTGGAGATCAAAGGCCTTTGGTCTCCAGAGGAACAGATGTTTCACATCAATCTGTTAAAGTTACGGGCTGTACGTCTGGCTCTCAAGGCCTTCCTCCCTTCCCTTCGTGGTCAGTCGGTACAGGTCCTGACGGACAATACTACCACGATGTGGTACATAAACAAGCAGGGAGGAGTGGGGTCGTACCTTCTCTGCAGAGAAGCTCTTCGACTATGGTCCTGGGCAAAGGACCATCAGATTTGCTTGATAGCAAACCATCTGGCCGGAGTCTTGAACATGCGTGCGGACAGTCTCAGTCGCCAATTCTCGGCAGACCACGAGTGGCGTCTCCATCCAGATCAAGTCCGTTTAATCTTCCAGAGGTGGGGGTTTCCTCGGGTAGATCTGTTTGCCACTCGAGAGAACGCGCATTGTCCGTTATTCTGCAGCCTCCAGTATCCGATGCAGGGAGCGTTGGGGGACGCGTTTCAAATAACCTGGTGCGGCCAGTTGCTTTACGCGTTTCCTCCCATACCCTTGATTCCTCGAGTATTGAGGAAGATTCGCCAGGACCGGGCTCTAGTCATCCTAATAGCTCCGGATTGGCCAAGGAGGGTATGGTACTCCGACCTTCTCCAACTCTCAATGTGCCCTCCGCTCCGTCTCCCTTTCAGGGCAGACCTCCTCTCGCAGTCACAGGGGCAGGTTTTACACCCCAACCTCCAGAGTCTGCACCTACATGCCTGGAGATTGAACGGGGCAACCTGAGTTCCTTCTCTCTCCCGCCTAAGGTAGTGGATGTTATATTAGCGGCCAGGCGACACTCCACTAAATCTATCTACGCTAATAGATGGTCTAAATTTGTTGCGTGGTGTGGAGAGAGGCAGATTGATCCTTTGCATGCTCATCTATCGGACGTTTTGTCTTTTGCTCTGTCTCTAGCGCAGAAAGGTTGTGCAGTGGCTACCATTAAGGGTTATTTATCGGCCTTGTCAGCCTTCATATGTCTTCCAGACCAACCATCTTTATTTAAATCCCCTATTGTTATCAGATTCTTGAAAGGTCTTCTAAATAAATATCCTCCAAAGCCATTCGTTATGCCGCAATGGGATTTGTCCTTGGTCCTGACTTTCCTTATGGGGTCCCCTTTTGAACCTATGCATTCTTGCCCCTTAAGGTATTTGGTTTTAAAAACAGTCTTCCTGATAGCTATAACATCAGCAAGGAGAGTGAGTGAGTTGCAGGCCTTATCAGTAAAGCCCCCTTATACAACTTTTTATGGGGATAAGGTGGTGTTGAGGACCAAGGCTGCTTTCCTCCCGAAGGTTGTTTCACCTTTCCATTTGGCTCAGGCAATTACTTTGTCCACGTTCTATCCTCCGCCTCATCCTTCCAAAGAGGAAGAAAGACTGCACCGTCTGGACCCAAAGAGGGCGTTGAGCTTCTTTATTGATAGAACAAAGGATTTCAGGCTGGAGGATCAGCTGTTTATTGGATACGTGGGCAAGAGGAGAGGAAAGGCAGCCCACAAGAGAACACTATCCAGGTGGGTTGTTCTTTGCATTAAAATCTGTTACTCTTTGGCAAAGAAGGATCCTCCTGAGGGCATTAGAGCTCATTCCACCAGAGCTAAGTCGGCCACTTCGGCCTTGGCCAGAGGTGTTCCTGTGGTCGACATCTGCAAGGCCGCAACTTGGTCGTCCCTTCACACTTTTGCAAAACATTACTGTTTGGATTCTGAGGTTAGAAGGGATGGCCATTTTGCACGGTCAGTGCTGCAGGATTTCTTGGTTTGACCATTTAGGCACCCACCGCCGGGCGTGGTACTGCTTTGGGACTCTATTCATTAGGTGAGGAATCCACAGGTAGTTGTATCCATCAGAAGAACGAGTTACTTACCTTCGGTAACGACTTTTCTGGTGGATACATTAGCTACCTGTGGATTCCTCACGGTCCCACCCGCCTCCCCGTTGCCTTTCTGGTCTTACCAAGTAATCCTTGAGTACGCTCCTCTTGGTCTTTGAGGGTGCAATAGATGTTGTATATATTATATTTATATATATATGTATATATGTATATATCTTTGTGTATATACTTTATGTGTATATATATTTTAAAAAGAGAGAGTTATATATATATATAAAAGATTTACAGTTATTCATGCAATGTTGTGTATTTTTACAATGTAATGGGATGTTGCCTTGCTCTTTCATTGCATTGCCTGGTTGTTCTCATGCACGTAAAAAATGATTGGTACTGACGTCGGCACGTCGTCGAGGACCTCTTATTGCCTGTATGACGTCAGACGGCGTCGCGTGGGCTAGAGTGACGTCCTCGTCGACGTGCAGAGACTAGTAAGAAGATTTCCGTCGAATGCTGGCGCCATGGGAGTATTCATTAGGTGAGGAATCCACAGGTAGCTAATGTATCCACCAGAAAAGTCGTTACCGAAGGTAAGTAACTCGTTCTTCTGGTTCTAATTGTATCCTTTGAGTAGTCTTGAGCAATATTGATTTTGGAGCCATTTCAGGTCACCTGTTGAATTTTCCTCATATTAGTCAGTATGGTTTCTGTATGGCGATATCTTAGGGGTTTAAAGATCATGGCCTTGGGACGTTTGTTAAATGGAGTGGAGCGTTGGTTAGCCATTGACACTTGATGGGCTCGTTCTATCTGAAAATCACAATCAAACGTAAATACTCAAGGTATGTGGTAGCCAGACTTCCAGAAATTCAATGCATGAGTTGCATACTCTTCCACTTTTTCTGGCAGCCCAAAGATGCACAGACTCCCTCTGTGGTTCCAATCCTCTAATTCTGGGATGTCTTTCATGAGTTACTTAGTTTTGTTGGTTGCAGCGTCCATTCTATTTTTTTCATTTGAAGCAGTGTCCTCAAGAGTACTAATCCTTGTTTCCACTTCTGTGAGTCTGCTTGACATAAGTCGTTCCTTAAAACTTGGATGTCATGACACGGTGCGACAGTGCTTGCCTTTGTCTCTTGGGTCATACCATGTAGAGAGTGTGGCATTGAAAGATCATTTCTAGGGAGACACTTGAGTCTTGTTTGGTTTTAATGGGTGATTCTGGGGGAGGAGGCTCCGCCTTCAAGCGTTTTAGAGATGATTTGTTTTTTTACTGTCCTTTAAGTCCTTACCTTTGTGATCCGCCATAGTAGAGACTGTATGAAGTACCACTTAGTGGTGTGTGGAGATGTTAGTTTTTGTGATTAAATATATGTGGTCACCTCAAGAATGTAAAGAATTATATTGTCACAAGTTGTCAGCGGCGTGCACTTCCTACGACCTCAATAATCCAGAAATGGATCGATATCTTGGATTGCGCTGTCCCGGGACAGCACTATAGATTACCACTATAAATTAACAGTGTTCCAGAAGATTATGAGGTGAACCCTCTTGAGCGAGATTGATGAGCCAAATGTATTTGTTCAACTTGGGTTACAGGGGAAAGTCTATCTCTCAGTGATACATTATGATTACAGATGAGGAACTATGGTTAGAAACAGCAGGGATGGTTCTACATCATGGCTTATGACATTGTCCTCCGGTAAGGTGGGTGCTATACGGGGAAAACATTCCAAAATTTAGGATTAACATGTTTGCCATTTTGATTTACCTCAAGGGAAGGCTGAGGGTGAAGAACACCATATGTAGGAACACTCATAGTGGAACTGAGGAGATGCAGAATGCTGTAAGTAGAACTTATATCCCCTATTAAATTCTTTGCAGTAATCACAACGGGCTCTTAATGACAGCAGATTATGGCCCTCATTACAACATTGGCGGTAAATCCCGCTTACCGATGTGCAGAAGACCGCCAACACACCGCTGCGGCAGCGGAATTCCGCTACAGCTATTACGACCCACAGCTCGGAATCCGCCAAAATCTAGACACCCACACAAGTCTGCCACACCAAAGGTCAGTGATAAACTGGCGATAACAAAACCTCCACGGTCACGCCAACAGGAATATGCCCACACTATCACGACCCACGAATCCACGCAGCGGTCTTTCAACCGTGGTATTCCATTGGTGGTACACACCGCCACGCTCAAAATACACACACATTTACAAAACACAACCACATTGGACAATTCAAAATACACACACCTGATACACATACACACACCACTCCCACACACCCAATACAATATAAAACACACACCCACAACACCCACAAACCCTTACGGCCAGAATTGGTAAAGAAGGCCAGAGAGAGACACCACCATCAACAAACTAGCATCCACAGCACACAACACCATCACTCACACAACATCCACGCACCTCACCCCACGCACACAAACACATCCCCTCACACATCACAACACACACCACCTCACACATCACCCTCACCACACCATGGCACCGCAAAGCCACCCCAGCTTCTCTGAGGAGGAGCTGAGGATCATCGTGGAGGAAATCATCCGGGTAGAGCCACAGCTATTCGGATCACAGGTGCAGCACTCCTCCATAGCTAGGAAGATGGAGCTCTGGTGCAGAATCGTGGACAGGGTCAACGCAGTGGGACAGCATCCAAGAACACAGGATGACATCAGGAAGAGGTGGAACGACCTACGGGGGAAGGTGCGTTCCATGGTCTCAAGACACCAGATTGCAGTTCAGAGGACTGGCGGCGGACCCCCACCTCCTCCTCCACAACTAACAACATGGGAGGTGCAGGTCTTGGCTATACTGCAACCTGAGGGCCTCGCAGGAGTAGCAGGAAGAATGGACTCTGGTAAGTCAAATCTTTACTACCATATCCCCCACCCTACCTGCATGCTATCACATACCCCACCCTCACCCCCATCACTCTAACACCTCACATGCACATGAATTTCCAGGAAAGACCGCACCAACCAAGTAGGAGGAGGAATCGCCATCGTCTTCAAGGACTCCATCAACGTCACCACCTCCACCGAAGACAGCCCCCTTGCCGCCGAACACCTGCACTTCCAGATCCACACAGACCCCAGGACCACCCTCCGAAGAACTCTCATCTACCGACCCCCTGGACCCCGCGCCCTCTTCAGCGACTCTATCTCCGACTTCATCTCCCCGCACGCTCTTGCCTCGCCGGACTACATCCTCCTCGGGGACCTCAACTTCCACCTGGAACAGAACAACGTCCCCAACACCACCGCCCTGCTCGACAACCTCGCCAACCTCGGCCTCAAGCAACTGGTGAACACCCCCACCCACATCGCCGGACACACGCTCGACCCCATCTTCTCCGCCAGCAACCACGTATCCTTCAGCCACTCCTCCGCTATACACTGGACCGACCACAGATGTGTCCACTTCACCTTCCGACGCGAGACTCGCCACCTCCGCACACAACCCATCCCACGTCGACAGTGGAACAAAATCCCAGAGGAACAGCTTCTCTCCACTCTCAACAACAATCAACCCACCTTCGCCTCCGACCGCAACGATGCAGCCCTCAGCCTCACGAATTGGATCACCAACTGCGCAGACAACCTCGCTGCCCTTAGACGCCTCCCAAGACAGACCAACACCAAAAAACCTCTCTGGTTCACCGACACCCTTAAGGAATCAAAGAAAACCTGCCGCACCCTCGAGAAAGCCTGGCGCAAGGACCACACCGCAGAGAACATGACTGCCCTCAAGAACGCTACTCGCGAACACCACCAACTGATCCGCGCCGCCAAAAGAAATTTCTTCACAGACAGACTGGACAAAAACAGCCACAACAGCAGAGAACTTTTCAACGTCGTAAAAGAGCTCTCCAACCCTAACGCCAACGCCATCACGCCCTCACAAGACCTCTACAACTCCCTCGCTACCTTCTTCCATTGTAAGATCACCGGCCTACACGACAGCTTCGGACACCAGACCCAGCCAACCACCACAGAACCTACAACCCCAGCCATCACCCTCAACGCCTGGACTCACATCAACACGGAAGAGACCAAAGCCACCATGAACTCCATCCACTCCGGTGCCCCCTCGGACCCCTGCCCACACTTCATCTTCAACAAAGCCGACGACATCATCGCCCCGCACCTCCAGACCATCATCAACAGCTCGTTTTCGTCTGCTACCTTCCCAGAGAGCTGGAAACACGCTGAAGTCAACGCCCTAATGAAAAAACCTATGGCAGACCCAATCGACCTGAAGAACTTCCACCCCATCTCGCTCCTCCCTTTCCCTGCCAAAGTCATAGAGAAGACCGTCAACAAGCAACTTTCCAACTTCCTTGAAGACAACAGCCTACTCGACCCCTTTCAGTCCGGATTCCGAGCCAATCACAGCACAGAAACCGCCCTCATCTCAGTCACAGACGACATCAGAACCCTGATGGACAACGGAGAAACAGTCGCCCTCATCCTCCTCGACCTCTCTGCTGCCTTCGACACCGTCTGTCACTGCACCCTAATAACCCGCCTCCGCTCCACCGGGATCCAAGGACAGGCCCTGGACTGGATCACCTCCTTCCTCTCCAACCGCTCCCAAAGAGTCTACCTCCCACCTTTCCGCTCAGACCCCACCGAGATCATCTGCGGCGTCCCACAAGGCTCCTCGCTCAGCCCGACTCTCTTCAATGTCTATATGAGCCCCCTCGCCGACATCGTACGCAAACACAGCATCATCATCACCTCCTACGCCGACGACACTCAACTGATACTTTCCCTCACCAAGGACCCCACCAGCCCCAAGACCAACCTGCAAAATGGAATGAAAGACGTCGCAGATTGGATGAAACTCAGCCGTCTGAAACTGAACTCAGACAAAACGGAAGTCCTCATCCTCGGAAACACCCCTACCGCCTGGGACGTCTCCTGGTGGCCCACGGCCCTTGGCACCGCACCGACCCCCTCAGACCACGCACGCAACCTCGGTTTCATCCTGGACCCACTTCTCACCATGACCAAACAAGTCAACGCCGTATCATGCTCCTGCTTCCTCACCCTCCGCATGCTCCGAAAGATCTTCCGTTGGATCCCCGCCGACACCAGAAAGACCGTGACCCACGCCCTCGTCACGAGCCGCCTGGACTACGGCAACACCCTATACGCAGGAACCACCGCTAAACTCCAGAAACGTCTGCAACAAATTCAAAACGCCTCCACCCGCCTCATCCTCAACAGACCCCGCAACAGCCACATCTCCGCCCACCTGAGACACCTGCACTGGCTTCCCGTCAACAAAAGGATCACCTTCCGACTCCTCACCCACGCACACAAAGCCCTCCACAACAAGGGACCCGAATACCTCAACCGCCGCCTCAGCTTCTACACATCCACCCGTCCTCTTCGCTCCGCCAACCTCGCTCTCGCCGCCGTCCCTCGCATCCGCCGCACCATGGCGGGTGGGAGGTCCTTCTCCTACCTGGCGGCCAAGACATGGAACTCCCTCCCCACCATCCTCAGGACCACCCAGGACCACTCCGCTTTCCGGAGACTACTCAAGACCTGGCTCTTCGAGCAGCAGTAACCCCCTCCCCCTAGCGCCTTGAGACCCGCACGGGTGAGTAGCGCGCTTTATAAATGTTTATGATTTGATTTGATTTGACATATGACCCACTATCACAAACCACCCATCCCAACACCAAGCCCTACATGCAACAACAAAGCATGGACACCCATCTCCAAAGCACGTCCACTACAGATACCCACACAGACCCCAAAACAATTATCACACAAGGTCCTACACAAGAATGTAAGCACTGTGGTACAGGGTCACCCACCCATTGTACATGATGGCACTCACAGATGCAATATTCATGCCTTTATACCCCTGCAGGACCCCTACCCAACGTCACCGGACAGGAGGTTCCAGACATGTCCACTCCCCCCACAGAAGAGGCCCACAGTGATGACAGCAGCTCTGTCCAACTGGATCTAGATGACCTGCCCGGCCCATCTGGGACCTCGGGACAGTCGGTTCCCCACACACTGGCACATGCCACCACAGAGCCTCCCCCCTCAGGAAACACCAGCACAGCACCCACCCAGCAGGCCCATACCTCTGTCCCCAGGACACGTCAAGCAGCAGTGTGTCCACCACTACAGGGAACCCAGGCAAACCCACAAACCCAAGAACAGCAGGGACCTGGGGGCAGTGACAGTGGGCACATGGTTCAGGGGACAGAGGAACAGGAAAACCGGGGAACTGGGAGGGGAGGACTGCTGTGCGACAGGGGGAGGACAGGCCCAGGGAACCCACTCTCCACGAGGCCCTCTCCAACATCATGGGAGCGTACCATCATTCCCAGGAGACGATGGCAACGGTACTGGCCAAGTTTCAGGAGACCCAGCGGCTGCAGGAGGAACAGTATTTGGGGATCAGGGAGGAACTCAAGTCCATCAACACCACCCTGGTCAACATTGTAGGGGTGCTGAAGGACCTTGTGAACACCAGGAGGGACACTGGCACAACAAGGGGCCCCTGACACTAGCCTGGACGATGGACTGCCCACCACCTATGCCGGCGCTAGTGGACAGGAGGCACTGCCACAGGACCACGACACCAGCACCCCACCCCCTGCAGATAGAGAACCACTCCGCAAACGGTCCCTGAGATCCAGGACAAAGACAGAGAACAATGCCAAGACCCCCGCTAAGAAATGAGACCACCCTGAATGTCATCCTTCTGTCCCACTTCGTCACCCTGTCCATCCTTAAACTGCCCTAGCTCCACTTCCTATGCCCCTTTGGACCATGCACCTATGAGACAAATAACTGGACTCTGCCATGGACATTCCTCCACCATCACCCCTGACCATTTTACAACCCCCTCCACTAATTTGCACTTAAATAAACACCCTTGAATCACAAAACAATCCGGAGTCAGTCTGTGCTTTCACAAATGTATATTTGCAATAACTGAGGAAAATAGCAATGTTCATTGTATTGTCAAGATACCTATGTCACACAGCTCTAGTCCATGGGGTAACATACCAGAGGTCACACAGTGGGACCCACATCTGTGAAATGGAAAGGCAAAGTGACAGGTCATGGTCCATACACTGGGTGAAAGTGACAGACATATGATAGGTCTAACAATTGTATGAGATGTAGGAGGCAGTGATGTCTTCTTACCTGTGTCTCACTGGAAGTATTGCTGGATCACGTTGTTTCTGTTGTCGATATCCTCTTCTTGTGCCTCCTCTTCTTCACTGTCAACAGGCGCCACAGCTGCCATAAGACCTCCTTCTGGACCATCCTCCTGCAGAAAAGGCACCTGTTGTCGCAAAGCCAAATTGTGCAGCATACAGCAGGCCACGATGATCTGGCACACCTTCTTTGGTGAGTAGTACAGAGAACCACCGGTCATATGGAGGCACCGGAACCTGGCCTTCAGGAGGCTGAAGGTTCTTTCTATAATCCTCCTAATTCGCCCATGTGCCTCATTGTAGCGTTCCTCTGCCCTTGTCCTGGGATTTCTCACTGGGGTCAGTAGCCATGAGAGGTTGGGGTACCCAGAGTCACCTGCAAATGTCGAGGGACAACTGTTAGACACACACTAACCCTTAGGGACAACCCCAGACCCAGACAACTATTCACAGGGTATAGGGTCCTTGTCCTCACCTATTAGCCACACACGGTGCCTCTGGAGTTGCCCCATCACATAAAGGATGCTGCTATTCCTCAGAATGTAAGCGTTATGCACTGAGCCAGGAAACCTGGCATTCAAATGGGAGATGTACTGGTCAGCCAAACACACCATCTGAATGATAGCTCTTCCGGTTTCTGTACAACTGTTCACTCCTGCGGGGGGGTACCAAGGCCACATGTGTCCCATCAATGGCACCTATGATGTTGGGGATATGTCCCAGGGCATAGAAGTCACCTTTCACTGTAGGCAAATCCTCCACCTGAGGGAAAACGATGTAGCTGTGCATGTGTTTAAGCAGGGCAGACAGCACTCTGGACAACACGTTAGAGAACATAGGCTGGGACATCCCTGATGCTATGGCCACTGTAGTTTGAAAGGAACCACTTGCCAGAAAATGGAGTACTGACAGGACCTGCACTAGAGGGGGGATTCCTGTGGGATGGCGGATAGCTGAAATCAGGTCTGGCTCCAACTGGGCACACAGTTCATGGATTGTTGCACAATCAAGTCTGTACATGTCTCTCTTCCATTGTCGACAGGTCCACCAGCGGTCTGTACACTGGAGGATGCCGCCATCTCCTCACCTGCCCCAGCGGACGTGCCCTATGGACGAGAACAGCGAGCACAGAGTCAGCCAACACTGAGGTAGTAAAAAAAGAATTTATTGCACACATTTGTCAATCCGCTATGTGCCTGTCTCCGTGTGTATGCAAGGCCTGGATATGTGTGACGCATTAAAAAATAATGCCATGTGGCCCCCTGAAATGGCGGCTGCCTGACCTGTAGTGTGGGACAAGGGGATATGAGGTAACTGCGCTGGCGTTGTACACTGTTGCGGTAGGCGGTCGAAGACCACAGCGCAATCCTGCATTGGTTAACATTGGGCCCTATGGGTCCCAGGAGCCAATGATGATGTACGCCGGCAGTGACGGTACGCACCGCCGCGGACATGACTGCCATTTTCACTCTGTTCACTCACTTGATACCTGACCTTCGACAGGAGAGGACCTACACTGCAAGTGCTGCCGTGACCTCAGTCTGGAAGCGACGATGGTTCATGTGTCTGGGTAAAGGGCCCCTGCCTTCACTTCGGAGGAGTTGGACAAGTTAGTGGATGGGGTCCTCCCCCAGTACACGCTACTCTGCGGTCCTCCAGACAAACAGGTGAGTACACTGTGAGCATGCTGTATGGGCAATGCCTGTTTGGAGCGGTGTGGATGGAAGATACGGGGGGGACTGAGGCATGCATGAGTGGACGGTGAGTGTATATGCGTCAGGGCAAGGGTGGGAACGTGGGTCAATGACTGTGACGGTCCGGACAGTTAAAGTTTTTCCTTTTCCACTGTACTATTCCTCTAGGTCAGCGCCCACCAGAAGAAGGATATTTGGCGTGCCATCGCCAAGGACGTCCGGGCCCTGAGGGTCCACCACAGACGGAGCACCCACTGCCGGAAAAGATGGGAGGACATTTGCCACTGGAGCAAGAAGACTGCGGAGGCCCAGCTGGGGATGGCCTCCCAACGTGGGAGGGGTGCCCGTCGCACCATGACCCCCCTGATGTTCCGGATCCTGGCAGTGGCGTATCCGGAGTTGGATGGGCGCTTGAGGGCATCACAGCAGCCACAAGGGGGTAAGTACACTCTCATTCAGCTGACTCTGCGCGCATTAGGAGGTGTCTGGGTGGGGGAGGTGGGCAGTGGGTTCCCCTAGGCCAGGGCGTGCTGTGTATGCAAGGACCCTTTGTGAGGCCTGCTATGTGGCACCCCAACCCCACCAGTGGTAAGAGCCATCTACACCTAGTCAGGCTCCTGTGACCTCCATGTGTGCAGCAATCGGGCATAGGCATTGTACCCTATGTCCCTGTGATTAATTAGGGAACTTTAAGTGCATGGCGTAGTGCAGAGGGCTGCTGTGTCTGTAGTGTCCGCCAACGGTAGCGGTATTGCATGCACTGAACATGTCTTTCTTCTCCCCCCCCCTTTTTGTGATCTCTCTGTTCTTGTGTGCATTAGCATCATCAGGCGGAGGAGCAGTGCCACCAGAGAAGGAGGGAGCTGCATCCCACAGGGCCCTGGAGGGCGAGACAACAGAGTCTGAAGTCACCAGTGGGACGGAGGGCGAGGGAGCTCCACGTCGGGGACAGGAGCAGAGCCCAGCGACACCGACTTCTCCTCTGATGGGAGCTCCATTGCAGTGGCAGGCCCCTCTCTGCCCACCACATCAACAGGTACAGCTGCCACCCCCTCTACCAGCACCGCCCTCCCAGCAGCCCCTCAGCGTGTGTCCCATGGCCGCTCACCCAGGAGGGTGGGCATCTCCTTCGCCCCAGGCACCTCAGGCCCTGCCCCAGTCAGCCCTGCTGCCCTCAGTGAGGAGGCCATTGACCTCCTGAGATTCCTCACTGTTGGGCAGTCTACCATTCTGAATGCCATCCAGGGTGTAGAGAGGCAGTTGCAGCAAACAAATGCATACCTGGAGGGCATTCATTTTGGCCAGGCAGCCCAACAGAGAGCATGTCAGGCTCTGGCCTCAGCACTGATGGCAGCCATTGTCCCTGTGTCCAGCCTCCCTCCTCCAACTTCCTCCACCCAGACCCAATCCCCTGTACCTCAGCCTATCCCAAGCACACCATCAGACCAGCATGCACACACCTCAACACACAAGGGTGGCTCAGGCAAATATAAGCACCACACATCCCACAGGCACTCACACAAGCATCATACCCATGCACACATACCAACATCCACTGCCTCCACTGTGTCCCCCTCCTCCACGTTTCCCTCCTCCCTCCCAGTCTCGTCTCCACTCACACCTGCATGCACTACATCCTCAGCCACTACTTCCATCACCAGCACGCCCATCACCACACACCGCTCATGTGCAATCACCACCCCCACTACCATTCACACATCCCCTGTGTCCTCTCCCAGTGTCTCTGTGAGCCCTCCTCCCAAAGTACACAAACGCAGTCACACACCCACCCAACAGCCATCCACCTCACAACGACCTACAGCCCATGCACCTTCACCCAAAGTCACCAAACGAACAACTCCGACAATCACTACCTCTTCCTCCACTCCCATACCCCCTCCATCTACCCGTCCCAGTGTGTCTAAAAAACTTTTCCTATCAAATGTTGACCTCTTCCCTACACCTCCCCCCCCCGTCCGTCCCCTACGGCCCGCTTTTCCAGGTCCCAACCCAGCACCTCAGCCACCACATCACCGGGCACAGTAGTGCCAGCAATAACAGAATTTTGGAGTGCGCCAAGCAACAGGGCTGCCAGTGTCCCAAGGAGCGAGGGCAAGGACATTCCGCCACCTCCAAAATAGAAAAAGTTGCCCACATCCCGGAGGGAGAAGGCAAAACACCTGCTACCAAGGGTTCAGTCAAGACAAAAATTGAAAGTGGCAAGACAGCTGCGCCACCATCCAAGGTGGGGAAGGGCCTGAAAATCAAAGGCAGGTCCACGTCGACGCCAACCTGCATGGCGGACAAAACCGCCACCGGCACCTCCACCTGCACCGCCGCCACAGACACCGCCGCCAGCACCCCAGACACTGAGCCCTTCACCAGCACCGTCGTCAGTGAGCCCGCCACCAGCACCGCCGCTACTGACACCGCCGCCAGCACCGCAGTCAGTGAGCCCTTCACCAGCACCGCCGTCAGTGAGCCCGCCACCAGCACCGCCGCTACTGACACCGCTGCCAGCACCGCCAGCGGTAGCGCAACATCCTGTGCCAGTGGCACCACCGTAAACATGGCTGCCATCCCCAGTGGTCAGTCGTACGAGGCTGGTGGTCAGTTCCAGGAGCATGGGCAGCTTGCATGTTGCACCACTGTCAGTGGAGTGTCACATCCACTACCGGAGTCCTTGGCAGGATGAAGCACTCTGGGCACCATGCCCCCTCCAGAACCAGTGGAGAATCACATCCACTAACCCAGTCATTGGCAGGATGAAGCACTCTGGGCACAAAGCCCCCTCCAGAACCAGTGGAGAATCACATCCACTACCTGAGTCCTTGGCAGGATGAAGCACTCTGGGCACAAAGCCCCCTCCAGAACCAGTGGAGTATCACATCCACTACCTGAGTCCTTGGCAGGATGAAGCACTCTGGGCACAAAGCCCCCTCCAGAACCAGTGGAGAAAGGCATCCACTACCTCAGTCCTTGGCAGGAGGAAGCACTCTGGGCACAAAGCCCGCTCCAGAACCAGTGGAGAAAGGCATCCACTACCTCAGTCCTTGGCAGGATCAAGTACTCTGGGCACAAAGCCCCCTCCAGAACCAGTGGAGTATCACATCCACTACCTCAGTCCTTGGCAGGATGAAGCACTCTGGGCACAAAGCCCCCTCCAGAACCAGTGGAGAAAGGCATCCAGTTGTGATACTGTGGCTTTGCACTCCCCAGGATAAAGCAGTGGGCAACCCACCCACTGGAGAGACTTGAGTGACTGTGGCTTTGCACTCCCCAGGATAAAGCAGTGGGCAAACCTCCCACTGGAGAGACTTGAGAGACTGTGGCTTTGCACTCCCCAGGATAAAGTAGTGGGCAAACCACCCACTGGAGAGACTTGAGAGACTGTGGCTTTGCACTCCCCAGGATACATCAATGGACATGGAGCCCCCTCATGGAGCTGGCGTAGTGCACTCATCCGGCTGAGGTGCCCCCCTTCACTTCCCCCTGAGGTGCCTGTTTTATTTCGATCTGATGACCCAGCAGTGTTCTCTCCATAATAGTGTGGGCGGTACATTGTCTTCCGCCTGTCTGTTGGCAGTGACCGCCATGCAGTTTGTTTTTACCGCTGTGGCGGTCAGAGTGTTAAAGTGGCTGTCTATGTTGGCGGTTTCCGCCATGGTCGTGATTCAACTTTTTTTACCGCCGGCCTGTTGGTGGTCTTACCGCCGCTTTAACACCGACCGCCAGGGTTGTAATGAGGGCCTATGTCTCAAACATTGCAGTGAAGTCTGGCACCAATAAATGGTAATAAGTCACAGTTGAGCTCTGACGTCACAATGCCTGCAGCCAGAGCCAGCAACCGAGGGTAAAGGCTGGCCCTGCCGTGGAGCATAAATAACACAGCTGTTCAATGAATGAAAATACACAGCTTTTCGTTTTTTGCTCTGCTTTTCTAGCTGTAGGGAGAAAGGTTCTTTGATGTCTGGCCACCTGCCTTTTGACCATTGGACAAGAACAGGTGTTTTCCCTGGCCCCTATTAAGGTATCAGTAAAGACCTTATTGAAATAGAGCAATGGCTTAGATGCAGCTGGCTCAAGCTGTAAGACTTTCGTAAGAACATTAGTCTTAGGGCCTGATTTAGTTTTCGGCAGATGGGTTGCTCCTTCACAATGGTGACAGATATCCCATCTGTCAAAATCTAAATCTCAATATATTCTATAGGATTTAGATTTTGGCGGACGGGTTACTGTGTCACAACGGTGATGGATACCCCGTCCGCTGAGTTCTAAGTCAGGCCCTTATTCTCAAAAGACCCCACATTATTCTTAAGCCCTGATTCGGATCTTAGTAGTAATGGTCCCCCCGTCGATTTGCCATTGGATTCCCCGCCCCTCAACTTGGCAACCTGCCCCCCCATTTAGATGTTTGCAAATCCATAGACGAAAGACCACCAACGAACCACCACCACCGCCAGAAATCACCACCCGCGTCAACAGCGCAATAGGCAAATGCGGCTGGCAGCATGACTCCAGCTTCTTTTACTGGCGAGCCGAAATGCATTCCCGCCAACCCAACCAGTCAAGTCGCCACACCTGAGTTGTTGGATTGGGAGGGATATAAGCACAAAACTCATCTTTTTTTCAACTTTTTTCATTTCCTTTCTCCATGAATCCGATTGTACAAGGACTACCTTTGCTGCTGCTGGGCCATGAGGAAAATCAACCCCATTGTCGCTAGAACAGAAGGTAAGTCACAGTTTCACCTGTCATCCTTGGAATGGTCGCTGTACTGGACTTCAGCATTTGTAACAAAGATGTGCAACCAGTACTAAAATGATGTGCAATGCATATGTCGGTAATCCTGTATTATGAAAAATGTTTTAAAACACACCTTGTATTATCAGTAGCACCCCCCAATCTGGTACTAACTGCCTTCATGGCAATGGACAGCAACACCAAAAGTCACAGCAATCCCAAATAAAAATGTGTCCATACAAGTTTGTGCAATAATGTCCACTAAACAACCATATCATACACATAAACAGTATACCCAGTATGAACTACTCAAATTCATGATACTGTAGAAATTGCACTACTAAATGCTACAAATGGGTGTACACAGAATTTACAAACCATCTTACCTCTAAACTGCAAATATGTCAGAGATCTATCAATGTCACATGTTCCCTTGGTGTGTGCAATTTATGACAAACAGTAGATGTCATCGAAACCCAATTTGTTAGTTTCCCTGTGTAATGCATATGTGCGTATTATTGACACATCCTGTCAAAATAAACACACATGCATTCTCCAGTCACAAAAACACAGATCATTTTGCTGTAAGTATCCAGTAATATGATGAATGCTTGCACCAAAAAAATTAACATGCCCATCACAAATGTACAACACTAATGTATGCATTATAAAAATATCTAAACTATATAACCTGTGCTTGTCACTGTCAGAAATGAGAGCAAGTGCGTGGCACACACAGTAGAAATAACATCACAAGTAAACAATTTGTAACAATAAAATTATAAGGCCAGAACAAAGGTATTCCCAAAATAAAAATGTTGATATCAATGAGATAACTCTCTCATAACCTTTAAAGTAATATTGTCCAAAAAAACTGAAAAGGCACCAGACCATCAAGTTCAGTCTATGTTGCATGCCCATCACTTGCCTTCTCATTTCACTGCCACAGTAAACCTCCTCGGGAAGGGGCATCTATGGGGCAGAGAGCAGGCACCTCAATCATGTTACTGGGGTGTAGGGATGTCCTTGGGTTTGGGAGGGGTGGGTTTTGGTTTGGGAGAGGTGGACTCGGATTCGAGAGGGGTGGAATTGAATTTGAGAGGGTGGTTTTGGAAGGGGTGGGTTGGGATGTGGAAGGGGTGATTTGGGGTGTGGAAAGGCACAAAAAGCTTGTGGGGGGTGGTCTGAGGTTTGGGTGGGGTGCCCTGAGATGAGGAAGGAGGCAAGGATAGGGTAAACATGATGTCTTCTTTTGTAAAATGGGTAGGGTGTTCAGGTGGGAGTTGGGGCTGCGAGGTAGAGGGAGTGGCAGTGGCTGCTGTGCATGTGTCTGTTGATGGTGTGGGCGCCTGAGGGTCTGGTGTATGTGCGTATATTTTGCTTTGGGCTTTTTACTGGGTGTTTGTTGTGTGGGTGAATGTAGGCTTTTGTGTTCAGTGTGTGTGTGGATGTGTCTGTTGTAGAGGTGGTGTTTGTGCTTGTGGTATCTCTGGGTATGGTGGTGTATGTGTGTGTTGTGGTGTGTGTGGTGACTGTGGGTGTGGTGGTGGTGTGTGTGGGTGTTTGTGTTGTGGTGTCTGCGGGTGTGCTGGCAGTGAGTGTGGATGTCTGTGTCATGGTGGGTGTGGTGTCTGTAGGTGTGCTGGTGGTGAGTATGGATGTCGTGGTGTTTGTGGGTTTGCTTTTGGTTGTGGTGGTGGTAGGGTGTGTGGTGTATGCGTGTCTGTGTGTGTATATGTCTGTTTCGTTTCATGTTTGTGTGTATGTGAGGGTGTGCTGCTTGTGTGTATTTGAGTGAGTGCGTGTGAAGGTGTGTGTGCACTGCATAGGGCTTGGTTGGGGGATTTTAGATGAGGAAGGGGTAGAAGTTGGGGCACCAGGTTGGGGTAGGTGAGAGGCTGCGGTCAATGGAGAGGCCAGACCCTAGAACGGCCGCTATAGGCCAGACAGGGCCCTGTCAATGCCATCCAGGTAAGCTAGCATCTGAGCGTTCTGACCACTAAGCACTTAGATGGCATTCAGTAGTGTGGTCTGGCCTACAGCGATAGATCACAAAAGATCTACAACCTCCTCATTGAGGGCAGCCTGGAAGACCAGGGTGGGGGTGGATGTCTGCAGCAAAGGTGAGGCCACCCCTTTTAAGGGAGTGGGGGAGTGGCTACGGCCAACTGGGTGGGAGAGGGGAGCAAACCTGACGGCAGAGATTGAAACATTGGTGACGGACAACGATGCTGATGCAGTAGTTGTACTAGGGTCTGCCACGACTAGGGACTGGTCATCTGTGGAGGACTTCGCACCAGTCCCCTCACCCTTTGTGGCACTGGGTCCCTCGGTGTCTGTGGTGTCTGCACTAGGGCAACAGTGCCCAGCTCCACCCCACCAACATGGCCGCAGTCACCTTGGCCTTGCACCAAAGATGCCGTAAAAACAGATACAACAGTTTGAGGGTATCTGTGTATATGGATTTAAACATGAACTTTGCTCATTAAACATTTACCAAGGATACATATTACACCAGATTCAAGTCACTCAACTTGGCTTCTTTATCATCAGTATCTCATTCATGTGGGAAGTATTCCACAAACCATTTGCTAACCATTCCTCATGCTAACTCCCATATCATGTATGCTTTTGTCTAATATCCACTTTTATTTCCCTGCATGACCGATGGCTTTGCCTGCATTAGTAAATGCATAGGTCTAGATACATCCCTAAACCACTTCAGTGCAGAGCAAACACATTTAAGCATTTCCAAGAGACATGTTTTGGGACTGATATTGACTTATCAGGATGGAATAGGATGTAACCTTCCATTAGCAACTTTCCCTTTTCACAACACCATTGCTTTCTCATCTGGGCATAATTGAGGACCCTTAAATTTAATTTGGGGTGCATGTGATTCTGTCCCCAATGTGCACACATTCCTGTCTGTCTCTATCAATATAGTCTGGCATGCAAATTCATGATGATTGACACAGACTGGCTTGCATGCTCATTTGGGAAGGACTGAGGCTTCACGACAATCTGCTACTGTTTACATGAGATGATTTGAGATTTGCTATTGTAACATATTTCTAACATATTTCAGATAAGAAATTATGCCACTGTACATGTTTCCAGTCCTTTTGGTGCAGATGCTCATGATCATATTGTCATTGTACAAACGTACCTACCTAAAGTCTGAAACATCAATTGTTTCACAAGTGTTCACTGTGCCATGTCACCAGTGAAAGGGCCTTCATTACCTGCTCACATCTGTGATGGAGCTTCACACCGGACCCAATCCTCAAATGGGGCATTTCTGATGGATACAACTACCTGTGGATTCCTCACCTAATGAATACTCCCATGGCGCCAGCATTCGACGGAAATCTTCTTCCTAGTCTCTGCACGTCGACGAGGACGTCACTCTAGCCCACGCGACACCGTCTGACGTCATACAGGCAATAAGAGGTCCTCGACGACGTGCCGACGTCAGTTCCCTTTTTTCCGTGCATTCGAAACGGTTATCTTCAAGGGAGCAACTGTTACTTTTGTGGTTACAGTGTATTTTTTGCTGCGTAGTCCTTCTCTGCAGTAATAATGTCGCAGAGAAAGTCGGGTTTCAAGCCTTGTCGAGAGTGTGGGGGCAAGATGTCAGTTACAGATCCTCACTCCGACTGCCTTTAGTGTTTGAGCTCCGACCACGACGTCTCAACTTGCGATTCATGCCAGCACATGAATCCGAAGGCCCTCAAGGAACGTGAGGCTAAGTTGTTTATGGCGAAGTCGAAGAAAGAAAAGCATCACAAGAAGTCTTCTTCGCCAAGGCATCGGCGTCATCGAGACTCCCGGCGCCGTAGAGATTCACGGCGCCATTCAAGCAAGGAGACTCGTTCCAGGTCACCTTCGGATCGGCGCCGGAGAACTTGGGAGGTCAGTCCCACGGTCACGCCGCATCCGTCGACGCCGTTGCCCTCTCCGGCGTCACCGACTTCACCTGGGCAGGCGTCGGTGATTGAGGTGATGCAGCCTCTTGTGTTGTCTCCGGCGTCGGGGTCGCCTTCGATACAGGCACCCCAGTATCCGGCTTTTCCCACCCCTGGAGCCGATAGTATCGCATTCCTAAATGCGATGTATACCATCTTCCAACAGATGGCTCCAGGGGGTGCTCCGGCTGGTCCTTTGGCCTTTTCATTGGGTGATCCTGCACCTCTACGGCCGGCACCCTTTATGCCCTTTCTCCCTTTTGGGAACGTGGGCTCGGCGCCGGTGTCGGCGCCAGTGGCCGCTCCGGTGGCTTCAGAGGGATTGGCCCCGGAGATTTCCATCCCGTCGACGTCGGGATTTCGTCCTGTGACTCCGGTGGGTCCATCTGCTACAAGTTCTCTTCGTCCTGCTCTTTCATCGGCGTCGAAGTTGCCTGTGGCGCCGGACGCGGCGTCGGTTGCTTCTGGGGATCGGCGCCGATCTTCGACTTCAGCGGAGGCCATGTCGACTCCGCGTATTGAGCAGAGGCTACATTCGAGGAGACGGGCTCTTCGTCTATTGGAAGAGCAGGAGTACCAATGAGTCCTGGAGGAAGGAGAACTGGAGGACTCTGGTGATGGACTGCATGGTCTGGATACAGCCAGTGGGCTGGACACTTCCCCTGAGTGGGATCTTTCGTCTCCAGGGGAATATACGGAGGAGGCGGCTTCCTTTCACGCTGTAGTACGGAAGGCAGCTAACTTTCTGGACCTGCCTTTGCCGGTGGCAGAGGCGAAGCAGAATCTTCTAACGGAGGTGCTACATCCGGCCTCTGCTGCAGCGGAGCCTCTCTTGCCGTTTAATGAGGCTTTGCTTGATCCGGTGCTAGAGGTGTGGAAGAGGCCAGTATCTTCCTCAGCGGTTCATAGGGCTGTGGCCAGGAGGTATCGAGCTGCGCCATCTGACCCTGGCTTTCTTTCTAGACACCCTACACTGGAGAGCTTGGTGGTGCAAACCTCCTGTTCATCAAAATCAGCGCCTGGATCTTTCCCGACGGTGCCTGGAGACAGGGACTCAAAAAAGCTGGATGCGCAGTCCAAGAAAATTTTTTCATCCTGCAGTCTGCCGTTGAAGGCCACCAACGCAACTTGCATTCTGGGGAGATACATCCATGCTCTTATGGATGACATTTCGTCATCATTTACGGAGCTTCCCCAGGGTCTTTTGGATGTTGTTTCGGACGCCCAGGCTGCCGCGACCCAGATTATTCAGTCTGGGCTGGACATGACTGACTCAGTGGCTAGGGCAATGGGCATGGCTGTGGTGGCAAGGAGACAGGCCTGGCTCCGTAATTCGGGGTTTTCTGCGGATGTGCAGTCAACCCTATTGGACCTCCCGTTTGATGGGGACAAACTGTTTGGGGCCAAGGCAGATTCGGCCTTGGAGTGATTTAAGGAGAGCAGGGCCACAGCCAAATCGTTAGGGCTCCAAGCTCCTTCTTCCTCTGCCTCTTCCAGATTTTTCAGGAGGTTTCGTGGATTTGGGCGTGGCTCTTCCTCCTCTTCCTTTCGGGGGAGATTCCAGCAACCTGCCTCTTCCCATCCCTATAGATCTTTTAGAGGGAGAGGTAGGGCCCGCACCAGAGGAGCCTCTCAGCAGCACTCTGCCTCTTCCTCGTCCTCTGGAGGGGTGCAGCAGGGAAAGCAGCCTTAGGCTTCCACCATTTCCCACTCACTCCTCTCCTGTAGGGGGAAGATTACGGCATTTTCTCCGCAAGTGGAAGACTATTACAACGGACACTTGGGTTCTCAGTATTGTGGGAAAAGGCTACACCCTTCCCTTTCGGGAGTTCCCGCCCCCCATCCCGCCTCGCCCATCTTATTGTTCAGAAGAACACCTCTTGTTGCTAGAACAGGAGGTACAAGTCCTCCTTTCAAAGGGCGCGGTGGAGTTGGTCCCAGAGCAGGAAAGGGGTCGAGGTTGTTACTCAAGGTATTTCCTGATTCCCAAGAAGGATGGTCGGTTGAGACCAATCCAGGATCTGAGGATCTTGAATTGGTTCCTCAAACAGGAAAAGTTCAAGATGCTGACCCTAGCTCAGGTGCTTTTGGCGTTGAACAAGGAAGATTGGATGGTGTCTGTCGACTTGCAGGATGCTTACTTTCATATCCCGATACTCAAGTCACACAGGAAGTATCTCCGGTTTGTGGTAGGATCGCAGCACTATCAGTTTGCGGTCCTTCCGTTTGGTCTTACTTCAGCACCTCGAGTCTTCACGAAGGTGATGTCGGTGGTTGCGGCAGAGCTCAGAAGGAAGGGGATAGCAGTATTCCCTTACTTGGACGACTGGTTGATCAAAGCCAAGTCTCCGGAGCTTGTGTTGCATCATCTGCAGTCAACGACTCAGTTGTTGTTCGACCTGGGCTTTTCGGTGAACGAGCCCAAATCTCACCTGGAGCCCTCTCAGCGCCTCCTGTTCATAGGGGCAGTACTGGATACAACATTGAGTCGAGCCTTTCCTCCGCCTCAGCGGATTCAAGATATTCAGGAATTGGTTCCAATGTTTCGAAGTGGAGCGGTAGTTCCAGTCCTCAAGGTCCTTCGTCTGCTCGGTCTGTTTGCCTCCTGCATTCTGTTGGTCACGCATGCTCGCTGGCACATGAGGGCTCTTCAGTGGTGCCTCCGAAGGCAGTGGTCTCAACACAAAGGAGATCTAGAAGGTGCTGTCAAGATCTCCAGAGATGCTGCTGTGGACTTGAAGTGGTGGATTGCGAGCAACAATCTTTCACAAGGAAAGCAGTTTGTGCAGTCGCCACCAGTGGCCACGGTCATAACGGATGCTTCCACTCTAGGGTGGGGAGCTCATCTGGGGGATCTGGAGATCAAAGGCCTTTGGTCTCCAGAGGAACAGATGTTTCATATCAATCTGTTAGAGTTACGGGCTGTACGTCTGGCTCTCAAGGCCTTCCTCCCTTCCCTTCGTGGTCAGTCGGTACAGGTCCTGACGGACAATACTACCACGATGTGGTACATAAACAAACAGGGAGGAGTAGGGTCGTACCTTCTCTGCAGAGAAGCTCTTCGACTATGGTCCTGGGCAAAGGACCATCAGATTTGCTTGGTAGCAAATCATCTGGCCGGGGTCTTGAATGTACGTGCGGACGGTCTCAGTCGCCAATTCTCAGCAGACCACGAGTGGCGTCTCCATCCAGATCAAGCCCGTTTGATCTTCCAAAGGTGGGGGTTTCCTCGGGTAGATCTGCTTGCCACTCTGGAGAACGCGCATTGTCCGTTATTCTGCAGCCTCCAGTATCCGATGCAGGGAGCGTTGGGGGACGCGTTTCAAATAACCTGGTGCGGCCAGTTGCTTTACGCGTTTCCTCCCATACCTTTGATTCCTCGAGTATTGAGGAAGATTCGCCAAGACCGGGCGCTAGTCATCTTAATAGCTCTGGATTGGCCAAGGAGGGTGTGGTACTCCGACCTTCTCCAACTCTCAATGTGCCCTCCGCTCCGTCTCCCTTTCAGGGCAGACCTCCTCTCGCAGTCGCAGGGGCAGGTTTTACACCCCAACCTCCAGAGTCTGCACCTACATGCCTGGAGATTGAACGGGGCAACCTGAGTTCCTCCTCTCTTCCGCCTGATGTAGTGGATGTTATATTAGCGGCCAGGCGACACTCCACTAAATCTATCTACGCTAATAGGTGGTCTAAATTTGTTGCGTGGTGTGGAGAGAGGCAGATTGATCCCTTACATGCTCATCTATCGGACGTTTTGTCTTTTGCTCTGTCTCTAGCGCAGAAAGGTTGTGCAGTGGCTACCATTAAGGGTTATTTGTCGGCCTTGTCAGCCTTCATCTGTCTTCCAGACCAACCATCGTTATTTAAATCCCCTATTGTTATCAGATTCTTGAAAGGTCTTCTAAATAAATATCCTCCAAAACCATTCGTTATGCCGCAATGGGATTTGTCCTTGGTCCTGACTTTCCTTATGGGGTCCCCTTTTGAGCCTATGCATTCTTGCCCCTTAAGGTATTTGGTTATAAAAACAGTTTTCCTGGTAGCTATAACATCTGCAAGGAGAGTGAGTGAGTTGCAGGCCTTATCGGTAAAGCCCCCTTATACAACTTTTTATGGTGATAAGGTGGTGTTGAGGACCAAGGCTGCTTTCCTCCCGAAGGTTGTTTCACCGTTCCATTTGGCTCAGACAATTACTTTGTCTACGTTCTATCCTCCGCCTCATCCTTCTAAAGAGGAAGAAAGACTGCACCGTCTGGACCCAAAGAGGGCGTTGAGCTTCTTTATTGATAGAACAAAGGATTTCAGGCTGGAGGATCAGCTGTTCATCGGGTACGTGGGCAAGAGGAGAGGAAAGGCAGTCCACAAGAGAACACTCTCCAGGTGGGTTGTTCTTTGCATTAAAATCTGTTACTCTTTGGCAAAGAAGGATCCTCCTGAGGGCATTAGAGCTCATTCCACCAGAGCTAAGTCGGCCACTTCGGCCTTGGCCAGAGGTGTTCCTGTGGTCGACATCTGCAAGGCCGCAACTTGGTCGTCCCTTCACACTTTTGCGAAACATTACTGTTTGGACTCGGAGGTCAGAAGGGACGGCCATTTTGCACGGTCAGTGCTGCAGGATTTCTTGGTTTGACCATTTAGGCACCCGCCACCAGGCGTGGTACTGCTTTGGGACTCTATTCATTAGGTGAGGAATCCACAGGTAGTTGTATCCATCAGAAGAACGAGTTACTTACCTTCGGTAACGACTTTTCTGGTGGATACATTAGCTACCTGTGGATTCCTCACGGTCCCACCCGCCTCCCCGTTGCCTTTCTGGTCTTACCAAGTAATCCTTGAGTGCGCTCCTCTTGGTCTTCAAGGTTGCAATAGATGTTGTATATATGGATACTTGTGTATATTTATCTGTATATATATATGTATATATCTTTGTGTATATACATGATTTGCATATATTTGTTCGTTTAAAAAAAAAAAAAAAAAAAGAGAGAGTTATATTAAATTTACAGCTATTCATTGCAATATTGTGTATTTTACAAGGTTATGGGATGTTGCCTTGCTCTTTCATTGCATTGGGTTGTTGTTCTCATGCACGTAAAAAATGTTGGTACTGACGTCGGCACGTCGTCGAGGACCTCTTATTGCCTGTCTGATGTCAGATGGCGTTGCGTGGGCTAGAGTGACGTCCTCGTCGACGTGCAGAGACTAGGAAGAAGATTTCCGTCGAATGAGGAATCCACAGGTAGCTAATGTATCCACCAGAAAAGTCGTTACCGAAGGTAAGTAACTCGTTCATTTGGTACAAATGTCCCTCGTGACCTGGACAAAATGCAGGTACCCCTTTTGTCACATGCAGCCATGTGTCTGCTCTAAACAGTACTTGCCTTGTGATGAAGAATCTAATGAGAACCTTTAGCACAAAACAATACACCAAACACAGCATCAGACACTGTCTAATAAAAGCCAATACCTTCTGAAATCCTTGTATGTGCTGGATTTGTGTCAACATTCATGTTGATGCCAAACAGCATTGCTGTAAAGAAAAAAGGTTAAACAACAAGATTAGCTATGTACAATAACTCACCCCTTTGATGCCGCTATTGGGTTCTCAACTACCCATCAAGTTCCAGGTAGACCACTGCAGGGATGCGGGCCATTAAGGGGGTCAGGCTGTGGGGCACACACCCTTGCCTCATTGGGAGGTCTGGCCGAGCTGGGCTTCCTCTGACTTCCCTGTCCAGCGTCTGAGGTCCTCCAACCTCTTCCTGCAATGCAGGCTGCACCGCTTAAAGACCCCCAGGGTCTAAACCTTCTTGGCGATGGCCTTCCACAAATCATGCTTCAGCTGGGCGTTGACCTGCATTGATGAGAACAAATAGCAATAAAAGAGGTTTTGAGTGATTTTTTTTTGTCTGTAGTGCAGTGACACTATTTAGTAGCAGCTCTCACTTGCAGTACCAGAACAGTCAGTACAGATTATCCACAAACAAGATCCTAAGAAACACTATTTTGCAGTGATCTGTGGAGTAGCCTCACAATAATTTTCTCATGTTACCAATACAGGATACAAACGCCATCTAAGCCAGGGATAGATAATGTTTCATGTAGTGAGACCCATTCCAGGTTAGTCCAACTCGTTGTGAGCTACTAAAGGCTAAACAACATGTACATTATTTGCACATAACCACATGCATAGCAACATTTTCTTCATGCCTAACCTTCTAAGAGTCAGATACAATGGTTTGTATGACATACAGTGACTAGGGGCAGTATGGGAGGCCTATCATGTGTCAGGGAGAGCATGGTTTCGGGTGACGTATGGACAAGTGTGAGCAGTAATGGAACACACCTGTATGGCTGATTGAGAGCCTGTGTCATTTAGACTGGCAGCACAGGAAATCTCTTTCCCCATAAGTGCCATCATAACATGTTTAAAACATAAAGATACTCCAAGCCCTGAATATGGCCATATGGCCTCTTACAGTCACTTAATAGAAGAACATCAGACAACTCCTTAACTTTAAAAAATCTAGAAATAATCTTGCTGGGCTTTAGATCTATCCCATTTCGACTTGGGCTGTATGTTTCCACTTGAACTAGTGGTATGGTGCCTACTAGCCACTGGAAGTAAGGGGCCTGCATTTTGCCACATTAAACCTGGAATTGTGAGTGGCATGCACTGAAAGCTCAGATAATTCTTACATGTGACTTTTCATTTAAATGCACAGACATTTCTAAGATCCTCAAACAACACCATGTACCCAGCTAAATCATTCAGTTCACTTCACTCCAATCACAACACTTCACTCATGAACAAAAAGGGGCCAAATAGCCTGTGGACAAAGAGGGAACAAGTTACTTTGGCATACATTTCCCACTCAAACATGTACCTTTTCCTCTGAGTTCACATAAGCTGGCTGTACAGGGACAGAACCTCCCTGGTGAGGAGCTCCAGCTCCTCTGGGGAGAAGGCAAGGGCCCTGTCACCTGCTTTGCCTGGCTTCCTGGCTCCCAGAGGTCGGTAACAGCATCAAAAAAGAGAATGTCCTGTTGGCCACAGTGCTGGAAGGCAGGTGAGCCTTTTTACAATAAGTCACATACAGGTACACACCGGATGCAATCTGTGACAGGGACAGACACAGCCATGTGCTTTCATACGTAGCCATCACATGTTGGCTTATGGCAGGGTCCGTCGTAGAGTGTTCCACCTACTAAGTAGTCAACTTCTGCCAATGGACATTGGATAGCTCCTGACAGCAAGGTCAGGCCCCGCCATTTTAGCGTGTGAAGCTGTGTATTTTTTCAATTGTAAGTGCATCACCAGAACTCAAAATGGAGGCTAGTGTATATACAAATGTCAGATATGAAAGACACTGTTTTTGGCAAGATATAAGACACTAAAAAGTGAACCGTTACTGTGTTTGACATTGATAGTGCCGCGAAGTAAGTAATACCTCCGTTGATGATATTTGGAAAATAATTTTTTTAAACAAATAATTATATGCAAATACTACATTTCAAATGTATGATGTGCACATAATAAAAACATTAGACATGCAAAAGAAGTTTGTTTAAAATTACAAAAATGGATGACATTATGGCGGTCATTCTGACCGCGGCGGGCTTCGGTCGCCGCCCGCCATACGGTCACCGCCAAATGGCAGCTCCGCGGTCAGGAGACCGCGGATGCCATTCTGGCTTTCCCGCTGGGCCGGCGGGCGACCGCCAAAAGGCTGCCCGCCGGCCCAGCGGGAAAGCCCCTGCAACATAGAAGCCGGCTCCGAATGGAGCCGGCGGTGTTGCAGGGGTGCGACGGGTGCAGTAGCACCCGTCGCGATTTTCACTGTCTGCTGAAAATCTTCATGGGGCCCTGTTAGGGGGCCCCTACACTGCCCATGCCAGTGGCATGGGCAGTGTAGGGGCCCCCAGGGGCCCCACGACACCCGTTCCCGCCATCGTGGTTCTGGCGGTGTAAACCGCCAGAAACAGGCTGGCGGGAAGGGGGTCGGAATCCCCATGGCGGCGCTGCAAGCAGCGCCGCCATGGAGGATTCCCTGGGCCAGGGGAATACCGGCGGGAAACCGCTGGTTCCCTTTTTCTGACTGCGGCTTTACCGCTGCGGTCAGAATGGCCCTGGAAGCACCGCCAGCCTGTTGGCGGTGCTTCCGTGGTCCCCGACCGCCAGGGTCGGAATGACCCCCTATGTGTACATATGTGACAGTATGTGTACATATGTGACACGAGATTCCTAATGTTATCAAGACATAAGATGTGTGTTGATTATCAAAGTATGGGATGACCATTTAAGCTGATATTTTCTCTTCCATTCATGCAGACGTTTGTACCCCGGCATTTGTAGAAGACAACAACCTCAAGTCTTCAAGCCACTTCCAGATCTTGCCACCATGGAGGAAAGGGATGTCATTAATAAGTTTCAGTTAAATAGGTAAACTATCCTGGATTTTTATCACCAGCTGAAGCCTCATCTCCTGCTTCACAACAGGAATACAACAGCAATAACACCAATAGTACTCCATTTTTGTGGCCGCAGGATCTTTCCAATACACTGTGGCAGTATCTAGAGGCATGTCCCAACCAACTTGCAGTGGTGTGCTACAAGAAGTCCTTTCTTCAATGCTGAGACACATCAGCAGCTACATCCAGTTCCCACAACAACAGGATTTGGCCACTGTGAAGGGACAATTTTATGCTTTGGGTGGCATACCACATGTGGTTGAAGCAACAGATGGCACACATATTGCCTAGGTGCCACCAAGCACAAGGGAAAAGGTCTACAGCAATCAGAAGGACTTCCATTCCATCAATGTGCAAGTTGTCTGCTCACCGGATTTGTACATCTCAAGTGTATGTGCCTGCTTTCCTGGGTCAACACATGATTCCTTTGTACTACGGAACAGCACCATACCCCTGCAAATGTCACAACTTGGAACTGAGAGGGCCTGGCTTGTTGGTAAGTACAATATGACTTGAGGATCATTTGCGTTAACCAGAGTTTAGGCGGGTACAATGGCAAGATATGATCTTTATCTATTGATATATTGCTTCTGTGTAGGAGACTCAGCTTATCCTAACTGACCATGGTTGTTAGCACGTTGAGGAATCCAACAATGCCAGGGGAAGTCCGCTTCAGTGAGGCCCATGGAAGAACAAGGAGGCCAGTGGAGTGGGCTTTTGGGCTCCTGAAGACAAGACCGGTGGAGCCTTCCTCTACTCACCCAAAAAAGAATGCCAAATCACGGTTGCCTGCTGCATGTTGTACAACATCGCCCTGCGATGGAACATGCCAATCATCACAGAGGATGGAGACTGTGAAGAGCCACTGGGTGGGGATGTTGAAATGGCCAATGAAGATGACAGTGATGAAGAAGAAGGAATGTACCAACGTGAAGATTTTATTGACCACTTCTTCACCTGAGAGTAAGTGCATCTTTACATATTGTAACCTCCAATCGCAGAACAACTTGTGACATACTGAACATATCAGTCTGTGAGGCTAATGTGTTAGTATAGGTCAGCTCGGGAAAGTCCAAGGCTAAGATGTTTCTTGATCAAAGTTGCCATACATTGACTACTGTGTTAATTAACAGAGATTATTTTTGCTTGTGCTAAGTGTATGTGTCCTCCAAACCTATCCCTCGAGTCAACTTTCTCATGTGAAACCATTCATTTTCTCTTGTTATTCTGTTTTAGGATCCTGAACATTTCATCATCATTTGGACATTTCAAAGTTGTGACCTTTTCACTGATATTTTGCTGTTGGAAAGTACAAGGGGAACATGGGTTGATCCAGGAACAGACACCCATTTTGGATGTACAGATCTTATACAGAGACAACTTTCACAGTGATTGACTGGTAGTTCTTGAGATTGTATCAGACTAGTTTTCTGTTAAATGTTGCCACCAAGGCAATAAATGCTGCTTAAGTTTATCTAACCACATGTAAATGACAGACCATAACATAGTGATATCCCTTCACACTGGGTACATCTTCAGTTTGTGTGATGTGTATGAAGGTGTTGCTGTGTCTCATCATAGTTGCAATAACTTTTTGTAGCACACCACTTAACCCCTTGGGTGCCCTGGGCGTGAGCGTTATGTCCAGATAGGGGCCTCGGGGGAAGCACCTCGCACCCCCCTCCTTTGGGCAGGGATGGAAGGGGAATTGCTTCCCTTTCCACCCCAGCCCCCCTAGTTTTCAGAAATGTCTGGGTTTGGTTGGTTTCCCTATATAGCTGCTGAGACCCGGACCAAAAACGCAGGTGCCCCCCGCAAAAACAGGTAGTTTTGTATTTGATAAGTTTGATGTGCCCCAGATGTTTTGGGGCATTTCCTTTCGCGGGCTCTAGGCCTACCCACACAAGTGAGGTACCAATTTTATCGGGAGACTTGGGGGAATGCTGGGTGGAAGGAAATTTGTGGCTCCTCTCAGATTCCAGCACTTTCTGTTACCAAAATGTGAAGAAGTGTTTTTTTGGCCACATTTTGAGGTTTGCAAAGGATTCTGGGTAACAGACCCTGGTGAGAGCCCCACAGGTCACCCCATCCAGGATTGCCCTAGGTGTCTAGTTTTAAAAAATTCACAGGTTTGGTAGGTTTCCCTAGGTGCCGGCTGAGTTAGAGGCCAAAATCCACAGCTTGGCACTTTGCAAAAAACAGCCCTGTTTCATTTGCGTCACTTTTTGACGCAAAAGCGGTGGAAACTTACAAAATACAATTATATTTTGTAAGATTGGGCCGCTTTTGCATCACAAAATGACGCAAATGCGGCACAAAACAAGTATAAATACGGGCCTTAATGTGTTCTGGTGTGTAAGACATTAGTGAGGCGCTGGGTGCTTGTTGAGTGAGTTTTGTTTGGTAAGGGTATGAATGAGACCTGTTATGGATGCATGTGCATGTAGTGTATGAGTTTGGGGGTTGAGTTTAGGGACCAGGGCCTGGTATGTTAGGATTGTGTGAGGGCAAAGAGATGACTAGAGTGTGGAAATTGGTCAGGTACACTCTGTGGAAAACAAGTGAGTGAGCCTCATATTTTTGAGGAATAGGTGATGTATAATGTATGGAGAATGATGAGGCTAGGTGTTTGTATTTGTCAGGAGAAATGAGCAATGCTGTTCTGAGGAGGGAGAGGCAATGCAATAGGGGATCTTGGCCTAAGGTGACCTTCACGTGTGAAGGGACTATTTAAGACCTAAAAAGTACACCCAGCCATCATACCTTTTGTTGCATTTAATTACCTATCTCGTACATATAAATTCTATAGAGAAATGAGTTTTTGTAACTGCAGCTGCTGGCACAGGTATATCCCCTGCATCATTTTACCGACGTACATACCTGCACTGAGTAATTCAAGTGTAGTTTTCATTTGGATATCCTGACAACCGGACTTTTTGTGTTAAATGTGCACTACAGTCAGACACACTGGATCATAGGCTGTGTGAAAATGTCCCGAGACTCACAATGTGGCTATGTATGTGGTCTGGTGTGGTACGCCAACCATGCCTTCCTAGAACACAGGAATTTTGTCACTGTCCTGTGACATAATCATGAAGCAGTGGTGGTAGCATACCCTTTTCTGACCTGCAGTACAGGAGAGGCCTTTTTTTCTGTCTTTGAGGAGTGAGATGCCTGCGTGCCTCACTCAAATACATTTCCCGTACCATGATGTGCCCAGACCATGCATTGACATCCCTAAGTAAGTAGTGTGTGCATAGGGGATATATATGGTGACAGGTAGTGCAACTCCATGTTGAATGTAAGTGTTTAACCGTGAGGGCAGTGGTATCTACTTTGGATGACCCATCGAAAAGTATGAAACATGTTGGAGGCTGAGAGAGAGACTCCCCAGACTGTCAAAGTGCATTGTGTCCAATCCGGAGCTTTGGGTTTAGTATCAGACAGTATAGTGTTTGCCGATGGAGGCAGGGCTACTTGAGCAATGCAGCTGTGATACATCTGCGACCTTTTAGGTTCAACTGTATTTAATATTTTATATATCCATTACACAGACTGTTGCCAATACCCAACTGTCTGATGTCTAGTTTTGAGTTGAAAATTAATAAAACATTTATAACCAAAATGTCCCTCGTCCCACCATAAGCCCCCCCCCCCCCGGTCAGCCTAACCTCACTTAGGTACAGAACGTGGCATCTCTCCCCCCTCAACTATTGCATAGCACCGGTAAAAATTAGGATTTATATTACAGTAGTATCTTGGATTAAATCATCTGGGATCAATCACAGTACTTTAAGATATTTTGGACATGTTTGTTCTTTGTATTCATGGGAAACAACTGCATCCTATTATCTAGTGACAGCATGTTTTTTGCCATGGCTAAAATGTGCCAGATCTTTCTAGTCCACTGTGCCACACAGTCAAACTTTTATTTGGTTAAAAAGCCATAAAAAATGTAAAACTTCAATAAATCCTTGATACAGACATGCAAATATATACATAGTGAAAAACACCAAATTTAAAAGGACTGATAAACCAAAATTCATGGTGCAGTAGGGTAATTCTGAAAGGATTAGCCAACTTGTAGTCTCTATTTTGATCAAAGATAAACATTCAATACAGAGAAAGTGACATAAATAAAAACATAAGCTCGGGCACGGAGCAATGCAAGTTTCACCAGGGTTAGTGTAACTCTCCACTTTTCTGATTCTGAGGGCTTATCAAACGTAACAAATAACAACTGAACAGTTATGCAAATATATGAATAATAAAAAAGACACAAGATATAAAACAGTTGATAAAACAAGATTCATAGGGCCAGATGTACAAAAATGCAATTTATTCTTAAAGAAATCGCTATTTAGGAAATTCAAAACCAGGGGTGGCAAAGGGCAAAAGACCCCCCTTGATGCACCCCAAAAATAGGGCATGTGTGTGCTCTACTGCAATTTTTAAAAAAGCACCTTGGGGTGCTTTTTTCAAATTGAACCTGGTTACCACCGGCTTCAAGTCAGTGGTAGTTGCATCTCCCAAATGCCCAAATCGCATTTAGGAAATGCTTTGTACATTAGAATAGGAATCGCAAAAAGGAAATCCCTATTTGCGATTTCCTATTTTGGGAATCACAAATTGCGATTTCTACAGGGTAGAACTTGAAATTTGCGATTTCTTAATGGCCTTTGTACATAAGAAAAGGCCGTTTGGCATTTCTTAATGGCCCGAAATACAGATGCGGACTATTAAGAAATGCAAAAGGGCTTTGTACATCTGGCCCATAGTGCAGCCATGTAGCACAAAAAAGATTAGCCAATTTGTAGGCCCTATTTTGATCAAGGATATAAAAATTCAATACATTAAAGATTACATAAGTAAAAACGTAAACTGGGACACAAACCATTTCCAGTTTCATCAGGGTTGGTGTAATTCTCCTCTTTTCTGATTCTAAGGGCTTGTCAAAAATAACAGGTAACGACTGAACAGCAACCCCAGACACCAGCCCCATAATACTCCAAGGAAATGCATTTACTTTTATTCAGGGTAATAAGTTTCTTGGTGGGTTTTTGTCCCCGTTTTTTAGAGAACTTAAAAAGTGTCTGTGGCAAATTTGCAGGCTCTGTGGGAAAAAAGTTTATTTGAACTCAGATTATCAGAACTGTGTCATAAAAGGTAGTGCATCTTTTTCCCAAAGCACTAATATCCCGTGTTACCGCTACTACTGCCAAGCCAACTGTTTCCCTCCAATTGATTGCAGGGCTCTTTGAGATGAAAATAGCCTACCTAGTAGTATTTCCCTTGATTTTTGGGGAAATAAATACAGCTGTTTTGTTAACCCTATTATCATCTCCTCCCAGTATCTGCTTAGCTTAAGACAACTTCATATGAGATGCAAGAGAGTGCCCACCAAGTCTCTGTTCTCTAGAAGAGCGAATTGTCTTTGAACTTCCTCTAAGGGGAGAATCTAATGATTCTCAATTAGAGAGACAATCATGAGGCAATTATTTTCTCTCCATACTTGAATGCTTGTTGTCTCCCTAGCTGTTGTGAAGTCTGAGTTATAGGAGATAGAGGGGAAGAAGGTAAATCCCTATGTCACTGCAATTTCGTCCTACACTCTTAATGTTACTCTAGTGACTAGGGGGGAGTATAAGCCTTGTCTTCTCTGCCATTTTCTCATCCAGACTAGTTGCCAAAGATGTGCACCTGCTATAAGATGGTCAACAAGGCACCATTGCTTGGTTATCTCCAGCTTTCCTAACTCAACAAGGAAGCACAATTGAATAGCTTGTAAGTAGGCAGTAATATTCGGGACCGCCAGTCCCTTTTTTGTTAGTGACCAAAATAAAGTCTTACTGACTATTCACAGTGTCATCCCTTGCCAGACATAGGAGTTTAAGAGGCTCTGAATCTGTTTAAGAATCGAGTGGGACTGTGGTAGAGGTAGCGCCTGAAACAGATATAGGATTTGTGGCAGGATCCATAGCTTGACCACAAATAATCGCCCTGCCCCATCCAAGAGCATTATCTTACATATCATTTTTCGAAATCCTGTTTCACTTCTCTAATAAGTTTGGAGTAATTCATGCCCACTGTCTAGTTGGTGGTTCGACCTATCAAGAGCCCTGGATATTTTAGACCAGTGGTTCCTAATCTGTGGTCCGGGGATCCCTGGGGGTCCGCGAAGCCTCCTCAGGGGGTTGCGACTGCTTTAGAAAATTAAATAATATTAACAGGTTAGGTCCTCAGCTTTCAGTAATGACTCAGTGGGGGGTCCTCGATTTCCATTAATGATTCAGTGGGGGTCCCAAAGTTCCAGTATTGATAAAGTGGGGGCCCACAAAAGTCAAAAGGTTGAGAACTGCTGTTTTAGACGATCAGAGGTCCAAGGGATAAGCATGAGGTAGCCTAGTTGTTCTGCCTACTGAGGCAGCAGAGATTCATATTTACTGATACTTATTGCAGTGGCCTTATTAGAGAAGACCTGCTAATTTTCTCTTCCTGAGTACTACCATTTGGTTTGATGGGGAGTGGGGAGGTGGGGACAGTGGTCATGTATTGTGCGGAAGGAATCATCCAAGCAGGGCACAGGCCTTTGTTGCTCTCAGATGAGCTAGTCCCAAATGCTAATTGCTGCCAGGTGCAAAATGTTCATGTGTGTTTACGGTCATGTTTGGGTGTCGCAGCTTGAGACATCCTTTCTCAGTGTCTCCAGTGGAAACCATCATCTGACATAGAAATTTAAAGTAAATATGTTCTATTTCTCACTCTACGCAATAACGAATGACACCAAAACACTTCCCACATAGGTCACACTCCAAATCAAAACTCTGCCTGTCCGCTAATGCACTTCGGCACCACGTCAGGCTATGTAAATGTCATTAAGATAGAAATGCCTGCTGTGTGTGTGGGAGGGTGAGTGGACAGAGAGAGAGTGTGTTTGTATGTGATGACTAACTCATGTTTATTTTGAAAGGGGACGCAAGAAGGCATCCTTATTAAAAGGGTAGAAGAAAGTCTCTCTCATCACTGGTGACTGGGAAAAGAAGAGAGAGCAGCAAAATCTACCTATGGAGTAAAATTTGCTTGTACTGCTAAGCGCTTCATCAGGTAGGAAACCGCAAACAGCACAGATCATGCATGGCTTGCAAAGAACTTACTGTCATCTCAGTACTACTTGGTGCCCTCAGTGTATTTACTTTGGTAACGTCATGCTGATGTGCCTCTTTAATAACATAATTAATTTTTGTATTTTAGTCTACATAGAGGGCAAGGTGTGCCAGGGTGTATCCTCAGCCAACCCAGAAGTCTAGATCTTCACGTAGGATGGAACAGTCGAGAAACATCTCCAATGTTCTGCATTCAGTCATGACAGACGAGTGATTCCCAAGCCACTGCGAAGGAGAGAGAAAGAGAGTTAGTGTAAGAGAGAGAGAGAGAGAGCAGAATATAAAGCTATGGTAGGGTGGTATTCACAAAAGCAGAACAAGGAGCCTTGAAATGCTGGCCAGGAAAGGAGATGAGACAGATTCAGGTCAGTCTAAATCTAAAGGCTACGGTGTGAGAAGAGTGTGTAGCTAACCAGGAGTAAAGATTCACAATCCAGGGTGAGGTTCCTAGAAAGATTGACAAAATAATCTAGACTCATACAGGAGTGGCTGATACAGGAACCATAGAACCAAGAGTATATATCCATCAGCCAGGGTATAATTGTTTACAGGCCATGTGAGGAGGACCCCGGAGATCCACCAGCCAATGTGAGAAGTACAGAGAAAGATTGAGGAATCTGGCTCCACAAGCTTGTGATAGCAATTGCAAAGAAGACAAGCCAGTATGGTTAAAATGCTATAGTGTGGATTAGATCCTACAGACATACTTACAGGGATCTGGTGTGAGGGGCTATACTTATGAGACAGACCAAGGATTCTAGTTTTATGCCAAGGCGAGTTGGAAGCAAAAGTCCATATCTACAAGCCGGGGTTACAAGACAGTCAGCAGATAAAAGAAGTTTCAGGATGCACTAACCTTTGTGGTCAAAAAGCAATCCAAGCTTCCTTCTCCTATGACCACAACCTGTGGCCACATACACAAGAATATGAGGACAGTGGTAGGTGAACAATTGGGAATGGGATACTAGCCAAAACAGAGACACAGGACTCTACCACTGACTCGTCACTTCTATTGGTTAAGGATGTCTGAAGGACGTAGTGGATATCTTCAAGAAAAAGATATCTGTAGTCAGTGTTTCCCAGACTGTGGGTCGGGATCCGAATTTTGATGGGTCACAAAAATTCTAGTCCATTTGTAATATGTAAAATGGTTTGATCTGTTTTAACACCAGAGCAATGGTGCTGAACAATGTCCCAAAGTCCAGTTTTAAAAACAACCCTTGCAAGTATTCCTAAGCAAGACTTCGATTAATTGCTGAATCTGTCTTTTTACTTCACAGAGCCATTTCAACAGAGGATGTGCTTTCGTACATATATTGAGAAATATGGATGTGGTCTAATGGCCAAAGCTGCTGATTTTGGATCTGTGGTATCAGGTTCAAGTCCCTGTGTTGGCTCAACATCCTGGGCAAATCACTTAATCCTCCATGCTTATAATAAAATGAGTCTGACCTTATATAACATTACCTTGTGCACATGTAAAGTGCCCAATGCCTTTCTGCTGTGTTCACACTATATAAAACTGCTACATATATATAGTCCCAAATGCACCACTGGGCCTCATCTAGCCATAAACAGTGGATATGAGGCCTTACCCCATACTCTGCTGCAGAAAAGGTTTCTCCAATTTGCTAAAATCATTGGTATCAACACCAAGATTTTTCAGAAGCCATGTTATTTTAGTGAATGGATGCCACAGGCCAGCATCTCAAGCTGGAAAGTGTTCCAGCTCCAGACTCCAGTGCAATGAACCCTCTGCTACTTTAAAGGACAGATTAATATCTTGGCCATAGTCCGATACTGAAGAGTGTGGTCAAATCAATCAATAAATACTTTATTTGTGGCTTCAGCAACATAAAAGCACATTACAAATAAGAGAAATAAACACCCATATAAAGGATAAAAATGACACAAATATAAAAACAAAGAAGACTAAAACCATAAAAACCATATAGATGAGTGTGGCAGGAATCAACTATGAACGCTTCTTAAATTCACCACCTGCCAGGTGTAATTTGCCTCGGTGTGACGCACCAGGGGAGACTGTAGCTGTAATAGAAATAGCAATGCTGGGCTTGCATTGCTGAATATTAATGGACTTAAGTAATGGGCACAGCAACTTTTTCCTTAGAATACAGTAGAAAGGGCAGAAAAACATAATATGAATAGTTGACTGCACAGAGCTACGGTCACATGGGCAGGCAGCTAAGTCTGCCTGGGAGTTACACTTCGGTGGGAATCTCACTATCAGAGGAATTAAATTGAATTGAAATCTTGTGAGGATGAAGCGATGCTTCCTATTTTGGATTACACACAAATACAATTGTACCCCTTCCTGATGAGGTATTAGTTTGAACATTCGAACAGATTGCTTATGCTTGTTAGCCGCTACCCTTACAGACCTCATCAGAACCACAAACTCATTTTTCATCCTTTTTTTAGAGAAAGAGCTACAGATGTTTAGGGAGGAAAACTACTCTGGGGGGCCAATTCGCTCGAAAATCGTTTTAACGTGAGCAAACCAGGGTATTGCAGAAGCCTAAGTCATGGGCAGATAATCATTAATGACCGAGCGATTCAGTGGGGTAGATTTCCTTGGCCAGATGGCTCGCCTCAGTAGTAACAGGGCAAGCTTTATTTTATCCTCAATGTATGGCATACCAAGCTCCTCGTGGGACAAAAATGTAGAGCACCCACGTGGAGCCGCTAGCATGCACCTGAAAAAAGAGTTTTGAGCTCTCTAAATTGCACCTTTGCCCACTATACCCCATATGCCTGCCCCATAACAGACCACAGAAACAGATTTAATTTTGTACACTCACAGAAGCTCTTTTACAGGAGTGATGCCCAGTTTCTTACTAAAACGCTGTAGCCCTAATACTGTCCTTTCCAGCAGAGCCACTTTATTCTCCACCATCGGCTACCATACCACTCTGCTATCAAATAGAACCACCAGGTAGCAGAAAGTGGGCGGCTCTTCAATTCTGATCTTCTTAATATGGAAGCGCGTGGTTCTTTTCGAGCGCTTCCCACACCTCATCATTAATGTTTTCTTAACGTTAACCTAGAGGTCAAGTTCTCCCATACATTTGACATAGTCATCAATTAAGCCCTGCAGAGCTCGTCCTGTCCTAGGAATTAAAACAGCATCATCCACATAGAGTAGGATTGGCAGATGGCGGGCGCCCATATAAAGGATATCTCTAGACCTAGAGGTAAGGACTGCTTCAATTCGGTTCGTGCACAATGAAAATGAAAACGGGGCAAGCAGCTGATAAGTCCATGAAGGCCATGAGCACTGTACCTTGCTTAATGAAAGCATACTTAGAAATAACTAGGCTAAGATTCAGGCTTTAATCAATGGAACCCATTTCTTTCTGAAATCCATATTGTGTATCGGAAAGAATGTTTACTTGCACCCACTCCTCTAGCCTTTGGAGCAGGATACGACCCATAATTTTAGCCGTGGGATCCAGAAAGGATATGGGCCTATAATTCACTGGAAGAGATCTAGCGCTATTTTATTAAATCAGGACAATAACGGACTTATGCCATGTCACAGGCAGACCAGCCTTTACAAATGCATTAAAAAAAATAGTTAAAAGAGGGGCCTACATCTCCTGGCAATCCAGGAAAAGGTCCACTGGGACTCAGTCAGGGCCTGGTGCATTTACCCTACAAGATCCCCTCAGGGCAGTTTTTACTTCTTCTAGGCCAAAAATCAGAGGCGACAACGTAATCGATTTATACAGCTCATCCACCTTCTCTATTTCCCCCTGCAAACCCAAAATCATATTGGAAAAATGCTCCACCCATGACGTGGCCTGCACATGCACATCCGTAACATAGTCAGACCTCTCTTTGAAATACAGAGAGTTCACAACCCTCGAAAATGCTATGCTGTCTTTTGTTGGGCTAGCCCTCCTAAGGTCATTCCACGCCTTCTCTCTGATTTCTCTAACCTGAACCATCCTGGCTGACCGATATTCTACCCTGGCTTGCCTTATCAGCGATCTGTACCTCGGCTTCACATGTAAAACAGTGTGGAGTCTAGCTAGGGCCTTAGTGCATGCAGAATTAAACCACCCTCTGGCATTATACTTCCTAATCTTGGCGGGTCTGGTAAGTGCTGTGCTGATGGCCTTTATAATCCCCCTAAAAGCCTCCTTAATCATGCCAGGGTCTGCAACCGGTTCTAAGCAGAGAAAAATGCTTATCCTGCAGTGAAGATGGCAGAAAGTCATCATTATCCATTCTAGACCATTTATTGGTAAAACCATTTTTCCCCTAGATTGGGCTGATGATACACTGTTCTCATCCGGGGCTTTGTTATATCCACCCATTTTAAATTGCTGGTCAAAAAGACATGATCTCTGAAGTCAGAAAAAGTGGGCTTAAAATCCCCCAGCAATGACCCAACCATCTCGGAACTAAATATGCAATCGATTGTTGAGGGTTGAGTTCTGGCAAAGAAGTTCGGAAGCAAACCACCCGCCACCTCTTCTTCATTCAGCATTCTGAGATTATATTTTACAATAAAGTTTTTATGATTATTACTGTAAGCATTGTGTTTAAATGGGTAAGCGGGTCTTCCCTGCATTCAGTGAGCCCACAATTTTGAAACCAAGGAGATTGGACAATGGTGTGCATGAAAAACCCTCGCCCAAACAATTTCCACCTGATTCTGTCGTAAGTCCATAAGACCTCTGACACTATTCTCCATTGCTTCAATTACAGAGTAAGCGGAACCATCAAAAACATTGTTATAATAGTTAATTATCAGGAGGTCCCAGTCTCAATTTAAATTGAATAAAGTGCATTGAAAGTTAGGGGCGTTGCTAAACTGTTTTCCCAGCAAACGCATTGGTTACAAACGTGGCCAGCCCACCCTCAGCCCTGCCTGCCTTAACTTAACAGGGCAAGCAGTAGTAAGAAATGACTGCTACCCATCAATGTCATGTGAATCAACTGCCCATGTTTCCTGCAAACATATAAGGTGATAACTTGCAACCAGATCCAACCATTCAGGATCGCCCATCTTCCCCTCTGGCCCGCCATATTCCAAGATAGGATCTTCATCGCTGTAGGATGGAAGTGAGCCGGTACACTTGGCCAACAAAGGTGCAGTTCCCTGGACACTATGGGAAGCAGAAAGTCAATTGCAACCCCCAACCCAACCAGTAGCTGAAATCTATTTTTTAGGGGAGCCTTAGGGGGTGGCCGGCAAACCCCTTCTGATTAACTAGTCCCTGATTCTCACTAGCCCGCCCCCGATTCGGTACAAAAAAAACCTGTGGTCTATAGAAAAAGCCTAAGGGGAGGGCACTATTCCTACTTGACTGGTTACATGAGGACAGTAGTATCTGTAAGACGTTGGCCACCAGCCCTGTGGAGTCAAAACTTACAACTACACAGTCCCCTGGGAACGACCTGGGGGCGAACCCACCCAATCAACCCTAATATGGGTCATGATATGGTCTGCGGCGGTCTACTGGCGTGGCGCAACTGCTGGAAGCAGCGCCACCTTATCACCGTCCGCTGCCATGACCGTAGCCGGAATTCTGCCAGCCTTCTGGCGGAATTCCAGCTACGGTCATAATATGGCTGACGGTAGGTAGCCACGGCGACGGCCTTTTGGCCGCCGTGACAGTAGGCAGCATTTACCGCCTTGGTCATAATGAGGGCCTATATATTCTGCTCACATTTTAAACGTACCAAACCATAGAAATTCACCTGCTATAGTTAGAGTTATCTCAAGTAACTATAACTCGTGCCCTAAGGTAACTATAACTCAAACCCCCGCCATGCACAGTTATCTGATCTATAGTTTTACTGCAGATGTTACTATGACATCAATGATGTTATCAAAGATGTCATGAGTGCTGAAATTTGTGGGGTAATTAACAGTGCATGGTGAGGTTACCCTAAGGCACAAGTTATAGTAGTAACCCTTTAACAGCCCAACACCCCCCCCCCCAAAAAAATATATTTAGGCGAGGCCTCGGGGGATGGAGTGCCCAGGGCCGAGATCGGCTTGGGGAGGGTGGCTGTGCACAGCCTGTGGCCAGGTCCTGCAACCAACCCCTGTAACCATGCAACCCCTCGGCCAGTCCCTGGGGACAAGCCCTATACCAACCAAACTCTGCACGGCCCCCCCTTCCCAGGCTGATCTTGGCCCCAGGGACCCCATCCCCTGGGGCCCATCCTAAAGTATACAATCTTTTGGGGGAAAGGGGCTGTGTGACCCCCCCCCTCCCCAAGCCAATCTCGGCCCTGGGGAACCCATCCCCCAGGACCCAGCCATGTGACCTGGGAGCCCCCCCAGGGAAACCAGTCACAATGTTGGGGACCACAGGGGAGCCTGAAGGCTCAATTTAGTCCTCACTTTCTTGATGGGCACTCCTTCTGAACTACTGTACAGTTGTCCCTTGAGACTAATGAATTTAAAGGCAGTCACACCCCCATAACATCAGCTACATGTGTGATCGAACTTCAGGCAATCCGTGTAGATCCACCTTATACCGCCTTCTTCCCTGAAAAACTGGTTCTAAGGACCTGAGCTTCATTGCTACCAAAAGTGGTCACTCTTTTTCATGTCAGTTAGGCTGTCATCCTTCTGGTGTTATATACTCTGCCTCACCCCTCTAAGGAGGAAGAGAGACTCCATTAGCTCACCAAAAGGCTTACGGACTCATTATACCAACGGTAATGCTGCTACCACTGTGTTAGGATACAATGTGCCTGTCCTGGACATCTGTCAGGCGGCTTCATTTTCACACTTTCATAAAGCGCTACTGCCTCAACAGTCAGGTCCATTGAGAGGGGCATTTTGCCTGCTTGATCCTGCAGGTGTTTTTGGTGTGAGCCAGTTCACAGACCCACTAATGTAGGAGGTACTTTTCTGGTATCTGTTCACAAAGTGAGAAATTAGTGGTTAGGAGTATCTATCAGAAGAACAAGTTGCTTACCTTTGTTAACAATCTTTCTAGTGGATGGTCTTTCTAAACACAGATTTCTCACAGACCCTCCCTCCTCCCCATTCTGTGAACTGGACTCTTTCCCATCTGAAAAGATCCAAGTCTAGATGTTTGCACACAGGTCATACCAATTTACTGATTGGCTCTCTGTGTATTACAGAGTGGCTGTAGTTATAGCTAGGATTCACAGAGGTAGGAATGCCTCTGATTTTGCCTTGTTACTATTTTTGCCCCCGTTTTACAAAACTCCACAAAACTTTACAGATCTATTGCTTTTTCTGCATTGGCTGATGATACAAAGTTTTGTGATGTTTAGTTAAGCGGAAGCAAAGAAAAAATTGGGACCCAAAAGCATGTTTTTCGCACAAGGTATTTTCCAAAGACTTTTGCGTCAGGGGTAGCAGTAAAATGGCTGAATGGATTTAGATGAAGTTTGGAAGAATTGTAGATTATGAGGTGGAAAGGGTCCTCTTTGGTATTTTATATAAATTGGTTCAATATTTAAAAGTTATAAGGGCCAAAAACCAAGTGATATATTAGTCCATGGTATACCGCAGCACTTTCACAGTATACCCTGGTACACGACGATGATACATACACAAAACGCAATATTATTGGTTAATAACAGCCCTTACATAATTTGAAGACAGACACTTTTAGACCATACTTTCTGTTTGTTCTAGGGTTTAATGTGATATCTAAGTTAGTGGTGTGTTTTAAGGAAGACATGAGGCACTTTAGGAAACTGTGTACAGGTAGGGAAAATGATTTTGAATGTTTTATATATTTAAAAAAGTTTACAGAGTACCGTGATGCTACCTAGGAATTACTGCCAGATCTATGTATAGAATAAAGTAAAATATTAACAACAGACATGCAACAATACACTAGTCGGCTATTCGACTACACACCAATCCAATCTACAACACTCCAGTTCACTGTACTCCACTGCACTCTATGCCACTGCAGTCTGCACCACTCTACTCTGCACCACTCTACTGTATGCCACTTCAATCTACACTACTGCAGTCTGTGCCACTCCACTCTGCATCACTGTACTCTACACCACTGCACTCTGTGCCACTCTGCTCTGCACCACTCTACTCTATGCCACTGCACTCTACACCACAACACTGTACATCACTCATCACAGTCTACCCTACTACAGTCGGCATCACTCCACTCTGTACCACTCCACACTATGCCACTCTAGTGCGCTCTCCACCACTCTACTGTACGTCACACCACACCATTCCATTCTACACCACTGCACTACTCTGCACCACTGTCTTCTATACCACTATTGCAGTCCATGCCACTGCACTCTAACCCACTGCACTCTGTGCCACTCCACTCTGCACCCCTGTAGTGTCTGCCTCTGCACTGTATGCTACTACAGTCTGTGCCCTCCACTCTGCTCCACTGTATTCTACAGCACTCCACTCTTCCGTACTGCAATCTGCACCGCTCTATTCTACTCCACTGCAGTGTACATCACTGGACTCTACGCTACTGCACTCTGTGCCACTGCACTCTACACCAATCCACTCTACGCCACTCTAGTGTAATCTCCACCACTCTACTCTGTGCCACACCATTTCATTCCACTCGACGCCACTGCACTCTGCTCTGCATCACTGCACTCTACATCACTGTAGTCTATGCTGCTGCATGCTACACTCCACTCGGCACCAGTTTAGTCTACACCACTGCAGTCTCCACCACTCAACTCTTCACCACTGTAGTCTACACCTCTGTACTCTACACTACTGCAGTCTGCTCCACTCTGCACCACTGTAATCTACGCCACTGCACTCTATGCTGCTTCACTCTGCCCCACTCCACTCTGCACCTCTGTACTCTATGCCACATCACTCTACACTACTGCACTCTGCCCCACTCTACTCTATGCCACTGCACTCTACTCCACTGCATTCTATGCCACTCTACTGTACTCTACACCACGCCATGCCATTCCACTCCACTGCAATCTACTATGCACCCTTGCACTCTTTACCACTATACTCAACTCTGCGCCACTGCAGTTTATGCCACTGCACTCTATGCTACTGCAGTCTGCGCAAATCCTCCCTGCAACACTCCTGTAGGTAACTTCACTCTATGCTATTGCACTCTGCAGTACTCTACTCTGCACCACTCTACTGTATGCCGTTGCACTCTACTCTATGCCACTGCACTCTATGCCACTACACTCTACTCTACGCCACTGCACTGTACGCCACTGTAGTCTACTTTGCACCACTCTAGTGTAGGCCACTGTATTACACCAATTCACTCTACACCACTCTAATGTATGCCATGCCACTCCTCTCCACACAGTGCCACTCTACCCCACTCCACACAATACAATGCCATTCTACTGTATGCCACTCTACGCCACTTCAAGCCACGGTACTCCATTCAGCTCTATGCCACTCTAGGCCACTGCACTGTACACCACTTTACTCCAATCTGCTATACTATACACTACCCGATCTCTGTGCCACTCTACTCCACTCCACTCTGTGCCAATCGACTCCACTCTACTTTACTCCACTCTACTGTACTCCACTGTACACCACAGGACTCTGTGCACTGCATTGTAATCTGCAACACTGTACTCCTCGCCAGTCTACTCTATTCCACCCTACTCTTTGCGCTCTAGTCTAGTCCACTTCCCTCTACCCCTTCACCCTAGGCCACTCTACTCTACTCCACTCTAGTATACCCCACATCACTCTAACCCACTTCATTCAACACCACTCCACTGCGTGCCACTCCACTGTACGCCCCTCCACTGAATGCCACTACATAATACGCTATGACACTCTACCCCACTTCACTGTACGGCACTACACTGTACGGCACTCACCTTTACGCCATTCTAAACTACCAAACCTCACTCTACCTCACGACACTCAGCGCCACAAGACTGTACACCATGTCACTCTACCCCAATTCAGTAGAGTAGAGCGGAGTGGCCGGTTGTAGAGTGTCTTTTGTCATATATAGGTGTATATACCGCAGTACGTTCTTGATACTTTTGCAATAGTAATGCAGTACTTTGCAAACATTTAAAAAAACATACAAAACATTAAAAATAAGTTTCCCAGCCTCAACAGAGTTTGTTAAAGTGTCTCATGTGTTCCTATACATTTAAAACACACTACCAATCTAGATTTCACATTAAACCCCAGAACAAACCAAAAGTGTGTTCTAAACAATATAGCTGCCTTTTAATTTTGGAAGGGCTATCACTGTAGGAGTCTGGCCTGGTTTGTAGTGGGTACCTAAGGTATGCCAGGTCCATTTATCCCTTATTAGTGAAATGTAGTCAGTGTCTAGAAGCCAGGCTCTCTAGGGGTAGTGTGGATGAGCAGCCAAGGCCTAACTAGGAGACATGTCAAGCTCATGCAATACCATTGTAGTCACACAGTACCCACACACATGAAAGAAAATACTCAGTGTTACAAAAATAAAGGTACTTTATTTTGGTGACACAAATGCTAAAAATACCTTAGAGACTATACTCCCTTAGGAGATAAGTAATACACACAGTATATATTCATTAGAATGCAGAGTTAGCTGTAAAAACAGTTAAAAAACAGTACAAATAGTGAAAATCACAATAGTTAGGAATGGGCCTAGGGGGAACACAAACCATATACTAAAATAGTGGAATGAGAAAGTCGATTTCCCACCTAGGCAAGTGTGTGTAGAGGGGCGCTAGGAGTATTAGAAAACATCAAAGGTAAGCAATAGAACCCACCCCAGAGCCCAGGAAAGCAGAAGTAAATCACAGTAACTTTCATAGAACACACAAGAACAAGAGAAAGAAGATTATGCAAGAACCAGAAGAGACTGCAAGACACCAACAATGGATTCCTGAACCTGAAGATGTGGAAGAAGGGGACCAAGTCCAAGACGCACTGAAGAGTCCAGGGAGAACAGGAGCCCCTGCTAACTTGGATGAAAAGAAGAACCACAGGTGAAGAAGAACAGTCAGTACTGCACCCAAGAAGACAGATGCGGGTTCCTAGTTGGTGCAGATGATGTCCCACACTAGATGGATGATTGCAGTCTGGTTTGCGTCGCTTGACTCCGCCAACAAGCCTTGGCCCACGCAGAGCTCGCGGCTAGCGGAAAATAGCGCTGCCTGGGACCAGGAGAGACCTGGCGGCCTCTACCCAGGAGGGTGAGACAGAGGGGGCTCCCAGCAACTCAGAGAGCCCTCACAAGACCAGGCAGCGTGCACAGGAGTCCCACAGCACGGGGACAAAGAAGGTGCAAAAGAAGGCCCATGCAGCACTACACAAAAGGATCCCACCCCGCCGGATAGATAACCAGGCAGGAGGCTGTGCATCGCAAGAAGGAGTGCAGGGGGCTGGAGCTGCACAGTGCACGAAGAACTTCATGGAAGGATGAAAACAAGCATTAGTAACTGCAAAACACGTGGTGCATGGGGGTACTGTCTTGCGTGGGGAGACAAGCTCTTACCTCCACCAAAGCTGGACAGCTGGATGTCAGGACTGTCAGGACCACTTCAGTCCACCAACTGTGTTACTGGATCCAAGCACTTTTTCAGGAGAGGGGACGCAAGCCACTGGTCGTCGTTGCAGAGGGGTGCCTGCTAAAGCAGGAAAGTGACTTCTTCACTTCAAGGGAGATTCCTTTGTTCTTCTGGTGCAGGCTGAAGACTGGCTGTCCTCTGAGGAAGCACAACTGAGAAACAGTTGCAGTTGCAGATACAGTGTTGCAGAAGGCGTCTTTGCTTCTTTGTTACAGTTGAGGAGTTCCTGGAGGGTCCGGATGCAGTTTCTTTGGTAAGAAGGTGAAGTAAACGATGCAGAGGATTCTTGCAATCCGAATCTGAAGAACCATCCAAGGGAGAGACCCTAAATAGCCCTGAAAGGGGGATTGGTCAGCTAACAGGTAAGCACCTATCAGGAGAGGGCTCTGATGTCACCTGCTGGCACTGGCCACTCAGATGCTCCCAGAGTGCCCTACCACCTTGTAATCGAAGATGACAAAACCCAGGGACACTCTGGAGGACCTCTGGGCACCAATCCTGGGGTGGTGATGGACAGGGGAGTGGTCACTCCCTTTTTCTTTGTCCAGTTTCGTGCCAGAGAAGGAACTGGGGGTCTCTGAACAGGTGTAGACTGGATTATGCGAGGAGGGCACCATCTGTGCCCTTTAAAGTATTTCCAGAGGCTCTGGGAGGCTACTTCTCCCATACCTGTAACACCTATTTTCAAGGGGAGAGGGTGTAACATCCCTCTCCCAAAGGAAATCATTTGTTCTGCCTTCCTGGGCTTAAGCTGCTCAAGCAACAGGAGGGGAAAAACCTGTCTGTGAGGTGGCAGCAGCTGGGACTGCCTGAAAAAACTCAGAAGGCTGTAATGGCAGTACTGGGGGTCCTCCAGAGTGCATGGAATCATGCAACCAATGCTTGCAAAATCCTTGGGGTATGATTCCAACATGTTTGATACCAAACATGGCCATATTCGGAGTTACTATTGTGAAGCTGTACATAGGTAGTAACCTATGTACAGTGCATGCGTAAAATGGCATCTCCGCACTCACAACAGTCTTGAAGCATTGGAAGGAGAGCTAATGGTTTCATGGGGGCATTAAGACCATGGACATTCAGGCTAAGGATTTTAATCATGGAGGCCTTGGTTGTGTGGCAGTGTTGAGAGTCCAGTCCCAGTAGACCCCACTGGTGCCTCCACATATACCAGCTTGGCAGTTCTGTGATTTTTAGATAGCGTAGGTACGCCTCAAAGCTGCAGAGCAGGCATGTGGAAAATGGGGAATGAACTGGGGATAATAGATTCTCCAATCTCTGGAGTTTTTGGAAGTCTGGATGGTCGGGAGTCATGTCACTGACTGTAAGGAGAACGATGGGTGAGTCTTGATAGCGGAGCGTCACCACCATTTTGGCGTGTGTTCAGCAGGCTGGGAGGGGGGTCACAACCATGCCCCAGCATCCCCGGGTGGGAGATGCCTTTAACCATGGGGGCAGCATATGCTCCCTCAGCATCCATGCAAGCCAGGCTGCGCTGCTGTGCACTAAGCGGAGGCCCAGTTAGATGAAGGATTCTGATGTTGAAGTTGTTGTAACAAAAGCTGATCCCTCTCTGTGACTCTCAGCGGCTATGGGTTTGTCATGTTTCTTGGGAGCAGATTGGCGGTGATGCCTGCCCTGTCTGCAGTCAGGGGCGGACTGCCCTGTGTCGAGAGGTGAGTGTCATCAACCGGTGGAAGTTTTGGGCCCAGAATCGACAGGACCTCATCCAGGGTGCGAACCATGTGCATCTTGTTATTCCAGGCAAAATTAAACTGAAGGGGTGATCCCATTTATATCTGATTGTTTTCTCCCTGAGGAATGTAGTAGCTTGAGAGCTCGGCAATGCTGTAATGTGATGATAGAGAGGTCCTGGTAAATCCACACCTTCATCCCTACAAACATGATCGAGCTACGATCCCTCATTGCTGTCATAATTGCTTCTTTTTGGCGTTATAGATGGATGCAGGTCAGTATGTCCTGGGGTCTTAGAGGGACAGCCGACCATTTGTGTGCGGTCTAGGATAATGTTTTTCTCTGCATGAATGAGGCATTACCACTGGAGCCAGAGCAGCAGCTAGCAGCACTCTCTAGAGGTCTTAGAATGAGGAATTACCACTGGGACCAGAGAAGCAGCTAGCAGCACTGTCTAGAGGACTTAGAATGAGGAATTACTGACGGGACCAGTGAAGCAGCTTGCAGCACTTTCTAGAGGACTAAGAATGAGGATTTACCACTGGGACCAGAGAAGCAGCTGCAGCACTGTTTAGAGAACTTTAGAATGAGGAAGGCTGGAAGTGGATGAGTGTGTGTCTAATGCACATAGAGCCAATTGTTTCTAAAACAACAGTGGAGGGAAAGGTAGGTTGGAAAAACATCAATTAAGTATATCTGGGTAAAGGCACAAGAACAAACGAAACCTGATACCTTTGGTGCCTTTCTAAACATTGTGTTTTCACTGATGTGGTGTGAGCACATTGCTTTGGACAACCAAATGAAAACTAAGGCGCCAGTGCCCAGACGGGAGGACGGAAGAGGGGCCATCTCACACTTGAACAGGAGGAAGCGTGAACCGTAGTGTGATGGCCAACAAAAATTAGTGAAATGGCCTGGGAGGGAACTAAGCACACAAAGGAGAAACATTTAGAAAAATGCACCAGTAAAAAAGAAGCATTTAAGACAAGCACAACAAGGAATGAATGGCAATAGTGGGCGTGGTTAAAGCTCATAGACTGAATACAGCATGTTTTGCAGACAGCGCATATGCGCTGCCTATGCTGGACCTAAAAATGAACACACTTGGGATACAAATCACTGCCCAGGTCAACCACGTGTATGCAGCTAACTACCTCCAATTACTCACTTAATCCCAGTGATTCAGTGTCCTGAGAAAGTGGCATAATGTAATGTTGTTGTGGTCAGGTCGAACAGGAGCTACAAAGATGAACGCACTACTGAGTGTTTTATGTTTATTCCATACTCTCCCTATAAGGATGGGCTCACATACTTTGATCAGCTATACAAAATAATCAGGATGTTTTTCTGGTAAGGGTTAGGTAGGCCGGAGTACCTATGCAACTATCACAATAATTTAGAGACCGCGTGGGAATGTACTTCCTGCTTTTAAGAAGTATTATTGGGCTTACCAACTGAGGATCACTGCACAATGGTCAAAGTAGGGGAAAGATGAGATCTAGGCCTTCATTGACCCCACAGTTTTGAGGTACTCACTTTGGGATTCGTTTTGGCTGCATAAACAAGACATACCCCTCAACACCGCAATACGTACTTGTTCCCCCTGTGGATAATGCACTATTGGTCTGGGACGCAGTGATAGGGGAAATAGGGGTAACAATGTTTCTCTTCCCCTAGACCCTGGGGAATTAAAACCCTAAATTTACTCCCACGCTGAATGGGGGTCCTTTTGAATGCTGGAGGGATGGTGAATGCTACATGATAGCTTGCTTATTCGGCTGGTAACAAGTTGGGGGAAACAGAGAGATTAAGATATATGCAGCTGCGACACCGGGTATTACAGCCAGATATGCAAGAGGAAGCAACTAGAGACAAGAGTACTTTTGAAAAGGTAGCTAATAGAATTCTCTTCTCTAAGAGGGATACCTAGATAATTCAATTTAACAAAAACCAATGGATCCACTTTCAAGAGTTACATATAAAAGCTCAATAATCATTAGAAAAAAGGAAATTCATTATGAATTGGTGTACAATTGGCACCATAACCCAGTGAAAATACACAGAGTATGCCGTTCAGATTCGAACCTCTGTTGACACAGATGTGGCATGGTAGGAATTACATTGCATATCTCGTGGGATTGTCCAAAGTTGCTGCCTTTCTGGGATGGCGTTAAGAGCCCATCTGAGTTTCCCATTACCATTTAATGCACGCTCTATGTTGTTGAGGATGAGATCAGATCTATGCATTTATGACCAAAACAGACTAGTATGCATTGCTGCACTGCAAGGGAGCGGCAAAATTGGTGATAGCACAGAAATGGAAAAAGGAAGCCCCTGCCTCCCTAGAGATCCCCTGTGCTTGAACAATGGCATTAAAGACTGTGGAAGAAGTGGAACATTCAGAAAAACAGCTTAAGGTTTGCACCAACGAATAAAGTTAATACGATTGAAATCGAGAAGGGCATGAGAGACTTAGTGAAGAAGATATTTCTTGAGAAATTCTTTGTGAATAAAGATCATGTACCTCAAAATAATGCATCAGGGCTTAGACCCAAGTTCACCTTCAACCCAAACAAATGGATGGTCAGAAAAGAGGTGGATTTATTTGGAAACTCAATTGAGAAAGGTCTGGAGGGCATGTTAAGAAAAAACAATAATGTGGGGCTAATAATCTTTCCTATAAACACAGGGTGGCATTAAAAGAACTTAGTAACTGTGATTTAATTACAGTGAAACTATCAAACAAGGGGGTGGGATCATCAATATAGATAGAGGACTACGAAAGCAGAGTTTGGAAACTTTGGGGAGAACCAGAACACTATAAAAAAGTAGAATTCAAACATTGGGAGGAACTGCAAAAGTGGGTAGAAGGACTGTTACATAGAGCCAAAGATATTGGACATATTTATGAGGATGAATACAGATTTCTATATAGTCAACATCCAGTGATCCCCATAATATATGGTCTATCAAAAATCCACAAAAGTCTAGAGAATCCACAGATGAGACCCATAATGTTCAGCCTCAATTCATTAGCAGAACCCCTCTGTAAATATGTTGACACATTCCTAAAACCTACTCTAGAGAAACAGATATTTTAAATAAAGATTATGACTGACATGGTTAGCAAAATAGAGGGACTGGTGTTTGAAAAGAGAGGGAATGACTGGTAGCTCTACATAAAGAGGCATTATATACGAATATACCTCAAGAATTAGCCACCGAAGTAACAGAAGAGATCATCAGAAATGATGATTACAATATAATAAATGGTGAATTCATGATTGAATGCTTTGAGATAATATTAAAAGAGAACCTATTCTTTTTTAAAGATGACCTATATCATCATGTAAGTGGGACCAACATGGGAGCTACTTGTGCTCCAAGTCTGGCCTGTCAGTAATTTTGAGAAGAAACAAATATACAATGAACTGGACACTTTCTTTGAGATCACCAGAGACCAGGCCAGATTAATTGATAATATATTCTCTACTTTGACAGGAAAGGAAGATAGTGTTTGAGAGCTTGTAGAGTGGCTGAACATAGGGGACATACATCTCTGGTTCATGGTACCAAGGACTAAATAATCATGTGCCTTCTTAGACATATTAAAGAGAATGAAGGCCTTCTACATGTGGAGCTTTATAGAAATCCCACTGTTAAAAACATGATGCCACACTATGATACCTATAATACTAAATGTCAAAAGGACAACCAGGAATGTATAGTAAACAAAACAATATTGACATCATTGATGTATGCACATCTAATAAATGGGAAACACAGAGAACTTCTTTTTACATATAAATTATGGTTGAACATAGCATTATGGATAGAATTTCCCTGAATGAAACATGAGATATTCATGTTAATGAGTTGTTATCAGAAAGGAAAATTGTAGATCAAAATGAATAGTTTGATAGACATGTCACAATAAAAATGTCCCATATAAATATTATGATGTGAAAACCGGGGGGTTCAAACACACTGAATTTGGGAGGTCAATATGCCCAACACACTTAGGGCCTGATTACAAGTTTGGCAGTCCCGTGACCACCATGTTGGCGGTGGCAGTCTAACCGTCAACGGTCTGGTGGAGCAGACCGCCGTATTACGAGTTTTGCAGTCATACAAACTGGCTGCTGTCAGTGTAGAGGCCAGAACCTGAAAAGATCTCTGTAGGCCAGACATTGCACCATCAATGCCTTCCAGGAATGCAATAGTCTGGTGTAGCTGACTTGCCAATACCTGGATGGCATTCACAATGGCAGTCTGACCTATAGAGATCGTTCTCAGGAGGTCAATAGCCTCCTCACTGAGGACAGCAGGGGTAACAGGGACTGGGGAAGAGGTGCCTGCAGTAAAGAAGACCCCCATCCTCAAGGGTGAATGGGCACGGCCAACTGGGTGGGGAGCAAAAGGAAGGAAAGGTGATAGAACGGGGGTTGGCGGACAAGGATGGGTCTGCCACCACTAGGCAGTGGCCACTGGAGGAGGAATCTGATGATTAGGATATAGATCCTGTCTCTCCCATGGCACTCCCCTCACCCTCCAGGCTACAGGGTCCCTCTGTTTTGGTAGTATCTTGACCTGTGGTCCAGTGGCCAGATGCTTCCCCACTTGGCTGTGAACCATCTCTTTCACCTGCCTCTGCTGATGCTGCAAAAATAATGAAAAATAGGGTCATAACATATAAATGATAACACCTTAATCACAACTCTGATTGACAAACAATACCATCTTGTCAAGTAGGCTCCATCATAATATTTCACCAAAGTGGCACTTCCATGTGCCATACCATATGACTGCATGCTATCTGGACTTACCAAAGTTACCCACAGGTTAATCAGGATCCCAGACAACTACACATTCATGGCTGAAGTCTTGCAACCACAATTACCATCCAGCAACTAGGAGACCTCTCCATCCTCACAGCTGTGCCACATGCAGCAGACCTCAGTTGACTTGTAGCAAACAATATAATTCCTTTGTAAAGTTACTTGCCATATTTCACACACAAGTTTATGCAATCAATCAATCAATCAGGGACTTTGTAAAGCGCACTACTCACCTGTGAGGGTCTCAAGGTGCTGAAGTGGGGAGGGGGGAAGGTGACGCTACTGCCCGAACAGCCAGGTCAAAGAAAGTCTTCTGAAGGTAATGAGGTCTTTGGTCTGACTCAGGCGGGTGAGAAGAGTGTTCCAAGTCTTGGTGGCGACGTGCGAGAATGATCTGCCACCGATTGTAGTTCTGCGGATGCGTGGGACGGTTGCGAGGGTGAGGTCGGCGGAGCGGAGTTGCTGAGTTGGGGTGTAGAAGGAGAGCTGTATGTTGAGGTATTCTGGTCCCGTTTTGTGCAGTGCTTTCTGAGCCTGGGTGAGGAGTTTGAAGGTGATTCTCTTGTTGACTGGGAGCCAGTGCAGGTCTCTCAGATGGCCTGTGATGTGGCAGTGGCGGGGAATGTCCCGGATGAGGCGTGCGGAGGCATTCTGGATGCATTGCAGCCTCTTTTGGAGTTTGGCTGTGGTTCCTGCGTGGAGGGCATTTCCGTAGTCCAGTTTGCTGCTTACGAGGTCTTGGGTGACTATTCTTCTGGTTTCGGTGGGGATCCATTTGTAGATCTTTCGGAGCATGCAGAGGGTGTTGAAGCAGGAGGAGGAGATGACTTGCTGGGTCATGGATAATGAGGAGTCCAAGATGAATCCTAGGTTGCATGCGTGGTCAGTCGGAGCGGATCTGAGAGTGGCAGGCCACCAGGAGTCAGTCCATGCGGGGCGGGTGGAGCCAAAGATGAGGATTTCTGTCTTGTCGGAATTGAGTTTCAGGCAGCTGTTCTTCATCCATTCGGCGATAGCCTTCATTCCTTCGTGAAGGTTGGTCTTGGTGGAGTCCCTGGTGAGGGAGAGGATCAGCTGGGTGTCGTCGGCAGCGTATGAAGGGTGATACCATGAAACCAGTCCCAGGATGCTTGTTTCTGGTCCAGGGAGGACCTGGCCTGGCAATTCAGGCTAGACTGTTCCCATGGGGAACAGGGTCAGACTGATTGGCATATGACTGGGTCCAAACTAGAATGGCATGGCAAGCAAAAACCACTGATGGATTAAACCCAGATACTTGACTGGGGGTGAATGTTTGATCTGCTCTGCATTCTGTCCATCATCCGTTTTTCTCATTTGTTGCCCCAAGTGGGAAGGGTATGCCCAGACGTGGGTCCTGTGCTTGCTAGCAGTGCAGGCAAAACAGTGACTGAGCAGGATGTGGCTTAGGTCATTTTAAGACCTAGTTGGCTGTTATTCAGGCAGTTCCAGAACCTTGTTGTATATGTCATAGTTGTCATCATGTGGTCAGTGCTTTGTGAATGTGTCTGCTGCCAATACCATTCATTTTTTTTTTTTTAACTTTTTTTATTGTTTTATTTAAACAAGGGTACAAACAATTGGCATACAATATTATAACATATTTCTCCATGTACATCGTGCAGTTTCAGGGATCAAGAGATCATACGCTACTGGCCACTAACATTGAGCAGTATCAATGTGGTAGCACAGCGTAAAGTAATAGTGTGTGGGTTGCATGGGTAGCTATGGAAAAATAGGTATGTCTCTGTGAGCACAAGCTAGTTAAAACTGGGGGAAGACGGGTTACGCAGTGATTGGTAATGACTTTCACTGAGACGCAGATTGCACGGCTTCAATATGTAAATGATATGGATAAAAATGAGGGGCACACATGCTGGGGATACCTGGGCAAGCTGTGGGGTGGGGGGGCATGACAGGGGTCTTCCAAAAGGCTGAGGGTCCTACTCCTTTATTGTGTGGTAAGGAGTGGCATTGTGGTGGTGACGGGGGTTGGAGGAGCAACAAACCTTTGCGGGTGCTCTGCCTCATGGTGGAATAGTGTTGTCTCGGGGTGATGGCTAAAGTGGGCTAAAATCGTCATCCAATGGTTTCTATGCAGGGCCTCCTCTCTATGCAGGGCCTCCTCCTTCACTCCCCCTCATTTAGTCATGGACCCTCTCCAGGCTTCTACTGGGGACGGAGTGTGTGATCACCAGTGTAGGGTGATCATGCAAATTGCTAATAGGAGTGCTTATGCCGCAAAGCAGGATCGTACTTTGTGTGTTTTCTTAAGTTTGAAGGTGCCAAGAGTGCAGGCCTCCCATGTATAGAGGTTGGGTAGTTCTAGCACTTCCTTCAGGGTATCGTGGATTGTGGACCAATAAAACTGAAGAGCTGGGCAGGCCCAGAGCATATGATGGAGGTCTGCCTCCTCTGGGGGGCAGCGTGGGCATGTGAGGTGCGCCGTGGGATAGTATTTGTTTAAACTAGCTGGTATTAGGCACGCCCTGTGTAAAAGATGAAATTGAATATTCTGGAAACGAGAATTACGAGAAACTCTCCTGGGATAGGACAGCGCCATCTTCCATTCCGTGTCACTCAATTCACTGCCTAGATCTGTCTCCCATCAGCATCTGACCGGGGTTAGGGTAGCACTTAGGATGTCAATTATGGCTTTAGATAGCTAGGTTATAAGGTGGCGACTGGGGAACATGGTATATATTGTTTGTGTGACAGGGTGGTGCAGTGGTTCCCTGTCTATTGGTCCCCATAGTGTCTGCATTGAGGTGCACAACTGCCGATGGGTAAGGAATTGCCTTGGTGGTATATCACTATTTGCAGTGAGTTGGTCAAACATAAGTAGTTGGCCGTCTAGGTATATGTCCCCTGCTGTGGTGGTGCCGTTCGCTGACCATGTCGCCAAGCGGGTGCTGTGTACTGGCCTAGGGAGGCTCACCAGCAGGATATTAGGTGCGCAGCATGGTATGTCTTGGGACAGTTGATGGACTTGCAGCATATAATTGCATGCCATTTGAGACCTGCAGAGCCCAGGGGGAGGTGGCTGTCAATCTTGGGAATAGGAGGATGTGTATAGTGACTATGTCTAAGGGGCCTCGGGGGCCTGTAGCCTCACCCATATATCGTCCGGCTGTCCAGCGTGATTACCATTGGAGCTGTGACGCTAGGAAGTAAGCTTCAAAGACACAGACTCCCAACCCAACTTGATCCCGAGGAAGCTGCAACTTCGAAACGGCAACCCTGGGGCGCTGCCGGCCCCAGATCAGAGTCCCCATTTTGAGTCCCGCTCCAAAAAGAAGGCGCGGGGGAGCAATCAGAAGGTTTTTGAAGAAATATAATAGCCTGCGGAGGATAAGGATTTTGGTAAGTGCTATCCTGCCTTTGGGGGCAAGAGTGAGGGACTGCCAGAATGTCATCTGCTCTATGTTGATGATGAGCTAGTGCTCTGCAGAGGTTGCCCTCATAGAGGTCCACCGGGGTATGGTAAAGGTGGCCCCTGAGGTATTGGATCACCTGCGAGCCTCACCGAAGGTGTGCATGGCCTAGATTAACAACAGGGCATGAAGCTCTTGGATGCAAAGGGTAGACCACAGATTTGTCCCAATTAATTTAGAGGCCCGAGTTTGCAGTGAATTCATCCAGCATGTTGTATAGTTTAGTTAAGAGCATCTGTATATTCCGATGGTACACCAGCATATTGTCCGCATACAACGAGGTCACCTGCACTCAGTCAGCTAATGGGATAACCCAATGGTTACCCTCTTGCAGCAGGTGAATCGACTCCGGCTCCATTGCCAGAGCAAATAAGAGGGGAGACCGTGGGCAGCCCTGGCGTGTACCCCATTGGACAGAGAATGAATTAGAGACCAAGTGTGCCAGTCAGACTTAGGAGGAGGGATTACTGCAGAGGAGGCGGGTATATGCCATAAGACGCTCCCCAATTCCCATCTGGGTCAGCAACTGGAATAAGTAGTCCTATGACAGTGTGTAGAATGCCTTCTCCACATCTAAAATTAGGACTGCAGTGTGTGGGAATGAGCTGTGGACCTGATCCTGGATATAAAACAGGTGGTGGAGGTTTTGTGAGGCATTCCGCCTGGGACGAGTTCATTTTGGTCCTTATGTACTAGAGTGGGGACTATTTGGGAGAAGCAGCTTGCTAGCACTTTACCTAATATTTTATAGTCCACTCCTAATATGGCTAATGGCCAGCAAGGAGCTCAAGGAATCTGGGTCTCAATCTGGTTTAAGGAAAGAAGTGAGAAGGGATTCCTGGAGGGATCTGGATAGGGTACCTAACCGCAATGTTTATTCAAAAACGGCCACTAAATGTGGGGCCAATTTGGATACAAATGTGGAGTAAAACTCGAGTGGTGGGCCGTCTAGGCCTGGAGATTTATTATGGGCCAGGTTCGTAATTGCTTGGCGGACCTCTTGGTCCGTAATTGGAGCATCCAGGTCCCTCTTGGTATTTGCAGAGATGCATGGAATATTGATCTGCAACAGAAAGTCAGCAGAGGCCTGTGTGGAGGTTGTGGCCCGGGCTCTGCATATTTGTGCGTAATAGTGTGTGAGCTTTTGCAGGATCAATTCCTGGTTCCGGAGCATCGCCCCGGATTGGGAGCATATGTCTGTGATCAGGGGTGGAGGGGGGGGTTTTGCTAACCAGGCCAGTAATTGCCCGGCTTTGTCCCCCTCTTGATACATCCTTGCTGCATGTGCTGTGAAGTTGAAACGCCGTAGATGTTCCATCCGAAGAGTGAGTGTTTTGCGTGACTGGATGTGCTGCGTAGTGGGGTCTGTCTGAGTGTCAGGGTGTCTGTCTAGGGACGCTAGTTGCACTTCCGCCTCACCTATTTCACGCTCCCGTGTTCTACAGGGGTCTGTGATCTCTTTAATACATATGCCTTGTGTGACAACCCTTAAAGAGTCCCACTATATGGCTTTGCTCCTAACTGTGTTGTGATTTTCTAAGAAGTAGTGTTGTATGTGAGTGTCCAGTACATGTCAGAAAGTGGGATCCTCCAGTGTGTCGCGTTGGAGGCACAAGAGGGGGACAGGAGGCCATGGAGGTAACCAGTTCAGGTCTACCACGTGGGCTGCATGGTCTGCCACGATTCTGCTCAAACAGTCGGAGTGTGTTACCAAGGGGAGTAGAGTATTGGAGCTTTAAAAATGGTCCAGTCAGACATAAAAGTGATGGGGTGCGGAATAGAAGGAATGAAGCCTGTCGGTGGGGGCAGTGTGCACCATATATCTTTTGAGAGACCAGTGCTCGTTCCATGTACAGAGGTGTGCTGCTTGGCATTAGGGCAGTGTGTGAGGTGTGGGGGTGGGATCTGTCCCACGAAGTATCCAAGACACTGTTGTAGTCACCCCCTAGGAGCCACAGGAGGTGTGCCTTATGAGCAAGGTGCTTCGATAGGCAGTCCCAGAGGAGGTGTTGGTCTACATTGGGAGCATAGATGCTGCCAATTAATAGTGGTTTCTCATTCAGTCTGCACTCAAGTAAAACAAAGCGACCCTCTTTGTCGACATTGACCCCCGTTTCCTGGAACAGAAGTCCAGGCCATACCCTGATCAGTGTCCCATGTGCATTTATAGAATAGATGGGGCTGATTCCACGCCAGCAGTAGCGGAGCCTTTGTAATTCTTCAGTGGAAGTGTGTGTCTCCTGCAATTGTGTAATGTTAGCGTTCTGACGTTGTATGTAGGAGTAGACTGCGTAATGTTTCCTTGCACTGTGCATACCCCTTACATTAAGTGTAAGGAAAAAAAACTATCATTGCACCCGCATGTGTATAATATAACCCAGTGGGGAGAGGGGAGGCACATGTGATCCCATGATAGTGGAAACCTGCATCAGTGAAGCCTGTCGGGCAGACAAGTAAATCCAGTTCCACCGATAGATCTGGATCAAATAAATTCTAATGCGCACACATCTTTGCCACTTAAGTTACACAACCCACCTACCAACTTAAAAGTCCGGGAGCATGCGCCTATTGAATCCATGGACAATTTAGAACATTCATCTACTTCATCCCACCGAGTTACATTAACAGAGAAAAGTAAAGCCACACCAAATGATCTATCAAATATCAGTGCACCAGTCCGGCCAACACTACTCTCAAAGAGAGCAAGAAAAAGCATTCTAAAAGGAGCAAGTCAACATAAGACAGATGAGCGGAACACCAAACTCTCCATATTCTGTGCCTATGACAACCCAACGACCTACACTAGAAAAGTGTCTTTGGAAAAGGGTGACGAAAGCTGTACAAATGGGAGTACTTCCACCTCTATTAGAACAAATCAGCAATATGCCTAACAACAACGGACAACCCAAGAGCAGTAAACATCATCTGACAATTAACTCTTGGAATGTCGCGGGTTTGAAGTGACTTTTAAACTACAATGTAGCAAAGCCGCTATTAAACAATGCGGATATATTATGCCACCAAAAAACCTGGTTAACCCTTCCACTGGCCATCCCACATTATTACGAAATACAACAATTAGCAATAAAAAGAAACATCTTCGTAAGACCCTCTGGCAGCCTATCGAGCTACGTAAATGTCAATCTTGACTTGAAAGTCAGCACAGTACCCAATCATAACCAATTCCTACAAATAATAAGAGTAGAAATTCCTACACTAAACAGTTATTTGTCAAAAAATATCATAATCAATCTTTATTTTAATACCTTCGGTCAAGCAAGAACGGAAAACATGGCTTAACTTGTAGACACCCTGGACAAAGTACTTTGCGACCACATAGACCACAATATTATATTATGTGGGGACTTTAACCTTAGATATCCTAGGAACAACTGCAGATCAGGACCACTCGACATGCCTGGCCACCAAACAACTTCAACTTTTATTCAGCACATATGGCCTCACTTCACTTCAGCACTGTCAAAAAGCAAGCTCCTTTGGACAATTGTTTCCTACAACCTTTCAGGGTAAGAGCACCTTAGATTATATATTTGTTACTGAGGAAGCCATTTACCAGTTGGCACCCTTTTAAATTTTACAACTAAATGCCAGTGATCACCTTCCGCTCATAACACGCCCCTGAGACGCATCTAAAGCGAATGGAATGATATATGTCTAAAGGTCACTCGCAGAGGGATGAAGACTCACAAATAATCAGATGAGTAAACTGGGGTCCCACGGCACTACAAGCTTATACCTCCTGGTCTAACTCAAACGGCCCGACTCCATTGTCTCTGACGGGCAACACACTCCAAGCCAAATAACCAGATATCACCAACAGTCTTTTAAAACAAGCAGAATCCACTTATACTCCTCAACAGCATCACATAAAGTCCCTCTCGCATCGCTCCATAAGGGAAAGCAAGCTGAAAAGTGGCAGATTGAGAAGATCACAAGCCAAAACAAAATCCGGTTACAAAAAAAGAGCTAACGCTAACTACGAACACATACAAAACAACATAAGCAGCTGATCTGGTCCTTCAAACGCTAATTATCAGAAAAGGAGTCACTTTACATCTATTCCTTGATAAGAAAACATAATCATGGTGATTTATGGCGATACATCAAAAACAAGATGGGTCAGAGCGATTAACGAATTAATTTTAAAAAATGAAGCTACATGGATAAAACACGTAACGAAACTATATGCAGCTGACTAATTTTTTCTGGAACTACTAAAGGATTTGGACACATTTGAACCCAAATCCATCATAAGCCTTGATCCTTCGCCAAGTGAAATTTCCACTATTCTGCAAAAAATTAGGTCATCGGGGGCCCCTGGCCCCAACTGAATCCCTTCAAAAATCTTCAAAGAAGACCATGAGCTTTGGTCTCCAATCCTCTCTGCACCATATCGATCCTGCCTTGACTCACAGGAAGTTCCAGCGAGCTCCATACTCTATCCAATTTACAAAAAAGGAGACAGGCAGGATCCAGCTAATTACTGTCCTATCGCTCTCTTGGATGTTGAAGCAAAAGGCTTTGCCTCAACAGTTTTGGAAGAACTACAAAACTGGGTAGAGGTCAAGGCAATAGTGCCATTAAATCAAACCGGCTTTAGAGCAAACTCCACAACCACAGATAACATCATAGCCCTCTCCTACCTAGCTCAGGAGGCAGCTGCCAAAAAATCACTACCACTGTTTGCCTGCTTTGTGGATTATACAGCAGCATTTGATGCAGTGGATAGGAATTTACTGTGGAGAAAGCTAAAAAATTGGAATATCCCAAATAGGCTATTAAGGGCAATAATCCTACTGTACACATCCACTTGGGTAAGGCTAAAGCTGTCGAACTCCATCATCAGTAAGGAGATTCCCACTACCAAACGGCTAAAACAAGTCCGTTATTATTTAATCTATACACTGAAGATATGTCGCAGGCGCTGATACAAGCAAATCTGATCCCACCAAAAATTGGAAATCTAAAAGTCAGCTTGCTTCAATATGCTGACGACATCGTCCTGTTAGACCACTCTAAAACCGGCCTACAAAAAGCTTTAACAACCTTGCACAGCTATAGTATGAAAAACAAAAATAAGGCAAATGTTACTAAGACAAAAGTCGTAATATTTGGTGGGCCTTTGATACATCAGCACCTGCGCTGGAAGTTGGGACCACTTACCGTCAGCACCATGGCTATGTATAATTACTTAGGCATTCAATTAACAGCAAAGGGAACGCCAAAAGCCCCACTCATGCATCTGAAGACAAAGGCCGCCTCTATAACAACAAGAATATGCCTGTTAAACAAACTAACAGCTAGCCCCTCTGGAAGATTAATACTCAAACTATTAAAGCCGCTTTCTTACCAGCATTGAATTATGGTCATGAAGCCTTCCCAGGCAAATTCACAGCTCTGACAGAACAGCTCCAGGTTTAAATGTATAAAAGAGCTTTCAAATGCCCACAATACATTAGAAGTCATTTGATAAAACTAGAATTTGGACTGAAAGGTCAGCAATGGGCTTTGATGGGGCGTTCCTGAAATACTATCACAGGATAGTCATGGCGCCTCCTAACACCCTGAAATCAGCTATGTGTTATATTTTTTAAACAAAAACAAACCCCTGGTCACAATATCTTGAAACAACTCTAAACAAACTTCAGATTGACCAAGCACTATTGGTCAAATTAGCACAGCTACTTATCACTATTAAACCTATAGTGAGAAGAAAGATAAAAACACTCTCTCGAGCAAGTGACCTGGGGAAATTGAGTAGCACTCCTGTTCAGGAAGCGCTGGCACAGTTCTATATAAATACCACTCAGTATTTGGCTCCACAACAATACCTCACATGCACCATCAGAAAAGCTTGCATATCGCAAATTGCCTTTGCAAGACTTTTTGGCTTAAGGACAAAGGAGCTAAACCCGAAATGGACTTCCTGAATCAATATAAAGGGCTGCTGGCTCTGCAACTACAAATCCAAGGCTTTCATCCATCTACTGTGCTGCTGCCCGTCACTGTTGAACGCACAACGCACTTTATTAAGATCTCTTTTTCTCAGTCATGGCACAAGAACCTGCAATGACGATAGATCACTGGTGTTCACTCTAAAGGAACCAATCGATCTGGCCAAATTCGGGAAGTCCATCATGCTGCTTCAAGCAAAACTGAACAACCATCTAACACGTATCTAGATTTTTTAATACTATTGCAATATTTACTCTTGTTTAAACTGAATATGTATATATGGGTTCCAATTGTAATTTTCTTATGGACCTAGCTACGTATATGGTCTGCACTCAGACAAAGTTCTACTTACAATATTTTATTCCTATGGAACTTCAAAGGGATGCCTGTCTGTTTGTGCCACACTCCACATACATATGTATTTCTCATTCTTCCTACATTTATATTGTACTTGTTTTCTTTTTTGCAATGATTTTAAGTAATCACGCAATAAATAAAAAAAATGAAAACTGTGAAGCCTTGTGATGCCAATGTGAGGAATACTCAGTGTGTTGCTGTCTTGGTGGGGAAGGGTTATGCATTTCAACAATGGGGGTGCGTTAAGGGTGTGTTAAACAGGGGAAGCACATCGCAACAAGCGAGGTGCCAAAACTGTAAGTGTACCGTGCCAGCTATTTCAGTAGAGGATGTGGTGACTAGAGCTGTGGATGTGGGTTGCTTGTAGGCCGCTTGTATTCCTGTGTAGGTTGGCTTTCACGGCATGGGGATAACTAGTGCACTTGGGGGAAATCACCTGGTCATGCACTGGTTCCTTGAGCTAATGTGGCCTATTGTGTGGCAGGCGGCGGGATGTCTCATGGGGTGCCAAGCAACGGAGGGGGCCCCTTCGTCTAGCGCATAGTATGTCTATTGTAACTACTACATGGATCAAGCGGCTCCCTCTCAGCCTTCACATGTGCGGTCATAACACTGCTGCACATTAGGGGAATATCGCAAGCGTTAACTGGAGACCTTAGATCAGTCCATCTACTGTCTGCTCCATGACAACAGGTTCCATGGGCGAGTCTCGGAGGAAGCTTATTGAGTCATCGTCAGTCGAGAAGAAGTGAGGTCCTGTGTCGCTATCCATGGTGGGGGTTACAGCTCCTAGAGTTGTCGCCGCAGTTAGCGCTGCTTTTTGCTCTTTTATGATTTGTTCCAGATCCGAAGAGGCGGCCAGAGTTACCCGGGAGGCCACCCTCTTTCGCGGCTGAGCCGCTAGGCTACGGCTCTGGCGGTACGACCCAGGGCAGCACCTAGTACTATGCACTTAAGAATTATGTTCTCGATTGTCCAGCCTTTGCGTATCCTCTGTGGGGGTCTTTAAAGATATGCGTCTTATCATTCGCAATGATCTGTAGGCAGGCTGGGAAGAGTAATTAGTACTGAAGTCCCAATTGCCGAAGGTGGCGTTTGACTGCCAGGAAAGAAGTGCGCTGTTGTAGGACCTCTTTTGTAAAGTCAGGGAACAGCATCACTGTCTTGTCTTCAGGCCGCAGGGGTGCCGCCCTCCTGGCTGCCCAGAGGATAGCGTCTTTGTCCTGATAGTGCAGGAGCTTGACAAGCATTGGCCATGGTGGTGATCTAGGGAGTGGGCAGCAGCAATAGTAGTGTGACGGACATGGGTTCCAAATAGATGTGGCTCTACTGTAATGATTTCATCCACTATGACTCTTGATTCACCTTCAGTGAAACGGGGATTTTTCTGGGGTGACATGGTGGTGATAATATAAATTTGATAGGTGGTGGTAATTAAACAGGTGACAGGGAGTAAATAGAGTAGTGAGGTGCAAATGGATGTGATAGGAGTGTGTTGAGGGTGTGGGATATCTGCTTAGTGTAAGTTTGTGGGGGCCCTATTCTGTGGTTTTATCTTTTTTGATCAGGCGCTCTGGCCACAGTATTTGGCGTTGTGGATGCAAAGGATTGTGGTGTGTGAAGGGGTGTTTTATAGAATGCTTTGCAAGTGTGTCCTTGTTGACTGCGAACTGCCAAGGCTGACCACCACTGCAACTTTGTGCTTGTAATAGGTTCAGTGGATGGTTGACAGGCTGTCGGTGCTGGTGGTGGGACCGCCTATTTCCTGCCCTCCAAAGTACTGGCAGTGTTGTATTTTTTGGTTGACTTTTATCTGTCCTGCCTGTGTGACTCGTAGTATGACAGTCTGTATGACCACCAACATGGCAGTCTTTTGGCGGCGGCCACTATGGAGGTTCGACTGCTAAACTCGTAATGAGGCCCTTAGTATTTGCTTCTTTCAACCAATGAATGCCCAGGATAAATATATGAAAGGGAGAAAGGTTTTAGTAGAAAGGACGGGCAACGGGAACCAATGGAAAGCTATATAGGAGACAAGAGAAGATGTTTATGATTGGGAAAGACAATAACCATTAGAACTACAGAAAGGCATTTAGTATTTGCTTCTTTGAATGAAAGGATACATATGTGAAAGGGATAAAGGTACTGGTAGAAAAGAACGACAATACAAACCAACCATAGAAAAACAGGAGAATCTGTCTCTGATTGGGCAAGACAATACAATAAAAATATAGATACAGGTTAAAAATGGTGTTAAAACCGTGAGTGCGGCCTTTCTTGATTTTACATACGGGCGAAACACGTGCTGGTCCGGAGACCTTGAAGTACAATTATTTATGGTAAGCAGGGAACCAAAAATAGGGAGGTAGACTGATATAGACCAAATGGGAGGAGGGAGGACCTCACCACATTGCTATAGTATCAAAGCTTATTGGACTGAACGTCCTGAAGTTGTATTGTGTCATTACTGGGGGTGGGTGGAGGGGAGTTAAGGGTATGAGAAGGTTTGTGATTCATATAACACAATTACTTTAAAATTAGGTATTGTTCAACGGAACACGAGTCTCTGGTAAGTTCTGAATGGCTTAAGAAACTGTATATATTGTGCCTCTTTGAAATACTAATAAAATGTTTGGCCAAAAAAAAAGGAACACGAGAACTAGCTTTTCAGACTTCAGGTCTGTTTTTCCTAAAATGAACACTGACCAGCTGAAAGGAGATATTTATACTTATAGCAACATCATTACAGGTAAGAGAGGATCTCTGCATGTTTCTAAACATTCTGAGTTACAGCACTTTTTTCAATCTAATCTACATTAAACTGATTCTAATGTATTTTTAAAACAAATTAATAACTACTTTCTTTTTGGTGTGTTTAATTTCATACTATAGAATATGCCTCTCTTCCTCACGCCTGCAACCACACTATCTCTTCATATGAAGGTCCAAGACACCATAAATGTAAGTGTTTTGTCAGAAAGGTGATGGTGGGGCTATGCATTATAGGGAATAAAATACCCGCTGCCCTACATTAAATTGTATTGCAAGTCACCTCAGAGTTCCTCGATCTTATAAATGAACTAAGCCAACTTCTCGGTGGCTTCCAATATCCTTATACTATACAGTAGGGGATACATTATTCTGAGGTGCAGAACTCAAAATAGTGAGAAAAAAAATCTACAAAACTGCTGTGTTGGTATTTATTTGGTACTGTATTACCTCCTCAAATATCAGGTCACTCGTGATGAGACCCTACCCGCTTTACTTAATGGGTAATTTAGATTTGTAGCAGGTGAGTAGGTTAGCGCAAACTACTTGTGTGCCCATTTTTACACCAGCACCAATTTAGAGCTGAGTTTACCTTGACCTTGCTCAGGAACTTCACTTGCATTTACCACCAGTTTTCGTTGCTAGTAAAAGCAAGCGCAAAATACACAGGTAACGTGCAAAACTGATACAAAGAATGTTTTTGTTTGTTATTCACAATTTTCTAGCATAACTGTAATTCCAGGAAGAAAAATAAGCCAAATTTAGCGCCTGAATTTTTTGTGAGGGGCGTTTTATGATCCCATTGGAGTGCAGCAATTAGTAGGGTTGATGGGGAAAATATTCAGATTCTTAATCCGACGCATTTTCCTCTGCTTGCGTACAATTAGGGTTCAATGAAGATACTGCTGTGGCAGTTTCAGCTCGTCAGTGACACAGTTAAAAGCATATCTTGTAATCAAAATGCTACTGGTAATTGCAGGAGCAAATTTACAAAAAAGCCGGGTAATCATTGTATCCACCATTGTTCTTAATGTCACCCACAAATCTCTAAATCATTGGGTAATACCGAGCGTCACAGTGTCATACCGTGTGATGTTGCCTCCAGCGTTAGGCCCGCACTGCACATGCGCGTGGAGTTTTCCCACACCAGTGCGAGCACAGAGAAGCTCTCTTGCTCACTGCATTCTCTGTGCTAAATTTCCTGCTACTCGTACGAGCTGCCTGTCTGGGAAACAGCTTTCAGACACTCGTGCTGTTTCTTGAATCTCACATAAAACCGTTTTCCTGAGACACAGAGGTTGCATAAATGTCCCAGGGCCTGTGTGCACAGGGGATTAGCACTCATGTGGCACGGTTTCACACCCAGGGACATGTCTGCCTCTTCTCAAAAGACATCACGTCTGTCAGCGCTGGGCTTAAAAGGGCAGGTCACCATCACTATACTGTTGCCCGGTGATCTCGGCTATCTTTCAACTTTCCGAGATCTTACAGACGTAAACAAGTGGGCTATGCATTGGTTCACACAGATTCTTCAGGCTTAGGGCTCGAGCAGCAGAATATCCTTACTAATACAATTATTGTACACGCCTGAGCTTCAGACAGAGGATATGAAAATACCAAATTCGTAAGATACAAAACACAAACATCTTACAGGCTCAAAGCTAAAACAGCCTCCCTCACAGGGTTCAGAGATACTGCCGTTGAACCAATCTTCCAAGAAATGTACCCAGACAACAAAGTTTACGAGAGAGTACCATGGTGACAAGCCCAGTTTTGAAGAGCAGATATAGCCCACGATTACCAAAATGTTAAAAGCTCAAGCCTCATTTAGTAGGCCTCAGACAGCAGATCCCTCTAGCGCCAGGTATCTTGCAAATTCTGGGCTAGTCACAAAGGTAACTTACTCTTGTGAGTAATCTACACAAGTAATTTATTCTCACACTTTTGAGTAACACTACTACTTTTGCCTATTCATAAAATCCAAGTGTAAAGTTCATCAAAACTGTAGACTTACATGCCTCAGTCTTGAAGGTGAAGTCAGAATAATCGTAATTTATTATGAGTAACCTTTAAACTTATTTCACCTCTGCACTTAGGGTGGAGACTCTGCATGGTAGTGAATAAAAGACCTCCAAACAAAGGATGGAAACCTATGCATGGCAGTGAATAGAAGATCTCTGCATATGGGATGAACCTTCACCACTGGGGCAGCGACCTCCAGATGGCAGTGAATAGGAAACCTATATACACCTCAAAGTAATCAGACACACCAGATACACATTTCCTTACAATTACATAAATGCTTCCCATACCATACAGCCTGTTTATTACCTCTTCAGCTTTTGGGTCCTGCAGCCACTACTCTGTTGTTCTGCCTGAAGGATGTTACCTGTTACGAAGACAGAGAGAAAGTTCACTAAGGAGACAGCCCTTATAGTAAGCTTTGTGGATAACTACTACAAACAACTGCGTGGGCTGCCTCCATTCTCCCTCAGTGGAACCCACAAGGCAGCCTTACAGCAGGAGATCACAGGCTCTGTGAATGCACTGAAGGAGGAGGTCCGTGTCATTGGCAACATAAAAAATAGCAAGATGACAGGAGGCAGGTGAAGGAGAAGTTCTCCAAGAATCAGATGGCTAAAGTACTTCGTGGAGGGCCAAATGAATCCTGTCTCCATCTCACCCCGTCAAGAAGGATGTCCTTTCCACGGTGCAGTTCCACCTGCTATATGGGCTGCCTCTTCAGAACACTAATGTTGTGCCAGGTCAAATCATCACACACCCCCTCCACAACTCTATCTCTCTAAAATTAAACCTACAAGAACAGATCTGTTCTTCGCTCATTCCTACTTTGTTAGTCGCCCATCACATATGCCCTCCTAAACAATGTAACACAGGTCCTAAAAATCTTACGTTGTGTTAATGTTGATTTTGCTATTATTTCATACTGCGCTTATTTGAGTAGATTACCAAATTCAGCTGGGGCAGAGGTATTTGTAACTGCAGGAGGGCAACACACAGGACTGGTCTTGGAACGAAAACCACCTACAGACAGGTTTTATGCTAACAAGCTCTCTAAAGCACTACGTAGGATTGTCCTCACTTTTCTTTCAAATATAAATGTCATAGTATATTTTGTCTTGTCTTTTATGTGTTCTCAAATCTAAACCTTTCATGTATACTGTTACACTAGTATAAACTACTACTTTTATTTTCACTTTTTAAAGCAGTCTTGTTATCCCATCCATCACCTGCCACAATATAGACTTCTGCTGCTAGCAGTGATACACACATGGACTGGCAGAACACAGCAGACAGGTGGTATACACACAGCTAAGTTAAATCTCTTCTCTTTTGCCAAATTATATAACCTCTTTATCTATTACTGACAGGTTACTTGTATGTCTTTTGTCACACATCCCTGTTGACACCATGCTCAATATTTCCTCCTATTCTTTCATATATTATTATTGTCATGACAAATGGGCCTGAAATTTGGCAGTGTATGGTAGCACTATAAGATATGGCAGGCCTTGTTTCAACTTGCATGATAAGTATATTTGTGACTCTCAAAATAAATAGTGAAACCATTTACCTAGCATCATCTTGTTTGATTTACAATGTCTAACTCCCCGATGTATGTCTCTCTCTCCTGCCAGCTTCCGTTATACAACTGCCACTGGTATCAATCTTGAAAACACACACAAGTAGGAAATAAGGGCACTTTCTAGCAGCAATTAGGCCCTCTGCCATCGGCCCATCACGTAAGTCTGGGAACCTTTTATGTTAGCTTCTACATCTCATAATTAGTGCCTTCAGCCTTCACTAACTAAATTCTCTCTATTTGGTAATTATTAAATGCTTTATTTCATGGTATTCTCCTGTGTGTCTTTGTCATGTATCTCCATTTGTGGTTATGATGAGTTACATAGATCGATAATATCAATTGAACTTACATCCTATCCCTACAGATGCTGGATCTGGACATACTGTGTAAACACCAACTGTAATGACCCAGGTTAGGCAGCTAACCTCACAGGGGATTTCCAAAAAAGTCATCTCTTTGGCTAGAGCTGAGGAGATCGCATTTTTTAGATAGCACAATTTCATCCACAGATCAACCCTTAGTTGCATTTGTTGACTTAGGCCCACTTGGTACTATCTTTATTCTTTATTTGCAGAACAATGGGCCAGATGTAGCAAAGGGTTTTTCCCATTCTGTGACAATGGGAAAATGTGTTTGTACATATGGCCCAATGTCTCTTAAAGTACTGTGTTCACTTTTGACACACAACTGGATTTGATGTATTTCATCTGATGAAATCTTTTTTTTCAGATACTGAGGGCAATGACCCGGATGATAATGAAGCTGAAATATCTACAATCGGAGGACGGCAGGCAATTCAAGGAGAGAATCCAACCCTCCTCCAAGTTACAATATTAGCTCTAAGCACAGCTCACCCAGAAGAGGGGGGAGCTGGTTGAGGATTAGGAGGACCTGAATGAAGAGGACGACGTTGTTGCCCCACACAGAACATCTTCAAGAAAGCTCCTTCATGACTGGGAAGCAGATTTCTCCCTAATGCCGCTTACCAGCACAATCAATTTTTCCAACCACAGACTAATGTGCAGCAAGATATTTATACTATGCTAGCTATTACCGTGAGGTAGCTGACTCCCTTAAAAGACTCAGATGATTCACAGGCAGACTCGTGCCTTGGATAACATTGCAAAATGTTGCCAAGACATGAAAAAAATTCACCAAGAACATCTTTAAACTTTTAGGGAAGAGAGTGCAAAGCACCATGCCTTGATCATAAATATGACTGAGATAACAGGCAAAAAATGCCAATCTTCTTAGGCAATGCATGATGGAGATTCTTCAGAGGCACCTCAAAATAGGAGGCATACCTGGCAGCATCACACATCTGCCACCTCCACCAGCACCACCTCCATCTGCACCACCTCCACTACCTCAACCTCCAACACCACCAACTCAACTCCCACCAACTGACCAACCAGCAACACTAGCACAGTCTCAACCATTCTCACCACCAGTATTGTGTAGGTGCAGTAGTAGGAAAAGCCCCCCAAAACAACTGACATTTATCACTGAGTTCTATCTTGTCGGTAACTTTCACTGTTACCATTTTGTTGTATTAAAATAAAATAGTTTTGGAACACAAACCTTTGTCAAATTTCCATATGTGTTTAATGTTTGGTGTTGCATTAAATATATAAAAAAGTGTTATGTATGTTGTGTTCTTTGTTTTCTGGCATTTAAAACGTCATTCTGATATTCACAGCATCTTCTAACTAAACTAAACATTTCATTTGGCTGACATACAATGCATTATACAGTTACATTTGTAAACACAAGAAAGACATTTTTATTTGAGCTGAAAAATATGTCTATATTTATTTTAAAAGAAAACTAATATGTTTAGGGGTGATGAAAATCTGCCCTTGGGAAGGGGCCAAAAAATGAAACTGGAACCTTTAATCGGAGGGGAAATGCTAACTAGGAGGGGGTGGGCGAATAATAAAAACACATCAGGGAAAGTCAAGGGAACCAGTATGTATACAAAGGGAAAAACAAAGTTCATAACCAAAAAAGTCCTAAATCGAGAGTCCACTGTTTCAAATTCAAATAAAGCCAGTCCCCCAAGACAGAGGAGATTGATGTATCATGGTTCTGGCTTGAAGTGAAAAGTTACTGGCCATCCTCTCTTTATTCTTTTACCACAAAAACACTAAAGTCCACCTCGGATGCAGATTTGAAATGGCTGGGAATGGCAAGACCAGGTACCCATGGAAAGTAGGACAAACAGGGTAGCGGTAGGGCAGTGTCAGTATATGTGGGATAAACAACACCAACTATGCCTGTATGCTTTTTTAAAGCCTTTAATATGCCGCTCAAGTCCTCTTCTCTTGTCTTTCCTTCTTTATAGGGTGCTCAGAGGCTCGGCCTGTCCCTGGAGTTGTCCGCACCCCTCAGTATAAGGGAGAGAGCCACAGGTAAGTGTACTTTGCCTTTAAGTACTTCTGTTGGTTAATAGTGCGTGCCTCAGTTTATTCGTGGGGATGGAGGATAGATGTTCCTTTCTCCTGTTTTCCTGTGCCACCACCACCGGGTAATTTTGTAAAAGAAAAGAGTAATCCAAGAAGAACAAATAAAGTGCAACTTTTGATAGGGTTTTTACCCACGCCTCAGCAAGCATGTGTTAAAAGAAATGAAGAAAAAAAAAATGGTTTCAAGTACTTTCTAGTGCCCCGACAAATTCCGCAACGGTATGAACGCCGGGACCCTCAGAGTCTTTAACACATTCCCTACCCCGATCCTCGCTCTGTTTCCTCCCGCCTCCCTGACCACGAGAAGAAACAAGTGCGTACCTGGCTAAGCTTGGTGGGGCAGTGCTTCCTGCTGGTCGACTCCACTGCCGACATACTTTCTCTGTCCTAGAAGGCTTTGGATTTCTCCTTTGAAAGTGCAGCCTCCAGCCACTGCTCACCTGCTTCTTCCTTTACTGGATGGGTTTCCTCTCAGGGCAACCACCACAGCTCTCCTCCTTGTTTCACAATTTTGCGTTCCTCAGGCGTCTTTGTTTTTTAAATCCCGCCTTCTCCACATTTCGGCCCTCATTACAACCCTGGCGGTCGGTGTTAAAGCAGCAGTAATACCGCCAACAGGCCGGCGGTAAAAAAAATGGAATCACGACCATGGCGGAAACCGCCAACACAGACAGCCACTTTAACACTCCGACCGCCATGGTGGTAGAAACAAACACCGCGGCGGTAACCGCCAACAGACAGGTGGAAGACAATGTACCGCCCCCGGTATCACAGGGCACCAATCCGCCAGCTTTTCCGGGGCGGTACCAATGCCATCAAAAGCACGGCGGAAACAGTCTTTGGAACGGAAACCACTCACCTCACGACACACAACGAGGAACCAGGACGCCATGGAGCCCAAACTTCAGGTGTTACCAATGTTGGTTTACCTCCTTTTCTACCAGGAACATCAAAGAAGGCAGCGACAACCATGGTGAGTACTGCACCTAGCACACAGGGGAGGGGCGGAGGAAAAAGAGAGTGACACACACACGCAACACGCAACACCCCCACCCTCACCCACAACACCATACACACAAATGCATGCAACAACATCACATATACACCCTGTAACCCTCTGGAAGAACGCAAGGACCAAATGAAATGATTGTAACAAGTGTAATCATCGAAAATCCAGATTGGGCAACAGGTCTGTAAAAGATCAATATATACAAATATATACAGCAACTACACAAGTCCGGAAAGTGTTCCATTCAATGTCCGTGGACCAGTGGTCCCAAAATGCATGGGCGAAGCCCACACATGATACCTGCCTCAAAACGGAGAGAACACTGCTGGGGCATCAGTTTGAAAAATAAACAGGCACCTCAGGGGAAATGGGGGGGCACCTCAGCTGGATGATGAGACGATGCCACTTTCTCCATGAGGGGGCTCCGTGCCCACTGCTTGGTCCTGGGGAGTGCAAAGCCACAGTCTCTCAAGTGGGTGGTTTGCCCACTGCTTTATCCTGGGGAGTGCCAAGCCACAGTCTCTCTAATGGGTGGTTTGCCCACTGCTTGCTCCTGGGGAGTGCAAAGCCACAGTCTCTCAAGTCTCTCTAGAGGGTGGTTTGCCCACTGCTAGGTCCTGGGGAGTACAAAGCCACAGTTTCTCAAGTGGGTGACATGTTACACTGGTTCTGGAGGGGGCTTAGTGCCCAGAGTGCTTCATCCTGCCAAGGACTGGGGTAGTGGATGCTGTCCTCCACTGGTTCTGGAGGGGGCTTAGTGCCCAGAGTGCTTCATCCTGCCAAGGACTGGGGTAGTGGATATCTCTCTCCACTGGTTCTGAAGGGGGCTTAGTGCCCAGAGTGCTTCATCCTGCCAAGGACTGGGGTAGTGGATGTCTCTCTCCACTGGTTCTGGAGGGGGCTTAGTGCCCAGAGTGCTTCATCCAGCCAAGGACTGGGGTAGTGGATGTCTCGCTCCACTGGTTCTGGAGGGGGCTTAGTGCCCAGAGTGCTTCATCCTGCCAAGGACTGGGGTAGTGGATGTATCGCTCCACTGGTTCTGGAGGGTCCGTGGTGGCCAGAGTGCTTCACATGGTGTGTGGCAGTTCCCATTCCCTCACCTGGGTGTCAGAGCCACGAGATTTTCTGGGAACAGGTAGCATGATACTCCATGGGGGCAGAGACACACTCCACCCTGTGGCGACTTTGCCTGCCAACTGCTGGTACTGCCAGTGCTGGTTGTGGTGCCTCATTTAGTGTATACAGGGTCCAGGACGTCTCCTGCAGCCTCGGACGACTGCACACTGGGGATGATGTTGATCTTGGCTGTGGTGGCACTGTCTGAGCACGTCACGGGGCAGGAGTCGGTGGGTGCGGCAGTGCCTGCGGCGGAGATGCTGACGGTGGTGCATGTGTCAGCACCTGTGGAGGGAGACAGCAGGACGGTTCCTGCAGCCTCATACGGCTGCCCACTGGAGATTATGCTGGGGACTGTAGCAGAGGCAGCAGACGTGCAGGTGGCGGTGCAGGTGGCAGTGCAGGTGGCGGTGGTTGCGGCGGTGGCCACCGCCGTGCAGGTTGCTGTGCTGTCTTGCAGAAGGGGTGACACCAGTCCCTTACCCGGAGGCTCCGTGCCCTGAGCTGACTTCCCTTTAGCCTTGTGTCCCTTCCCCACCTTGGAAGTCGCTGCTGGGACCTTGGCACTGTCCTCTTTTGTCTTGGAGGAGGCCTTGCTGGGTGGTTGGTGCGGCTGTTCCCTATGGCATGTGAGCCCCTTCTTCACCTTGGCAGGTGGCGGATGAGGGTGATCCTTGGCCTCACTAGGTGGCACACTGGCAGCCCTGATGGGTGCCGGCCGCAATTTTACTGTATTTGCAGGCACCACACTGCTTGATGATTTCGTGGCTGAGGTGCTGGGCTGGGTTCTGGACATCCTGGCCCTAGGGGAAGGAGGGGGGGAGGTGTAGGGAAGAGGTCAATGTTATCCAGGAAACGTTTTTTAGACACACTGGGATGGGAAGATGGAGGGGGTTTGGGAGTGGAGGAAGAGGTAGTGGTTGTAGGAGGTGTACGTCTGCTGAATTTGGGTCTGGTGCATGGGGTGGAGGCTGTTGTGAGGTTGATGGCTGTTGAGTGGCCGTGTGCCTGTGTTTGTGTAATTTGGGAGGAGGGCTCACAGACACACTGGGAGAAGACACAGGGGACGTGTGCATGGTAGTGGGGGTGGTGATTGCACGTGAGCGGCGTGTAGTGATGGGCATGCTGGTGATGGAGGTAGTGGCTGAGGATGTAGTGCATGCAGGTGTGAGTGGAGATGAGACTGGGAGGGAGGAGGAGGACGTGGAGGAGGGGGACACAGTGGAGGCAGTGGATGCTGGTGTGTCTGCATGGGTATGGTGCTTGTGTGAGTGCCTGTGGGATATGTGGTGCTTATGTTTGCCATGTCCACTCTTGTGTGTTGATGAGTGTGCATGCTGGTCTGATGGTGTGCTTGGGATATGCTGAGGTAGAGGGGATTGAGCATGGGTAGTGGAAGTTGGAGGGGGGAGGCTGGACACAGGGACAATGGCTGCCATCAGTGCTGAGGCCAGAGTCTGAAATGCTCTCTGTTGGACTGCCACGCTAGAATGAATGCCCTCCAGAGTATGCATTTGTTTGCTGCAAATGCCTCTCGACACCCTGGATGGCATTCAAAATGGTTGATTGCCCAACAGTGAGGGATTTCAGGAGGTCAATAGCCTCCTCACTGAGGGCAGCAGGGTTGACTGGGGCAGGGCCTGAGGTGCCTGGGCAAAGAAGATGCCCACCCTCCTGGGTGAGCGGGCATGGGAAACACGCTGAGGGGCTGCGGGGAGGGCACTGCTGGTAGGGGGGTTGGCGGCTGTACCTGTTGATGCAGTGGGCACAGAGGTGCCCACCACCGCAAGGGAGCTCCCATCAGAGGAGGAGACGCTGTCTCTGGTGTTTCCTCCTGTCCCCGTCGTTGTGCTCCCTCGCCCTTCGTCCCACTGGTGCCTTCAGACTCCATAAATTCACCCTCCTGGGCCATGTGGGTTGCAGCTCCCTCCTGCTCTGGTGCCAATGCTCCTCCGCCAGACGATGCTAATGCCAACAAGGACAGGGTGACAAAACAAAAAGGGGAGGAAAGACAGAAGAGACACATGGTCAATGCCTGCAACAATACCACCGTTGGCGGACACAACACACAGTAAGCAGCCCTATGCACTAGGCCATGCACTAGTTCAGGGGAAAATCACATGCCCATGGGGGACTGTGCCTAGCCCCCTTTGATGCACACCTGGAACCCACAGGAGCCTGACTAGGTGTAGATGGCCACTACCACTTTTGGGGTTGGAGTGCCACAGAGCCTGCCTAACGATGGACCTACCCTGGCATGTTTGACCTGGCCTAGGGGAACCAACAGCCCGCTTCCCCCAACCAGACACCTCATAAGGCGCGCAGAGTCAGATGAATGAGACTGTACTCACCCCCTTGTGGCTGCTGTGATGCCCTCAAGCACCCATCCAACTCAGGATATGCCACAGCCAGGATCCGGTACATCAGGGGGGTCATGGTGTGACGGGCACACCTCCCACGTTGGGAGGCCAAGCCCAGCTGGGCCTCCGCCGTCTTCTAGCTCCAGCGGCGCAGGTCCTCCTATCTTTTGCGGCAGTGGGTGCTCCGTCTATGGTAGACCCCCAGGGCCCGCACTTCCTTGGCGATGGCACGCCAAATACCCTTCTTCTGGTGGGCGCTGACCTAGAGGAAAAGTGAAGTAAGGATGGATTTTACTCCCCGTCCGGTTCTTCTTAATCATTAGCCACAACTGCCCACCCTGGCCCAGAAACACATACACTGACCATCCTCACATGCTGGCCTCTGCCCACCCACCCCCCCTCTATCTTCCATCCACACCACTCTTTACATTCTTGTCCCATCCATCATGCTCACAGTGTACTCGCCTGTTTATCTGGAGGACCGTAGAGTAGCGTGTACTGGGGGAGGACCCAAGCCACCAGCTTGTCCAACTCCTCCGCGGTGAAGGCAGGGGCCCTTTCCCCAGACACTGTGGCCATTGTCGCTTCCAGACTCAGGTCACAGCAGCACTTGCAGTGTAGGTCTTCTCCTGTTGAAGGTCAGTATCAAGTGAGTGAACAGCTAGAAAATGGCGGTCACGTCTGCGGCTGTGCGTACCGTCACCACTGGCGTACATTGTCATTGGCTCCTGGAACCCATAGGGCCCAATGATAACCAATGCGAAGTTGTGCCGTGGTCTTCATCCGCCTACTGCGACGCTGCACAACGCCAGCGCAGTTACCTCATTTCCCCTTGTCCCTCCTTACAGGTCAGGCAGCTGCCATTTCAGGGGGCCACATGACAGGGCAACTAACTGCGTCACATCACTTTTGTGCAGGAATACGGACAGACAGTGCCACACCCGGATTACATCACAATTGTTCTAGACACCCTTGTGAAACCTATGTGGTGTATGACCCTCTGCTCACCCTTCTCCTCCATAGGGCACGTCCACTGGGGCAGCTGATGAGATGGCATCATCCTCCGGTGTACAGACCCCTGGTGGACCTGTCGACAATGGAAGACAGACTCATCATAATCACCTACAGACTTGATCGTGCCACAATCCAAGAACTGTGTGCCCAGTTGGAGCCAGACCTGATGTCCGCTATCCGCCATCCCACAGGAACCACCCCTCTAGTGCAGGTCCTGTCAGTACTCCATTTCCTGGCCAGTGGTTCCTTTCAAGCAACAGTGGCCATGGCATCAGGGATGTCATAGCCACTGTTCTCTAACGTGTTGTCCAGAGTGTTGCCTGCCCTGCTGAAACACATGCGCAGCTACATCGTTTTCTCCCAGGTGGAGGATTTGCCTACATTGAAAGGTGATTTCTATGCCCTGGGATATATCCCCAACATCACTGGCGCCATTGATGGTACACATGTGGCATTTGTCCCACCCCGCAAGAATGAACAGGTGTATAGAAAACCGCAAAAGCTACCATTCCATGAATGTGCAGATGGTCTGTTTGGCAGACCAGTACATCTCCCATGTGAATGCCAAGTACCCTGGTTCAGTGTATGATGCTTACATTTTGAGGAACAGCAGCATCCCTTATGTGATGGGCCAACTCCAGAGGCACCGTGTGTGGCTAATAGGTGAGCCAAAGGTCCCCACACAGTTTGAATAGGTGTCTGGGTATGGGAGAGTCCCTAAGGGTTGGTGTGTGTCTAACAGATACCCCTCGATATTTGCAGGTGACTCTGGTTACCCCAACCTGTCATGGCTACTGACTCTAGTGAGGAATCCCAGGACAAGGGCAGAGGAACGCTACAATGAGGCACATGGGTGAACTAGGAGGATAATAGAGCGCCCTTTTGGCCTCCTGAAGGCCAGGTTCCGGTGCCTCCATCTGACAGGTGGCTCCCTATACTACTCACCGAAGAAGGTGTGCCAGATCATCGTGGCATTCTGTATGTTGCACAACCTGGCTTTGCGCCGCCAGGTGCCTTTTCTGCAGGAGGATGGGCCTGATGTTGGTCTTGTGGCAGATGTGGAGCCTGTGGACAGTGAGGAAGAGGAGGCAGAAGAAGAAGATATAGACAACCGAAACAACATCATCATGCAATACTTCCCTTGAGACACAGGTAAGAGACTGGCACTGCTCCTCTCGTATCAGAATAAATTAGGACATTGCATGATTATGCATTTTTAACTCTGTGTATGGACCCTGACAGTTCACTTTGGCTTTCCATTTCACAGATCTGGGTGCCACTTTCTGCCTTCTGCTATGTTTACTGCCGCCCAACAATGGTCGAACATTGGTATGTGAAAATGACCATTGACATTGCTATTTGTCAGAGAGGTATGCAATTACACATTTTTGAAAGTACAGACTGACTTTAGATTGATTTGTGATTCAAGGGTGTTTATTTCTGTGCTAATAAGTGGAGGGGGCTGTGCAATGGACTGGGGTGATGGTGGAGGAATGTCCATTGTAGAGTCCAGTCTCTTGGTATCACAGGTGCATTGTCCAAGGGGGCATAGGAAGTGGAGTAATGGCAGTTCAAGGTTGTCAGGGTGACATAGTGGGACAGAAGGGTGACAATCAGGAGAGTCGTATTTCCTGGTGGGGCTCTTGGCAATATTCTCTGTCTTGTGCCTGGATCGCAGGGACCGTTTGCGGGGTGGTTCTCCTTCTGCAGGGGGTGAGGTGCTGGTGGTCTGTTGGTCCTGTGGCGGGACCTCCTGTCCACTAGCGCCGGCAGAGGTGGGGGGCTGTTCGTCGTTCAGGCTAGTGTCAGGGGCCCGTTGGTGTGCCACTGTGTCCCTCATGGTGTTGGCCATGTCTGCCAGCTCCCTTGCAATGGTGACCAGGGTGGTGTTAATGGACTTCAAGTCCTCCCTGATCCCCAGGTACTGTTCCTCCTGCAGCCGCTGGGTCTCCTGAAACTTGTCCAGTACCGTGCCCATAGTCTCCTGAGAATGGTGGTATGCTCCCATGATGTTGGAGAGTGCCTCGTGGAGAGTGTGTTCCCTGGGCCTGTCCTCCCCCTGTTGCACAGCAGTCCTCCCAGCTTCCCTGTTTTCCTGTGCCTCTGTACCCTGAACCGTGTGCCCACTGCCACTGACCCCGGGTCCCTGATTGTCTTGGGTTAATGGGTTTGCCTGGGGTCTCTGTAGTGGTGGACACACTGCTGATTGACGTGTCCTGGGGACAGTGGCATGGGCCCGCTGGGTGGGTGCTGTGGTGGTGTTTCCTGAGGGGAGAGGTTCAGTGGTGGTTTGTGCCTGTGGCAGGGGAACCGACTGTCCAGAGGTCTCTGATGGGCCGGGCTGGTCATCTTGATCCAGGCGTGCAGAGCTGCTGTCGTCACTGTGGGCCTCTTCTGTGGGGGGACTGGATATGTCTGGCACCTTCTGTCTGGTGACGTTGGGTAGGGGTCCTGTTGGGGTGTAAATGCATAGCTATTGTATCTGTGTGTGCCATCTTGTGCAATGGGTGAGTTACCCTCTACTCCTGTGCTTGCATTATTGTCTTTGACCTAATGTGATTGGTGATTTTTGGGCTTGGGTGAGTCTCTCTACTGGACATGCTTTGGTGATGGGTGACCATGCAGGTCTGTAATAGGTGTCCATGCCTTGGTGTTACATGCAGGGCTTGGTTTTGTGTGTGTGTGGGTTGTGATAGTGGGGTATCTGTGAGGTGTTGGGGTGATGGGTGTGAGGGTAGGTGTAAGGTTTAGTGATGGCACGCAGGTAGGGTGGAGTGGATATAATAGTAAATATTTGCATTACCAGAGTCCAGTCCTCCTGCTACTCCTGCGAGGCCCTCAGGATGCATTATCGCTAAGACTTGCTCCTCCCATGTTGTTAGTTGTGGGGGAGGAGGTGGGGGTCCACCGCCAGTCCTCTGTACGGCTACCTGATGTCTGGATACCATGGAACACACCTTCCCCCATAGGTCGTTCCACCTCTTCCTGATGTCATCCTGTGTTCTTGGATGCTGTCCCACTGCGTTGACCCTGTCGACAATTCTCCGCCATAGCTCCATCTTCCTAGCAATGGATGTCTGCTGCACCTGTGATCCGAATAGCTGTGGCTCTACCCAGATGATTTCCTCCACCATGACCCTGAGCTCCTCCTCAGAAAACCTGGGGTGTCTTTGTGGTGCCATAATGTGGTGTGGGTGATGTGTAAGGTGATGTTTGTTGTGCTGTGTGATGTGTTGTGTTGGTTTGTGTGCTTCGAGGTGCGTGGATGTTATATAAGTGATGGTGTTGTGTGCCTGTGGATGCTGGTGTTGTGTTTGCTATTCTCTCTCTCTGCTTCTTCCAAATTTTCATTGTATGAGGTTGTGGGTAATGAGGGTGTGTTCTATAGTGGTGTGAGTGTGTGGGTGTGGTATGTATGTGTATCAGGTGTGTGTATTTCGAATTGTCCAATGTGATTGTGTTTTGTAAATGTGTGTGTATTTTGAGCGCGGCGGTGTGTACCGACAATGGATTAACGCAGTTGAATGTCCGCCGCGTTGATTCGTGGGTCATGATAGTGTGGGCGTATTCCTGTTGGTGTGACGGTGGAGGTTTTCCTATCGCCAGTTTATCCCTAACCTTTGGTGTGGCGGACTTGTGTGGGTGTCTGTATTGTGGCGGATTACAAGACGTGGGTTGTAATACCTGTAGCGGATTTCCGCCGCAGTCATGGTATCTTGACGGCCGTCAGCACGGCGGTAAGCAGGATTTACCGCCAGGGTTGTAATGAGGGCCTTAATCTCCCTCCTAAAATGATCATGTACCGCTATTCCTCCTGTGGGCCCCTCCTATTTCCAGTCAGGAAAACGGAGGACGTAGCGTTTCCGGATGTCACAGTCGAATGTGCCTGACCTTGACTCCATGGAGACTCCTCCTCTGCCTGTAAATGAGAAATATGTTTAAATAGCGTTTCAGCAGGTAAATCTGTTACTGACCACAGCGCTTTTCCAATGTTTTCCTCCTCACTATGCTCATCCCCAGGGTCACCTGACAAACAGGCAACACTGATGAACCAGGAAACGGAACAACAGGAGGTGTGGTGAGGTGGGGAGGCAGACACGATGTTAGATCTGCTATCAAGGAGGTCAAAATGCCACAAAATGTTGGGAGTAACTCTGTGATCGTCATGTGGTGTGTGTCTGATATTAAACACCTAAGTTCCGGATATCCTGAGAGACCACTCCCTGAAACCTCACCAATTGGCTTAAGGGCGTCATTGGGGCAGCCAGGGATAAACAATAGGAGAGAGGGAGCAAGCTGCACAAGAGGGGGTCTGGTAGTGGGGGCAGAAGTGTCCCTTGAGTCTAGTTGTTCTGGGTAGGCACTGGGAGGAAGACACAATACCTTGGCAGGGGGTACAGCTGGAGGCTCCGATGGGATGGAACCCTCTGGGGTTTACTGAGTGGTTAGGTGCAGGCCCAGATACTGTGAGGGCCTGCTCTTGGGACACAACAGTTTAATCTTGCTTAAGGCCATGGGAAGACCCAATATATTCCTTCTTCTGGCTGGTGGTTTCCACAACCCCTGTCCCTACTGTTGGCTTTTCAGCCTCCACCACAAGCCTCTTGGTGACAGATCTTGTAACTCTATGGGTGGGTGCCCAACCTTTTCTAGTTAATGGTTCCTCCTCCTCATTGGTACAGAGAGTCTTTTTGTCTGCCTCCCAGTCAAAGTTCTTGTTTCTTGTCCCAGGTCCTGTTAATTGGCCAGTCTGGTCTGTTGAAAAGTAATGTGAAAAAATAAGGTAATTTTGAATTCATTGGTTCAGTAATGCATAACCCTTGCTAAAATTGTTTTTTTCCTACAATACTAGTGCTGACATTGTGGAGTCTAACAAATGTCTCACTGTCCTCCTCTTTCATATTCACATTTTGGCAATTAGAAATTGGGAAAAAATATAATGTTTATAATATTTATGGGAGCAGCCATTCAAAGGAGGAGAAAAGGTTGTATTAAGAGCTGTTTTAGTGAGCAATCCACTTTATAATATTAAAATTGTTGCTTTGCAACATGTTATACACTTTGCTAATCTGAGAGGAGGGAGTTGTAAAACATGACAACAATGCATTACAAAGGATGTTGAACTGATATGTATGTTGTGAAACAAACCAAACATTTCACACATTAATAATTATAACTGTGAAATTTGAAGGTAAAAAGTAACAATAATGTTGGTTACGAAGCAAGGTAAAAATACACAATGTCGGCATCACATAAATAAAATTTGGAAAAATAGAAAAGGGAATGAATTGCAAATATGAGTTTTTAAAATGCATTGCCAGTATGACAAGATCGGTTGAGTATTCAATCCAAAAATACCAAAAAATAAACCGGCATGTTACGAGAACGTCACCTACAAAAAGTTATAACCACAAAAAAAAAACTTGGTAAATATAACATGGAAGGTTATACCAAACCTCACAGAGAAAACGTGACGGGGCACCACTCTAAAAAAAACAAGTACGCTTAAGCGACTATTCCTAATAAGCACTTACTATCTCTCTCGTCTGCTCCAACTCTTCCAGGTGAACATGAAGAGTTGGCCAGGCAACTTTCAGGACCCACCATTACAATGGTATTAGGCGGTAGTGCCAAGAATGAGGCTGGAAGGATAATCCCATAATGTCCTGGGTCTTACATCTGGCCCTGTGACAAAGGTCATCCCAGTGTTTACTGCAGAGCTTCCCCTGCTAGGAGTAGACACCTACGGCGCTGCAGGACATGGTGATGTCTTTCCAGATTTGGACCCTCGCTGCATTGCTCATCTGGGTCTGAAGACCCCCATAAAGCTGGGGGTAATTGCTGACCACCCCCTGGCTGATGATCACTAATTGAGCTTCAGAGAGGGGGCAGCCTTCTCATCAAGTCCCTCAGCTATGTTAGGGGCAACATAAGGCAGGGAGTAGCAGGATAAATTATGATGCTGCTGTGGCAAAGGAATGATTTCACAATGGCTGACCGCCTCTTTCTGTATGTCATTTCCGGTTTGTTGCAGTAGACAGAGTCTATACCACATATGCGTACTTGGGCGGAGGCTCCCCACACAGGAGGGTACACTCCATACTTGGAAAACTCTATATGGGAAGCAAATAGCATCACATTCAAGAGGGAGAGCTCTGTATGTAGCAAAGTGACTAATAAAACAAGCATTTTCAATGCAACGGGTCTTGCATTTGTTCGAGTTAGAGCTATTAGCGGTGTAAAGAAAAAAAAACGCAGCGCGATCGCGCTATGTAAAATGCAGCGCGATCGCGCTGCATGGAAAATAAACAGATAAAGTAGTCCAGAGTCCAGGCTGAAAACATCGAGCCTCGTATGTTTTTGGTACTTTAACGGTGCTGTGTAGGTGGGCTAAACACCAGAAAAGGCATGACATATGCATGCCTTTCACAAATGAAAGCAAGCGGATTTTAAAAGGCAAGCCCACGAACCAATGTAAGTGACTGACGTGACATGGGCGTGGTTTGAAGCCCAAAGAGAGATTACAGAATGGACGAAGCGCTTTGCGCTCGCCCATAAAAATGGGTACTGTTAGTAATGGGTCACTAGTTGGCAATGGTTTGTACCTTGTCCAAGTAGGGACCCTCACTCTAGTCAGGGTAAGGGAGCCGCATAGCTAAGACAACCCCTGCTCACCCCCTTGGTAGCTTGGCACGAGCAGACAGTTTTATCTCAGAGGCAATGTGTAAAGTATTTGTATGCACAAACATACACAGTAACACAGTGAAAACACCACTCAAGTACTCCACACCATTTTAGTAAAATAGGCAATATTTATCTTAGTAAAACAAGACCAAAACAACAAAAATCCAACATACACAAGTAGAGATACAAATTTTTAAAGAGTAAGGCCCTCATTACGACTCTGGCGGTCTTGTAAAAAGACCGCCGAAGCCGCGGGAGCCAAGATACCGCCAGTGCTGGTGGTATGTTTGGCCCCCTATTATGACATTTCCGCTGGGCCAGCGGACGGAAACAGTGTTTCCGTCCGCTAGCCCAGTGGAAAAGTCACATCAACATTGAAGCCGTCTCGTAATCGAGCCAGCGGCAATGCTGATGTGCAGCAGGTGCAGCAGCACCTGTCACGCATTTCACTGCCTGTAATTCGGGCAGTGAAATGCGTGATGGGGCTGTGCCTGGGGGCCCCTGCACTGCCCGTACCAAGTGCATGGGCAGTGTAGGGGCCCCCAGGGGCACCCCGAGTTCCCCTTACCGCCAGACTTTCCATGGCGGTGTTTACCGCCATGGACAGGCTGGCGGTTGGGGACTCATACTCCCCAGGGCAGCCCTGCCCTGGGGATTATGACCGCCCGGCTGAAGCTTGGTGGTGTACTGGCGGGCCCGGAGGCATGACCGTGGCAAATGTGCCATGGTCATAATACGCTGGCGGAACACCGTCAGCCTGTTGGCGGTATTACCACCAGTGTTCCGCCGGGGTAATAATGACCCCCTAAATCTCAGTAAAGCGCTTAGAAACACAACTGGGCATATCAAGAGAGAGTGCAGGCTGGTCACAGAATTGCACAGTCCCCAGGTGCAGTACCTTTGCAAAACGAGGAAATAAAGACACTGCATGGAATTGGGGAAGTGTGGAAGTGAGGCGTCACTGAAGCCAGTGCTGTGTTGATTCCTTACTGCTACAGGGGAGTTGAGGCGTCAGTTCCTAACTGCTAGGCAGGGGAAGAGAAGCACTGGTTCCTTACGGTTGCATGGAAGGTGATACAGTGTTGGTGGCGAGGCATTGGTTCCTTACAATCCGGCGGGATCAATGAATCCAGCAGGTCAAGATGCAAGGTGTTGACTTTGAGTTGCTGCAATCACACCACGGGCCACAGGTGTTGCGGCAGAGTCGGGTGTCACGGACGTTGGTGACACGGCACTCAGGATTCAAGCTGTGGTGGGACTCCAGAGGCACTGCAGCAGCATCCGTCGCGGTCGTGGCACTCAGCGGGGACCACAGCTCTAGTGCAGTCAGCGGCACAGAGTCAGACAGAGGCACCGGTTCTGAAGTTGCTCAGGAGTCTATGTACTTTGTTTCTTCTTGGTTAACACCAGAACTCACTACCAAAGGCCCAGGAAGTGAATTTGGTGCCACTTGGCTAGTCAGGATTCTCAGCAAGAGAGCCCAGGTGCTAGCAGATGAAGTATTTGATGTCCCTAATACTCCTAACAGGAGGCAAGCGCTGTCCAAGACCTTGGAGAACCTCTGATAGCAGTATGTAGAAAGCACAGTCCAGTACTTTCATTCCCTGGACAGAAGCAGCAGGCAGCAGGCCAGCACAGCAAAGCAAAAGGCAGCGTGGCAGTTACTCCTACAATATCTAGCTCTTCTTCCTGGCAGACGTTCCGCAGTCCAGAGGATTCTAAATTTGTGGTCTCAGGAGTCCAGTACTTATACTCATTCCTGCCTTTGAAGTAGGCAACCTTCAAAAGGAAAGTCTTTGTAGCACACAAGACCCCGCCTTTCCTGCCCTGGCTCCAGACACACTCCAGGGGGTTGGAGACTGCTTTGTGTAAGCACAGGCACAGCCCTATTCAGGTGCAAGCGTCAGCTGCTCCCACTACTCTAGCCCAGGAAGACACATCAGGATATGCAGGGCACATCTCAGCTATCTTTGTGTGACTGTCTAGAGTGAATTCACAAACAGTACAACTGTCATTCCCAACCAGAAGTGTATTCCAAAGACAGGCAGAGGGTCGGGATGGTTAAGCAAGAAAATGCCCACTTTCTAAAAGTGGCATTTTCAAACTTACAAGTTAAAAACCAACTTCACCAAAATATATATTTATAAATTGTTTGTTCAGAGACGCAAACTCAATATCTCTATCTGCTCCCAATGAGAAATTACACGTAAAAATATTTCAAGGCAAACCCCAGGTTACCCTATGGGAGAGCTAGACCTTGCAATAGTGAAAAACGAATTTAGCAGTATTTCACTGTCAGGAGATATAAAACACACCAGTACATGTCCTACCTTTTAAATACACTGCACCCTCCCCATGGGGCTGTCTTGGACCTGCCTCAGGGGTGACCTACATGTAGTAAAAGGGAAGGTTTGGGCCTGGCAAGTGAGTGCACTTGCCAGGCCCAGGTCGAACTAACAGTTCAAAACTGCACACACAGAAACTGCAGTGACAGGTCTGAAGCATGTTTACAGGGCTACTCCTGTGGGGTGGCACAATCAGTGCTGCATGCCTACTAGTAGCATTTGATTTACAGGTCCTGGGCACACCTTGTGCACTATACTAGGGACTTACTAGTAAATTAAATATGACAATCATTGATAAACCAATCACCAATACCATTTAGACGGGGAGCACTTGCACTTTAACACTGGTCAGCAGTGGTAGTGTGTCCATAGTCCTAAAACCAGCAAAAACTAAATTCAGAACAGGATCAAATACAGGAGGTCAGAAGCCAAAAATACAGGAGAAACCCTGCAGAAAGGGCCAGTTCCAATAGGTACCTATTATGTGTGTGATGCATCAGGTATGAACGAGTATCTTGCAATGCCAGCTTCCTTGGTCATGAAATAGAGGTCTATCCTTTGCCGGTAAGCCCGCTGTCTCCTCCTCCCCCTCAACACCCACATGGTTGGAGCTTTCCATATAGTATTGTTTAGGGAACAGAAACAAAGTTTATTTAACCAAAAAACTTAATAGTAACAATGTTTTTATATAAAATAAAAATGTAAATTATTTTGATAAAATGTATATAGAGAACAAAAGAAACAATGCTACAGCACTGAACTTCATTTTGAATTAAATTGTTAATTAATTTAAATATATCAATAAAGTTTTAAATAAAAAATAAATTCCCACATAAGTTAAAAAATATTTTATTATGCTTGAATAATTATTATAAGTAGTGTACAGAATTAATTAAAAGTACTTTAAATGTATTTTTTATTAAAATGTAATGTTACATTAATTTTGAAATGTAAAAAAGAGTGCTAACATATTTTATGATTTAAAAAGTGTATTTTATCTTATTTCTTTATATTGCAGTATCAGTGGTTGACCATGTATGGTGCTGGACTTACTCCAGCTATCAGCTGGAGTAATGTACTACTGTTTTGGGTTCCTTTTTGGCTGTAGTAACTTCAGAAGTGTAGTTTGTGACCAGGAATGGGCTTACTCTTTTGTGGGAGGTTGCACGCCCCTACCAAAACCCCTCACCCCTCACCACCTCTCCCTTAGCACCTCCTTACTCCTCCCTAATGCCATACCATTTAGTTTACCGTATTCCCCATTTTCAAGCCACACTCCTCTGTCCCTTTCATATTTACTACAAAATCCCTATACTTACGCAAGTGGAGACTCCACAGTTGGGCTAAGATCTCCGCACAGAAAACGAAAGGAGGGGCAGTGGCGGAACCTCTGCATACATGTTTGTGAATAGCATATTCTAGTGCATCTGTAGTGCTATTGTAATACTACAAAACTGATGGCAAAATTGAATTTAAGAATAGGCAACAGAGCTTTCCCCCCAGGTTAGAGATTTGTTGCAACCTTGGACTTCAGGCAGCAGATCTATCTTTCAGTTGCATGGGTTTTACAGGCTATGATAGTAATAGTAAAGCTATTACTTTAGTAACAAAATATCTCACAGGCTGTGACAACAGAGCTATTCCTTGAATTAGACAGTTCAGGCAAGCTAAGATAGCAGAACTATCCATTATTTCCACAGACATTACATTTTAGGTACTTTCTAGAATACAATTATCCCTTGTGTTACATATAGCTCATGGACACCAGATAGCATAGTTGCCCCCTTAAGATAAAGAGGTGTTACAGGCTCATTCCTCTGACAACAGAGCTTTCCATCAGGTTCTATGTATATTAAAGGCTCTAATAGCACAGCGATTTCTTGGGTTACAAAGATCATAGAAACTCATGTTCTAATAGCAGAGATTTTGTAGCAGAGAACTTCTTCGGGTTGGACACACTACAGGCTGTAACCGAAGAGCTATTTTTCAGTTTACAAATATCTTACGAATGTGAATAGTCTTAAGCAGCAAAAATGTCACCCAGGTTATGTAGACTTTTTAGTAGTGCTTAATTTTTGCTGGTGGTTGCAGGTGGTTGCAGGTGGCGCCCACCAGCACTCATTTTTGGTGACCAGCACTTCTTTCTCCATCAGACAAGACCATGGCACAAGTCGAGGGTAGACGCAGGTATATGGCGTCTACCCACCTTTTTTTCACAGGGTGAACCCAATCTACCCTGCCAAGAGGTTAGACCCTACAAAAATACGCAAAACTTGTCCTGGTGTAATTTTTAGACACCAGGATACATTCAGCACCGGCTGCATGTTGTCTGTTGTCTGCTTTTGTTATGAGCAGCAACGTTCAGACATGGCACAGGCTTATAAGATTTTAGCTGGGCCCATAACAAAGGCCAAAGTTAAGGGGCCATCAGGCCTCCTTTTGTTGGAGAATCATGGCTGGGAGCTATCAGGAGCCTCACACCTAAATGCAATGGAGGGGAAACAAAGGCACACATCTTATAACTTCACAGGTAGTTAAGAGAGGCAGGCTTTTGATTTTGTTCAGTCCCTTTATATACGACATGCATGCACTGTATGAATTTCAGATGTGTTGGTCTTAAAATCTGATGTCACTTCCTGTGACGTCATGTGCGATGTCACGCACTGTGATGTCACACACCGTGATGTCATTTGCCTACTGCCTACCTTGGTTAGTCCCCCCACTTCTTTTTTAGGACTTGTGCACTGGGCGTGACCCACTGTAAGAGAACAACACACAGGGGGACAGAAGAAGGAAGAGAAAGATGGAAAAACAGTGACAAAGAAAAAAAGCAGGGATTGAAATGACCTTGAAAGAGTGAACTAAAGAGGCAGGGAGTGTCTGGTGGTGGATGAACGAGGCATGAGATGGAAATCAGGATGACAGAGCCCTGGAATTCGACAGCGCAGACCGAGAGCTTATGAGCAAAACTTTGAGCCCCGGCACTTCTTTTCCAAATTAAATACTGCCCTGTAGTCAATGATAGCAGAGCTGTCGCTCCGAGTAGAGAGTAGAGTGACCACCCATTCGTAATTTTCACGGACTGCCCGTAATTTGGCCCTACCGTCATTTGTCCGTGATAATTGGCTTAACGGACAGCATTTGTCCGTAATTTAGCCTTTCAGCTAAAGGACAAACGTAATTAGGAGAGCTCAGTTTCCCCAGCTGGATTGAAAGGGAGGGAGGCTGCTGTGCTCTGATCATGAGGGAGGGGCAGACAGATTAGAAACCAGCCTTCTTGCCAGAGAACCGCCTTCCTGAAAGAAATGCGAAAAGGGGTTGGAAACCAGTACTGGCTTTAATCCAAGAAGTCACTTGAAGCTTTCTGATGGCAAAGATAAGCTTTGGAGTGTGTGGTTTTAATGGACCATTATAAAAAATGTTTGCACTAGGTATAATCTGTATATTATTGAAATCTATATTTTAGAAGCACTTTTTTTCTTTAACCTAAACACATATGTGCATTTTGTGGCAGCCTATATTATGCTGTGTGTAATGCATGTTTAAAATAATACCTTACACATTCACAGTGCTTTTAGGGATCTCTGAACTCATAGTACTAACAAACAATGGAAAAGCCAATAGGTCTCGTCTATGTACGAGTCATTGGCTTTGCCAATGTGTTTTAGATATGTTGTACACTAGAGAGGCTGCTGGTCAGCATGGCTAAAAATTAGGGGCATAGAGGGGAGGGGTGCGGAGTATTGTAGAGCAGAATGGGGAACAGTGGAGTAGAGTATTGTGGAGAGGCAGAGAGTGTTGTGTTTAGGAGTGGCATGCTGTGAAGTTGCATAGAGTGGCATACAGTGAGGTGACTTACAGTAGAGTTGACTGGTGCAGGGTGCTGTGGCATTGAGTTCAGCGGCACAGAATTCAGTGGCATACAATGCAGTGTTGTAGAATGCCGAGGCATAGATTAGAGTGATGCATACTAGAATGCAGTGGTGCAGAGTGGAGTGGTGCAGAATAGAGTGGCATAGAGTACAGTGGTGTAAAGTAGAGTACAGTTGCAGGACAATAGAGTGGCAGTGTGCAGTAGTGTAGAGTGGTGTATAGTGCAGTGGCATAGAGTACAGAGAAGATTTGAGTGGCATAAGTGCAGTGGGGTGGAGTGGTGTAGAGTAAAGAAGTATTGAGTGGTGCAGAACAGAGTATAGTGCTGTAGAGTGCAGTGGTTTAGAGTGGAGTGATGCAGAGTAGAGTGGCATAGAGTGCAATGGCATAGAGTGTATTGGCATAGAAAGCAGTAGTACAGAGTAGAGTGGTGTAGAGTACAGTAGCGAAGAGTGAAGTAAAGTGGCATATAGAGCAGTGGCATTGAGTACATTGAGGTGGAATAGAGTGCAGTGGTGTACAGTGCACTTGTTTAGAGTGCACTGGCGTAGACTGCAGTGGTTTAGAGTGCAGTGGCACAGAGTGGAGTGTGGCATAGAGTGAAGTGGAGTAGAGTGGCATACAACAGAGTGGCAGACAGTGCAGTAGTGTAGAGTGGTATGTAGTGTAGTGGCATAGAGTGCAGAATAGAGTTGAGTGGCACAGTGTACTGGCGTAGAGCAGTGCAAAATAGAATAACATAGAGTGGTGCAGTGCAGGGTAGAGTATAGTGCTGCAGAGTGCAGTGGCGTACAGTAAAGTGATGCAGAGTAGAATTGCACAGAGTGCAGTGGCATACAGTGCAGTGTTGCAGAGCGGCATAGGGTGGAGTTGTGCAGAGTACATTGGTGTGCCTTAGACTGAAGTAGCATACAGAGGCACAGCATATAGCACTATGGTGTAGAGTTGTGTATAGTGCATTGGCAGAGTGCAGTGGTCTGGAGTATAGTAGAGAGGCATAGCATGAAGTGGCATAGAGCACAGTGGCGTACAATGGAGTGGTTCAGAGTGGAGTAGAGTGCAGTGTCCCAGAGTACAGTGGCATGGAATAGTGTAAAGTGGAGTGGTGCACAGTAGGGTGCACTGTGTGGAGTGGTGCAGAGTAGAGTGGAATGGAGTATGCATGGCGTGGTAGCACACTGCCATTACAGACAACAGGTTTTTGATTGAAATGACCATTACATTGGCACAGACATACAGTTTTGCTGATAAAACTATACAGTGCACCACTGATGATGATGTGTGGACATAGTATCATCTAGTGTAATGATTTGTTTTAATCTATGGTTTTAATCTTATTAAGTTATTTATGTCCAGCACAGTTCAGAATTAACAAAAATGTGCTTCACTTGTGTTGCTAATTTCGCTATATTCTGAAATCCTTGCACCATTCATTTAAATATTGTCATGCGATAGAAAAAAACTCTTTGCTACCCCCAGTATCCAGCAAAATGTTCACATAAATCCTCTCACCTTTAAGTCAGAGAAAGAAAACACCAAGCTCCCACTGAAGACAGAGCCTGACATTTGTCTTTGTTCTTTGAATGCCCAGCAAATGTGACGAGATAAGAACAAGATTTATAGATCTGATTATAGAAAGGGAGCACATAGAAGGATACTGTGAATAAGGTTTGGGCAAAGGAAGGGGCGACCTCAAGCTGAACAGCCTAAAACAAATAAAGCCAGCACATTGAAAGCAGCAAAATGTGAGTTACATACCACAAAGCCAATTGCAAGCAATGGGCGGAATGCATTCCCAGCAAAGCTATCTGAATGTACTTAAAGTGGCAGCTGTGGGATACTTTGTGGGGAAACTCTAGTATTTTAGTCCAGTCTGTATCTTGCAGTGGTTTGGCCACATCAGTCTCCCAGGTAGTATGGGGAGAAGCCCTAGAGTGGTCTCTAAATTGCAGGAAAGGTCTGTACACCCATCTTATCAGTTTGCAGCCAGTCCCTATGGTATAGAGCTTCTGGCACACCTCATGTCAGTGTAGTGCTAGGTGGCAGACATGAAATAGGACATTTAATGATTTTTTAAGGTTTTTGTAAATAAGGAGTTGGCCTGGGTGAAGATGGTAGTCTGCCACAAGGGTTTGGAAATCTAGCAGCTCGCCACCCACAAACAAATCCCCCAATTTTGGAGATGCCTGCAGCATGCCACTGACGGAGTTGCCCTGCGCACAGCTCTCCTGTGCAAGTGGGAAGGCCTAGCAACGGTAGGGCAGAAGCATAGGGTTTCTTCGTGTCAGTGAGTTTACAGGCTCTAGCAAGGCAAGAGAAAGCTGTGCAGGATAACCCTGAATGGTGTTCCGTAGTATGGTCAGTAGGAAACAATGAGCAGTGCAGTAAGCCCTCATTAAAGTCTTTACAAATAAACCCCATCTCATGCAGGGGGCAGCCAGACAGCCAATGAGCCACCCATTGGGGCTGTGCAGCTAAATAATGGTGTTCTATGTCTGGAAGGCCTAATCCACTTGCAGTCCTGTGTAGCTTTAGAGTGGAAAGAGCTACCCAATGTCACCCCTGCGACCAAATCTGATGTGTGGCATGTCTGAAGAAGGAATGAGGGATGAGCAGGGGAAGGTTTGCAAAATAATACAATAATCGGGTAGCACACCACCTTCACTAGTGCCACATGGCCGAAATAATGAAAGCGGAAGAGATGACCAAAAAGTAAATTGGGCTAAGAGGGAGTGTGTCGCTCTGCCCAGATTTCCATTATACGGATCAGTGGGGAAAATGGTAGATATTAATCCCTAGGTATTGAAAGGTAAATGGTTTCCAGTTCAGTCTGAGGTCTAATTGTATATAAAGGGGAAAACAGTACCATATGTTAAAGAAACACTAATTTCACTTTAAAATCGTTCTCATGTTCTTACATTTTGTTTGTGCAATTTACATGACAAATATTTTGAAGATTCTAAGTGTACTATGACATATACGGATAAGCCAGATCACTGGTTCGGCTTTTGCTCAATTGCAAAACAATTTTAAGACATGGGCAGAGTGAGCAATTGCCTTGCACAGCCCTGAAAGGGGTCTGGCCCATGCTCACCCTTCTCAAGCAAGAACAGTAAACTATTGCCTCAGAAGAGTTTGCCAGGTTGGGTGGGTGCTGCTTGTGCAACTACTTGACAGCCCCTCTTCTGTTTATCTTCTGTCTGCTGAAACAACTCCCAAGGTATGTAATACCTTCCAATACTGTTGGTGGACCCATCTTGTTTGATTTTAGGAAATGTCCCACCTTGCTCTTCGCTTCCTAATTTATCCAGTTCTTAGCAACAGCCCTTTGAATAAGTTGCTTTGGATCTATCATCTGATCTCGATTCCATCCTCCTCAATTATTATCTTGGATTGGTAGTCTGCGCTCCCAGCTCTGAGATAAATGTAGAGTCCCAGACGTACACTCTAGTGCTGTGAGACTACAGACAAGTTGTGGGTACCTCACATCCTGACATTAGGTGTGAGCCTGTCGTCCACACCATCTGCTCTGCCTCATTTTGTTTTTAGGTTGAAAGTCCATGGGTGGTTGAGGTGAGCCAGATGTTTTTGTTCAACTTGTTTGAACTAGCATAGGGTTACTTAACTTTATGTTTCCCAAACTGTTTGCCAGGGGTTTTAAAATGTTTAGAAACATAATCAAAATTCTGCTGTTGCTTTCTTTCCATGAAAGATTGGGTAGATATGTGTAGGTTGGTGGCCTTGACACAGTGCTGAAGGGCATTCATTTACTACTGAACAAGGACGTAATGTGACACCTGAAAGTAGCATACCAGAATACAATCACAAAAAGACCACAGTGAATACATAGTGCTATGTAGAAAATAGTAAATAAATGCACAGATAACGTAGTGAGGCATGGCCACTTTTGGATCTGTGAGAAAAACTTACGTTTGTTCTTGCATTTTTGTCCTGAATTTTGACCCTTCCTCCTGAATTTTTGTCCTGAATTATTTACAGCCCTGTCCAGAATTTGCTTTCATGCCAGGTGGTCACCCTAATGGAGAGATATTACAGGCCTAGGCTTTCCCTAGCTACTCCCACATGGTGGCAATAGACTTCCTAATACATTGTATTGCGCCCTACTGTGATTTTCACTGAGCCGTGCCTGTACGTGCCAGTATGTGCAGCGCAGACTACGTGCACAGTGCCCGTGCGATAAATGATAACAGATACAATGCTACCCGTGTAGATTACTTTGCGTCTCGCAGGAGGGAAGGAACGCGCAATACAAACAAAAATACAGTAGAGCCGCCGCTCCAACCTTGCACTCACAGATGGCAGCTCACACAGGATGTGGAGAGGGGTTTTGAGGGTAAGCCTCTCTGGTCGTTTCACAACAGGTTTGCCCCGCGTGGTGTGCATCGCTTCCTCTCCGGGTGTTTGTCGAGACGCCTGACACCGCCGTGACAGGTATGAGCTGGCATTCAGTGCTTGTCCTCGGCAGAAGCAGATCGCGGGGTGACAGCAGGTTCTAGGTTAGGTGCTGCACTTGCTTCCGATTGTGTCTACCTTCACACGGCCATCCACCCCCTGCGGCCGCCCGGGATTAGGCCTGGGCTCCTGCAGGGGCTCTGCAAGTCAGATCCTGCCAGCCTGTGTATACAAGAGTTAATGGGGTCTTGATGTGCTTCCTGTGGGCCAGCGCTGTGTAGGTGAGATGTCCCCGGTGTGTGGTGTGCAGTATTCCACCTCCCGAGTGAATGTGTGGTGTTTTCAGATTTACACCCCTGAAGGTGATACCAGTTCCTTGGGATCTCGCTGTGCTGCAGATGGGCCTATATGTGCTCCGATGACACGTGGCTAGTGACTAACCAGCCACGGGTGTACGGGTTAGTCAGTGGTGCATCCTTAGGGCCATAGCTTGTTTGCTGACCTTTGAACTGCGCGATCTCGGTTCTAACCCTTGTTATGGCAGGTTATCAAAACAGTATGATGCTGAGCATATCGCCTCTCCGGCGAGTGTACTGTAAATCCAGTGGTGTGGTGTACCCCACTTTCATGTTTAGAACAGACTTCCTGCTCTCAATAGGACCCCCACACCGAGCACTGTTCTATGAGCAACGTCTGGGTTTTAAAATAGACCTCCAGAAACAGAACTCCCCTCTGTGATTCACGGCTTTTTTGGAGCAAGCGCAGCCATATATCAAAGGGCTGAGAGAACCACGCAGAGAAAGCAAACAAGCATTTGCAATGCAATAGGTATCGCATTTTCTTGAGTTAGAGCTGTTGGCATTGTAAATTCATAAGTGGACTTTTCTTGCCACATACATTGGTCAACCCTGCCTCATAATTCGTCTTTTCCTGCCATTTCATTCCAGTGGCCTAACAATGAGCGATCATTGGGTCAGTGACAATTTCTCCTTCTCCTGACATTTGAAACGTCTGGAATTGCCTGGGAGGACCATGTAAATACTGCACACGATCTATGGAAAAGTCTCTGGAATTTGTGGCAGCCTTTTACTGCAGGGGAATTCTTCAGTAATCAGCAGTGGAAACAATGTCTCTCTTATTTGTGTCCAAAGATCTCAATAGAAAGCCTGACCATTACAGAAATGGCTGTGCGTAATAGTAAAATGGGCACAGCCATTACCACAGTTTTCCTTGGATATGTAACATCATGACCCCAGCTATGAAGTAGGGGTAAAAACAGTGACCAGGACAGAGATATTACTGCTCGCAATCAGCTCTGCCGTATTTTTTTCTCAGTGTGGAAATTTGGAGAGTTACAACTTTTTTCCTTGGTAATTCTAAAAAGTTTCTCCAGGCCACAAAAGGCTGCTGGAGACAGTTTATTTACGTGCATGCGTATGGTATTACTGCAAGGTACCCAGTAACACAGCCTGTTTATTGGTAAAGACCGGGGCTTGTAATTGTGCACAGCAGCAAAAATGTTGGAAACACGATTAGTAGACACTGTTTGCAGATGTGGGTTATAAGAGCGCCATGATAAACGCAAATAACTCTAAAGAAGATAAAACTGACAATCTCACTGCAATAGGCCACATGCTGTGCTGCTGAGGAGGCCTTTAACTAGCAGAACACGAGAACAAGGGGTTAAATCCGTACACTTAGAGACAATCTCTTCACATAGATGTGACTTGAGCAGGCCTGGGCACACAATAATCAAACACGCACTCCGAGGTAATAAAACACAACGCTGCCGGCCCTTACCTCGAGGTTACTCTGTGGTTTCCAGCGTGGTCCGAACCCAGAAAGGTGCACGAGCAGCGACAGCCCCGCTAAGCTCGCAGCCAGCCACCTCCCCAGCTGGCACGGACCCATGGGCGCTGAAGAATGGGCCCTGAATGGCAGCTGCACTGGCAGGCCTCGAGGTGGCACTGGTAGGCAGGCACAACTGGTGGCGGTAAAAGAGTGTCAGAGGTGGGAGCAAAGCTGGGGCGAGCAGTTTATGACAGCGGCCAACCAGATATTCACATTCTTGCAAGTGTGTTTTAAAAACGATTATGCAATGGGTCAAATGTAAAAGCCTTTTAAAACTTTATTTAATGGTTTTGCTGTAAAGCGGGGAAGCTGCTGTCAGCAGCCTCGGAGCACTAGGGGGTATCAGAAATATTTTCCTGCGGACGGTGGAGGTCATGTGGGGATGGGATATTGGCTTTTCACTCATCTCTGTAGGAATCTGAAGAATGTGACCAGCGCTTCAATAGCGTTGATGGAGTTCACGCTGTTGTGCCTGTTCATGCTGTGAGCACCAGACCACCATGCAGCAGGAAGGGGAGACAAAAAGAAAAAAAAAAAAATTGCCCATGCAGAAGTATGTTGGTGATCGTGCAATAATCCATGTAACAGAGGCAGTCTGTAAGGTGTGACAAAAACAGCCCGAAGGCGGGACAAACGTAAAGCATTTACCAATGATATCAAGGGATTTTTCAAAGGCAAGCTCATGCATGAGTGAAAGTGATGGGCGTGAGATGGAATTGTTTAAAAGCCCACAACATTTACAACAGGTCAAAGCGTTTGCGCGCTCAACCTAAACAGGCTTTGGGAGCCCAGAAAGACCACACGGCCCAGCCAGGCTGTCTATTCACTTCCTGCTATTGACAACAGACCATCATGAGCTTCAGCTTTACTCTTGCCTACTCAATACTAGTGTAATCTTTATCTACCCCAGAGTTTTTTAAACTCAATTTTGATTTAACCAACCCAGCACATCAATGGGATCTTTATATCAGGGATCAATTAACAGAGATGATACAGATCCAGGATTTATCACAGCACAGTAGCTATGATAATGACAGACAACACAGTTACAAGACGGTAGTGTGCATGCGCCATTTCCGGGAGAGACTGCATCAAAGCACCATTACACCTCCCTGCCATAACAACGTTATTTGGCACCATTGTTGTCCTTCTAGGGTAGATTTGTTCCCTCCTTTTGATTACAGATGTTCGGTAGGCAACTCTTTAATGGACTCCAAAAATCTAGTGCAATCTGACACAGCACATCTCAATTGTTTCATTGAAATATACCATGCCCTAGATCCTCTTTCCATGTTTGTTGGGATGTGAGGGATTTACCCACCCATCCCATCGCCACGTTATGCTTAGCTATCAGTAAATCCATGGACATAAAGCACCTGGTGCACTTTTGAACTTCAATAGCATGTTCCTGCCACTCCACGGGTGGAGGGGTGGTCATTAACCTTATGGTAATCAAATTTTAGCCTAAAAGGAGGCTACTCCAGGGAAGGACCAAGAGAGACATAGGAAATCGTTGTTATCTTTAGAACATCTGTGCCACGCCCTGGATATGGTTTTCTAACTGTGTGTCATGAACTGGGGTGTGACATTGGTTCTATAATTGGCGTTGAAGTGTATCAGCTCAGGGATGCTATTAAGGGGCCTGTGCTTGACCTGAGTTTTATGGTAATCCCAGGCACCGTCCATTAGACTAAGGTCGATATCAGGCAGCCAGAGAGGCAAGACTACATCCTCCTTACCAGAGTGCAATGTTATCATATCAATGAAGGCCCTGAGCGCAGGGCTCAGGAAGTTTGGGAGGAAGGGGGGAGAACAGCACAGTGACATGGTGGCCATTAGGCCGCACATGCAGTGTCTGTGCATATGGCGTTGAGCCAGGGTCGGATTAGGACCAAACGTAGGCCTGGACAGCCCCAAAAAAGTGGCCCGCGTTTAAGGAGCATGACCTTTCACAAAACATTGCTTGGTTAGTATGAGCAGGCTAATGTTTTGGAGGAATGTGTGGTACATAAAGCATTTTAAAGCTTGTAGGGTCTGTAGCATTAGTGAAGACTGGGGACACCGTAGCTGTAAAAAGTGAATACCTATTCCAGTCCCTACACCTTGTACAAGGTTGCAAGAATCCTGCTGCCAATTGAGCCTGATAATAACCGCAATCAGAAACTTAGTAAAAAGCGAAGGGGCACAAGGGGTTAGGTCAGGATCCCTGTGAAATTAACCTACAACAGCAAAGGAAAGATAAAATGTAGCTCTGAAATTGGACCCTGCCAGGCCTCAAGACCTCCCCATTAGTGAAATGCTGTAGTGTCACTGGTACAGGAAGCCCTGGTCGCTTTTGTCATAATCTCTACCATGCCCAGAGCTGCCCATCAGTCATGTTGTCAGCTCATCCTCTCCCTTCTCATCACAGGGGACAGAGGTTAGGTTAGCAAGAGCCTCACTCACCGCATCGTACCTTATGACAAGATGGGAGAAGGTGAGGTGAAACAGCAGGAAACTGACAGCTGGAGCCTATGCACCATTGTGCAGATTCCAACTTTGTGCTTCAGTTCTCGAAGATGGAAGGAGCTGTGTACCTGCACTGAGAGTCTACCCAGTACCTTCGGCTGAAGCACAACAGGTCAAGTAGCTAAAGGTAAGTAAAATAAAACCCTGTGAAATGTATGAGTGTTTGTGTGTGTGTATCAGTGATAGTGTAACTAAGTGAGACTGAGTGAGTCAGGGGAGTGGGGAAATTGAGACTAGGTTAGAAAAAGAGAGTGAATAAAAATGAGTGCAAGAGTGTGAGCTAGATTGACTGAGTGAGTGACAATGAAGACGAGTGAAGGGGGTAATTCCTGGTATATGATGTACCCAGGCAAAATGCAGGCACATAAGCTGTAATTCTTGGGGCATATGGGACACATTTGGCAAAATGCTGGTGCTGACATTCTGGGCACAATTCTTGGTACAAGGGGAACCTATGGCAAAAAGCAGACCATAGCATACTGGAGGTAATTCTTGTCATATAGGATAGGGCACCTATGGCAAAATGCTTGTGCTGGCATGCTAGAGATATTTTGTTGCCTATGGGACACCAGTGATAAAATGCTGGCACTGACAAGTTGGAGCTCAATCTTGGCATATGGGACACCTATAGCAAAATGCTAGTGATACCATACTCAAGATAATTCTGGGCATTAGGGAGGACAACCATGTCATCTTGGGATGGGGATGCAAGTAACCATAACAAAATTCTGGCCTTGACAAACTAGTGGTAATTTTGACCTACGTGTCCCCCATCATATATTTATAGATGCAGTCAATGACAACATTCTGCCACTGGCATACTGTATGTAATATTTAGCAAAACAGAGTGCCTATGGCATATGGAAGCCATTCATGCCACAAATCTAGCCCTGGCACATAGAGGTAATTATTAACATACAGGGGCACCCAATGCACATTTTGAATTACATGGGGTCTACTCTTGTGGAGTGACTGTCTTCAGTCACTTGCCACAACTTTAAAGTACTTCGGTATTTAATAAGTGCACTTTGAGAGACAGTGTTTTTGGAGCAAGCTTCTGTGACAATTCTGCTTTAAAATACACTATTTGCACTTGTTTTCTAAACAAACATTTAGGAGGAAACACTTCTGGCACCTTCCAAGAAGTTTGGCATGCTCACTTTGCTTGCATGCTGGAATTCAGGGCAAGTATTACTCCACTCCACTTTCAAACCGAATTTTTGACTTTGTGCAACCTCTGTATGTAAGGGACAGGCATCATTTGTATTGTTATTTAATTCATTTTATAGAACTACGCGTCCTGCTGCAAGATTGGATAGTGATTTACATCACACTCACATATTGTATACAGAAAATGAATTATACAAGTGTGTAAATCAATTCATAGGAAATTATACATAAGACAATGAGGGTTATAATGTGTAGAAGTTGCATATCTTCCATATTGGTTGATAATATATGTTAGGAGTGTTTGGTCTGGTGGAACACAAACAATAATTAAAACATTACACAGTAGTTGGGGGTTGTCTGCACCAAAGAGACTTTATCACCACCCAAGGAACCCTTTTTTAGCAACACCAAAATAAAGAAAGACTGATTAAAAATGCAGTAAGTTTCAATGCTTTGAGGTTTGCATGCAACTCCTTGATGCTAGTTCCTAGCTCACTTTGTTGCAGTGGAAAGATTATAACTAGGGCCACTGGAAATGTGATTCAACGGCCACTGTGTTTTCCATGTAATTATCGATTTGCCACATCTGCCATTTAATCCTTCATCTACTGCATAATGCGCAGATTTTAAAGAAAAAAGGTGTTTCTAGCTCAGTCGGTTTAAATGTTACTAAAAACTTGGCCCCACTTGTTCCTGCACATTGGAAGGCCCGTCTCAAATGTTGACTGTTAATCATTCAGTTGTTTATTGCTGTATTTCTTTGTTAAACTGATACTAATGAGGTGAAACGTTCACCCAGACTGGGTTGCACTGTTTTAAAGTGACAAAATAATAAAGCAATACCATCACAAAAGTTGCATAATTTGTCTTTTTTGCCCCCAAAATGTAGTCATCCCTGAAGAATAATTTGGTCCTCCACTGCCACATAATTCCAATGGTTCTGATTATAACTTATGATCTGCAAGTTACAAAAGGACCTTTAAGCAGTAACCCACTAATCTTTCTCCATAAAATACAAATCTCTGATCTGCAAGCTACAAGTTGTGATTTTCAGCAGGTACATAAACCCTCTCTGCAAACCTATGCTATGTTAAAACTGACTAGACAAAATAGGATCTCTCCAGCATGTATGTAAAAAAGATGGACATGTGCTGGGTAAATTACGTAATGAAATTTGGACCGGCCAGTTTGAGGTGAAAATGTCCACAAGACTTGACCTGGCCTTCCAGCGAGGACTTTCAGCCTTTGTGCACTCCCACAACCCCTCCCACTATGACCTAAATATGAAATCCTGGTGGAGGAGGAGTCATGTGAAAGGTGACTGACACTGCTTCACTTCTGGGAAGTGAGAACTGATAACTAGGCGGGAATGGCTCAACAGCCACAGCAACACCTGACCTCTTCACACACCTCCCTCCACCCTCACCCAGTGCTTAGTTTGTAAATTAAGAGGTGCCGGTGCTCAAAGCCCTTCTCTTAAACACAAGGCTGCTGTAATTAAATCTGCCAGCACTGAATACTGAGGCAGCGTAATCCTGAAGCCATCTCGGGCCTCCTCAATCCATTTACAGCCACCCCTGCCCCTTCAGCTCATCCTGCAACTTTCTACTTTCTCCCTTTATGACGCTTTTTAGTTTTTCCTTCTTCCGTCTTTCACATATGTGTCTTTTGCTCGCAGCAAATGCTTGAGGCATAAGAATAAGCCACGGCCCTCACAAATAAGTACCGGTGCTCAGCACCTGAAACAACAAGCACAAATTAAGCACTGCCCTCACCATGGCCCAAGTCTAGCGGTTGGAAGAAGAGAGTTGCGGAACAACACTTTCTGGAGTCAGGTCCAGCCCCAAGCCCCTGCCTCCAAACACAGCGCTATGTTTCTCTAGCCTGTGTGTCGGCCCCAAAAGGCAATGATGTGAGCATAGCGGGGAGGACAATAGGACACACTGTGGGTAGTTGACAGAGGCCCAAAAAAGCACATCCCCTTCTTGCACTTAGGCACTGGCCCGTCGCCCCTAGGCCGATTAAACAGTTTGCCAATCCGATCCTGTGTTGAGCACACTTTCCTTTGCGTCCACCACAGAACTGACACCCACCTTTGTCTCCTAGGCATGTTGGGGGTTGGAAATATATTTTTTATTATTATTATGGTGCTGTTACTGTTGTGTATTGTTGTCACTGAAAGGAAAGCAGAGGAAGGTAATTTGTTCAGCTGACTGGGAGAAAGATGGCGGGGTATAGGAATGAGTAAAGAACAATAGAGCCAAGATTTAGGGCAAGGACAAGGGACTGGTCCAAGAACGGGCTGTCTTGACAAGATGGTTAATGTGGGTTTTAATGCAAGGACTATAGGCCTTTTAATGTTTTGTACGGTTAAGAAGTGTCTTGGGGTTGGGATGTTAGGGATGGGAGTTACATAGGGTAGGCGGGTTGGTTTTGAACCTTTTGTTAGCCCAGCTGACAGGGTAGCTCGTGCAGCTCAGAAGGGCTAGGTATTCTGCTTGCCAGTGGTAAATAAAGTGTCTTTTTGCACTCAAAGCAAACAGAGTGGTGTGATCATTTCCTCCCTACATATACCGTACAAACTCTTTTCTCGGTGCTTTATCTTTCTTTTAATCTTGTTAGAACCGGAAGGTCCTTAGGAGCAATGGCAAACTCCAGAATGTTTGTTCAGTAATAATTTGAGTATTATTGTTGACTGATTCATTCAAGATTATCTATCCTTCACAAGCCACCAGTATATTTTGCAAGGGAAACTCCAGAAAGGCTGATTTCTGCATCCCAAAGTCTGCAATACAGGCAGACCACTAGTGACGTCTCATCACCCCTCGTCTTAAAGGAGCAAGGTGTATAAAAAGGGGCCATTTTGAAAGAGATGCCCTAGTTTATAAAGCACCAGTTCTCGAGGTAGTGATTTTTAGCGTGCTTTGGTAGTGGGGGTAATGTACGGGCTTCTGCCAGTGGTTTCAAAGATGAATATATACTGGTATGCCTAAAGTGTATGCAGTTCCGGTCATTGCCACCTGAGTAGTGTAAACTCTGCATATAATTTCGAGTTTGTGTTTCGCAGTAGAACATGGGGCTATCTCCAAGGAACGGTTCTCCAGTGATCTTTGTTCTAGATGGATATGTCTACACAAACGTGGAGGGTGAAACCAATACTAGGTCCTGGGATGCTAAGTAGTATAAATAAGGGCCAGGAACTGCTAGACTGCCTGTGTCCACTGCATTTGTGAGTGTTTCCTAGTGTACACAGTTTTGCTTACCCGCCCATATAAGTCGAAGGAGTGCTGACCTAAGTTTTGTAAAAAATATGTTCGTTATTGGAATGTGGACATTTGGAACAGTATAAACCTTTAGGGATAATAACCATCTTAATAGCAGGTATTCAGTCAGCCATTGAAATTGGAAGGGCTCTTCAACTGTCTGTTTAGGAATCTAGTTTATCAATGTATCTGTCAAAATCTCCCCTAACCAGATTGTCTACATTACGGGAGATATATATTCCTAAGTATTTGTATGGAGTCTGAATGACATTGCACTGGACATTCTAGAGGCCCAAGCATTGTTGCCTCAAGAAAAAGGGAGTAATTAAGATGTATCCCAGTTAATACAAAGGCCTGACTGGCCTCCGATTTTGATTACCTCCTAGATAATATACTCTGTATTATCTTCGGGATGTTGGCTATATATTAGCACATCATTGCCATACTGTAGTTTTATGAGAGATTTGCCACACAGTTGCAGGCTCGAGTGGGCATGGAACTTTCTAAGAGTGCAGACAGTAGTTCCATGGCCAGACCAAAGAGAAGGAGGGACATGAACATCTCTGCCGAGTAACCGCCTTCAATAGAGATGGGGTCTAAAAATAAGCCATTGATGGCTAGTCGAGCAATTTGTTGCTAACGGACAGGGCCACCGGAATTATGTAGCAGGGGTACACCAAATTATGAAGTCGGTTGACTAAGTTATGCAGAAAAAAAAGGAAAAGTATGAGGCATAATACGCTACATTTTTTTAATACAATGTAATTCTTTCTGGGCAAAGATTTCACCTCATTAGCATCAGTTTGACAACCAAATACAGAAATAAGCAACTGAAAGATGGTCAGTTAACCTTTGCAAAAGGCCTTGCACTACGCTCAAACATGTTGCCACGTTTTTAACAAATTTTGATCTGTTTGTGCTAGAAATATTTTTTTGTTAATGACTGCAGATTATACAGGAGATGATGAATTATGTGACCATTGCGGTAAATCCATAACTATGGAAAAAAAAAGTGCCCACATAATTTCAGTGGCCCTGATGACACAGTAGGCTTATTAACTGAAGGAATGTTTTCCCTAGATATGACATGGAATCAAAGGCCTTTTTGGGATCAACAAACAGTGTTGCAGCGGATAGAGAATGGTCATTGTGATGTAATATTGCAATTAACATATGGAGATAGTAGACAGTGGAACTACCTGGTCCGAAGCCTAATCTGGGAGAACCAACTGCAGCATAAAGAGCTCAATGTATTAGCGATTAAATTTGCCAGGATCTTGTTATCCAAACTCAAAAATGAAAGGCACTTGTATGATAAACATTGTTAGGGAGGCTTCCCTGGCTTGAGAAGAATAATACTGATCATCTCCCTGACTGAATGTCAAAGGGTGCCTGCGGGCAAATCTTCTTGGCACATGTTTAAAAAGTGTGGTATTTATAAATCGCAGTATTTTTTTTATACATTTGAACAGTGACCCCATCTGAAAAGCCCCTGGGTGGGGCTTTGCCACTACTCAAGGACTGAAATGGTAATTTAAATTGCCTTGCAATATTGCGGCCAACATGTGGCTTGGTCTGTCCCCCTCACAGACTTTCTCACTCCTATGGGGCTGCTTCAAAAAACTAGGTTCTAAGTTTGTCAGCTCTCAAAATTCCCAAAGTGTATCGCTAATTTGGGATACAATCTGATTTGATCGATTATCAATGTATTTATTCCCTTTTAAGCTGTTAGTCTCCCTTGAGTCTTTTGAGTTAGTCCCTTAAAAATCAAAGTAACCCTGCTTCTTTTGATATGCACATTCATCCATATGTATTCTTTGAATGCTTCAACAATAGTTTTTTTTGGATTATGCAAGTCCCGAATATTAAAGTTTATTAATTTACTCTAAGAGGCTTCGGAAGGTGGTCTCCAATCTCTGTACCATGTGATGTATGTGTGTTGTGCATAGCCAGGTCTGATGGTCTTGAAGCTATTCAATTTGCTGTAAACAGATTAACCCACCGCCTCCAGCCCCTGACCACTGTGGCCATAAATGTTAAATTACAATCCACAAATGCCAACAGACAGCTAGGATGTATGGCTTCAAAAATTATAGAATAATAGATCCATGCAGTGCAATCCATACCAGTGGAGAGCTAAGATTGCATGGCTGGCCAGATGGTTCATGAAGGAAACTGTTATGTTTGGTGGTCCAATCAGGGCTATGGAGCCCATTGGGTACTCTCAAGTACATACATTACGACAGTGAAAAAGTATAATGTAGTTCTGACTGTGAACCTTAACTGAGCAAACTAATCTAATGCTGAATAGTTTAAGTGTGGCAGCTGATGTCAGTGTGAAAACCCAGCATTCAGACCAGCCAATGTATCTTTTGTCTCCGTACCTGGCGAAAGGCTTCTCGGTTTCTTATTCCTAGTGTCAATTATCTAAGGTGCTGTGTCAGCAATGAGGAAGAAATTAATATTCCCAGACTATTCAGGGCACAGTGGAGAAGGGTGTATTATTGCATACTTGATGTTCATTGTTTGTAACTTTTTTTGCCTCGTGAAATGAATCCCTGACTCCTTGAACATATATTGTAAAGTGTAAGTAGAAAGAGATGGATGTGCTCTCATAGGAACACCTTCTGGAACTCTGGCTAGGTGTAAGGTCTCTGTCCTTGTAATTTAAAACCTTAGCGATGACTGGTCACAGCTTCTGATCTGGAGGATGTTTGGGCGCCAGTAGGCCCACTCAATTATGAATTCTTCTGTGGAGGACTGCCTACCAAAAATGTTACAAAGCATCTGTTCAATCCATTGTTCCATTTTTTTAAAGAGTTGATCTCTGTTAGTCCAGAATCCTGAGATTGTTCCAATGCAATCGGTCCTCAAGGTCCTCACTTCTTCCTTGAACTGCTCTCAGAACCTCTTCCAATTTGTTCAACATCTGAAATTTGCTGCTTGGCAGCATCTATTCTAGTTGTATGTTTATCAGTCATTCATTCAGGTGGTTGAGGCACGTGGCCAAGGTATTAATATTGCCATCCATCCTGGCTGGGCTGGTTTTCATTTCCAGTTGTATTTATCTTAATTTCTGAGTCTCCCAGTTCATGCTGTTCCTGTGGAGAGTCTCCCTGGTTTAGCTTTGACATTTTTTTTAAAATCAAGTGTAGTCTTCCTTGTCTTGGGTCGTTTGTATGATTCAGGACTTTTTACTGAATTGGTCTAAATATGAGGAGCAGAGGAACGCTAATAACCATTCACAATTGGGTGACTCGCTGGGGCACACCTGACAGTGCTGGCCCGAACCCCTGAGGGCCAGGCCCCACCATGGCCAATGCTCCAAAAATGCAGGGGTTGGTCATTTCCTGGTTATCCTAATTCTAAGTGGCTCTCCCATGTAGTCTCAACGTGAAGGATACACTGTTAGGCTCCACCAAGCCAGGTCCTTGGCATGCCCTCTATTTAGTTGCAGAGTGAGGAGGTCAGCAAGTTGCCTTTAGTTTGGTACCTCCAACTGGTCACGTAAATTAGGGCCTGCTCTACTGCATAATCATGGTCCCAACACTCTGGCCCCCACCACCAAGGCAACAACTGGCCTCCTGGCATACTGCACAGAGACTGTTATGTGCTCTCCCTCTAGTGGAGTTTTTGGCGATCTCTGGTTCAATGCAGCCGTTGCAACACAACTCTGTAAGCACCCATTCCCCACTGGGGCAGTGGTGAATCATTGCTCAGAAGGCCTCCGAGTCAGACCCTATGTGCAGGGAGCCAGGGAGCCAGGGAGCCCAGTGATCAGCCCCCACCTCTTGGAAGGTTTTCTGTGCCTCCTTAACTGTAGTGGAGTGCTCCCTGCTCACCACTAGTCATGGGTTGCCATGAGAGACAAAGGCTGCAACCCAAGCCAAGTTAGACCCTGGCATTGTTGGACAGTGATACACATCACAGCAGCACTCCTAACTGCTAACCTGAGGCTTTTCAGCTGGTGTAGAAATAGACTGGCTCCGAAACTGTGGCCTGGTGCCACTAATGAACACGGATTTTTGTATATTACCCCAGGCTACAGAAAACTCTGCTTAAGCCGCTACTGCAGTGTACTGCACTACTGCCCCATCGCACCGGAGTTGAAGGATCATATGGCCTCCAGAGATGGAAAAAATACTCCAAGGGGTCTCCAGAACTTGCCACAATACCTCATATGCAGCCCACAAGGTAGTGGAGATAATAATCTAGAAGAAGTCCACAGAATGATGTGGAATACTCCATGTGGACTCTAGAATTGAATACTTACTATACGGCTGTTGGTTAATGTATTTGTTTATTAGTTAAAAAAAAGATTTGTTCTTAAAGCAAACAGATGTTACAGAACTTACTTAAAAATCGTACTTAAAAGAAGATGTATTTTTTCTAAAGTTTTGGCAATTCTGGCATTTGGCTTGTCCAAGGGCAGGTTCCTAAGAAGAATCTTTAGCCCCTGTACTTTATGTTTTTTACAAAATAAGCGTTGCGTGCATGAGGATGATGACCAATGTTTAACTTTCCTTTCACAGAAATCAGTATTTCATTGACATGTCTCTGCCCTCACTTGGGAAAAGTGCCCGCTCCGCAGTGGGGGGGGCGCGTCCCGTTAGGAGACGGGGCCTCCAAGGCCCTGGGGCACTCCCCCCTTTCCTTCTGCCGGGGGTGCCGGAGTTCGGCCGGATTTCCACCCTGACGCCTCGCGAGGCGTTAGGGCGGAAGTCAATCCTGCAGGGGGCATGACGTGGGGGCCGACGTTCGCCGTGCACCGGTTCCGGCCACCGCATACTGGTGGGGGGCTATTTAAAGGCCCCCCCAAGAAGGCTAGACCTTCTTTTCCTGTGTGTGGCGGCGGGACCTGGTGTGCGGCCCGCGATTGTCGTTCACAGTTGTTCCCCCCTCGCCGTGGAGACCCCCTCGACCCGGGCCGTTCGTGCTGGGATCTCGAGGACCGGTGAAGAAGTCTGCACGGAGAAGTCTCCGCGGAGCCCTTGTAAGTATTGCCGAAAAAGGGAGGAAGCGTTGGGGGCACGCACCAGAGCGCCCGTTGTTGTAATTCCTTCTGTTTGCTGCTCAGGCACTGGTCGGCGAAACCCGAGCACGGTGGGCTTGTCTCAATCCAAGTGTTTGGCTCCAGGAAACACCGGGTATTGCCTTGGGCATCGACGCATTAACGCTGTAAAATTTTAATGCCTGGGGTTTTTGCGCCAGGCATTTTGTAGTCGCATGTAGTTTAGGTTTTTTGGCTCCCCCACGTGGGAAGACTCCGGAAGCGCCTCTTGTTCGCACATTTAGAGCGCTCGCTGTAAACATTTTATTCTGGGGCTTGTTGTGGAGGCGGTGCGCTCGCTTCTTCCCGGATGGTCTTAAATTAAGCCGCGCGCCAGGAGTGCCGTGTACGCGTCCAAGCAGCCTGTAGCGCTGAGAGGACAAGTATAGTCTTATAATCAGCAGCAGCATTTAAGGACTTCCTGTTGAAATAGGGGCAAGGCGCGGGTGTCACGTTTTTCTCGTGGCCGGGATCGGCGGAAAAAACATTGGCGATATGAAAGGGGGTCGGAGGGGTCCCCGGTCTCCCCCTGGGCATCCTTTTTTCATTGGCGTATTGGCCCCGTCTCGGTAAGTACATGGGGAATTTGGCTTCATGGGCAGAGCTCCCGATTCTGCAACTGGAGATCGGGGTTTGAGTCTTAGCGTGGCATCAACATGCTTGTTATTCTGCCACATCGTTAGGCGCGCGTGCTGCCGGGGGGGTATGTGGAAACTAAGGTTTTAATCATTGGGCTCTATACCTTGCTAGAGCAAATGCGTGTCTATGATGTTTTAAATACAATGAGGGCTATTACTTCGGCTGTAACTTCACGTTGGTCGCAGAGACAAATCGCTATATGTGCTAGAACGAATGCGTGTCTGTGAAGTTATTTTCACAAAGGTCGTTATTACTTCTGCTTTAAGATTGTTATTACTTCGCAGGGGTTAATCCGGCCTGGTTTTGGTAGACCGCCCGTACCGGGTTAAGAATGTACGGTTGTTTATTACGATCTGCAAGGCTTTATTGTTAGGCTCCTTACCTTGCTAGAGCGAAGGCTCGTCGGTGCTGTACTTAGTAAAAAAATGATTATTACTTCGGCTTTAACTTCATGTTGGTCGCAGAGACAAATCACCGTCTTTATGTTACACCGTTTTTACTGTCGTGGGTGAGCTAATTCTCACGCTACTCCTGGGCCTTTTTGGGCGGTGATTGCTATGTCAATCAAGCCTAAGAGTTCAGGGCCATGTTCCGGGGCAGTCTCCGATCGGATTGGTCTCCCACATCTAAGGTCTCCATTTCGGGCTCCGAACGCGTGCCTAGGCTTGGCATGCTCCCTGGCTTGCGAGGTGGGGCGTCAGCTGCCCTAGTAGCCTTTTGGAAGTATGGTGTTTGGTTTGGAGCGCTGTGGTTTGGGTCGCTAAAGCGCCTGCCTCATAAGGAGGAGATCCTGAGGTCAAAATCTCAACGGTTCCTGGAGTATATTCTATTTTATATAGCTTCTTTACTGTCATGGTGGTTTTTGAACCATTGCGAGCTGATATCCGTTGCACGTAATGGATGATGCCAGGGATCCCTCACAGCAGTCTGGTGGCTGAGCCATACTGGGCTGGGAGGGTGTTATGACTGTCATTAAGACAGGTACCGGTATCTAGGGGTACTTGGTGATCAAAGGGGAGCATGTTGTGGTAATTTTATGGCTACCAACCCAAAAGAGGGCATCTTTACTGTTCTAGTTTGCCCTATGGTGTTTGTTCTTAGGTGCTGAATTAGTCATGTTCAATGAAATTTTTGTAGCAACCATGTGGACACCCAACCAGGTGGTGTACCTGTGCTGTGTTGTTCGATAGTACATCAGCACGGTATGGTTGGGAGTTATGGAATGCTGTCGGGTCAAAAAAAAAAAAAAAAAATTTGCAGCAATTTCAGGCATATGGCCTAGGGCCTCTGGGCAGTCCCCCCCGCCCCGGTCAGGGGTCCGTATACTTTTTGAATGAGGAATCGGAGTATGGGAAGGTGGGTTCGTACCCTCGTGTGTACTGGGCCTTTGTTATGGTGTCTGATATATTGCACTGGATTTGCATTGCCAATCTAAGTTCGCCCAGACTACGCTTCCTTCTTAGTTAAGAAAGGCATTTCTCTCCTTCTTTTGGCTGGTTAACGAACAGTCACATCCTTTCATAGGTAACAACGAAATAAATAGTGTTCTATGAATTATCATCAAGTGTAATTGCTTTTCGCGTAAGTACATTTGGTCTACAGTTTCTTTTGAATTAACTACTCTCCTTTGAGGTAGTTCGCTCTCAGGTTAGAATCATTTCGTAATCAACACACATACTGTATGAATCCTTGGTGCTGGGTCTACATATATACTTTAACAGCATCCCCGTTCCCGAGTGTAGATTTGGTGCCTTTTTTGTCAAAGGTTCACCTTCTCTGCGAAACAGACGAGACGCCTCGCTGTTTCTTAGGGAGGGACGAAAGTCCCCAGGCTGGAGGGGCTTTGATCACAAGGGTGATAAGGGGTGATGGGGCCTTTTCGTCGGAGCATTTCCTCATGGGAAGTGATGGTTTGTCCTGGGTTTTTTATTTCAAGGTCTCATCAGTTGTCCCAAAACTCGGTTAGTGACCAATACTTCCGGGAGCAGCAGGTTGGAGATACTGGTCGTGCCAATTACTGGTCATTCTGATTCTAATGTAGATATTTGCAAGCTGAAAATTCAATGAGGAGCGTATGAAGAGGGAACAAATGAAATGTTCCGTTGCTAAAGTCTGGTAGGTCATGTTAGCACTGGTCAGGAACCATGCAGGCTCCACGTGGGGGTGCTTATGTAACATGAAAAGTAGTTAATAGGTATTTGTGCCAGTGGTTATGGTACTGTTCCTTTCGGCTCTTCGCTTCTCATAATTTGAAGAAGTGTGTGAGAAGTACCATCAGGTGGAATGAATGGTACAACTGAATTAGGCATTACCAGTTAATAAGCATGGAATTCATTCAAGGGGTAGTTCATCCTTGTTAGCAAACTCGAATTCGGAGAGCATGTAGGGGGCTGGGCTTGGTCGCGTGCAAGCATTAATACATAGCAATAATGTAGATCCCCGATTCCTGCTGTAAACTCGGGGCAGGGACGGGGTCAGTGGTTAGGGCTCACGAAGGCAATGTCGGCACCAAATACTCTCTTGGCACAGGAACAATTTTCCTCAGCAATAATTTGAAAGGGCATTAAATATACGTAATTTAGTGGGCCAAGTTAACATGGCTCACCGCAGGACTTGCATAGAACCTGATGCTACTCTGCGTCTGTTGGTGTTCTCCAGCCTTTAAAGCCTGGGCAGTAGGAAAAAGAACCCTAGTCATATACAGAATCTCTAAGGTGGCTCCTGGGGCTGGGATAGCTTAACCAGCTAGGGTTTGCATTATTACCTGTAGGCACAGCCGGGGCGATCGCACTGCCGGCACTTAAGGAAGGTCTGGCAAGAAATAGGGTGGAAAGGCTCCTAATGTCTGCATCTTAGGTAACTAGCAATGGGAGCTGGTAGATGGAGCTTCGGTTGACCTTTGGTTGCATCGCGGGGTGAAAGGCTTAAACACAAACATATTTCATTGCCTAGTGGATCGAATTGAGGGGGGGGTGCAGCAGTTTGTGACCAGGCCACCCTATCTCTCACCTATGGCGGGTGAGATACCTAATCATTTGGGAGCCCATCCCTTTATCCTTTTGAGGTCAGAACAATGAATACCAATTTTACAGTAACCAAGCTACTGTGAGCCCGTAAATGACTCAGGCAATTCAAAGAGGCACCCGTATGATACCTGTTCAGTTCCTTGGGTTCATAGGTATGTTTGTCAAATACATATCTCTTCGTTCCATTAATTGGCGCTGTTTCATCATGGTGGTGTTGGCAGAGGGGCACCGATGTGCGCCAGCATGACTGCACTCACATCTCAGGTGTCATTGCACAGCTTACACGAGTCCCTCCCATAGCAAACCCTCGCTGGGTCAATTACAGGTTGTCTCTCTCTCTCTATTCTTAGCGGGCCGTCTCTCTCTCGCCCTGTCGCTGGAACACCCGTGGTCCCACTCCCTAGGAGGCCTGTTCCGGCCAGAACCCTATGTTGCTTCAGCAACATTCTGCTGAGACCGCAGCGAGCAGCTGCTCATTTGACTTAAAGGCATCCTGTTGGTGGGCAGTTCAGACAGGGCGGCGGACTCAGGAATAACCATGGCCCCCAACTGGTTATTTGTTGGTCATTTCTTCAAGGGCCGGCTGCCGCCGCGGCAAACGCTGGTATGTTCTCAGGGGAAGCAGGAGCAAGCGGCTAGGGCCCCCCCTGTCTGCTGCTGGCGTTGTATTCAGCCGGTGATGCATTAGCACATGCTATTCTGCTTCGCTTATGCCTCGCTTCTGTAAAACACACTCATGCTTGTTATCTTCTATTTCAGTAGCTGGACGGGTTATGAGTGCTCAGTCACTCCTTGGTCTGGCAGGCGGCTTACAGGTTGCCTCCGCTCCGTAAGCCCAGGCCGGCATGGGCTGCACAGCATGCGCAGTGGTGATCGTTGGGCTGAGAGTCGCTCACCTACAACGACTGGTCCTGAAGGTGGAAGGGGGCGGGGGACTTCTGTTCCCAGACCTCAGTGCCGTATACAGGTGAGACTTGGTCATGGAAGGGTAAGCCTACCATGGTACTGCCCGGTTCAGGGCGTACGGGGAATACCCTACATAAGACTAGTGGTGGTGCAGTCAGATGCTAAGAACAGGGTGCATATCTCTGATGTGGGCACAGACCGATGCAGTGAGGTCATTGGGGCCTTTTTCCCCATGGTTCGTTTCCGGTGGGGAAGGCGAAGAACCCTGGGCCCCTGGTCGCCTTCAACTCTGCCCGGGCCCAGGGCGCTTATGGATTATCCCCCACAAACTGCTGAAAGGCGCGCACATGTTTCACAGTGACCAGGTTCATTTATCTGACGAAGGAACCAACCAATTTATCCGTGACAGGTGGTGTTGTGCCTGCAGCCTCCTTTTGGGTGGGGAGGGCGAAGGATCTTTTGGGCCCTGGTCGCCCTTGTGGCGGAAATGGAGATAAAAAATGTGACTAGAAACAATAGGAGGGGGTCCCCAAGGTGGGGCCCCCAGGAGGACATCTGGGATAGGATCCTGAAGTTCTGAGCCAACCAGCGGATGTACACACCAGATCAGGGGGTAAGAGACCTCAGATCGCTGGGGGAGAACATGGGGCTCCAGCTCTTGACTCCCCCCATTACACCCCAGGGCTGATTGGTGTTTGGAGCGGGGGCGGAACCTGAAACTGGAGGACAAGGTACCGTGTAGTCAGGGTAACCGTCCCCCCTATGGATACAGGTGAGACATGGGTCACCTGTGTGGTCCAATTGGTGGTTCAGGACAGGAAGGGAACCTGTCAGATTGGTTATGGTCACAAGAATTTCTCAGTAACATGTAAATAAAAATGTTTTCCCTATTGACTAACCTTGCTATACTTGCTATTTGATGTTTGGCTTGTTGAAGTTATGAGTTATTTTGAATTATGTCTTTTTGAAAATAAAAGATACATCTTCCATAGAGTAAAGCTTGTCGTCTCGTCTATTCCTGGCAGGGGGAGTTTGGGCCGTTTTGGAGTCCTCCGGATCCTAGGGAAAAGCGCCCGCTCCGCAGTGGGGGGGCGCGTCCCGTTAGGAGACGGGGCCTCCAAGGCCCTGGGGCACTCCCCCCTTTCCTTCTGCCAGGGGTGCCGGAGTTCGGACGGATTTCCGCCCTGACGCCTTGCGAGGCATTAGGGCGGAAGTCAATCCTGCAGGGGGCATGACGTGGGGGCCGACGTTCGCCGTGCACCGGTTCCGGCTGCCGCATACTGGTGGGGGGCTATTTAAAGGCCCCCCCAAGAAGGCTAGACCTTCTTTTCCTGTGTGCGGTGGCGGGACCTGGTGTGCGGCCCGCGATTGTCCCACCCACCCTCTCCTTTATGTTTAGTAGTTTGGAAAGAAGTTGGGAAATGGAGATAAAAAATGTGACTAGAAACAATAGGAGGGGGTCCCCAAGGTGGGGCCCCCAGGAGGACATCTGGGATAGGATCCTGAAGTTCTGAGCCAACCAGCGGATGTACACACCAGATCAGGGGGTAAGAGACCTCAGATCGCTGGGGGAGAACATGGGGCTCCAGCTCTTGGCTCCCCCCATTACACCCCAGGGCTGATTGGTGTTTGGAGGGGGGGGCCGAACCTGAAACTGGAGGACAAGGTACTGTGTAGTCATGGTAACCGTCCCCCCTATGGATACAGGTGAGACATGGGTCACCTGTGTGGTCCAATTGGTGGTTCAGGACAGGAAGGGATCCTGTCAGATTGGTTATGGTCACAAGAATTTCTCAGTAACATGTAAATAAAAATGTTTTCCCTATTGACTAACCTTGCTATACTTGCTATTTGATGTTTGGCTTGTTGAAGTTATGAGTTATTTTGAATTATGTATTTTTGAAAATAAAAGATACTTCTTCCAACGAGTAAAGCTTGTCGTCTCGTGTATTCCTGGCGGGGGGAGTTTGGGCCGTTTTGGAGTCCTCCGGATCCTAATAGTCCTATTCGCGACACCAACCTGGCACAGTTGACTCTTCCCCTGCCTTTCAGAAACACTAGCTTGGTAAGTTACTGACTGACCAGACCTACTTACCTTTCAATTCTACACTGCTCGCCGCTGATTGACTCTGCCTTGAACCCTATTGGTGTTCTAAGAAGACCCAGCCTGACATGCAACTATGCCCCATTGTCACCGTTGTTTCAGGGGCACCAGACTGATATGTGACTCACTGGTCTCCTCGCCAACTCGCCTTCTAGTAGTACCAGCCCTGTATGTGACTAACAGCCTCATTTAGGGTTTTAGTGCACGAGTTCCTCACAATTGCACTTGTAATAATGCGGATGGATATCCGTGACCAGCGACCCATTGCCAAACTCTAAAACAGGCCCTGGCTCTTCACAAGAACTGCCAGCATTTCAGAGGAACCAGCATAACATTACTTGACTTTTCCCCAGCCCTGCCATCGTTTCCGAGCCACCAATTTGCCTTGTGACTGACTTTGCCAGACCTACCAGCTTTTCACAACAGGCTAGACTACCTCCTTTGTCCCTCATGTTCAATCACTCCTCCACAGTCACCCCTCTGGCCCCCAGCGGTCACTTCCTTTAAATGCCTCGGTGGCTGCATTGTGCTGAAGAGCACCATGTAATTTTCGGCTTGTCTTGTGAGCGACAGAATACAGACAGGTCTCAGCCCCGCCCCTCCCCCCCCTTCCTCCAAAAACATGTCCAGACTCGGTTTTAATTGCGAACAGGAAGCCGGCCTGTCCGTTCGTAGACAGTGCAAGGAACAGGATGTTCTACGTGTTTATTCTTACCTTTGCTTGACCCGTCACCAAAACTTCACGCACTTGAGAGGGGAGTTAATTCCAAAATACGTCATACAATTGCCGAACTGTTAAAAATGTATTTCAACGAAACGGGCTCAAGCAGGGTAATCAGGTCACGTGCACCACTCAGGAGACACTTCTCTCTGAATGCATTGCCCGGTGCCATCATTTTGATTAATGTCTTTTTGATAAATTGCAGGGACTGCGGATAGTAGAAACTGCAGTCTTTCACTTGGGTTATTTTCACCCCGGAATAAAGGTATGAGCGGAAGTTCAGAGTCTTGAAATATGGGGTAGAAGAACGCCCACTTTATAGCTTCAAGGACTCCGTGCATAAGTTCAGAATGCCTTGTAATGGCAACGCATTTGGCCCGGTGCACTTTAAAATAGCCTTGTTAGCCAAAGACAGACAACTTACAACGATATGTAACAATAACGGACGTATTAATCAGTATGATGTCTTCGAAATGCTCTGGGTGTTGTGAACTCAAATGGATGCTGAGGTCGAAGAACATAAGAACATTTTCAACTCATTTTTTGAAGGTTAGAAGGGGTGGGTTGGTAGGGGTCGGCGTCCTACTAACTGTCAGACTAGGTGACAGTAGCGACTTCCATAAAGCTTTACTCACTGCCCGGCCCAGTGAGCCACTTTACACACTGCCAGGCTCACTGATATCCACTGGTGTGGAGCCTCACACGCTGCCCGAACCCGTGACATCAAAGAATTACGTTTGGAGGGGCCCGTAACGCTGCCAGGCTCTACCGTCCACGTCTGTGAGTCTCACTTGTTGCCAGAATTGAGTGGCACCTGCGGCGTCACCGGATGCGCGCCCGCTGCCAGGCAGGATTCAGCACTCGATGGGAGTCTTACTGTGGAAACAAAATTCAGAGGCGGTCGTTTGGCCCCAGTGAAGTGTTCGAAGGTAGGTCCGATGTGCAGGATGAGGGCCCCTCGTCTCGACGTCTGTTTCCTTTTACTAGAAGATTCTTTTGTGGCCACCGAGCACATTTCCTGTTACTCCCCCCCACAAGCACCCTTTAGTAAGAGCCATTTTATTTGCCCTGTGGCCTTTTACAGCTATGTCATAAATATTAACCACAAATAGCGACGGACTCAAAAGCAGACGGACTCCTGGAGGAGCGCGAGAGAGGGGAGGGGCGACAAAAATAAATCAATATACCGAGCGAGGAGGGAGTGAGAGGGGAGGACGGTCAGCTGAAGTAGGACAGAGGAGAAACATTTCACGAAGCAAGGGCATATGAAAAGAGACAGGAGGAGAGCGGTGCACACACAGCACAAGGGAGCCGAGAAAAACAAACGGGTACAAGAAGAAAACCAGAACCGCATAGGTGGTGAAAGAAAGAATCGCAAATAAAAGAGAACCGGCATATAGGATGAGAAAAGGAAGCAGGGCATCAAAGACCAATACGGCAGAAAGAAATGAATGAAAGAGGAGAAGAGAAACACGGGGATACACGGGCAGTAATAGATTGAGTGGAAACGAAACAAGAAGAACAAATAGGCAAAAAAGCGAGTAAGCTCGTTGTAATATAGAAAATAACGCATCACGAAAAGTAGACTGAGATAATTGCGTGGAGAAAGGACGAGGAAGAGAGAAATGTAAAAAAGGGGAGGTAAATAGCTTGCTGAAAGGGATGATAAATGGGTGACCCGCTTCTCTTCCAGGAAGTGGCGCGTTTACTCGAAGCCACTCGTTCATTGGCGAGAAGCTGCGGCTCCCGTCATCTGAGGTGACATGAGATCCCTTGACTGGGAAAGGAGGAGGAGGGAAGGGCATCTATTGTGTCCATCAAAGGCGTCGGCCCAAGAATTACTGCTCTTTTCAGCAGGCTTTATGTGGGCAACAAAAGAACAATGTCAGGACCAGGCTCAGGCCTGTGCGCGGGAGACCTCCGCTGCTGGGGGTCAGCGCATCCCCAGCCTGCGTGGGTGGTCACCAGGGCGGGGGTCAGGCCCGGCCCTGGGCAGGAGAGGGACAAAGATGACTCACTCCCTGCCACCAGTCTTCAGTACATACTCACCCCCACCGACCCCAAACGGGAAAAAGACCACAACAATGGAAGTCATGCTGCCCTTGTACACACCACAGGCAAAGCCTGGGATGGAGAGTTATTTGACCAGTGTGTTCAATGGGCACGGTTTTCCATTCGGTCCTTGGTCCACCCACATGGGGATGGCGACGGGAGATAGCAGGGATGCTTTCCCTTCTTTCTAGAGGAATGCAATTCATCAGGATCTAACCCCCAGCCCGCCTGTCATAATTTAACAAACTATTCGTTTATGTATTTGTAATACCCCCATGCTGCACATTACATACCATTTTGTGAGAGGAAGTCATAAAAGAAAAAAACGAATTCTCATTATTTGAGAATTCATTACATTTGTTAGGAGTTCAGATTTCCCCATGTCTATAATTTGGGAATCAGTGACTTCTCTGACAACAATCAGGTGAGATGCTCTAGGGAACCCCCTTCCTATATGCAAGTATGACAAGTTGGAAGGCAGAGCACATAATTAGATTTTTTGGGACCAGAAGTTAACAAGCATTTGCAATGCAATGGATCTCTCATTTGCTCGGCTGAGAGCTATTAGCGTTGTAAAGTCCTAACTGGACTTTTCTTGGCCCATAAATAGAAATTGAAACGTTAAACAGTTTCACATAAACCAGCCGATTTAAAGCACCACGGCGTAAGCGTAAAGGCCGAAGGATAGACAGAAAAGGAAACAGAAGTTCGCTCACAGTCAAACCTATCAGCAGTTATGCAATTATCCATGTAACAGGGTCAATGTGATGCAAAGTGCTCGACTACTGCCCAGCGAGATCGCACTGCATAGGAAATTAAAAGAAAAAGTAGTCCAGAACCCATGCAGAAAACATGGAGCCTTGTATGTTTTCAGTAGTTGGTCGGTGCGCTCAAGGAGGGCTAAACACCAGAAAAGGCATGGAGAATGCATGCCTTTCACTAATGAAATCAAGCGGATTTCAAAAGGCAAGCCCACGAACCAACCAAACTGATGGACGTGCGGTGGGAGTGGTTAAAAGCCCACAGAGAGATTACAGCAGGCTATAGCGCTTGTGCGCTCAACCCTAAAAAGGTCTCTGAGGGACATTAAAGGCAGAACCTGCTTTTCAGCCAATTTATTAGCTGAAAGTGAGATTTTATGGGCATTGTGGGAGGTTTTCGAAGTTTGTCTGACTTTTGCTGCCTTAAAAACTTTTGAAAGGGGAAATGCATTATGCACAGAAAAAATACATAATAATTAGATCTCAAAGTGCTGATGATGCCCACAGCCCAAGGTGCTGTCTCGGGCTCCCACTACAGTGGGATCCTCCCATGTGTCTTCTAAGGTCTCCTGCTAAAGGGGCCATCTGGTGAATGATGACACAACATGCCTCAAAATCCAAGCAGGCATCAGCAAGCAGAGGAACATTCTGAAATACTCATTCTTGGTGATTTGAGAGATAGAGGAATGGGCACAGAGAAGTACTTTTTTGTTGCTGTTTTTCGTTTTTCCTGAAGATCCCCGTCTGTCAGTATTCTTCCATTACTTTTATGTTGTCCTGGAACCCCCCATGAGAGAGTGCTTAGACTGACTAGGCTTTCTGTCTGTAACAAACATTTCACTTCTAAGCTGTTCCACATCAGGCAGGGGGGCTTAACATTTCTCAAGCAGTACTGCCCGGTCATTGACATATATACTGTAGAAGGCTGGGCCAAGATTACGCCATGTGGAGCCTCACTTTCCAACTTTAAGGCCTCAGTCTGCATGCTGTTCTTTTCTCAGCTACAGGGACACAACTGTCTCATTCCTCTCTTGTGTTATTCTATTAGCTCCATTCTTTATATTGTATCAGTACACTTATTGATTTCTTTGCTCACATTTGTGTACCCCTCTCTCGCTTCATGGTAGCTGGGTCGCTTACTATTTTTTACCTTTTCTTTCAATGACACAATACATACATTATGCAGGTTCCAATGACTGCAAGAGAGAATAAAGCAGCGGTTGAACGAAAGTTAAGAAAGGAGGGTAAGGGGTGTTCACTGTACAGATTTCATCCTTGGAGAGGAGGTGGATTCACTGAATGAGAGTAAATACTGGAGACATATGTGGCTTGAAAGGAAAATATATGTACAATCACAGCAATAAACACAACATTACACAATCTCTATTATATCATAAGGATTCAGCTTTTTTGTGGTAAGAAGTGGTTTACTGTGTGCATTAGTTCATACTTTTTTGTCATCGACTGGTGATCCTAGAACAGTCAGCAGGTTATTGAGTGTACAGGGTGACCTGTGACAACTGTATGGTGTGTAGAGGACCTGATAGTAATTGAGTAGAGGGTCCTAAATGTCTGCTCGAAATCTGTGTTTTGGACTTTGGGCTCTAATTAACTAATAAGGATTCAGCTTTTGTGGTGAGAAGTGGTTTACCGTGTGCATTAGTTCGCACTTTTGTTGTCATAGACTCATGATCCTAGAAACAGTCAGCAGGTTATTGAGAGTACACCGTTACCTGTGACTGTATAGTGTGTAGTGAACCTGATAGTAATTGAGTAGAGGGTCCTATATGTCTGCTCAAAATCTGTGTTTCGGACTGTGGGCTCTAATTAACTAAAGAATTATAAAAGCTAGAGATGCAAAGGAAAGGCCGCTACTAGTGAACAAACAAGCGAAAGAGAAAGAAAAATGGAGCCTAAAGTTTGCTTTGAGGCATTCTCTTCATTTCTTTCACCCAGCCTTTGTCTTTCGGAATCAAGTATGTCTTTCATCTTCAGCGACTGTCAGGGATGTGACAGCTCATCTCGTCCAGTGGATTATCATGCTCCTAGAGCGAGACATATGACAAAGGTAGCAGACATCTTGAAGTTTTAGAAACTGATGGTCATCATTTCTCATCAGATTTTGGTCCACAGTATATGCGGGAACATTGTGCATGCACAATGTTACAGTTTGGTTGGTGACAGCTGCAATATTCCTCATGTTGTAAGCCCACCTTATCTAGACGTGCAGGCTTATATTGTCAACTGTGTAGGATCTTAAACTAGCAGAATTAATTCAGGCTTTCTTCAGGTTTCTGTTTTGGATTAATAACTTCTTAGCTTTTCTATGACAGTGACAAAAGTGGCTGCCAGTGTGTGCGGAGTGTTGTTTCTATCAGTTTGGGAAGAGTTCAGATATCACTGTTCTGTACAATCCTGATCGTGTCTCCCAATGATGTCACCAGGTGGTGACTGGAGAAGCCGGCACACAGGAGAAAGGATCTTTAAGCAGCTCTGCAGAGATGCTTGAGCTGGATTTACCACCATGTTTTGTTTTTTAGGATTTAATTGACTGCAGTTCTTGAAAGGAGCAGATCTGTCCCTCACAAGTCATATCACTAACCTCGGAGATCGCTTTGGAGGATGACTGGTGAAAAGCAATTGGTTTCTTGTCTAGTATCACTCTCAAGTATCTAGGGTCTGTCACTCTTGAATTTATCTTTCAATTTCTGCCATAACTCAGTCGGATTTGGGTTATAGCATGTTTTACTTTCTTCCCAACTATGTTTTGTTCTTTCTTATCCCTGAATTCCTTCCTCTGTATGATCCTTTTTTTTGGTACCTAATTTTCCCTGGTCTTCTTGATGTTTTTGTATAGCAGTCCACAACACTTGTGCTGTGATGCCCTACAGGGCATTTTGTTTTGTTGCCCAAAATCTGTTTATTATGTTTTCTCCAGACAATACAACATTTCAAACTTGCAATTTACAAATATCGAGGTGAGGGCATGTACTTCATGCATGACTATATGGCATATTTAATTGATCCCCATTCTGCAGGTCACATCTGGGCTACATTGTGCAGTTGTGGAAGCCTCGCCTGGTAGATGTTGTCCAGTTTTGAAGGCCTCTTCTAGAGTATTGAGTCTGTTTCTAGAGGTTACATCTGGGCTGCATTATGTCTAATTCATTAACCGAATTCACAAAGATCTGATAAAGGCATAGAGGAGTAGTCTTGGGGTAAGAGCACAGACAGAAATAGATACTAAGTGGATTCCAGGATGCCTCATCAGAGTTAGGGGCAGAGGAGATGGGTGTGCCATCCGCAAGTATAGCCAGTGTTTAGGTGTATCAATCATAGAAATAATAATCCTGAAAGATGATAAGGACCACCTGGTATTACTACAGCCTCATCTTTGCCTTTATTTTATGTGCCATTTCTAAAATAGAGATCCTGCTTTTCATTAATATGGATTCATGACCAGAGACAGGCCTGGAAGTCACGTAAGAAAGGTTGAGCTCAAGGTGATCTGAGCGTTGCCTGGTCCCTGTGATTTCCAAGGTTGTATGCTTGTGGCATCGTAGATTGGTGAGCAGTTAGGTGACGTCAGTAGGTCAGTGTTGAGTTTCTTCTGCAACTGCGTTGGGGTGCTTCCAAAGTACAAACATTCCCAAGCTCAGCCTAGGCTTTTCAAAATTAATGTACTGTGCTTTAAAGGTACTGAAAATAATATTTCAAGAGCAGAGGTCATGTGAAGTTGAGAGCACTCGAGGCTACAGGACCAGTGTGAATGGCGTGCACTTAAGAGACAGGCAAGGAGGTGGTAGAACTCCATGGCCAACAAGACAGAACCATATGAGATTTTGGGGTGAAAACTGTTACATATTGTGATTTGAATGCTTCTCATTCCGTTGTTCCTTAAATGTGTGGGAGCGTGCATTAGACTATGGGAGGAGAATAAATACACGCTGGGCACTAAGGGCCTCATTTGCAACAAACTGGTGCATGTATCACGATGCACCAGTTTGTTTGCGCCACCCTGCACCCCCCTAATGATACAATGGTAGCGCTTTATTTAAAATACAGTGCACTACGGCTGTCGTTAGCACCACTGCGTCTGAATTTCTGACGCAGTTGTGGGCTTTGCCAGACTAGCGTCTAATATTTGGACGCTAGTCCAGCAAAGCTCGGGGAGGCCCATTGACAACAGCCTAGCGTCACTTTAACTCCTGCCCCGAGGAGGCGTTAAAAAATGGCACTAGAATGACACAGTAAAATATAGTAGATTTCACTGCGTCATTCCTGTGGGACTCCTAGCCGGGGACTGCCTCCTTTGCATACATTATACCCAGGTATAGTATGGGACAAGGATTTACAAACTGGCGCAATGGTACCATTGCACCACTTTGTAACTATGGCATGGGGTGGAGGACTGTTCTGCGCCGCCGTAGACTCAAAAAATGGCGCCACAGCGGCGCAAGGGAATTGTAAATGAGCCCCTACGTTCGGGATTTAGTTGCTGGGAGCTGCGGAACCGGCCTTTTCTGTCTAGTATACCTGTTCTCTATTAAAAGGCCTTGTGGATTAATTCTTGCTGCTGGTGGATTTACTAGGGACGAATCTTTTACGACAAAAACCTCAGCAACAGGTAGAACTTCGGATAGGCCGATGAGATTTTGCGCAGGGCCACAGAAGTCTATTGGGAAATTAGGAGAATCTGACGTACCGGTTTTCCAGCGTCCGTGGTTTGGCATATCTGATGTATTTTACCTTCTAAGGGGCCCTCTCTAGGCAGTGTGCCCAGTACAAATGCAGTTAGTCTGTCAAAGGACATTTTGAAGAAAAATGATGAATTTAGCAGAAATCTTGCCTATCCGAGGAGAAGACTGCAAGTGGTAATTTACCCAACACCGCGGATTTTCTCATCGCCACGGATTCACACCTTCCGAACCGCATACCTTAGGTCTAAATCTCCCGTGATCGCGCCTTAAGGGCAAAGTCAGACTGCACTGCCAGCGGCGGCCCCGGGGCACGCGCTGCCGCTCCCCTCTCTGCTGGGACTCGTGCGCATTGTCTCTCCCGCTCGGGGAAGCGTTTGCTGACGCACTGCGGCTTCTCTCAGAAATAATATTTACCCACAGATAAGCAACCTGTTATTGGCGTCCTATTTACAGCTCGTCAACCGGTCCTGCCGGCAGTCGTGCGGGGGCTTGGCCCGCCCACCGGTGCTGGGGAACAAGGGCAGAACTAGCTGGGTGACGGGGCTCAGCGCCCCATCTTACTTCCAGACTAGTTGGGCCGAAGCGGGACAGAGAGGGAAGCAAGTAATCCCAGTCTGACAGCATGCCCAAAGGTGGGACCTTAAGCACGGTGCATTCCGGCACGTAAAACAAAGCCCTAGAACCAGAAACTATTGCATATCAGCAAAACACCACGTATCCAACCCTGGCATTTTATTTGATAACCACGCGTTCTGAAAATAGTAGTCTTGGTTTACGGTTGCTGACAGGGACATACCTGGCAACTCACTCTCACTTGACTACCCCTACACTTTTCAATAACGTAAACCCTCCTAAAAAGCATCAGGCATCGACAGACTTCCATTAGGCCGGACTGTTTTTCGGGTCCCGTCTTTCTCCCAAACGTTTCAAATTCCCCCTCTTGGGGTAGCAGTACGCGCTATAAAAACTGATTCGTTCATTTATTAATTCCCCATTTAATTAAATATCTGGCCCTACACTTGTTCGAGAGGCAACTGATTAAGATGCATGCATGGAGTGAGAACATATTTATAGGCTGCCCCTGTCAGACCTCAACCCAGGCTGTTCTGACACAGAGGCCAGAACCCAGGCCACTCCGAGGAAGTGAGATCAGCTGTATAGTGCCAAAGTACAATACATTCTGGGATATGGAGGCCAGCGCTTAATGATACAAACCCAGGGAATTCATGTGGGCGGAGTTTATTCTGGCTGCAAGGGAACTTCCTATTACAGGGCCACATTGGGAATGTTAAGAAAGTCAATGCAAGAGAGAATACTGAAAGTGCTAGAGAAGATTAAAGCAGAATATTGCAAAGAGGGGAAGTGGAAAAGAGGGCAGGAGAAAAGGATAAAAAATTGAGAGGGCGAAGGGTGAGCAAGAGGGACTGTGCATAAAGGATTAGCATGAATTCAATATTGAAGAGCTAGGTATGCTAACTAACATTTTTAAAAGTACTCACTTTGGCCAAGTGAACTTGGGTTACTGAAAATCCGAAATGCAGCACCTATCGGAGAGAAAGCAAGTTGAGTCATAGCACAGACAGGCAAACGAGGGGCTGGTCTTCAAGTGATATGTTCCCATCACAGTGATAGAGCTTGATATGATCCTGGGAAACTCACTCAATTGTGCTATATTATTATATTAAATAAGTAGTGGAAGGTTAGCACCATGGAAGGGGGCACTAAGAGGACACCCTAACTAGTGGCTCCTATGTGCTGCATCTCTACCTGAAGAATGGACTGTCATCATATTCCATAATAAGCAGTGCAGTTAGTCAAGGGAAGCTGACCCTTGATGCACTCTAGTTTCCTTCCCCCCAGTCAAAAAAAGTACTGCTAAGGGCACCCAAAGCTGTTTGGTCATGGAGAGAAAGGAGGACTGGCTGTTTGCTCTGGATTGGATTCTGTCGTTTGGTAGTTACATCTCACACAATGCTTCTGGAAGAGGGTTGCTCCACCCTACAGAAAAGAGGATTGCCCCACTTTAGAGAGGCAGTTTACTGGCCTCACAGTAGTGTTTTGAATGGGAGGAGAGAGCAACCGCATTTTACTCAAATCCCCTTTGGACTGTACAGCCTACCTTTCAAAGTCCATTATTGTTGATGTTGATAGCCAGTCATGGGAACATATTGAGGAACCTACTGCCAAGGACTCTTGCTCTTCTCCTCCTGGGGAACCAGCACTGAAGACCCAAAGACAGCTGCAGCAGCTGTGTATGTAAAGCCTGGCTAGGCCCCACCAGAACAGGCAACAAAGCTGGGCAAGCAAGTGGGATAAATTAAATCCGCCTTTTACACAATGACACCATGAATTATCATTGAAAACACATTTATTCCTTCCAAAACATTTTTTTATAGTCATTTATCTTTTTTTTGAAAAATCCAAAGGTGTGCTGCGACACCCTCACCTGAGAGTATAACTTACACAATATTTTGATCAAAACATAAGACAAATAACAAACCATACATAGATAAAAACAATTGTTCTTTGTAGGATTCCTTGTAACCTCCAAAGTTTAAGAATAAGGTAGTTCCAACTAGTCCTATGGACACAAAATCCACCAAAGGTAGTCCGTCATGTGCCAAGGTTTCCAGGCCCAGTCACCTCCTATTTGCCTGGATAAGCCTAATTTAGCTAAAGTTAAATTTTAAGTCGGACTCCTTTGGAAATTATCTGTTGACACGTTTCGGTATCGTTGTGGTACTGGGTGACAATTTACTTTGGTAGAATAAATGGTGATGCATGTTTGCTAACTTGATGAGTGATGGATGTGGTGTTTTAGAAGTGAAGGATCAACAAGTCAGCAACAGAAAAGGCTCATGGGGAAATTACCTAAACCAGGTGATTCAAGCCCTGGGCATGAGAGAATTTTGGGAGACCAGCATGGGTAAATCGCTTTTAACAAAGTCACAAACACTTTGGTTCATATTTTATCCCATGCTACAGTTAAAGACATCTTGGCAAATAGGAGGCACGGTTGGGCTGTGCTCGGGTCGTATTCCACATTGACCCCACCTCAAGCCTATCTATCAGCACATTTTTCCACCCCCATAAAACAACAGTTTATGTTATTTCGCTTAGGATTTTTAGATAACTAAATATATATGTTCCACTCGGAAAAACCAGTACACAAACCAAAGTTGTCGACTATGCGGATATACACAAGAGTCTTTGTTGCATACAATCTGTATCCAGCTTTTGGGGCTGAAAGAAAAAAGTTATTGAAACAGTATTTTTTATCTCTGCAGATCCGTTCCTGCAGACAGACAGTGACTAGCTGGCTAAATGGAAAATCAATCCCCGTAGTTTGCAATGGAGTGATATTTTTTAAACCATTTTTTAAAGAGTTGGTTAGGACTTAGGCCCTCATTACGACTTTGGCGGTCAATTCCATTGACTGCAAAAGCCGAACCCTCCATTCGACCGTCAGCAGACCGCCAAATTACAAGTGGTGGCTGCTCACCGCCATTTTTGAGACATAGAGCAGCCATCACTCATTCTGGTGGTCGGTAGTGCAGAGGCTGTTCCTTTACGGCTCGGCGGAGTCATGTTGGCGTGGTGGTGGCGGAGAGGGAAGACCGCCAGGACCCATCCCCTGTCAGACGTCCTCCTCGATGAAGGAGGTAAATGGGAGTCCGAAAGGGTGGGGGAAGGGGGTCTGGGGTGTGTATGGGTGTGTGTGTGTGTTTGCGGAGGGGGTGCTGAATGCCTGCGTGTCTGTGAGTGTATGTGTATGTGTGTGTGTTGCTGTATGTGCGCGTGTATGGGGGTGTCTTGTTGAATGCGCGTGAGTGGTTGTGTCTGAGTGTATATATGCGTATGCTGAATGGGTGTGTATGTGAATGCATGCGTGCGTGAAGGGGTGGGGGAAGTGCCTGTGAGTGTATGGACAGGTGTGTGTGTGTGTGTGCATGTGTGTTGACATGTGTGTGTGTGTGCCGGCAAAAGGAATGAAGATTCCTGTCGCTGGGTGTGTGACCACCAGGCTTTTCGTGGCAGGGTGACCGCCGTGGAAAGCCTGATGGTGTGCAACCTCGTAATCCGAATGGCAGCCTGAAGCCTGCCGCCAGATTGGAGGAGGTCACCACTGGCACGGCGGTGCAACCGCACCATTGGGCTAGGCAGAGTTGTGGAGGTTTGGTTTCAGCCAAACCCCACAACTCGTAATACGGCGGCCTTCATCGCTGGCTCTGCGGCGGTGAGACCGTCACAGAAAGTCTGGCAGGCTCGTAATGAGGGCCTTAGACTGGGAAATTGTCAACTGAGAAAGCATCTCCAGTGGCGCAGTAGAGAGCCCCAAAGTTTAAATTTTGAGCTCCTCAATGTCAGGTCTGAAGGGCAAGGGGTGAAACCAGGACTGGGACCTTATTTAAATTGCATTGAGGGGTGGGGGGGCTGTATGTTATACATGATGAAAAGGTATTTCACCCGCAGTCTAGCACTTTAACGAAGGGGAATGGACGTCAGAGGGACAAGGTGTATATTGCGGGAAGTTGTTTAGAACTCTATTCACATGCAAGGAATTGCCCTTGAAAGGAATTCAAACCCCGGAAGTAGACATGCTCTTTCTTATATTTCTGGTTTTAAGCTGATAAAATGAACTTGCTTTTTATTAGTGCTTCAGGCTTTTTTAAGTAGGGCAATAGTGACTATGGGGTTATTCTTGCGTAAAAGCTGAACAAGGTGTATACACTAGGAAGACAAATTGGTTGAATGGCACAATCACCACATAAAGCATATGCACTTTATTAAAGTTTGTCGTATAGGGCATGTAAGGACAATGATCCTTGGTGGTCTAAATAGAAGAAGCTGTACCATTTTTATATTTAATTGACCTTGGTATTTTTTATTATTTTTATGGTAATGCAATTAACTACGCAAATAAATAAATTTGACAATTCTAGAGTCCCGTAGGAATCACTGTGTTGTATCGAAAAACTTCACCTAATATTCACAGAATTGGGGCAACACTTAAACGCTATCATAAATCCAGCTAGATTATTCAGTTAATTCCCAGTTCTTTTAGCCCCCGTGAGACATGTTGAAAGTGCTCTGGTGGGAAGTTCACCGCCTGGTCTGGATTCTGTACACCACCTCACCCCAGGCAGCATCCCAGATCACTGCAAGATGCCTCGAGGAGGAAGAACATCTCAGCACCTGGTATGAACAGTATCTTCTGTGATTCTTAATACACTAAAAAGGTCACAGGTAAGATAGTTCAACAGGTTGGGTACATTACACTCGAAAAACAAGAGTATAAGACCACTGCAAGACCATTTTAGGACATTGAGGAAAAGATTTGTATTATTCAAGCCTACACCCTGCAGTTTACACATACCCTGCAGTTTAGCTCATACACCGATTTCACCAGCAGGTGCATTTACCCAGTGAGCTGATTCCCTAGTGCGATTTGTTGGAAGGTGTACATTATACTGTTATTACATATCAAACTGCAGAGATCTGTAGGATTACCCTTTCAAAACAGATCATATCAACCCATTGAAAGGTAGGCATGCTCTTCGAAAACAGATCTGTTCTTGAAAAAACCCTCAGCGCCCCTACACTCCTTGGCTTTGTGAGCAGCAAGCCAGCCCAAGTTTGGAAAATTCATTTCAGAGGGAACATGGTATGAAATGGTTAATACCTATATTTCCTAACGTAATCAATCGGCTACTGTTTAACTGTAACACCTGCACACTATTTCATTTGATAGTCCATTACAAGATGCATTTTCAGATTCACAGAAATAACACTCAAAACTATGTCCAGGAATTCAACTCAGAATATCTTGACAATATCACTCACTGACTTGCATTGTATCCGATGTATAAGAGGGTTCCTCTTTCTGCAGGGAAGGAAAAAAAAGAAAATGTAGACCTGGGGAAAAGTAAAGCGGTTTTCTCTCTTTCAGCTCTCCAGCTAGCCTTTGCTCAGCTCTCACCACCACCCTGAAAGCTAAAAACATGGTCATCGCAATTGATTTGGATTTCTCATCCACCCCCTCGTAGGTCAAGTATCAACATCAGGGGTGGCTCCTCCATTAGGATGGAGGTGCTTCGCCCCCCCGCCAGCAGCTGCAAAATCCTTTACAAGAAAACAATATGTGTTTATTATCGTTTTCTTGTAAAGGGGTGGGACCACGGGGGTGACGAGCAGTGAGCGCATGTGTGTTTGGCCGGCTGGCCGTCTCGGAATGGCCAAACACACATACGCAGTGCGTTGCCGGGCTGGAGAGAGCATGTACAGGTTCCCAGTCTGCTTGGGAGTGCCCTGGCTAGGTGCTCCCTGTCAATCCTGACGCTGCTCTGAGTAGTGTCAGGATTGGCCGCAGGGCAGGCTGGGAGCCGCGCAGCGGCATGCTGGTAAGTGGGTTTTAAAAAAAATATGTGTTTAATGTTGATTCCCACCTCCTCTCCACCTACGTGTGCCGCCTTGCCCCTTCCATGCCCCTCGAGCCACGGCTGGTCAACATGCAACTCTCCATACTCTTGAGAAATTCTCCCTATCATACAAACTGCTCGTTGGATTCAACTAACAAGATATCTTTTTTATTTTTGCAAATTCTAAATCGCGCAAACTCAAACTCAAGGTTTTGGGGCACTTTACATGAGCACCAGATACATTACACAAGGACACATTCGTTTTTTTATTTATTTATTTTGCTAAGAACGGGTAGAATAAGTGATTGGCCCCGAATCACAGGATGTTGAGCCGACGGAAGACTCTAACCTGCCCATCCTCCCCCATACCACCCTATCCCACCAGTTCCAAAGTCAGCAGCTCTGGCTGTTACGACACATCGCCACAATTGTGTGTGGGGCACTAAGATCACTTCCATGTGATGCCTACCTAAGAATTTGACCAACAGATTTCAAAGACCCTAAAACCAAGCTGCTGTTATGAACTTGACCTATAAAAGTAGGCCCACCCCAAACGAGCTCCGAAAGCACCGTACTGACTCCCAGCGGATATCTGATCAAATTCAGTGCAGTATGCATTCTACACAAGGAATCCTGGAACTGAGGCCGGTGTATCTTTACATTCTAGCCCCTCACTACATCCACAGGACCCTTCTGTGTGCTTCACTAAACCTAATTCTGCCACACCATAGAATCTGCAAAAACATGTCAGACGCAGTGTATGACATGAAAAACATAAATGCAGGTGCCCTCTACCAGAGTACCTACTTGCTTTTTAAGTGTTGGTAATAGCCAATTTAAAGTATTTCACCTCTGCTGAGAAGCGCAGGTACTCTCCAGGTCAAAACAAAGAAATGCAGTATCTGACAGCAAGCACTCTGAAAGTTTTGGAGTCTAAACTATGGAACATCTTGGAGCCTCAACTCAGAGTTGAGCGGAATGACCTGAGATACAGGAAACGTCTTAAAATGATCTCCACCCTAAATGAGCTTGCTGAAATCATTTGTGTCTGCATATGGTGAGCACAGTATGCGGTGGGTGGCATTCACCTGCTGAACTCAGCTCATTGCTTTGCCTTGTCTTGTTCATTAGCTCTACAAAGTTATTTCATAAAGTCAACCAGTGTTTTACAGAACCCTTAGACAAATGAACCCAAAATGCTTTCTTCAGACTTAATGTAAAATTCCAGGCCAGGCTGTGGTGTTTTTTGCTTTTGCTGTTTAGGACGGCTTACTTAAGGCTTGACATGGAGATCTGGGATTAAGTTGTGGCGTAATTAGTTCAATTTCAGCTATATTTAGCCATTTGTTAATGTTTGTCAGTGAGATTTGATGTACTGATTGGATTTAGTTGATTCTAATCTTTTCAGAGTCGAACGATGTAGTTCGGCCTACGTCATGGATATTTTGGGTTCACAGTTGTGAATCAGGCATGGTAAATATATGGGTGTCGAAGGAGAAGATGCCTGTCCGCATCTACAGTGCATACTGACAGGCCCCAGGGTCGGACTGGCCTACATGGCAATCTGGCAGTGCCCGATGGGCTGGTCTGACTGGTCAGTGTGTGGGCTGACTTTTTTGGCTGTTTGAAGGACCGTTTTATGGTCTGCTGGGCCGGTTTTTAACTGTTGATTTCCCACAATCACTTCCTGCAGCAAACTCAAACCCATGCAGTCTCCATACCTCGAGCCAAGCACTTATTCGGCATGTATTTATTTACATGTTCAAAACTACCCCAATTTGCAAACCCCGTGTTTTAAACTTTTTAAATTATCTAATGCACTAATGGGAGTCACTTTTATTTTATTAACCGAGCCTATTTTCTGCCCCAGTCCGATTTTTAGAAGAGCTGGTTTCACTATACATTTATCAAGGACTGCATTCTCATTTATTAATCTTTTGAGTATGAAGTAGGTCGCAATGGGATACGTTTGAGAGTGGCGACATCTAGTGGACTATCTTGAGCAGTATGCTTTTTGATGTGCATTCGTTTAAAAACAGAACAATCTTTCGTCTAGCGAAACACAATAGATATAACGTATATATATCTATATGTCTATATATATAGATATAGATATATATATATATTTTTAAACTATGTTTTAACAGTGGCTCGCTTTCGTTTGTTGCAAAGGAGATCTTTAAACAAATTAGCACTCTCCCCTTACCTTCCGCCTTTCACGGTACATACATCTCTCCCTTGAGGCGAAACCCAAGGAAGGCTGTTCAGTGACAGAGCAGTTGAAAAAGCAGCAGTTGTTTTTTTCTCACCCATCTGCCCCTCTCAACCGGCAAACTCAGAAGATCTTTACCATATCCAAAAGGTAAGCCCAGGATGCTCTTTTCTCACTTTTCCTTCTACATTTTAGGAACTTCTCATGTGACTCTCAATCCATCAGTTTTTCCATAATTGCCGGGCCTCTCGCTATTTGTCCACCTCCTAGCGGGCTTTTACAACAATGCTCGGATTACTTACTGGTAATCTTCGTTACTCCGATTCTTCCTTACTCGTCCCATTCCTTACCGATGTACGGAGCATGCAGATTCACCCCCAGTACTTACTACTGTAGGCTGTTTTCACTTACAAATAGAGGGTCAAAGAATAGACCTGTAACACCCCTTCTCTTCCACCGACGCTTCCTGTTTAATATAAAGCCCAAAAGCAGCATTGATGAAAGAACAGTGAGGGAAGGGAGGTAGGTAAGGAATTGAAGGAGTATGGAAGAATCCGAGTAATGAAGATTACAGGTAAATAACCTGAGCAATGCCTCCTCTTTTTCCATTCCTCATCCCATTCCTCCCTGATGGAGGTATGGCAAAGCAAACAAAAAAAAACCTCTTTCAGCAGCCCCAGAAAGAAAACACAAGGTTGAAGAGATGGAAAGAATGGTTTATTGTCATTCAATCCTCTATAATCATAGTCCAGCAAAAGAAAGTACTAAGTGAAGTTCCCACCACCAAACAGTTAAAGGATCTAAGAGAACTCTCAGCAAAGAACAAGAATCATACAAAAGAAATGGCCCATTAAGCAGGCACAGGAGATTTTATGATCCTTGAACCAAAACATAGTTCTGACCCGTGTGCAATATTCAATCTGTAATGGGATATGAAAATGGAAGGAGAAGCCACCTGGCAGCTCTGCAGGTGTCTTTAAGTGAAACCCCAGACCACTCAGCCCACAAAGCCGCCATACCTCCAGTAAAGTGAGCCTTCATTGCTCCAGGTGTTTCCTTTCCTTGAGCCGGATAAGCCAAGAATATTACAATTTTCACCCAACTGCCCAAGGTAGAGGAAGACAGATTTTTACCCTTCTTCATAGGAAAAAATTGAGAAAAGAGCTATCATATTGCGTAAAATCTGAAGATTTTGGGAGGTAAATCTTTAGAGCCCTTACTACATTTAATAGATTTACTAACGGGTCAGAGTCAGAGGCTTCCTGTTGAAGACAATACAATCTCTTGGTCACAGTGAAAGGCAGAATTAATTGAGGGCAAGAACTTAGGATCACTCATGCAGGTAAGTAAAGGGCAAAACAAACGACGTGTAAACATGTACTAATGGGTATCCGAGAATATGTTATTAGGAGGGATCAAATCAACGTTTCCCTCTAAAATAAATTAATTTGTCACAGTCCATAATGGTCAAAATGTTAATGTTTCAACCTCATATTAGCAGATAGACAGGGTCTCAATCAGGAGAGATGTGCAGAGACATTATAGGGAACGATCCTAAGTGGAAACATAAAAGAAGAATAGAATGAATTCAGCCTCAAGCACCTAACTGTCCTCTTTAAAACTGGAAATGTGTAAAGGGCTTACCTTGACTAAGATAACGTAGCAATAGGTAGCCCTTTGAATGGCAACAAGGAGAGGAGAGCGCCACTGAAAGGACTAGGTGATGCATTTGGGCAGTGGCAATGGAGGGAAATACTTGTGTAGGGAGCCACGAAATGGACGAAGGGGGCTTACCTTAAATCAATGTGGTATGACCGGAACAATGTTGGAAGACAACCATAAATTTGAGTAAGACGACGGCATCAGAAAACAAGATAAATCACGTTTCAAGACAACAAATGTACTTATTGGAAGATTAAAGAAATTGTTCAAGAGAAGTCGAAACAAGGCGAATAAGCAATTCAGGTGCATAATGAAAGACACAAGTGTGTAGATGGAGTTGCAATAGGAAGGGTAAAAAAATACTAACAGTCCTGCGCAAGTTCTACCTACTTGACCAGTGCCCAACCAACTCAACAGAAAGAGCTTTCAATGATCAGATTTGTAGGGAGCTGGTTAATGTCATGAACACTCGTAATCCATAAATATAAGACTATATATCACACAAATTATTAACCACTTCAATGTATTTCTTTTATACTTTAAAACATGTATTTAAATGTTACTCTTTCATAACATATTATACAACAATATTCCTCTTCAGATAAACAAACCAAAACACATTCAGATCCAAATAATGCAAACACATAACAATGATTCCACGCAGGAAGGATTCTCTGTCTGCTACCCCCAGGACTGCAGACTGCCGTTGGCTTGCTTGCAGCCCGGTAGCCATGAAGGGTTTTTTCTGGCAGCAGGCTGCTATGAGCACAGGCCAGAATGTCAGGTTGAGAGTTCAGAGAAACAATTTTGGTCATACAGAAGATCAGAGACACCGGATGGATCAAGGGCTAGATGTCAGGAATTCAGTTTTCCTTCTTGAGCCTCCCAAACAAGGATACCGGAAATTTCATGTGACAGTGGGTGTGGTTACAGTTATCTAAAATGTTAACCAAAATGGTTGTTGAACTTTGTCTTTTTCTGCAGGGTCATTCCCAAACCTTTTTCCTTCATCCTCCTGTTTTCTGAGCTATTTGTTGTTGGCTTTTATCATGCTGCACACTTTGCCACTACTGACCAGTGCTAAAGTGCCTTTGTTCTGGCTCATACCCTATCAGCATATTTAATTTACTTGTAAGGCCATAGTAAAGTAGTACCAAATGTACATACGGCCTGTAAATTAAATATTACTAGTGGGGCTGCAGCCCTGATTGTGCCACCCACTTAAATAGACCGTTAAACATGGCTCAGGCCTGCCATTGCAGCCCGTGTGTACAGTTTTAAAATTATTTGGATTTGGCAAAATAAACATTTTTAATAAAGGTAAGTCACCCCTAGGGTAGGCCCTGGACAGTCAAAATGACAGGGTGTTGTATATTTAAACATTTAAAAAGTTGGGCATGTACTTTCAAGCCTTACATGTCCTGCTCATGAAAAACTCTTACATTTGTTTTTCACTACTGAAAGGCCTAGTTCTCCTATAGGATAACATTGTAATTAACTTAATACATTTAATAAGCTGTAATTTCCAAAATGGGAATAGGTAACCAGTTCATGGTTGGTGTCTTTGGAATTGCAAAGATACATTCTTTTGTTAAAGTCAGATTTAAAATTAACATTTTGAAAATGCTGCTTTTAGAAAGTTGGAATTTTCCTGCCTTATCGATTTAATGCCTGCAGCCTGTTTCTGGGGCACATCACTGGGTGTTGCTGACAGTTGGACTTTGTGTATTCATCTTAGACAGCCACACACAATAGAGGGTTGGATGGGAGGATGGAGCCAGGCACAGCCCTACTTACACTTCAAAAGGATGTATCCTGACTCCTTGTAGTAAGTCTGGATCCAGGGCAGGAGAGGCAGGTAACATGTCCATTTCAAAGAGAAACCTCTAGAAGCTTCTCCCACTTCAAAAGAGGAACCTGGCATAAATATTGGATCGCAGTCACCAACTCTTCAGTACAATTCTGGACCTGTGGACTCTACCAGGAAGAAAAACTGCTGTGCTGCTGAAAAGACTGGCACTCTGCTGGACTGCTGCTTTGAAGGACAGCTGTCATGCTGCTGTCTTGCCTAGGTGAGAAGGACTGGACCTCCATCTCTGAATCCAAGGCCCCAGAGCAAGGGAGTAGCTAGAAAATTAAAATATCCCGACTTAAAATCAAAGCACCAAACTAACAAAGCAAGTCATTATTACCCTCCCCAGAAGAGCTCTCTTGTCTCTTTTATCCAGTCATCATTCCATCCACCTGCTGATATGCACAATGTCACCTTCACATTGTGTCATCCATCCAATGTTTCACGTATTATTCAATCTTTCACTATTCCCTTTGTTTGCCCATCCATATCTAAACCTATCCATCCGCCATCTCCAAACCTATCCCATCCATCCATCCATCTCCAAACCTATCCATCAAACCTATCATCCACCTATCTTTGTAACCATCAATCCACCCTTTCACTCCTCAATATCTCCCATCAACCCATCCATCTTCACCCCACCAATCTATCCCTCAACCCTTTCACTCATCCATGCATCCACCCTTTCTGTCAGCCTTCCACTTTTCCACCCATCCCCATCCATTTACCCTTTCACACATCCATCCACTCATCCGTCCATCTATTCACCCTCCATTTCACTCATTCATCCATTCTTTCACTCATCCATTCTCCTTCCGTTTCACTCATCCATTCTTTCACTCATCATCCATCCACCCTTTCATCTATCTATCCATCCACTGCCCCTCCACTCATTCATCCTTTCAATCATCCATCCTTTCACTCATCAGCCATTCTTTCACTCATCTATCTGTCCATCCTTTCACTCATCCCATCCATTCACCCTTCCTTTCACTCACACCCATCCATCTACTCTCCTTTCACTCAGCCATCCACCCTTTCACTCACTCAGCCATCCATCCACCCTTTCACTCACTCAGCCATCAATCCTTTCTCAAATCATCCATCCACCCTTTGACTCATCCATCCATCCTTTCATTTACCCATCCACTATCCCTTTCACTCAACCATCCATTTTCATTCATCCATCCTTACATCTACCCTTTCACCTATTCTTCCATCCATCTACTTATCCATCCATCCTTTCACTAACCGATCCATCCTTTCACTCACACATTCATCTATTTATCTTTTTACTCACTCATTAACCTTTGTCTGCCAAGTTGCAGACAAAAAAGGCTGATCAAGAAGTTCACCTAGACTGTAGCTGATAAAGTTGGGGGTTCACAACTCCACAGCTCCATCCTTTCACTCTTCCATCCTTTCATGCATCTATCCATCCATTCATTCATCCATCTACCCATCATTTCATTCGTCCATCTACCCACCCTTTCACTCCACCAATCGACCCACCCTTTAATTCATCCATTCATCCTTTCTCATCATCCATCCGCCATGTCAGTCATCCATGTATTAACCCTTTCATCTATCGATCCACCTTCCCCTTCATTCATCATCCTTTCTTTCACTGATCCATCGAGCCACCCTTCCATCCATCCAACCTTCCTTTCACTAATCCATCCTTACATCCACCTTTTCACACATTCATCCATCCATATACCCATCCACCCTCTCTCACCCATCCACCCTTTCATACACACCCATCCATTCACTCACTCACCTAAACACCTACCGGCCCATTCACGTTATTTATGATACTTTGTCTGCTGAGTTGCAGACAGAAAAGGCCCATCAAGAACTCCAACACCGCTGTAGCTGCTAAAGTGGGGAGGTGACGATGCCTCTACCTCAGAGTAACTCCAAGGAATAGTTGGTTAGCCTCATGATCAGAAGCCTCAAGGACATAACAGGCTTACAACAACCTTGAATCCAGCACCGGGACACTGCCATCTGTGAGTCCTACTCTCCCAAGTAGTCCCACCCCCAGTCTTAGACCCTTGGAAATGGGCTTAAAAGTGCTTCTGCCACCTCATCTGTGGTACCCGTCAGAAATGATACAAAGCAAAGTGAAGCTCTGCAAAGCCTTGCTGCACAGAAGCCAGCCTCATTGGAACTGACGCAAAGCACCCCAAAGCTACATCCAAACAGACGTAAATCAACACAAAGCCTCTCCACACAGCTTCATTGGAACCAACGGCAGAAGACGCGAAGTCTGACAAAGCCATGCTGAACAACAGGATTTAAGGTAGTGTGTTCAGCTGACCTAAGTGAATTGCTGTACCTGGCCTGTGCTCCATCGTGGTTGGCTTGAACATGTGACTTTGTCCCGGTCCGGCGTGACCAGATAACCACAGTTTGTGCTTTTTGGCTCCATTTTCACTTAAATCTTTAAAACTGCACATCTTTGGTTCTAGTGATTAGATATTTGCAATTTTTGTCTTTACTTAAGTTTTACTATATTTTTCTAAATTGGTGTGGGATTTTTCTTGATTTGTGTTTTCACTTTATTACTGTTTGAAGTGCTGCATAAATATTTTACACATTGCCTTTAAGTTAAGTCTGACTGCTCTGTGCCAAGCTATCAGAGGGTTGAGCACAGCTTTATTTGGGGTTTGCTTGTGCCTCACTCTGACAAGGATTGTGGTTGCTGTTTGAGTAAGATGTCACCAACCTCAACCAGTAACCCAATTTACAGTTGTCTTCCCAGTTTTGTGTTGGCATAGCTTCCTTGGCAAGATGGTGTTTGCTCATTTTTCCTTGTAGTAATTTCCTTTTCTACAGGTATATTAGAAATCTTGGAGCTGAGAAAGATGCAGTACAACAATTTCAGTACCCCTTTTTCCATAACATTCATCGTCCACCTTAGGTAATTCTCCCTCATTTTTGCTGCTTCTGCAGCCGTTTCCCCTTTTTAGGTTGAGCATAGCAGCACGTAAGCGCTGCTTTCATCAATGTGTTGTAATCTATTCTGTGAGCTTTAACCACACCCATCTCACACCCATCACTTTAATTTGTTCCTGGCTCTACTTTTCAAAAATCCCTTGATTTCATTGGTAAATGTTTTACGTTTGTCCTACCTTGAGGTTGTTTTGTTACGCCTTGCAGACTGACCTTGTTACATGGATTATTGCACGATGGGCCATCTACTTTAGTGTGGGGCACTACGTTCTTCTTTTGTCGGTCCCTTCGTGCTCCATGGTGTCCATGGCGCTTTGAAGTTTCATTAGTCAAACCATTTTCATTGCCTCACAGTGGGAGTCACAAATAAAAAGACACATAAAAGTATGTAGTAAATTAGAATAAATAAAAAATAATGGTGTACTTTCCGTACCTGAAACGGCTATTAAATTCAAGTTTGCAAAAACAGATCTAAACTCAATCAATCAGCAAGCAACAACTGTCAGTTGCTAGGTAGATCATGCTAATGGCTGCAATGCGACGGTCTCTGCAGCTTCCATTCTGAACGCATACATGCACTGCCTGCGGGCCCAGATGGTGGTGGGCTGCCTGCACACCGCCCCTTGACAGCCAGCCTAAGATGATGACGAAGAGGGTCTGCTCCCGCTGCAACCCCCCAGGATGGGGAACACACAACCCAGGAGCCGAGAGGATGGTGTCACACTTTGGGCAGGCGAGAGTGGCGCCGTGCGGTCTGGGAACTGGTGTGGACCACAGGCACTGGGCTGTGCTTGGACTAGTTCAGTTACATGAAGAGTTCACAAAGTCTCTGTTTTTGCCTTTTGTTACCCCGCTGCTTTTTTATTAAAGGGTTCTAAGTACAAGTCTGCAAAGGAAACCACTGTGTGAGCTAATTATACAAAGGAATTTATCTGAAAGGCCATGACATGCTATATCATTCTGGTAGAGTCATTTTATGATTTTCTGCTATTTAGCAGCCACGGGCTCAGTTCACATGTTCTTAAGTACAAGAAACAGTGGTCTGGGTAAAAGGTTTCTGGCACGGTGTTTGGTAACCACAAACTGAGGAAGCCTCTTCTGACACAATATTGTGCAGTCTCTGCCCGGTTGTGGCAGCAGCATGTACTTCAGCTGTGTGCGCTAACCCTTGCCCTTTGTGACAGGTACAGGGGTCTCAGCTGGTCTGCTCCACTGTGTGGAAGGGGCAGAGGGTAAGTAACCCCGCGCTCCTGCCACACAGCTCGGCCTAACAGAAAAATGCATGGAGTGAGGCAGAGCAGTATGGATTTTCTTTGTACCTGCCTCGTGTCTATTGATCAACTGTGGTGACTCCATTAGTTAGAACTCTAGTGCTGACAGCTGCAACAAGAGTCGTGTGGATTTGAAATGTAGATCCAAGCTTGACATTTCAACAGGTTTTCTGTGCCCTCTAAACCTGCATTAATTTGGCATGTGCTGCTCTCTTTTCACCCTTGTCCACCTTCTTGACAAACACAAGTTATTTATAGACTCCACACCTCACCACAGAATTCCACACCACAACAAAAAATCCAAAACAACACCTCTCTAACTTGTACTTCCACCAACCTTATCATCTCTCCCCACACACCCACCCCTCTTATTGCTCCCTCACACTGCCACTACCCCTTTTCATCTCACAATTCCACTACCCCCTCTCATCTCTCCCACACACTACGTGTGTCCTCTCCAAAGTATCGGCTCGCACATGCTACCTTGTTGTACCACCTCATGCTGTGCAAAATCCACCTCTTGCCCCCTTCCCCCTGGGTGCCCCTCCTACTTGCACCTCTCTCTCTCATGCTCTCTATCACACCTCTCTCTCGCTTTCTCATGCACTCTTCCCACCACTCTCATATTAGTTCACTTAAGGTCTTCAAGCGCAATTTTTTCCCCAAACATTTTCAGCACTTCTGCCTCTCAAACCCATGCTCTCCTCCTCTTTTTAATGTCTCTTCTGCATACACAGACGCTCCCCTTTTATGCATCTGTGGCCTGCTCCCTCCTTCTTTCTCTGTTTCTCACACACTCTTCCTGCTCCTCTATCCAGAGTTCATTCAGCACTTCGTGCTAAAACTACCTATCACCCTCTATCTTCCTTTCTATTTATTCTGTGCAGCTCTCACCCCTATCTGTTCACCATGTCACATAATTCCACTACACACATACTCTACACACCTCACAATTCCACAACTAATAATTCCAATTCAAACCACATAATTCCACTCCAAACTACATATATCCATTCCACTCCAAACCAAAACACATAGATAAAAGACATTTACAATGCCAATAGCTCTAACTTTAGCAAGTGCGAGACTGATTGCATTGCAAATGCTTGTTCCCTTTTGTGTTCTTCTGCTGGGCTGTTTCTCTGCTCTGTCTCAGTGTAGTGTGGATGTGTTGTTCTCAACTCTTGTGAGGCTCTTCATCGTCCATGAAGTACTATCCATTTTTCCATGAAGGCTTTTTTGTGCTTTGTGGCTTTTTCCTTCTAACTGGGATTCTCTTAAAGAAACAAATGGCGCCTTTTCCAAGTATGTTAAGTGAAGTGTGACTCCATGGCTCCTAGGTGGTCACCCTTTATTCGGACAATCACGAAAGAAACAAGAGAAGTCTTCCTTTTGTTTGTTCCTTGACAAATTCTAGCCGGAAGAAAAATCATAACCAGACCAGTCTTGCTCCAATATTTTGTAGGTTCTTTACTGGAAGCAGATGAGATTTATCATGATTCAAAAGTATACCACGATCATGTAAGAGTTGCCAGGATGTTCTTGGGACACGGCACAGACCAGCCAATCATTTAGGTAGGGATGAACCATTTTATATTTATCATGTAAATCATCATGTACAATCTCCATAAATGAAGCCAAAATCTTCAGGGAAGTCCAAGATAGCGTCTGAAGGTCGAAGAGGAGAACAGTTTACCTAATCTGCTTTTCCTGTGAAACAAGTACTTATGTTCAAACAAATCATTACACTACGTGATGCAATTTTCACACATTTTCATCTGTGCACCTTATAGTTATAGTAGTAAAACTGTATGTCTGTGCAAATGTAATGGTCATTTCAATTATAAATGTGTTGTCTGTAATGGCAGTGTGCTACCACACCACTAATACTCTACTCGACACCACTCCACTCTACTCTGCACCAGTCCACACCAATGCACTCTATTGTGCACTACTCCACTTTACACTACTCCACACCACTGCACTCTGCACTACTCCATTCTTTGCCATTGCATCCTACACCACTTTATCCTATGCCGCTCTATTCTACTCTTTACCACTCTACTCTATGCCAGTGCACTCTTCGCTACTCTACACCATTGCACTCTTCGCCACTGCACTCTACATCACTCCAGTCTAAGCCACACCAATCTACTCTGCACAACTCCACTCTACGCCACTGTACTCTATGCCACTTTGCAACACTACACTCTACACCACTGCACTCAATACACTTTACTCTGTAACACTCAACTCTATGCCCCTACAATGTAGGCCAATCCATTATATGCCACTCTAATCCACTCTGCACCACTGCACCACTTTACTCTACACCAGTAACTATATGCCACTCTACACAACTGCACTCTACCCTGCACTACTACTCTCTATGCCACCCCACTCTACTCTGAAATAATCTACTCTGTCACTTGACTCCACTCTATGCCACTGCACTCTACGTCACTCTACTCTGAACCACTGCACTCTGTGCCAATGCAATCTACACAACTGCACTGTCACTGCACTCTACTCTGCATCACTGTACTCTATGCCACTGTACTCTACACCACTCTACTCCACACCACTGTACTCTGACACTCTACTCTGCAACACTGCACCGTCTGCCACTGAACTCTATACCTCTCCATTCTGCATTGCTCCACTCTACGCCACTGCACTCTATGGCACTATACTCTACTCTGCACCATTCTGTGCTACACTACTTTGCACCACTCTACGCCACTCCTCTCTATGCCACTTGAGTCTACTCTTCACTCTATACCACTCAACTCTACTCTGTGCTACTACCCTCTGCATCACTCCACACCACTGCACTTTACGCCACTCTAATCTGCGCCACTCTACTCTGCACCGCTGCCCTCTGCACCAATGCACTGTGCACCACTGCACTCTACTGTGCACCACTCTGATCTGCCTACTGCATTCTACAACGCTGCACTATATGCCACTATACAATGCAACACTCTATGCCAATGCACTCTACACCAGCCCATTCTCCTCTATGCCACTCCAGTGTATACTACTCTACATGACTCCTTACTATGCCACTCCAATACTCGGCACTCTCTGTCACTCCACTGTACAACACTGTACTCCACTCTTCACCATTCCATTGTACAACACCCCGTTTCCTCTAAGCCACTAACTTTTAGCCATGGTGAACAGGAGCTGCGCGGGTGTACAATATGGCTAAAACACTTTGGCAAAGCCAATAGCTCTTGTATAGGCAAGACCTATTGGTTTTGACAGTTCTTGTTTGGAGTGGAATCTGATTTACTCTTTGTCAGATAGAGTGAGTTTGATCATGTCATGTTTGTAATTTGATGCATGTGCACTCAAACAGGTTTCACTGTGCTTATTCAACAGTTGTAATGACCCAATATTCTCAAGCAGTTTGTTGCAAGATCTTGGAGAACCCTGAGATCTCAATTTTTACAGTGAAGCCCACGAGATCCTACTTTCTGGAATTATCAAAAACAAAGCTGCTTTCGATGGTGAGCATATCAACCTGCTGGGCACATTTTACCATCTATCCTGAAAGCAATCCTTCAGGTGTCTTATTTAAACCACAGTGACATGCCTAATAAGGGAAAGATCCTTAAAAGTGTCTAACTTAGATTTTGTTTGGCTGGACAATCCAGGGTATCTGTCTTTAAACACCTTTGGAATAATCTCTTCCAAAAGCAGGCTGAAGAAATGTTACCTTGAAACTGAAAGCTGACACAGCGATTTCTTCTTTCCACTTTCTCATCTAGATATGAGCTCTTGCTCTCTAGAAGCTTCTGAACTCAAGGCTAATGTTGTAAAAAGCTAGAAACCATATCTGATAGGAAGTTGAACTTGCGTTTCTATATGGGTCATCAGACTGATAAAGTCCATTTTTTGTTGTATGCAATACATACCTTTTGGAACTCTTTCATACATGACTCATGAACTTGCTGAAATATGTAAATTAATTTCTGCATAAACTTTTTTTTAAGAAGCAGTCAACACACAAGTTCAATAGATTATTCTGAGCCGTATCATCCATGCTAGCTGAGGTCTTTCTTTCCAAGCTGGTAATCATAAAGTCGCCAGGACTGAATACCGTTTTCCCATCTCTGTGTCCTTCAGAACATATAGGAATGGCATAAAGCAGGGAAATGACAATATTTCCAGATCCCTCCATACTGTTGGATTAATTCCTCGATGAGCAACCAGGCACTCGAACTGGGATGGTGCAAGGATTTAGAGCACTCCTGAAAATAACAATATTGCTCCCACTGAAGCACTCCCAATACACCCATAAAGGCCTTTTTATGGTTTTCTCTAAGATTTGTATAATATTATTTTGACTTTGATCCTATCAATATTGCATTCATAGTGACGTCTACTATGATATTACGAGGTACGTATATAAATCAGTATTTGTAGTGCCACCTATAATTACTGTAGTGGTTAGGTCGATGTGGTGGATCTAATATTGGCATGTGAAATAACACATGCAACGTAGTGCAGGTATATCTTTCTCCACAACTATGGAGCACCCCTGACACTCTGTTACCTCACTTTACAGAAACGCTGACAGTGGACCAGTCTCACTGAGGAATTGCCAAAACATGCCTTCAGTGGTGCTGAGAGTTTCATTTTTTCTCTCATGTACCCGAGCACCACACCTGGATTCATCCTGAATTTTAGTCTTCCAATTCAAGAAAGAAGTGCATGTTGAAGAGGAACTAGTTATTACTTCACTGAGAATGGTCATATGATTTCATACTTGATAAGGCCTCTGATAGAATGTTTGAACTTTGATTTTGTCTTCTTGAAAACACTCCCTCTCCCCCTGTATTGTATTTCAATATCACTTTCCTTTGTCTGACGAGGCACCAAAGCGTTTTGGATGACTGATGTAGAGGAAATTCTGTTTCTGAGCCTTGGAAGAGTGTTTTTTTTTTTTTAATATTGTTTTTATTAGTTTTGCTTTGAAGAAGATCAGTACAATTCAGTGGCAGGCATGTCAATAGCTAAAGTAAAATAGACAATACATTCACCAATATAGCATAAATATATAACCATAATCTTACCTAAACTGTGGGATGCACTCAGTGTGTTCACTATACATACAAAATTAGTGAGTTAGTGCATGGGGAAACCGTGCCCTGCCAGACGTCGCCTGTAGACGTCCCATTTTTAGGTCTCACCTGAGACAGCATGCGCTGTCGCTTGCAAGATCTGTCTTGTGTGAAGATTTTGTTATTTACAAAAATAAAACTTAAAAAGGACACCAAGCCCACTCATTGCTTCCCAGAGGTTGGCTTCACAGTCATTTTCATTTCTCATCTTTTCATTAGTTAGCAGCAGCTGTTTAGGGCGAGTGTAACCCCCTTGTATACATTTAAGTATACTTCTTCTGTGGTCTTAAAGCCATTTCATTTGCTCCTTTCAGTGTCATTTAAAAATCCTTCCATTCTAATGATCAGTCATGCCTCTTTGTCCCTCCTTTTTCTCATTGGGAGCAGGGACGAACTAATGTATAATTACGCTTTTCCCTATTTATGTCTTCTTTAGGGGACTTTTTTTTTCCTTCATTTCCTGCTCGTGTTTGGTGAAGCTTCAGTTTTCATTGGCAGAGCATTCTTGCGCTCAGCTTAGCTTCGCTGTAAACAGGGCTATAAATCATGCTGTTATCTTGGTCACATTTGCTCTCTGCCCCGAGTGTGCCTGCGTAAGTTTGTGAATTGAGGCTGAGGCTGAGGCAAGCTGAAAAGGAAGCAACCACGCTGTTTCACAAGAGAGTGGATTGGAAGAAACATCTAAGCTCCAAATGAAATACATTTCAGCCTTGAAACAAACTAACAACTAATGTTTGTCAATAATTCATGTAAGGCAAGTGTCAATTTAACCTCCGTAGTGTGAAAAATCCTTAGTTGTGGTGCAGTATGATTTCCCCCTTTTTTGTAATTGAAATGGTTAATTCCGCTGGCCAGGCAGGAAGGGCCCAGTATTCCAAAGTGAAAGTTCTTCCAGTTGCACATCTGGCAGATGAACCTTTCACGGATGCCTCTATAAAACAAGAAGGCGAGATGGGAGGTAAGATATTCTCTGGCAATGGTGCCAGTCATTTCAGATCTTATATTACAGACATCACATGACTTGTGCAGTCGTTCCAGTGTTTGTGAAACATAAGTGCTTTACCACTGACCATGTGCAACCTTTTCACACAGCATATCTGTAATGCTATCTGTATTTAACCACCGATTCCATCTTGACCACTGACTCCAGATGGGAGGTAAGATATTCTCTAGCAACGGTGTCAGTCGCTTCAGATCTTATATTACAGACATCACATGACTTGTGCAGTCGTTCCAGTGTTTGCAAAACATATGTGCTTTACCACTGACCATGTGCAACCTTTTCACACAACATATCTGTAATGCTATCTGTATTTAACCACCGGTTCCATCTTGACCACTGACTCCATTTTGTGCTTAGCTTCAAATGGCGTCACATCGGTGGCGCAGCTATTTTTCCACGCTTAGCTTATTTCCTACATTGAACATGTTTTCACTCTTCTCACCAGAGAAGGGAACATATCATGGGGGATGCAACAATGATAAGAGTGCACAAGGATGAGAACGTTTATAGTAAAGAAGCTACAGCTCTGTCTTGGAAATGCACATTGGGATCTGGCCTATTCTTTTGTGTGTTTTCAACACAGACCAAGTACAGCCAGCGCTTGAATTTCACAACTTACTCGAGGGAGGGGGGAGGTTACCAGAACCTTCCTCTTGGGGTTGTTTAAGGTATATAAGGTGGGGACACTTGGCACTGGGGTAGAAGGAACTCATGTTTGAGGGTGGATGCACTGCTCAAAAAAAGTCAGAGTCCTATTGAGGAATATTTCTCCTGTCTCAGCTGTCCAGAGTTCCACAGCTTGATGTTGGCAAGGACAAGGATGATGTTCGATTCGATCCCCATGGTGATGCATTTTTATTTCTTAATTATCTACCTTTTCTGTGTGCATGCATAAATATATACATATTCACTGCATACATATTCATTGTTGATATATTGCACTTTTTCTGCGTATTATTGTTCAACTGCTGTGAATATTTTAGTGTCTGCATTTAAGGTAAATGCGCACGTTAATATTTTTGTATACTTTCATTTGAGACCTGGGAAGTGCCTTAATAAATTAATTACTCAGACTAAGGCCCATATTTATACTTTTTGACACAAACCAGCACTGGCGCTGGTTTCCGTAAAAACATTTACCGCCGGCTAACGCCATTCCTACTCACCATGTGGGCGCTTTATTTAAGGATTGACGTTAGCCGGCACTGCGGGCTGGTCAGAGTAAAAAAATATGACTCAAACCAGGCAGCGCCGGCTTAGGGGAAAATGGGGGTTGTGCGTCAAAAAAAGGTGCAAGTCAGGTTTGAGTAAAAAATCATGGCTCAAACCGGACTTGTGCCATTTATTGACGCACAACCCCCATTGAAATGACTCCTGTCTTAGCAAAGACAGGAGTCATGCCCCATTGCCCAATCGCCATACCCAGGGGACCTCTGTCCCCTGGGCGTGGCCATTGAGCACAGTGGCATATAGGGGGGCCCAAATTAGGCCCCCCCATGCCACTTTAAAAAATAAAAAAATAATACTTACCTCAACTTACCTGTAATTACCTGGGATGGGTCCCCCCATCCATGGGTGTCCTCCTGGGGTGGGTTAAGGGTGGCAGGGGGTGTTTCTGGGGGCAGGGAAGGGCACCTCTGGACTGCTTCCATGGTCTGAGACCATGGAAGTGAGCCCACAGGTCCCTTAACGCCTGCCCTCACCCTGGCGTTAAAAAACGGCGCACATCAGGCTGTGCAGCATTTTTTAAGGCCCGCCCCCTCCTGTGCGTCAAAATGACGCAGGAGTATAAATAAGGCGCACAGGCCTTAAAGTCATTTTTTGGATGGGAACGCCTACCTTGCATGTCATTAATGCAAGGCGGATTCCCGCATCCCAAAAATTACGCACACTGAGGTTTTTTGACGTCCGCGGGGTCGGCGTCATAGTTTAAATATGTGGCAAGGTTTGCGCTGAATGTGCGTCAAAGGTTTTGACACACATTCGGTGCAAACAGAGTATAAATATGCCCCTAAGAGTGTTGCATTCTTTAGCCTCGTTCCCTCTTAGTTTGAAGCTAAGCAGAACAATTTGGTGTAGTTGGCAGGATATGAAGTGAAAGATTTAAAAGTGAAAAATGTTTGGCAAAAAGTGAAAGGCAGTTTCCCAGACTCCAAACGACATACCAGGTTGGGAAAAAGCACCTAATGATGTTCTTGCAAATGAATGGTATTGTGGAGCAGGAAATGTGAAAATTGGGACGGATGTTTTATCTATGCTGAACCAAATACAGTTTTACTCTGTTTACAGAAAGTGCCAGTCGAACGGGGATGTGATTTATCTATTTTAGGCAGATGGGGCTGGATCCTGTTATCTGCTTATAGAAAAATGCATTTAAGGTATGTGTGGTTAGAACAAGAAAACCAACAATTAAAGAGGCAGCTAGTTGAAGTTAAAAATAATGTAACCATGCTGTCTTATCAGTATAAGTTATTGCAAGATAAAGTGGATACTTATCAAGCCGTCACTGAAAAGGCAGCTATACAGATATCGGAAAAGTAGGAGTAGAGTTAACCAAAAGAAAGTTCATTTAGCTATTGCTAAAGCAGGGTAAAACTGGGATCCAGAAATTTTGGACGCTAATATCTGGTGGTGTCCAGCTTGAGCCAGACGAACAGAAAGTGGTTCGTGCACAGCCTATATTTAGACAGAAAATACTGGGCACTCCAAAAAACCCAGGGGGTTGGTGTTGAGACGCACTCACTAGAAGATTATACACAACAGAAAGTCAATTATATCATCGATAGATTCAAGCAGAGATCTGGGGAAACATTACTTACAAGGATGGTGCGATTATTTAACACAGGAGCCCCTGGAGTAATGTTAGATATAGAAGACGCTCCTAGGTTTTGTACTCTTAGCACTGACTCCATAATACAGGAGCAGTTTAAGGGTTATCAGGGTAACCAACAGATCACCCTAATGCAGCTAGCAGTTGTGGGGTGTAACCATAAGTATCCTACAGAATCAGACTGGCCACAAAATGACAAGCCCAGATACACTTTAAGAGATGCAATGCAGAGAATTAAGGAGGAGGAAATAAAAACTGCTGTTTTTCCTGGGTCTGTTAGACGGACCGCTCTCAGTGTCAGTGCAAAATAAAATTATTTGCCTTGCTCCTCCAGCTTACAAGCAAGTAATAATGACTCTCCTAATTAATCAGACAGGGCAGGTATTGAAAGATGTACTGAAGGCAGCATGTGAGTTAGGAGAGCTTGGAGACTGGACAAAACCTGAGTGAGCCTTGAGGTCTGAGGTCGCACAGATAATAACAGAGTATCTAGGAGAGACATTTTTATGACATTACTGAAGGATTGAGTCAACAAGGAGCAGATTGATGGGATATATATACGAAAAGTTTGTGGGAGATGTACCGTAAGCGAGGGCTGGACAGAAAGGAGGGCAGCAGGAAGGTGAATAAGCAGGATAATAAACAATTGAATCAGGGCCAGTCACAGATGTAGGAGGAAGGAAAACAGAGGGAGAAAAATGTTTCTTCATGAGGGAAAGAGGAGGAAGAGTTGGACAGCGATTGGTTAACTGCTGACATCAGGGAAGGAGAGGAATTTCCTAGCAGATATGAGAGCATATATCCAGACCTGACTTGACAGGTTTAAATCAGATTAGAAACGGGCCAAGCTCCAGGACAGGGATGGGCTCGTAAAGATAACAGACCCCATGTTGATTTAGAAATTCCCTGTAAGCACTAAAATGTTCAAAGGGTCTGGACATTAGTCGACAGCGGAGTGGAGGCCTCTTTAATTTATGGAAATCTAAGAAAGTTTACAGGTCAGCACTACACAATCACAGGGTTGGGTGGAAAGCAACCCCCCGCAGTACAGACTACTCTTTAAATGAAAATAGGGAGAATGCCAAATAGAGAATATACTGTTTTGATTGTGCCCCTCCTAGAGTTGGAATTGACTTTCTGAAGGCGATGACTTTATACTTGAATGATGGTTGTTATCAGTTTGGAATAAAGAGATATATTTAAGTGGCAGTGGAGAGGGTTGGTCATCTGAAGATACCTCCAGTAAAAATGCCCCTACCAATCAAGGTGTTTAGTTTGAAAACAATGCCGAATTCTGGGAGGGCATGAGGAAATTGGTGAGACTACACAGGAGTTGATGGAGGCAGGTGTGTTGGTTACAGTCACCATTGAATGGAACAATCCACTGTGGCCTGTGTGCCGACCTGATGGGTGCTATAGAATGACAATTTATTACCGCGAACTGAACAAGTATATGCCCTCTTTGACTGCTGCAGTCCCCAACACCATCACTTTATTTGAGAGAATACAAAAACATAAAGGGACTTGGTGTACAACAACTGATATTGCCAATGCTTTCTTTTCTATACCATTGACCCCTGAGAGTCAGGAGCAATTTGCTGTCTTGTAGAAGGGCAGACAATTCAGAATGCTAAGACTCCCCCAAGGGTATGTACAAAGCCCCAACATCTGTCACAGGCTGGTGGCAGAACACCTGAATCAAATATTTTTAATTCCAGGGGTGCATTTGTCTCAATATATCAATGATGTGATGATTCAGGGAGAGACACAAGAACAGGGCCGACTCAGTTGGACAGGATTGTGAAACTCTTGCAGAGCAAAGGGTGTATGATTAATCCAGATAAGACACAAGACCTCTCAAAATGTGAAGTTTCTAGGAATCCAGTGGAACCAGGGATATAGAGAGGTGTTGCCGCAGGCAAAACAAAAGATATTAGAATTTTCCATTCCCCGTAATAAGCAGGAGACTTGCCGATTCATTAGACTTTTTGGATTTTTGGAGACACCACATCCGTCACCTGAGTCAGATTTTGGCCCCTTTGTACAAAATGACAAGAAATAAACATTAGTTTGTATGAGGAGAGCAGCAGCAGTGTGCGTTTGACTTGGCAAAGGAGGCGATTCAGCTGGCTTTAGACCTAGGGCAAGTACAGGAAGGAGACATTGAGTTACATGTCACCATTCAGGGGCAATATGCAAATTGGAGCATGTGGCAAAAACAGGGAAGAAAGAGGGTAGCCCTGGGTCTCTGGACCAAAAGGCTACCAAATGTTGTAGAGCGATATACTGTCTTTGAGAAACAGTTACTTGCACGTTACTGGGCTCTAGTGGATACTGAGCAAATTACCCTAGGTCATAATGTGTTTCTGAGACCTGAGATTCCAATAATTCAGTGGGTGATGAGTTCACCTAAAACTCACCGAATAGGACATGCACAAGAGGCCAGTATAATTTGGTGGAAGTGGTACATACAGGACAGGGCCCGGGTGGGACCAGCTGGGACAGCAGCCCTGCATGAACAGTTGGCACAGGCCCCCATGCAGGTTGATGAGAGGGTGCAGGAGGTACCATAAAAGAGTCACCAGTGAGTTGGAGTGAGCCATTTTAATTCTTGTCCCCTGAAGATAGGAAGCATGTACGGTTTACCGATGGTTCAGCCAAGTATGTGGGGGCCAAAAGACATTGGAAGGCAGTGTCATATAACCCAGTCACCAAGTAGTTGCTGTCCAGTACAGGAGTAGTCAATATGCAGAATTGTATGCTGTATATCAGAACTGAAAAAGCATTGCCTGGGACCTGTCACATTTATACTGATTCTTGGTCTACAACCAATGGGTTAGCCAGCTGGCCTCCCACATGGCATGCACATAACTGTCAAATACATTTTAAGGAGGTGTGAGGCAAGGAATTGTGGCAAGAAATTTGGGAAATTCTAGAGCAAAGTACCGCTATTGTGTATCATATAGATACCCACTGTCCCACTGACTCACTAGAACAATGGTTTAATTTCCTTGCAGACGACAAAGCCAAAATCTCAAAGGCAGAAATGGTGACACAGGATTCTGACTTGATGGAGATGGCTAAGTGGGTGCATCAAAAATGTGAACATCTGTGAGAGAAGGCCACTAACAGATGGACAGAGATTAGAGGGATGCACATTCCCCTAGATTTGATAAAAACAGTGATCATACAGTGTCCTATTTGTCAACACACACAAAAGAGATCTGTCCCGCAAACTGTCAAAAGTCAGTTTGGGAGAGGGAAGATGCCATGGCAGATCTGGCAGATTGATTACACTGGGCCACTACCGACTAGTCTCGGTGTCAACAGGCTTGCACAGTAGTGGACACTTATTCTAGTTACCTGATTGCCATCCCTTGCAAACGTGCCACTCAGTTTAATACCATCAAAACTCTGGACGTGTTAAAGATGTATTATGGAGTCCCACTCCAAGTCCAGAGTGACAATGGGTCACATTTCAAAGGACAACTGGTGCAAGATTATTGCTCACAACACAATATTGAATGGATTTTTCATATTCCATATTATCCACATGCTTCAGGACTGATTGAGAGAATAAATGGCTTGCTGAAAGCCCAATTACGAAAATTATCAGATGGAACTTTGAGAAACTGGAGAGAGCATTTAAATGAAGCCCTCCAAATTCTGAATAACAGACCATTGACAAATGCAGAGACACCTTTAATGCGAATGTTGAACCCAGCGTTACAGATACAACCCCATGTAGCGACCAACACCATAATATATTGGGAAATAAATCCAGGATCCTTAGCTCCCTACCGAGTCACACCAGAATCTGCATGTCTTGATCTACATACCTTAAAAACCTACTGATTTAAACCAGGAGACGTTGCACTTCTTGAAACAGGTGTTAGAATACAGCTTCCCCCGGAGCACTTTGGATTGATTGGTCCCAGATCTGGGTTGGCACTCAAAGGTATTCAGGTCTTCAGGGAAGTGATTGACAGACTACCAAGGAGAATTAAAAACTATTATTTTGAATAGTGGACACTGACCTGATAATACAACCTGGAGAATGAATTCTGCATATTGTAATTATCCCAATGTAGGGAGGAAAAGTGAAAAAGGTGACTGCTCCAGCCCTTCTTACAGTGAGTGGGGAGGGAGGTTTTGGTTTGACTGACAAAAACCCTTGGCACTAAGGTGTGGGTAGACTCCCCAAATCATCCTCCTGAGCCAGCAGAAATCACAGCAAAAGGCAATGACAATGTCCTTTTAGTCGCGAAACCAGGACATAGGAAATAGGAATATATACCAGTGGATAAATGTTATTTGCAAGAACAATCATACTTGTCTCTTTTACAGATCATACTATGAGTTGTCTTTGTGCTAGCTGTTGTACATGGTCTCCCTTTGGGAGTATGTGTGTGGGGTAGGGAGGGACCGAAAGTCCACAGCTTTGAAATGATTAACCCACCACACCGATCAGCACCTTTACTGCACCTGGCCAAAAATATTTGGACCCATCTGGCACAAGCGATGCTCAGCAGTTTGGACTTCTGTATGTCCAACATGAAAAGTACTGTTGATGTTATATCAACATGCCAAGTCACCACACCAACTCCTGCCTGTGTTTTGCTGTGAATCTTTATTGCCACCAATAAAGATGGCCCAGTTCAAGAAAGTGATGTGTTGCCATACTTCTCCTTGTATGAATGTTGCAGGTTTTGCCAAGAGGTAACGGATGAGAGATGGGATAACCTAACCCATGTGATGACTTACAATATTACTACTTGCTACAACTTAAATTGTGATTCTCACAAAATCGGAAAATGTGCTCAAATGCGCCTGGAGACAACAATGGGGTCTCCTCAAGAGATCCTGTGGGAATGAGTACCGTGTCAGACTAGAAACGATAAAAATTGTAAGAATGTGGACAATAGCATGTCTTGCCAACAAATTGTGACTGCAGCTTGCAACCTCAGGCATGTCAAATTACCAGTGAGGTGGTTGTTCTCTTGTGGAAATACCACTTATAAATAAATTCCTGCTGATATAAAAAGTGGGCTGTGTGCTTTTACGTGGTTAGGTCTCATGATATCTCCATTTCACTCTGTTCATACTCTCTCTCTAAGGAAAACAGTTCAATTAAGCAAAAACTGTGACTCTGAAATTCAGTTATTATCTAAATCAGAATATGTGAGTTTAAGCATTTCTATAGTAGGAGTCCCAGGATTAGCTGTTTATAATTCTTGAGTTATTAACAAGTTAGCATGTTTGATGGTTAAGAACATCAATCACACTTCCATCTCCTTGACTGAACTTCTCCTTGATATACAAGGCACTAGAAAAGCTGCATTGCAAAACAGGGCAGCCATTGACTACTTGTTCTTGAAGCATGACCATGGATGCTCAGAGTTTGAGGAAATATGCAGCTTCAACCTATCAGACCACTTAAAATCTATCCAGTCTCATATTGACGCTTTACATTGTAGTGTGGTTAGTTTTACGTATCCTTTGTGCATTAGCTTTAGGCCTTTGTGCACTTTGCCCTGGATGTATTTTATTCATTTGCTTGCAGCTTAGAGCCTCTGTGCACTTTGCTCTAAATGCTTTTTTATTAGGCTTCGTACTGTTATTTTTCAAATAGCCAGTTCTACGGTCTTGTTTTTTTATTCATATCACACTGTTTAGCCTACTTCAGCACTGGAGTTCTCCATAACACATTCCTGTTCACTCTGTGCTTCATTCAAGGATACAGTCTGGTACATTGCCGATAGACGTGGTAGGAGTTTAGTCTTTGGCATTCCTGCGTAGGGACATTTTGTGATCACGCTGACATGTTAGTTATAAAGTCACTTTATAAGGGAGATTCCGACCAGGGAACCACAACTAGACTCTGATTGCCTTGTTGCAGATGCTGAACCAAGATCACAGGCCTTCGCTCAGGTATTCAGGTATGAGGGCTGATGTCTCCCCAGGGATTCAGAAACATGCTGTGCTCGAAATAGACCAAGCAGAGGGAGAGTAGAAACTATTAGACACCATGATAGCTTTGTTCTTATGTTTTACTCTCCTGGTGACTATTTCAATCCTACTGTGTTGTATGGTTCTGGTTATTGCGGCTCACGCCTTATTATCTAAAATACAGTTGTTTTATTAAAACATTGTATAAAACTTATACTGCCTTTGTCATTTGTATATGAGATCATACTGTAAATGAGAGAGTTGGTTTGGATCTGAGTGACCACGACAAGGGAGTTCAAAAACGTATTATGATAAATTTGCATACTTTTCTGGGCATAATCAACAAAATGCTAAGTCTTACTATTTTACAGTTACTCTGTATGCCAATAAGCGAATGGTATCGACCGATACTAAAGTACTGTATTCAAATTTGTTTGTGTCTAAACCTTCGGTTGAGGGGTATGAATATTGGTTTAAGACTTTTGATTTGAAAAGTGTCTGGGGAACGAAAAATTGGCAAATGCTGCCACGGAACGCGACCTGCCTTCAAGGTCTGAAGAGTCCAACCCAGCTGCATGATAGACCGCGTCTGACTCTGCCCATGATATAAAGAAGACATATCTGATTTAATAATGTCTATAGCAGAGGAAACGATGCTGTCAATTGTGTAAACACGGTCAGAAAGGGTATGCATGCCATTATCTACAACAGACAAAGCCTGCATCAGGTTTTCGTGATCAATTTGCCTCAACCAAGCCGCTGCCTCCTGCTGTGAAAGCTTCCAAATCTCATTATATACTTCATATAAAAATCGTTTCTTCCGTGGTACCTTAGGTCCTGACAAAAAATCTTGTAAGTCAGTATCATTAGACAGTAACGTGAGATGTGATTTAACCGCATCCAGCGTGGACAACTTCAACCATTGCTGAGAAAGCTTTCCCACGCTGTATGTAGTTATGATATCAGCATGTTCTGGTGAAATGTAATGAGGGTCTGCCCTACTAGTCCTGAATCCCCCTGAAGAGGTGACAAAACGTTGATGACACTTGTTAGTGTCTACAGGCCATAATAACCACCCAGCCAATGAAGTGTTAAGCGTACCATTCTGGACCCAGTGTGTAAACTCACTAAACGTAGCATTTACATATCGCTGCCAATTGTTCAATTTGGAAGGGACAGGTATACTAGGCAAATTCAACTCTCTAATCGTTGCCAAGCCCAAACAGCTAGTCTGTTGTACTGTGTCATTGAGGAAAATCATCTGCACAGGGATAATACATGCTCTAAATAATGTGTCCCTGCCCTGCATTTGCCAATTTTTCGTTCCCCAGACACTTTTCAAATCAAAAGTCTTAAACCAATATTCATACCCCTCAACCGAAGGTTTAGACACAAACAAATTTGAATACAGTAATTTAGTATCGGTCAATAACATTCGCTTATTAGCATACAGAGTAACTGTAAAATAGTAAGACTTAGCATTTTGTTGATTATGCCCAGAAAAGTATGCAAATTTATCATAATACGTTTTTGAACTCCCTTGTCGTGGTCACTCAGATCCAAACCAACTCTCTCATTTACAGTATGATCTCATATACAAATGACAAAGGCAGTATAGACAGTAGAAACTATTAGACACCATGATAGCTTTGTTCTTATGTTTTACTCTCCTGGTGACTATTTCAATCCTACTGTGTTGTATGGTTCTGGTTATTGCGGCTCACTCCTTATTATCTAAAATACAGTTGTTTTATTAAAACATTATATAAAACTTATACTGCCTTTGTCATTTGTATATGAGATCATACTGTAAATGAGAGAGTTGGTTTGGATCTGAGTGACCACGACTTCCCTGAGAAGTTCCAATCATCTCTTCCCCTTGGGAGCAATGAGGCACTGCTAGTTAGCCAGAGCAAAAACCGGATTTAGGGTGACAGGGTTCCTTACATATGGGTACGACTCAGTCCCCCACACCGTGATTGATCCTGCTGCCTAGAAATCCAGTAGTCTCATTTAGGATAATGAGAGCCCACGCGACAACATGAATTTGTGAAAGGAGTAAGACAGGATGTTGACAAAGGGTGATGGGACTAGTTATTTAACTGGTTACCCTATTTTGGGCAACTATGCAATATTTTAGGCGGAATACTCTTAGCGATTTGTATTATAATAATGCTATGTTGCTGTGTGCAATGCATACCTAATCTTCTTACAATATGTAACCCAAAAAGGGTTACTTTTAGACCAGTATGTTATGAGAGTCACTGGTCAAAGGGTGGAGAGTAATGCTATCTGTATTTACCCTCCGATTCCATCTTGACACTAACTTCATTTTGTGCTTAGCTTAGCTTCAAATGCCGTTTAAACCAGTGGTGCAGGTATTTTTCCACGCTCTGCTTGTTTTCTACATTGAACATGTTTTCGCTCTTCTCACCAGTGGAGGGAACATATCATGGGGGGATGCAAAGATGATAAGAATTTACAAGGATGAGAATGTTTATAGCAGAAAAGGGTATGTCTCTGTCTTGGAAATGCACATTGGGATCTGGGCAATTCTTTTGTGTGTTTTGAACATAGACCAAGTACAGCCAGCGCTTGAATTTCACAATTTACTCGAATGGAGGGGAAAGTTTACCAGAACCCTTCTCTTGGGTTTGTTTAAGGGATATAAGGTGGGGAAACTTGGCACTGAGTCAGAAGAAACTCATTTTTGAGGGTGGACACACTGCTAAAAAAATATCTGAGTCCCATTGGGGAATATTTCTCCTGTCTCAGCTGTTCAGGGTTCCACAGCTTGATATTGGCAAGGACAAGGATGATGTTGGATTTGATTCCCATAGTGATGCATTTGTATTTCTTAATTATCTAGCTTGGCTGTGTGCATGCATACATTTTTATATATATATTCCCTGCATAAATATTAATTGTTGATCTATTGCACTTTTTCTGCTTATTATTGTTCAACTGCTGTGATTATTTTAGTATCTGCATGTGTTTTGCTGCATTCAAGTCAAATGCTCATGTTAATATTTTTGTATACTTTTGTTTGAGACCGGGGAAGCAACTTCATAAATTTATTACTCAGACTAATAGTGTTGCTTCTGTTGGATACAACTACCTGTGGATTCCTCACCTTATAGTTCCTCACCTTATGAATTCTCCCAGTGCACCAGCATTCGATGGAATATCTTCTTGCCAGCTCTCCACGTCCAAGAGAACGTCACAATTGCACGGCTCCGCACGTGACTCCATCTGACGTCACCATGGCAATAAGAGGTCCTCGCCGGCGTGCTGACGTCAGTTCCCTTTTTTCTGTGCCTTCGACGCTAACGTTTTTCTCCTAGCTCTAGTTACTGTTTCAAAGGTGTCCTTTTTGTCTCTAGGTACAATGTCTCCTCCTAGAAAGTCGGGGTTCAAACCTTGTCGGGAGTGCGGGGGTCGCATGTCGGTTACGGACCCTCACGATGACTGTCTTTGGTGTTTACGTTCGGAGCATGACGTGGAGGAGTGTGTGTCCTGCCAAAGCATGAATCCGAAGGCGCTGAAGGAGAGAGAAGCCAAACTCTTTCTGGCTAACGTGAAGAAAGGGCACAGAAGTCATCGCAGATCATCTTCACATACCTCTTCGAAGAAGCATAAGAAGTGGCGCCGACACGACTCTCAGCGTCATTTGGCCAGAGGTCGTTTACGATCCAGGTCTCCATCTAGACGGCGTTGTGCGAAGTGGGAGGTTAGTCCTATGGTGACTCCACAGCCTCAAAGCCCTCAGGCTTTCCTGGCGCCATCGGTCTTCGAGGTGGTTGCCTTATAGGCCTGCGGCGCCAGTGATGTCACCTCATACACAGTTGACGCCGATGACGGAACCTCAGGTGTCCAGGCGCCGATGGGATCAGCTCCAGCGCCGTATGGATCCAGATTGGATCATAGTTTGTCTCCTTCTTCTCCTGGTCTGTGTCTATCGGTCCTGAAGCCGGACACTTCCCCTGAGTGGGATCTTTCATCTCCAGGGGAGTTTACAGAGGAAGCGGCCTCTTTCCATTCTGTGGTCAGGAAGATGGCAAATTTTTTGGACCTTCCGTTGCCGGCTGCTGAGGTTAAAACAAATATTTTGACAGAGGTCCTGCATCCTTCTTCGGCTTCAGCAGAACCCTTGCTTCCATTTAATGATGCTCTTACAAAGCCTATATTGGAGATTTGGAGGAAGCCTGTGTCATCGCCAGCTGTGAACAGATCGGTTGCAAAACGGTATAGGGTGGCTTCGGGAGATCCGTGATTTTTATCAAAGCATCCGACTCTGCAGAGTTTAGTAGTCCAGGCCTCATGTTCGGCACGTTCTGCACCAGGCTCCTTCCCTGTTATTCCTTCTGACAGAGTCCAAGAGAATGGAGCAGTCAGCCAAGAAGACTTTTTCATCCTGCATTATGGCCCTAAAAGCGGCAAATGCTACCTGTGTGTTAGGGAGATATGTACACGCCCTGATGGACACAGCTAAAGCTGTAGTTCCAGACTTACTGCAGGATATGCAGGGGCAGTTTGGTGAGCTCCTGTCAGACACTCAAGCTGCAGCTAAGCAGATTATCCAGTTTGGTTTGGATTCTACAGACTCAGTGGCCAGGATGATGGGTACCTCAATCGCTACCAGGAAGCATGCATGGTTGAGGTCTTCTGGCTTTTCTACAGATGGCTAGACCACTCTATTGGACCTGCCTTTCGATGGAGAAAAGCTGTTTGGAGCCAAAGCTGACTCTGCCTTAGAGTGCTTCAAGGACAGTAGGGCCACAGCAAAGTCTTTGGGTCTGCAGGCTTCCATTACTACCCCTTTCAGGTCCTTCAGGAGGTTCAGGGGGTTTGGGCGTGGAGCCGCTTATCGTGGGAGACCCCAGTCCACAGTCCAACAGCCTGCCAGACTCCCATATAGATCCTTTAGAGGGCGGGGAGGGTTCGGATAAGAGGGACCACCAAGTAGCACCCTGCATCATCCTCTTCCTCTGGGGGACAACAATAAGGGAAGCAGCCCTAGTTTTCCACCCATTTTGAGTCACACTTCTCCTGTAGGGGTTAGGTTACGTCTTTTTCTCCGCGAGTGGGAGTTAACCACATCAGACTCCTGGGTTCTAAATATTGTGAGGAAAGCATATGCTCTTCCTTTTCAGGAGTTTCCCCCTCCTATCCCTCCCCGTCCTTCGTTTTGTTCAGAAGACCATCTCCTGTTGTTGCAGCAGGAGGTTCAAATCCTGTTATCAAAAGGCACAGTGGAGTTGGTTCCAGAGAAGGAAAGGGGTCAGGGTTGTTATTCAAGATATTTCCTGATCCTCAAGAAGGATGGTCGATTCTGGATCTGAGGATTTTGAATTGGCTCCTCAAGCAGGAGAAATTCAATATGCTGACTCTAGCGCAGGTGCTTCTGGCATTGAACAAAGAGGATTGGTTGGTGTCTGTCGACTTGCAGGATGCTTACTTTCATATCCCTATTCTCAAGTCGCACAGGAAGTATCTCTGATTTGTGGTGGGGTCGCAACACTTCCAGTTTGCGGTCCTTCCGTTTGGTCTTACTTCAGCATCTCCAGTCTTCACGAAGGTGATGGCGGTGGTTGCAGCAAGTCTCAGGAGGAAGGGAATATCGGTATTCCCTTACCTGGACGATTGGTTGATCGAAGCCAAGTCTCCAGAGCTTGTGCTGCATCACTTGCAAATGACAACTCAGTTGTTGTTCAGTCTCGGCTTTTCGATAAACGTGCCCAAGTCTCACCTGGAGCCCTCTCAGCGCCTCCTGTTCATAGGGGCAGTACTGGATACAACATTGAATCAGGCCTATCCTCCGCCTCAGTGGATTTAGGACATTCAGGCGTTGATTTCAATGTTTCAAAATGGAGCGGTTGTTCCAGTCCTCAAGGTCTTGCGCCTGCTTGGTCTGTTTGCTTCTTGCATTCTGTTGGTCATTCATACACACTGGCACATAAGGGCTCTTCAGTGGTGCCTCCGCAAGCAGTGGTTTCAACACAAAGGGGATCTTGAGGAGTCAATAACGATCTCCAGAGACGATGCAGTGGATCTACGATGGTGGGCTGTGGACAGCGACCTTTTCCAAGGAAGGCAGTTTTCACTACCGCCTCAGATGGCTACAGTCATAACTGATGCTTCCACTCTAGGGTGGGGAGCTCATCTGGGGGACCTGTAGATCAAAGGTCTTTGGTCTCCAGTGGAACAGACTTTTCATATCAATCTGTTAGAATTGCGGACGATATGTCTGGCTCTCAAGGCCTTCCTCCCATCCCTTCGTGATCAGTCAGTTCAAGTCTTGACGGACAATACTACCGCGATGTGGTACATCAACAAGCAGGGAGGAGTGGGGTCGTACCTTCTCTGCAGAGAGGCTCTGCGGATCTGGTCCTGGGCCCAGGACCATTGGATTTGCTTGGTAGCAAATCATCTGGCCGGAGTTCTCAACGTACGTGTGGACAGTCTCAGTCGGCATTTCTCTGCCGATCACGAGTGGCGTCTCCATCTGGATCTGGTCCTTCACATCTTTCGGATGTGGGTTTTTCCGCAGAGAGACCTATTTGCCACTCGGGAGAACGCGCACTGCCCGTCATTCTGCAGCCCCCAGTTTCTGGTGCAAAGAGCTTTGGGGGACGCATTTCAGATGTCTTGGTGAGATCAGTTGCTTTACGCGTTTCCCCTCATACCCTTGATTTCTCGAGTTCTGAGGAAGATTTGCCAAGATCGGGCGCAAGTCATTGTAATAGCTCCGGATTGGCCGAGAAGTGTGTGGTACACGGACCTTCTCCAACTGTCACTGTGCCCTCCGCTCTGTCTCCCTCTCAGGGCAGACCTCCACTCGCAGTCGCAAGGGCAGGTTATACACCCCCACCTCCAGAGCCTGCGCCTACATGCCTGGAGATTGAACGGGGCAATCTGAGTGCTTACTCTCTCCCACCAGAGGTAGTGGATGTTATTTTATCGTCCAGGTGACACTCCACTAAGACTGTTTATGCCGGTAGGTGGGCAAAATTCGTGGCTTGGTGTGGAGCGAAACAAATTGATCCTTTAAGAGCCCATCTGTCTGACATTCTGTTGTTTGCTTTAACGTTAGCACAGAATGGTTGTGCAGTTGCGACTGTCAAAGACTATTTGTTGGCACTGTCAGCCTTTCTTGACCTTCCAGATCAACCTTCCTTGTTCAAATCACCTATTGTTGTTAGGTTCTTGAAAGGTTTAACACATAAATTTCCTCCCACTCTATTTCTTATGCCTCAGTGGGATTTAAATCTAGTTTTAACTTTTTTAATGGGTTCACCGTTTGAACCCATGCATTCTTGTCCTTTAAGATTATTGGTCTTTAAGATAGTTTTCCTTATAGCTATTACGTCTGCTAGGCGTGTGAGTGAGCTTCAGGCCCTTAGTGTCAAAACTCCCTTTAAATCATTCTTTGCTGACAAAGTGGTGCTGAAACCAGGGAGGCTTTCCTTCCTAAAGTTGTCACTCCTTTCCATATGGGGTGGTCTATTACCCTTTCATCTTTCTACCCTCCTCTTCATCCTTAAAAAGAGGAAGAAAGGCTCCATCGCTTGGACCGAAGAAGGGCTCTCAGTTTCTATATTGAGAGAACAAAGGACTTTCGGTTGGATGACTAACTCTTTGTTGGATATGTGGGAAAGATGAAAGGCAGAGCTGTCCATAAAAGAACCATATCCAGGTGCGTCATTCTTTGCATTAAGATCTGTTATTCGTTAACAAAGAAGATTCCTCCTGAGGGTATTAGAGGTCATTCTACCAGGGCTAAGGCTGCCACTTCAGCTTTGGCTAGGGGGGTGCCAGTGGTAGAAATTTGTAAAGCAGCAACTTGGGATTCCCTTCATACTTTTGCAAAGCACTACTGCTTGGATCCGAAAGTCAGAAGGGATGGCCATTTTGCATGTTCTGTGTTGCAGGATTTCTTGGTGTGACTAGTCAGGCACCCACCTCCGAGTGCAGTACTGCTTTTGGACTCTATTCATAAGGTGAGGAATCCACAGATAGTTGTATCCATCAGAAGAACAAGTTACTTACCTATGGTAATGCTTTTTCTGGTAGATACACTAGCCATCTGTGGATTCCTCACAGTCCCACCCGCCTCCCCATTGCCTGTCTGGTCATACCAAGACTTTTGTATTACAAGTGTAAATATGTTTTAATTTCTATATAAATAATTGTTGTGCTTATGTTACATCAGTATGGTTATATGTATGTATTTATTTGAGCTATCGTGAGGTCGATTTTCACCTGCTCGCCTCAAAGGCACATACAAAATGGGTGACACTGACGTCAGCACTCTGGTGAGGACCTCTTATTGCCACAGTGATGTCAGACGGAGTCGCGCGCGGAGCCGTGCAATTGTGACGTCCTCGTCGACGTGGAGAGCTGGGAAGAAGATTTTCCGTCAGATGTTGGCGCATTGGGAGAATTCATAAGGTGAGGAATCCACAGGTAGCTAGTGTATCCACCAGAAAAAGTGTTACCGAAGGTAACTAACTTGTTCATTCTTTTCATTCTTTAGCCTCATTCCCTCTTAGTTTAAAGCTAAGCAGAACAATATCTTAGTAAGAAATGGCATTTTCAGAAGTTTATTTTAGGGCACTTAATATGATGTCTTTCCCCTTACCCTTTCTTCCACTTTCATACCTCGCCATGTTCACTAAAGACAAATGTTTATACAGTTTTGCAATATCATGAGTACGTGTTAACAACACAGTATGTCGTTGTTTAAAATTGCTATAATGAGTCAGTTTCCAGTTTAAGATTGGATTAATTGTGATACATTGTTATGTGCTTTAGGCTTGCTCTTGATGAACTGCTAAAAATATATTGAAATTCATAAGAAAAAAAGGATAGTCATTCAGATTCCAGGCAAGAGAGCGGAACATTAATTTAGAGTCCTCATGTGTTGTGCATTCTACGCCGGTACCTTCCTTTCTGTGCTGTGCATGTCGGATCTGAGCAGAAAAAATTCAGTTAAAGCATCTGAGCAGCATCATGCCCAGGCGCGCAACACCCATTGGGTTGAAATGGCTTCAGGGCCTCTCTATTAGCTGGAGTGTCCCGGGCTGGCTAGGCTGCTGTCCCGTAGATCAGCCTCAGTCAAAGCATCCTGCTCATGTTTCTGAGTCCATTTGCAGCCGGGCCTTTTCTTTTTCTAATTTATTTTTAACCTATTGCTTGGCCTTTTCGAGCGTCATTCCTGTCCAAGCTGACTGCCTAATGGGTTCACAGATTATCAGAAACCTGTCCTCGTGATTTTCTTACACTGTGAGTAGTCTATTTACACTTACAAATTCACAATAAGTCATTCAAAAGCGTGAATTTGTACTCTAAACCATGCTAATTGCCCGCCACACTTCAAGCAGTTTTTCTTTAACACGGGTTCTGCAACCAGGGATAGTGCGCAATCTTCCATTGATTCGTTTGTTTATATCTACTGCCACCTGCTGGCAGAACTGCAGAATAGTCTGCGCAACAGTATTTCGTTTTGGGCTTAATAACTTTTAACCTGTAAACGGTAGGAAAACACTATGGGGGTCATTACGGTATTGCCGTGCGGCCGCCAATGCAGCCGCACTCCCGCGGCCCCCATCACGACATCCCCGCGGGGCCGGCGGGGATGAGGCCGCAACATAGGAGCCGGCTCCTAATGGAGCTGGCGGTGTTGCGGCCGTGCGACGGGTGCAGTTGCACCCGTCGCGCTTTTCACTGTCTGCTATGCAGACTGTGAAAAGCTGGCCGGGGCCCTGTTAGGGGGCCCCTGCACTGCCCATGCCTGTGGCATGTGCAGTGCAGGGGCCCCAAGGGGCCCCAGGACACCCCTTACCGCCAGCCTCTTCCTGGCGGTGCAAACCGCCAGAAACAGGCTGGCGGTAGGGATGTCATAATCCCCAGGGCAGCGCTGCTTGCAGCGCTGCCCTGGTGGATTATCACCGCCAGGGCTAAAACGGCGGGAAACCGCCGGCCCCGGCGGTGCGACCGCAGCGCTACCGCCGCAGTCGTAATAAGGGCCTCCGTACCGCCAGCCTGTTGGCGGTACGGACGCTACATTACCCCTGGCGGTCTCCGACCGCCAGGGTCGTAATGACCACCTATATAAATATCACTACAACATATGCATATCACTATTCATTGTCTCTGAATGTAAACCAGTTCATATTTTTGGCAGTAGGCAAACCTACATTTACAAATATAATAATTTGTATATTATGTAATAATGGACTGACTAATAAAAATTAAGGAATGCCGAGGTTGCTTAAATCTGTGCACTCTGATTTTTTTTTATCATTTATATTTTAAACTTGTCATGTTAATCAGTGATGACATAAGTGGCAATTATTTTGAAACGTAAAAAATTTGACTTTCTTTTTTAGCTGCGCTGTCAAGTGGCTTTCCCACTGCAAGAGTTCTCTCACTAGTGCTTGTTTTGGACTGTGCTGTTGGAACAGGGAGGCGTTAACGGTCTGGTTAGTCAGTGGCTTTGACTCCAAACCAAAACACAAGGGTAAAAGACATTGGCCCTCATTACGAGTCTGGTAGTCAGCGTACCGCAGCAGTGGAATTGGCGGCCTCACCGCCGCGGGCCCGGCGGTGAAGACCGCCATATTACAAGTCCCAGAAAGGTACCTGCAGAACACAGGCAAGTTACCGTCCGGGCTGCCACAGCGGAAGTGCTGGGACGTCAGGCAGCAGCCATCTCCAGCCTGGCGGTCAGTCAGCATCCCAAGACCATATTAGGAAGTTGCATGCCGCCAGGATTTCCGGGGCGGAACTGCCGCCACCAAAACCCTGGCGGAAACAAACAAGATAAAGGGAACACCCACCTTCAGGAACACAGGCACGTCCGTAGGCGCTATGGCATGCGAAATGCAACTTCTTCCAATCCTCTACCTGGCCATGCAACTCACGGACCAGCAACGGCGACCACAACACCAACCGTAAGTACACCAGCCTAGCACACACTGGAGTGAACAACGTTAGCGCGCACACACAACACACACACCACACGGGAAGCCATGCCCACACACATGCAAACAAACATCCATACCAACACACACACACACCAATACCCACAACCACCACATATACATGGAGAATGAAATCAAGACTAGGTAGGACTAGTTGCCATGTGCTGCCAGGCAGATCTAGCAATAAGGTGGCCACACAGTACTTCATTGAGGAGTCTGCCCCGCTACCACTGACTGCATGGCATTACTCTCACGTGTGATGTCAATCCTGCCCAGATCGAAGCAACCCATAGTTGATATCAGTGTAACAAGCATCCATGCTACAGCTACCCAATGGTGCTCACACAGAGCCACCATGTCAACACATGTCACAAGAGTGAGTACTCACCTCCATGTGGCTGCTGTGCTGCCCTCAAGAGCCCATCCATCTCAGGGTAGGCCACCGCCATTATGCAGGCCATTAGGGGAGGGTCAAGGCCGCCATGGAAATCACCGTCACCGCTGGCGGCGACCACCATTGGATCCTGCCTCCCGTTTGCAATAGTGTGAGCCAATGGTGAGTTGCACGGCAGTCATGACCGCCTACCGCCATGATGTGTTACACCAGCGGGATTATCTCACTTCCACCTATCCAATGCTTGCAGACAGGCGGCAACCATTGTACTACTACAATGTGTGATGTGTGTGAAATTTAGTGCGTCATACATCTATGCTGCACGACATGTTACTACCTCTCTCCTGCTCCCAGGTATTATGCACGGTTGAGGATGAGGAATGCACCGGTGTACAGGCCCCTATTTGACCTTGCTACCATTGAGGAGTGTCACATTGTCTAAACCTATCGCCTGAACCATGTGACAATAATGGAACTAGTGGCCAGTTGGAGCCAGATCTGTTACCTGCCATTCGCAATCCCAATGCCATCCCTCCCACATTGCAGGTGTTGTCAGTCCTCCACTACTATGCCTCAGGCTTCTTTCAGGTCCCAGTGGGATCACAAGTGGGATGTTGCAGCCCATGTTCAGCAACGTCCTGAGGGATGTACTGTGTGCCCTGATAAAACATATGGCCATCCACATGCAGTTCCCCTGACGTGCAGATCTGCCCACTGTCAAGGCTGCATTCTATGCTGTGACACAAATCCCACATGTCATTGGTGCCGTTGATGGCATGCACATTACCCTGGCGCCACCCAGGAGGAATGAACAGGTGTACAGAAACTGGACAAACTTTCATTCGATCAATGTGCAGGTGGTTTGTCTTGCGGACCAGTACATATCCCAGGTGACTGACAAGAACCCAGGCTCTGTGCATGAGTCCACATCCTGTGGAACAGCAGCGTCCCACACATGATGGGTCCAGAGGGACCGGGCCTGGCTCATGGGTATGTACCCCTGCATATGTGTGCCCCTCAGCTCACTGCACCCTTGTGTCCCTGCCCCATTGCCCTCCCGTTCTTGACATGCCTCTTCCCTCTATGCACACAGGTGACTCTTGCTAGCCCAACCTGCCCTGGCTCCTGACAGCCGTGAGGCGTCCATCCTCAGCTACAGAGGACCATTACAATGAGGCCCACAGTCGTACCAGACGGGTTATTGAGAGATGCTTTGGTCTGCTGAAGGTCAGGTTCCGGTGTTTGCATGTCTCCGGGGGTGACCTGCTCTACAAGCCACAGAAGGTGTGCCATATCATTGTGGCCTGCTTCGTGCCGCACAATCTGGCCCTGACGCATCACATCCCTTTGCTAGATGCAGAGGAGGGGGTAGCTGTGCCAGTGGCTGATGAAGGGGACATGGGGAGTGATGAAGAGGAAGATGATGAGGATGCAGCTGACTCCAGGGCTGAGCTGATTCAACATTACTTCGGCTGAGATGCAGATATGTGCAAACTGTGTGGTATGTGTCCTTTACTATTGTCTGGCATGTCTGCCCTGGATTCCTGTTCCTACAGTGCATTTGTGTGGAGTTGGCATCTGTAACTCCCAAAAGTGATTGTTGTCCCTGTCTTGGTCTCCTTTCAGGACAATGTAGTGGTGTTCTGTTCTCCCTGCCTGGGCTGTTGCCTCCATTGACACATATGTCTTACTACTGCCTGCTACACGATCGACCTCCTGGAAGTTTGCACACCATGCTGTCACCCTCCCATGAATGTGCTGTGTGTGGGTTGCCACTTGTACACGTATTGGCTGTTCCATACATACTCATGGGAAATAAACACGTAGACAAGGACTGTGCTCAGTTGTCGTTTATTTGTGTTGTAAAGGTGGAAGGGGTGATGAGTCGGGTCATGGTGGCGGAGATCATCAGAATGGTAAGGCCAGCTGTAGGTAGTCCAGGTCCTGTCTGCTGGCCATGGATAGATGGTGATATGGGAGCGGACAGTCGACATGGTGTCACATACAAGGGAGTAGGTTCAGGAGAGGGTCACTTCCTGGCAGCAATCTTGGTCTGGCATCATGTCCGGCTGGATGTCTACTTGGACGTTCTCACTTGCGTGGGGGTTCCTCAGATACAGGGTTAGGGGTGGTGGTGTCCTGCAAGACCTGTGCCAGGGCCGCCATACCACTGGCTGCTGCTGACGTCGAGGGCTGTGATGGGATGTGGCCAGTTCTAGGGGACTGCTGGTGGGTGGTGGACTCACGCATGACAGTGCTCAGGTCTTTGAGCACCCCTACAATGGAGGCCATGGTGGTATTGTGGGCCTGCCACTTTTGCATGGCCTTCTGATGGTATTGCCCCTGCAGCTGCTGGGTCTTCTGCACGGTGGCGAGGATCTGGGCCACTGTGTCCTGGGTGTGCTAGTATACACCCAGTACATGATTGAGGCCCTACTGGCAGTCAGTTGGTATGGCTGTGCCAACCTTTCAGTCATGGTCCCCCTCCCACTAGCCCTGGCCCCCTGTGCCTGTGCCCCTGGCAGAGTGTGCCCACTCCCAGTATCAGCAGGGCCATCAATGTCTGGGGTGGGTTCCCTTGACCCTGGCCGCTGTACTACAGGGCACACCTCTGATTGTTGGGTCCTTGGGGCATAGGTTTGGTGTTCAGAGTCTGGCTGTGGTGTTGTTGCCACATGGGTAGGGTCTTCCAGTGTGTCCAGGGTGGGAGTGCTATTGGTGGACTGCCCAGTGGCCCCAGATGGCCCAGGCAAGTCATCCTCATCGAGACATCCAGTGGGGCCTTCATCCTGGAAGGGCTGTCTGAGCCTGGCATCCTCTGCAGGGTGTCAATGGCAGGGGTACCTGTGGATGGATACGGTAGATGTTAGCTGTGTGACTGCTGTTGTGTCCCTGTTGTGATGCATGCAGTGGCTCGACTTGTTACCCAGTGATGGCAATGACAGCTGCTGCACTGCAGACATTGGTTTGGATTGGATTGTGGGAGCTGTGGTTCTTCCACATTGTGCTTGACATCCATGCATTCGGGGTGTGTGAGTAAGGATGGTGGGAGTGGGTTGGTGTGGCATGCAGAGGAGGGGTGTGGGGTGTTTGGCACCGGGTCAGTGGGGTGGGTTGCAATGGTTTGGTGAGTGGTGGGGAGGCATGCTGGGCATGGGTCGTTGGTTCTTGGGGGGTATTGCTGACTTACCAGTGTCGAGCCCTCCGCTGATGGCAGTCAGGCCCTCAGGATAAATGATGTCCAGGACCTTCTCCCAGGTTGTCAGCTGAAGAGGAGGTGGTGGCGGCCCACCGCCGGTCTTATCACTGGCTATCCTCTGCCTGGATGCCATGGACCGGACCTTCCCCTGGAGGTTGTTCCACCTCTTGCTGATGTCCTCCCTTGTGAGTGGGTATGTGCCGACTGCGTTGACCATGTTGATGATCCTCTGCCATAACTCTGTCTTTTTGGCTATTGATGTCTGTTGAACCTGGACACCCATGAGAGCTGTGGCTCTACTCTGATGATCTCGTCCACCATGACCTGCAACTCATTGTCGGTCAAGCGTGGGTATTTCTGGCATGACATCCTGTGGGATGGGTATGTGTAGTGCCTGTTGGGTGCAGTACGGGGTGTGTGGTGATGTGGAGATGTTTGTCTGTGTGTTCTGGTGGTCTGTGGTGTTGATTTGTGCAATGTGTGCTGTGTGATGTTTGTTAGCTGTGTTTGGGGTATGTTTCTTCTCGTGTTTGGCTGTGGCTGCTCGGATCTGATGCAAGGGATTGTAGGTGGGTTAGTGGGGGAGTCATATGGTGGTGTGGTCAAGTGTCAGTGGTGTGTGTATGGTTATCAGGTGTGGGTTATTTGAACTGGCCAATGTGGTGTTGGGTACTTTACGCTGTTCCTTTTTGTTCCGCCGCAGTGTGCCGCGGTGCTTACCACCAACGTTTTCCGCTGTGTGTGTTCCACTGTGCTGGAGGTTGATTCATAATATGATTGTTGGAATGGTGTCGGCGTGGCGGGGCTGGCAGTTGTTCAGTCACTCTTTCGCCGTGGGTTGACCTGGCGGTGTTGGTTTTGTGTCTGTATTTGGACGGTTTGTGTTTTGTGACTCATAATACGGCGGTCGCTTTACCACCACTGCTGGTATGGTTGGCGGCATTTTACATGGCGGTCTTGCCCGGAGCCCGACAGACTCGTAACGAGGGCCATTGTCATTTACAACCCGAATAGCTCTAACTCTCACAAATGCGAGACCTAGTGCATTGCAATTGCTTGTTTTTGTGTGGTCTTGCTACCAGGATAGGGTAGGAGTGTTTTGGTTTCACCTTCTTTAGATCCCACACACCCACCAAAGCACTGCAGGAAATCTGCTGCATGTGCTTTACAACTCCATTCCCCTCATTTGCTACAGTTAATTACACAGATAAGCAGAGATTATGCAACTTTCCTTTCTGTATGGTGCATAATGCACTCCTAAAACAGGTAATGTACTGTGCTACTAAAGTACATTGTCAAAGGCAATAGCTCGTTGTTAACTTTTATTGCCTCTTTTTTATTCCAATAAAGTGCATTTGGTTCACTTTTCTAATAGATTAACACCAAAACAAACAGCTGCCTCTGCACATATTTATTAAATATGCCTGGTTGCTCCAGGGCTCGCCTTTTTATTTTTGCAGAGCAAAAGTTACTCTAGAAGCCCATATGGGATGTTATGCTTAACTACTAAAAATGGGAACCTTATGTTTCTTTTATTATTTGTTGCCTTCTGACAGCACTCCTTCTGCATTTTACTTTGTCTTTTTCCTCCTACTGAAGATTTATCGTAGCTCCCCAATTTTAGATACTTATACTTTGGAAACACGTTTCGTTTGTTTCAACGGTCATTTCAAAGCCTTATGACAAAAACATCTTTAAAAAACAATGTAAGTCCAAAAATGCAATACCACACTACACAATGGCAGGCCAGACCATATCATAACATACAACAGGCCATAGCATACCATACTATACAGTGACAAGATACACTATATCATACTATATAATTCCAAGCCATACTATACCATACTACACAATAACAGGCCATGCCATACTATACCATAAAATGACAGGCCACATTCTACCATGATACACCATACCATATCTGACATCCATTTTAAAGAGTTATGACAAAAACATTTTTAAAATAGAATGCAAGTTCAAAAAATGCCATGCCATTTTACATAATAGCAGGCCAGACCATTTCATAACATACAGTGACAAGCCATTTATACCATGTATACATATACAGTGATTTAGCCATACCACATACCATACTATACAATGATGGATGATACCATACATTACTATATACAGTGACAGACCATACCATACCACACGACAGGCTATACCATACCATACTGTACTATACACCGATTTACATATATCATAGCATAATATACAATGACAAGCCATGCCATACTGTACTATACAATGACAGGCCATACCATACAATTTCAGGCCACACCATAACATATAATACATCAGCAAGCCATACCTTACCGTTTTATAGCGTTCCATACCATACTATATAATACCATACCATGCTACAGGCCATAGCATACAATACCAAGCTATACTATTCAATGGCAGGACTTGTACTACTACACTATACAATGATAGGCTATGCCATACCATACTGTATAATGACAGGCCATATCAAACCATACCATACTATACTATACAGTGGTAGGCTGTACCATGTCATATTGTTCAATACCATACCATACCATACTATACAATGGCATGCCTTACCATAGCATGCCATACAATAACAGCCTAAACCATACCATACTATACAGAACAAACAGGCCACACCATACCATAACATACAATTACACATTACATGAATCCAATATGATACCATACCATGACAAATCATACCATTCCATACTGTACAATTACAAACAATACTGTACCACACTATACAATATCAGACCATGGCATACCACGCCATGCATTGACAAGCCATACCTTACCCTTCCATATCACACAATCACAAGCCATAACGTACTACACTTTACAATAAAAGGCCACACCATACCATACCATAAAATTCTAAGTCATATCATATCATGAGACACCATACCATACTATATAATGACAATCCATACCATACCATACTATACAATAACAGACCATACCATGACATTCCATACTATTAAACACCAGGTCATAACATATCATTCCAGACCACACAATAGCATACAATAACATACCAAACTATACAATATTACAAAAAAAAAAAACAAAGCCAGTACATCTTGAAAAGGCGAGACCTATTGGCTCTGCCAATGTTTGTTCTTGCGTTAGTTTGAGGTATTCTTGACGTGTTGGTGTTCCTCTCCTGCCTTTGGTGCGACTACCGACCCACGTGGCAAGAGTTATTAGTGTCTGCTGCCGCTCGAAAGGTGGTTAAAAGCTCCTCTGATTGGTTCTGGGTGCCCATGACTGCCCAGGCGCCTACAATTATCTTACAGAGTTTCCAGCTCAAACTCAGCCCACTGCGTCAGGGTGTTGTATTTTAGAGTGATTTATGTCTGAAGTATTTTATGTGCGTGAGACTTGGAGTTGTGCTCCAAACTTGTCATGGCAAACTTATATGAGCGTATACTCATAGAGTGGAACTGAGCGCTATGTAAGGGCTGAGTCACATTTACATACACCCTCCATAACAAACTTGTCAGTGTTAGCATTGTGGGAAGCTATAAGGTGAACAGAACCGGGTCCATCCACAACCCATTGTTGGGAGGCACAGCCTGTATCTGTGGTTATTGGGCTAACCAGAAGCAGAGATGCTCAGCTCCTAGATAACCACAGACACAACCGTAATGGGTCTGTGGAGCCCCCCAGAAGAAGAGCATGTGCAACCGAAGGACAATCAGAGTAATGGGTGTCTGGGGTCCTCTGAGACCCCGCAAGAGGATGTTGTGCACCCTAATGAGAACAACATTATTGGGTTTTTGTTTTCCCCCACAAGCGGAGATTGCCAAGGAACATCACAGACACCACAGTAGTGGGTCCATAGGGGGCAGCCAGAAATGGAGAAAGTGCAACCCAAGAATAATCACCAACACTGCAGGATATGGACCTATGGGGACAGTGAAATGCTGAGAAGATGCAAACAAAGGATATGAGACCACAGAAACAACAGTATATGAGTCTTTGTGGTCCACCCAGGAGCTCAGATGGCTTAATCCAATTGTAATCACAGAAAACTCAGTCCTGTGTCATGGGGTGGGAATGGCACAACCCTATGATTAAAATAGACACCACAGTATAAGGGCTGGGGGGTTTACCCAGAATAGAAAATGATGCAAGACAAGCATGAACTCATCCACCACACTACTGGGTTTCTGGGTTCGCCCAGTGGTGGTGAGATCGCAACTCATTAAAATCAACAGATATCACAGTACTTACTAGTAATTCGTTTTTCATTTCATGCACTGTTTCTGACTGTACCTGTGCCCTTTTTACATTCCGATTAATTTTCACCCTCTGCGTTACTGCCCGTTTCTTTCCGGCTCTTGCCAGTTCTCTCGACCTAGCTGCTGCGTCACCTGTGGCCCCGCCCCCAAAAAGCCCCCATTGGTCTTTTCCCTCCCGTCTCCCAGCTGCTCCTCCCTCCCACCTCCCATTCTTAATGGCGGCCGCGCGCAGCGGGCATGCCACTGGCGCATCGTAGGTGTGCAAGAGGCAAACCTGTCTGTGTCCGACTGTGCCCGTCTGCGCCCGTCCGTGCCTGGACCGCGCCTAGCGCCCGTCCCCCTGGTCCATGCTTCTCAAACCCCCCGAAACAGCACTACTCCTCCACAGAACTCCATGCCCTCAACATAGGCCAGCACCCTGCCTGCACCCAGACCAACCCCAAACACACACATGGATCATTCACATGCCACTCATGCCATTTTTCCTGCACCCACACTAACACCAGCAACACCAACATGCACCGCAATAACACCAAACCCCGCAACCACCTTAACTGCATCCTCCTTAACACCCACTCCGTCCACAAGCACGCCATTGAGCTTTATGACCTGCTCACAACATACTCTCCTGACATCACCTTCCTCACGGAAACATGGATGAACCCCTCATTAGAACCCGACATAGCCATAGCCATCCCAGAAGGTTACAAAATCACATGTAGAGACCGCATAAACAAACCAGGAAGAGGTATCGCCATAATACACAAAAACACCATCAAAATCTCCACCAACGATACCCTAGACAACGCAGAACACCTACACTTTCTAATACACATCAACGCCAACACCACCCTTAGAGGAACCCTTATTTACAGACCACCAGGACCCCGCCCCCCATTCTGCGACACCATGGCAGACTACATACTCCTTGGTGACCTTAACTTTCACCTGGAAAGCACCCATGATTGCAACTCCACAGCCCTGCTGGACAACCTCACAAACCTCGGCCTCAAGCAACTGGTCACCTCACCCACTCACTCAACGGGACACACGCTTGACGCCATCTTCACCTCCTGCAGCCACATCACGTTCACTCACTCCACCGAGCTCCACTGGACTGACAACCACTGCGTCCACATCTCCTTCATGAAACCCCCCACGCACCACCAACAACACACTACACCCTAACGCAAGTGGAACAAGATCTCCAAAGAACACCTGATCGCCAACCTCACACAAGTTACACCTCCAATCACCAACGACCCCAACACCGTCGCCCACAACCTCATACAATGGCTAACAACCTGCGCAGACTCCCTCGCCCCATTGAAAACAAACAACACCCGCACCGTCAAGACAACCCCCTGGTTCACCACAGAACTCCAGTCTTCCAAACGAGAATGCCGTAAAATTGAGAAAGCCTGGCGCCAAGAACCCTCAATGAGCAACTTCTCCACCCTCAAAACAGCCATGCGCAAACACCACCAACTCATCCAGACCACCAAACGGTCCTTCTACAAAGAATGCATAGGCAACAACACACACAACAGCAAGGAACTCTTTGCCATCGTCAAAGAACTCGCCAAACCCAAATCCAGCACCATCGACCCTCCACACTCCCAAAAACTCTGCAACTCCCTCTCCAACTACTTTCACCGCAAAATCGCAGACATACACAACAGCTTCACAGCATCAGCACCCACCATCACCACCACCGACACAACCAACAACACAACACCCTCCCACACCAACCAACTACACACCTGGACCCCCACCAACAACGAAGAAATCGGCAAAACCATGAAATCCATCCACTCAGGCTCCCCTACAGACCCTTGCCCCCACCACATTTTCAACAAGGCCAGCCAAATCATCGCTCCCCAGCTCCACACCGTCATCAACAGTTCCTTCGACACCGCAACCTTCCCAGATGCTTGGAAGCACGCCGAAGTCAACGCTCTCCTCAAAAAACCTAAAGCAGACTCGGAAGACCTCACAAACTACCGTCCCATCTCTCTTCTCCCTTTCCCCCACAAAGGTCACTGATAAGATAGTCAACATCCAACTGTCTCACTTCTCAGAAGAAAACAACATACTCAACGCCTCCCAGTCTGGATTCCGCAAGAACCACAGCACTGAGACCGCCCTCATCACCTGCACAGACGACATCAGGACAAGAGTGGACAAGGGCGAGACCGTCACCCTCATCCTCCTAGACCTCTCCGCAGCATTCAACACTGTATGCCACCAAACCCTCTGTGCACGCCTTTTTGACTCCGGAATTCGACACAAGGCCCTGGACTGGCTCACCTCCTTCCTCGCCGAAAGAACCCAAAGAGTTTGCCTCCCTCCTTTCCAGTCTCCAGCCACCAAGATCATCTGTGGGATCCCCCAAGGATCCTCCCTCTGCCCCACCCTCTTCAACATCTACATGGCCCCTCTCGCCAACATCCTCCGCCCCCACGGAATCACCATCATCTCATATGCAGACGACACCCAGCTCATCATCTCCCTCACCAGAAAACCAGCCACCGCCAAGATAAACCTGCACGCGGACTCCTTGACATCGCCAAATGGATGACAGCAAGCCACCTCAAACTAAACTCATCTTCGGCCCCAACAAGATGGCATGGAACGACTCCTGGTGGCCCACCACCCTCGGACCACCCCCAACACCCACCGCTCACGCACGCAATCTTGGCATCGTTCTAGACTCATCTCTCTCCATGACCCATCAAATCAATGCCATATCATCCTCCTGCTTCAACACCCTTTGCATGCTACGCAAGACTTTCAAATGGATTCCTTTAAAAACAAAAACGTAAAGTAAATTCTCCAGTGAGGCATCTCAGTATCTCCTCTCTGCATCAGGTGCCACAACACTTAGCGTCATCCCTGTGGTGTCTTTGATGGATATAAAAGTGTTTGGAGCCACATGGTAGATAACCCTGGTACCATTATAAAGTGTTAGAAAATCTGGGAGTGGAGCACTTAATAAGGAGTTTAATTTTCAATCCTTTTCAACCAGTAAACTAAACAATTACAGTGGGTCACTATAAAACGTCACTATCCATGGTTTCAGCACAATAAACGATCTCAGGAGTGCCTGCATGTGTGTTGCCCCTATTTTTCCTAGGCATCACTCATCCATGTGTGCTGCAACTGCAGACTAATGAGTGTTTTGCACCAACCTCTACATAAGAATGCTAGCATTTTGATCGTGTTGGCGGGGATCATTACAATGCCATGCATGTGCGAGTGTGTACATGACACATCTCTTTTAGGTCACTGATCGTTCCTACCATACATGAACAAAGAGCCTCTACCCATAATTGTTCTCAGGGACACTATACTATGCAAGAATTAATTAATAATATCTCCCACACAGTGGGGGGAAAAGTGTAATATTTTCATCTGTATTCAGCTTAATGTAAGGTAAGATAAGAATACGTTTATTTTGGATTGCTTAATTCATCAAACTGTCATAAAAACAACAATATACACAACATCAATAATAGTGCAGTTCCACAGCTGAATAAAAAAAATCTACATATAAAATCATCAATTATTTAGCAATCTTCTACAAAGTGCATCTATTTTCAGCAGTAAAACCGCTTGTTGTCTAGTGGACAATTTGAATACAACCTAATATTTTTACTGCCTACACCCCACTGGTCCTGGCTCCGTAGTTTACCAATGTACCTCCTGTGTTAGTTAACCTAAAGGTCTATCCAAGGTCAACTATGTGCGTAAAATCTGCTGATGTGGAATCACACAAATGTGTAATCCACTCATAATACTTTCCAAAACGAATTACACTCTTGATTACATTACAGTCACTGAAACAGATTCTATTGGAAACTCTTTTTAATTATTATGTCACAGATAAACCATGGAGAGTGGACGAATCCGACGGAAAAGAAACCATTGTCATTAAGGTATGTGATTTTGAGACTTTAGGAGCATAATCTTAAATTTGAAATCCTTTTTCCCCAGTAATTCAACCAGCCATTTATTTCTAGGGCCATGGTCAACTCGACAAAAAAAGAACATGGGCTTTAGATTTACCAACAGCCTTATAACGATGAGAATACTTGAAAATGGAAGAAACTGTTCTCCAAGTTTAAATAAAAGATGATAACGGTAAATATATCTAAATTTGATGTGTAAGGTAATAACAGTTTACAGGTCAGGGAGGCCTACAAAAGTAAAACAAGCATTTGCAATGCAATAGGTTTAGCATTCGTGAGAGTTTGCGCTATTGGCATTGTAAATAACAATGTCTTTTACCCATGTGTTTTGAGTTGGAGTGTAGTGGATGTATGTGGTGTGGAGTGGAATTATGTGGGTTGAATTGGAATTGTTAGTTGTAAAATTGTGTGGGGTGGAATTGTGTGGTGTGGAGTGTATTTTTGTAGTGGAGTTATGTGGCACGATGAATAGATAGAGGAGAGAGCTGCACAGAATAGATGTAAAGGAAGATAGAGACGATAGGTAGTTTGTTTAGGAAGTGGTGAATGAACGTGAGACAGAAGAGCAGAAAGAGTGTATGAGAAAGAGAAAAAGGAGAGAGCAGACTACATGTACATGAAGCGGTAGCACTTGTGTACGTAGAAGACACCCTAAGAAAAGGAGGAGAGCAAGTGTTTGAGGGACAGAAACCTTGAAAAGTATGGGAAAGAAACTGCTTGAAGACTTGAAGTTAATCGTGAGAGAGGCGGGAAGAGTGCATGAGAGTGAGAGAGGGGGAGAGTACGAGAGAGATAGGGATAAAGGGACGAGTGGGGGGAAGCGAGATGTGGATCAGTGCACATCGTGAGGAGGTACTGGAAGGTAGCAGGCGTGAGCATGCAGTATAGAGAGGAGACAAGAAATGTGAGGAAGGGATGAGAGGGGGCAGTGGAACTGCGAGATAGGGGGGTAGTGGGAGTGTGAGGGAGAGATTAGAGGGGCAGTGGGTGTGTGGCAGAGAGATGACCGGGTAGGTGGAAGTGCAAGGGAAAGATGTGTTGGATTGTGATTGTTTGTTGTGGAATTGTGTGGTGTGGTGTGAAGCAGTGTGTTTGAAATATGTGGCATGGTGTGCTGTGGAATTATGTGAATGTTGATTAAATGGTATTACGTGTATTGGAATTATGTAGAGTGAGAATGTGTGTTATGGAGTTAATTATGTGGAATAGTATTGTGTGTTGTGGAGTGGCATGTTGTGGAGTTGAAATATGTGGTGTGCTGTTAAATTTTGTGGCATGATGTGGAAATCTGTGGTGTTTTGGAGGTCAGTGGTGTGGAATTTTGATGTGTATTTGAAATATGTGGTTTGGTGTGGAATTATGTGTTGTGTATTGGAAATGTGTGGAGTTGAATTGTGTTATGTGGAACTGTGAGGCGTTAAGTGAAATTATACTTACTGGAATTATATGTAATGGTGTACAGTGCATTTATATGGATTTTTGGTATGTAGAATAGAGTATTTATGTGGGGGTGTGTTTATGTTGTATTGAATATAGTGCAATTATGTGTAGTATAACTATGTGGCATGCAGTGGTATTATGTGGTGTGTAATTATGTTGTGTGGTGCAGAATTGTGTGCACCGAATTGTGTAGTGTGGAATTATGTGGCATGGTTTGTAATGGTAATATGTGGTATGGTGTGGAATAGTATAATATGGTGTGGAATTATATGGCAGGTTGCAAATGTGTATTTTTTTGTGGAGCTAATTATGTGTTTTGGATTTGAGTGGATTTATGTGCAGTGTAAATATGTGAAATGTGGGTTGGAGAGCTGTTACATGTAGTGGGATTGTCTGGAGTTGAATTGTGTTGTGTGGAGTGTAATTATATGGTGTGGAGTGAAGTGGAATTATGTAGCTGAGTGGTATTTCGTGATTTGGAATTTTGTGGCATGGAGAGGTGTTGAATTATGCCCAGTTTGTTTTCTTGGTTTGTAATTATGTGGCATGGAGTGTGTGTAGATGAATTGTGTGGCATGTTATTATGAGATGTCAAAGTGTGTTGTGTGTAGTGGATTTAGGCAGCATGGATTTGTGTGTTGTGGTATTGTGAGACACCTTCAGCCAGTTCTAATGCTTCTATGCATGCGAAAGGAGTGGAACATGAGTTTCCCAGCTTCAAAGTCGGCCGCTAAATCTATTTTAGCTAAATCTATTCCTTCACATTCCCATCTAAATATAGTGTGTCTCTGTTCGCGTTGTTTATTTACAATATGCTTTAGGTGCATTGAAAAGCCAGCGTGTTATAGTGTTTAAGTAACGTTTTTTATTTTAAAAAGATGCCTCTAAAGCATATTACCAAATAAACAAATAGAGACAACGGGCCTTTCAGTTGTCACAAACGTACCCATAAATGTCAAAGTTGTAACGCAAGATTTTACAGATGCCGTTTGGGAAGGTTATTGTTTGTTGACCACCGATCCCAGCAGTTCATGAACACTACTCACGGGGATATTGATATTTTCTATTTGAAAACATTGCGTATGTAAGCAAACACTGTTTTTAAACATTGTACCTACACACCCTCGTTTCCAAATAAAATACATAAATAAGAAAGAAAAGACAGACAATGTTGAGGTGAGAAAACAGACGGAAGGCTGAGCAAGTACAAATTATAAAGCAAATCTTGAAACACGAGCAGTAAACGAATTAAACTAAAAAAAAATGCTGCCGTTAATGAAAGAAAGCAAACGGCAGGCAGGCAGAATGTGAAATACGGAGCAGAGCTTGGAACACAAGAATTTCTGCAAAAATAAGGCCGGTGATGAACGAAAACATACAATGTGTGTTTGTTGGTGATGTTTTTAGAGGAATGTATGTCCGTTCTTCTTTCTATTTTCTATTTGCAAACATTGCATATGTAGGCAAACACATTTGATAAAGAGCATGCCGGTATACGCATCATTTTCCAATGAAACAACCTAAATAAGACAGATACGATATGCAACACTCAGAAAAGAAAATGCCCAGCAGGCTGATAAAGTACGAATTATGTAAGGGAGCTTGGAACACAAGCAGGAAAGGAAGTAAACAAAAAATTGCGCTGGTAATGAAAGAAAACAGATGGCAGGCAGATGAAGTGCCAAATACAGAGTGAAGCACAACTTCAATGACCCATGACTGAATACAAAAACACAATAGAGGTAACAAATAGGAAGCGTACCACAAATGCAACTATAAATGTGAATGTTTGAAATAAAACATACATGCATTTTCATAACACACAACTTTAACGTTCAATAAAAATACTATACAAATATGGAGCCAATGTTGGAGCGAGAATGCGCTGCAAGAAATAGAGCTAGTAATGATATTCAAGTTATGGAGCGGAGCTTGGCACCTGAGCAGGAAACGGAGTAAATACAAAATCACACCGGTAATGAAAGAAAACAGACGGCAGGCAGAGAGAGTGGTAAACACGCAGCAGAGCTCAAACACAAGCTGGAAAGTAAACACCGATAACAAATTAACAAGCATTATGAAATATTGTCAGTCGAGCGTGTGTACTCTTTAAAAACTCATTTCTTTATTTACTCGAACGGTAGAAGTGCTAGCATATACTTAAACTGCATCATGTTTCTACCATTCACACAGATAAACAAAAGGCTTTTCAAAGTGCACACACACACTCCCTTAACCCCTTCGGTGCCAGGCCTTTTCCCCATCCTATGCCAGGCCTTTTTTTTGGCTATTTGGGGTAGTTCGCGTTTAGGCCCTCATACTTTTTTGTCCACACAAGCTACCCACGCCAAGTTTGCGCACTTTTTTTTTCAACATCCTTGGTATTGTAGAGTTACCCAGAGTTTGTGGGTTCCTCTGGAGGAGACCCAGAGATTAGTCAAAATACTGCTAACATTTTGTTGTTGTTTTTAAATCGTAAAAAAGGGCTGCAGACGAAAGCATGTGTTTTTTCCCCTGAAACTGGCATCAACAAAGGGTTTGCTGTGCTAAAATTACCATCTTCCCAGCTTTCAGGAACAAGCAGACTTGAATCAGGAAACCACATTTTTCAACACAATTTTGGCATTTTACTGGGACATACCCCATTTTTACTATTTTTTGTGCTTTCAGACTCCTCCCAGTTAGTGACAGGAATGGGTGTGAAACCAATGCTGTATTCCAGACAGCTAAACATTTCTGAAAAGTAGACAAAATTCTGAATTCAGCAAGGGTTCATTTGTGTAAATCCTTCAAGGGCTTCCTACAGAAAATAATAGCTAAAATAAAAAAATATTGAAATTGAGGTGAAAAAAAGAGCCATTTCTGTCCACATTTTCTTCTAAAACTTTTTCCCACTATAGCAGATTTTTGAAAGCAATATACCGCAGCGTCTGCTAGAGTCTCCTGGTTGCAGGGATATATAGGGCTTGTAGGTTCATCAAGAACCCTAGGTACCCAGAGCCAATAAAGGAGCTGCACCTTGCAATGTGTTTTCATTGTATACTGGGTATACAGCAATTCATTTGGTGAAACATAAAGTGTGAAAAATAGGTATCAAGGAAACCTTTACATTTCCAAAATGGGCACAAGATAAGGTGTTAAGAAGCAGTGATTATTTGCACATCTCTGAATTCTGGGGTCCCCACTAGTATGTGAATTACAGGGCATTTCTCAAATAGACGTCTTTTTTACACACTGTCTTACATTGCATTTGGAAGGAAAAAATGTAGAGAAAGTCAAGGGGCAATAACACTTGTTCGTCTATTTTGTGTTCCCCAAGTCTCCCAATAAAAATGGTACCTCACTTGCGTGGATAGGCCTAATACCTGCAACAGGAAACGCAACATGGACACATCACATTTTTACATTGAAATCTGACCTGTTTTTTGCAAAGTGCCTAGCTGTGGATTTTGGACTCTTGCTCAGGTAACACGTAGGGAAACCTTGCAAACCTATATATTTTTTGAAAACTAGACACCTAAGGGAATTCAGAATCAGGTGACTTGTGGGGCTCTTGCCAGGTTCTGTTACCCAGAATCCTTTGCAAACCTCAACATTTGGCAAAAAACCGTTTTTCCTCACATTTCAGTGATAGAACGTTCTGGAATCTAAGAGGAGCCACAAATTTCCTTCCACCCAGCATTCCTCCAAGTCTCCCGATAAAAATAGCACCTCACTTGTCTGGATAGGCCTAGTGCCCGCGACAGGGAATGCCCCAAAACACAACACGGACACATCACATTTTCCCAAAGAAAATTGACCTGTTTTTTGCAAAGTGCCTAGCAGTGGATTTTGGCCTCTAGCTTATCTGGCACCTAGGAAAACCTAGCAAACCTGGATATTTCTGAAAACTAGACACCTAGGGAAATCCAGGATGGGGTAACTTGTCGCTCTCTTACCAGATTCTGTTACGCGGAATCCTTAGCAAACCTCAAAACTTGGCAAAAAAAACGTATTTTCTTCACATTACGGTGCTGCAAAGTTCTGGAATCTGAGGGGAGCCACAAACTTCCTTCTACTCGGTATTCACCCACATCTCCCGATAAAAATGGTACCTCACTTGTGTGGTTAGGCCTAGTGCCCGCTACAGGAAATGCCCCAAAACACTACGCAGACAAAGCAAAAACAAAACTACCTGTTTTTGCTTGGGGGAAGCACCTGCGTATTTTGGTCCTGGGCTCAGCAGCCATCTAGGGAAACCTATCAAACCCAGACATTTCTGAAAACTAGACACCCGAGGGAGGCCAGGGAGGTGTGACTTGCATGGATCCCTCAGTGTTTTCTTACTCAGAATCCTCAGCAAACCTCAAATTTAGCTAAACAATTGCATTTTCCCCACATTTCTGTGTGGGATCACTGCGCCGGCACAAATTTCCTACCACCCAATATTCCCCTCAGTCTCCCGATAAAAATGATACCTCACTTGTGTAGGTGGGTCAAGTGCCTGTGACATGGAAGAGCCAAAAGCATGTCGAAATTGAAGGGGAACCAAAGCGGGTCCAAAAGGGCAATTTGAAAAAAAACATTTCTAGGCTGACAAGTGGGGCAGAATTTTTATCGGTATCGATGCAACAATGCAGGGTGGTACGAATTTTGTGGATTCCTGCAGATTCCAGAAGGTTCCATCACAAAAATGTGGGGAAAATGTTTGAGTTCAAGCAAAGTTGGAGGTTTGCAGGGCATTGTGGGTAAGGAAATGGTGCTGGGTGCATGGGAAGCACACCACCCTGGACTCATGCAGATGTTTAGTTTTCAGATGTGTCTAGGTCTAGTAGATTTTTCTGCATGGGAGCGTCCCAAAGTCCAAAAAGTGCAGCCCTCACCATTCCAAGTGGGACGATTAGGAGAGTTAGCCAAGCTCTCATGGCCCAAATGTAAAACCAAAACCCAAAATAATCAAATGTCCTCTTGATTGCCGTTGGGATAAGATCTTTTAGTGTGCAGGGGGAGAGCTGAAAGACTGTTACCCCCTTCAGTTGGGTGAGGGCATAACCATGCCCATACTGGTTGGTAGCCACCACCCCACTTTTTTTTTAAATTCCCTGGCATCTAGTAGGCCTTCTGCCCTCCTGGGTAGTAGATCAGGGGTAACTGCCCCATCTGCCCACCGGTGGGCAGAACAAATTTGTTCCCATTTATTTGGGGTGGGGGTATGGCCATATCTCCACCCTCTATTTGTTTTTTTTTTTAAATCTTCCCTGGTATCTGGTGGATTTCTGCTGCCCTTGGGGGCAGATGGGCCTTATAAAAATAGGCCAATGGCCAAAAGTAATGTGCCCCCATGGGGAGGAACCCTTGCCCAAGGGGATGCCCCACCCCATACAAAACACAACCATACACTAATCCCTGGTGCCTAAGTGGTTTCTGCCCCCAAGGGGGGCAGAAATGGCCTAAAATAAATTTGCCCCCAGGGGAGCAACCCTTGCCTAAGGGGTCACTCGCCATCTGTAAAAGAACAAAAAAATCCCTGGTGCCTAGTGGTTTCTGCCCCATCGGCCGAATTAAAATAGGCTGACCTGACCCCAAGGGGGGTAGAAATGGCCTAAAATAAATTTTCCCCCCAGGGAAGCTACCCTTGCCTAATAGGCTGACCTGCTCCCAAGGGGGGCAGAAATGGCCTAAAATAAATTTGCCCCCCAGGGAAGCTACCCTTGCCTAAGGGGTCACTTTCCTTGAGTGAAATTGGCGCAAAACAAATCCCTGGTGTCCGCCAATCTGCCCCCGAAGTGGGCAGAAATGGCCTAAAATAAAATTGCCCCCCAGAGGAGCAACCCTTGCCTAAGGGGTCGCTCCCTATCTGTAAAATTTTTTTTTTCAAAAATCCCTGATGCCTAGTGGTTTCTGCCCTCCTTGAGGGCAGATTGGCCTAATTAAAATAGCTGATCTGCATCCAAGGGGGGCAGAAATGGGATGAAATAAATTTTCACCTTAGGGGATCGACCCTTGCCTAAGGGGTCCCTCCCCTATACATTAAGTTATGGCACACGTGAAAATCTCTTAACATTCTGTAAAGAAAAAGTAACAATTATAATGTCCAACCTCCCTTCTCAAGGCAATTCCTTAGGAATATTACATATATGTTAAATCTTCATTCACCTAGAACCCACAGTTTGTCCACATTATCTGATTCCAATTTTCACAGATTCTTGTTATTTATCCCAATCTTCAATCCTCCGTTTGATCCACAAATAAGTTCACATCTTCATAAGTAATCTTTATTATGATAAACATCCAAACCGTCACATTATTGTCCATGTAGGTTACTGAATAGTCTTCCTGTGGATTGCGTAATCATCCCCATAGATCACAGATCAAATACGTCACAGGTCAAAGATCACAGATCAAATAGATCACAGGTCAACACGTGTTTCATCCGGGGTGTACCCCTTGACTTCCTCAGGACCTCCTACAATAATATTGCCTGTCGTTAACCAATCAGTAACTCAATGATAATATCAGAAACAAATATAAGTAAGATATTATTCAAAGTGTCGTACCCTATCTCAAATGTTGGGAACCATGCATGTGATCTTTATATAACATCGAACAATATCTCCTAAATAGTGGTCCCTCCCCTTTCGTGAAATTGTCGCAAAAAAAAATCTTGGTGTCTAGTGGTTTCTGTCCCCTTGGGGGCAGAGTGGCCTAATAAAATAGGCCAATCTGCCCCAGAGGGGGGCAGAAATGGCCTAAATTACATTTGACCTCCCCAGGGGGGCTACCCTTGCCTAAAGGTTTCCCAACCACCTGTAAAAAAATTAAACAAAAAATTATCCCTGGTGCCTAGTGGCTTCTCCTCCCCTGGGGGCAGATCAGCCTAAGGACCAAGGGGCCGCTCGCTCCCCTTATTTGTTTACACAAAGTGAACAATATCCCTGTTGTCTAGTGGGCATTCCTGCAGCCTGATCGCAATGCTCAGAAAGACATCAAAGGAAAGGAAAAGCCTTTCCTTTCCTTTGATGTCTCTCTGATCTCCCCCACCCCCCTGATTGGAAGAGAAATGCAAGCATTTCTCTTCCGATCGGGTGACCTCTGATGAGGTCAGCACATGATTGTGCACTGACGTCATCAGACGTCACTGGGGGTAGGGGTGAGGGGGTGGAAGGGGAAGTGATTCCCCTTCCATCCCTGCCCAGGGGAGGGGGATGGGAGACCCTCTGGGGGAGCGCCAGCGCTGGCCTGTACCAGAACATAATGGTTACTTCTGTGGCGCCCCAGTGCCGGCCACCTGACATAACCATTACATCTGTGGCGTCGAAGGGGTTAGCATTAAGTAACAAAGTTTGTTTACCTTTGCCAACAGGAATCACTTCCTGCAGTCACTAAGCAGCAGAGCACCCCCTCGAAGCAGCTCCGATCGGAGCACAGCAGCTGGTCTTTTCCGGCTACAAACGCAACGATGAAATTAAAGGTCTCCATTTCAAGCAAAGCATGGAAGCTGCCTTCGAGATGAATACAAAAGAATGCAGCCAGTGGGAGGAACTGGGAGGGACGGATGCTGCATTAAAATGCAAGCAGCTACGGGCCTGAGCCCCCCACAGTGTAGCACAATCTGGAAAAAATAATAAAATAGTCTTCCCACGAACAGATAAACAGAACAAAGCAGAACGATACTGTACTTAGTCCCTGCTCCGTGGGTGGACCGAAAGAGAAAAAGAGGGACAAGGAGGCAAACAAGTATTTTTAAAGGACACTAAAACAAGTAAATGAGAAGCAGGGGGGTGGATTTAAGCCCACAGAGATGTAAGCTAAAGTATACTTAAGGTTGTACGAATAAGCTCAACCTAAAAAGGAGCACAATTGAATACTAGAAATGACTCATGTAATATCCCAGTTTTCCAATCTGAAAATGTTTTGTTAGCCCAGTTACAAAAAACTATATTGACAACTGTTTTTCTATTACAGAGAACACCAACCTTGGCCTAGCTCTAGTTGACCAAGTAGATCATAGGCATATATAGATCACCATAGTTCTTCAGCACCCATCAGCTCTAGGACATCCTGCATGGCAGCACTGTAAAAACCCAGCTTGTCAATATCCATATCTTTACCCAATGAATGAGGGGCGTCATCTCAGGGATTCAATCTCCTTGATGTCCATGTCTAATAACATAGATGTATTAGGCATACGCAGTGGTATAAAATATTTTTAAAATTGTGTTTTAGTCCTCTTTAGATTAGGAACATTTGAGAAATCACAAAGTTCAGAACCATGGGACGCTGTTGATTGTGGCTGGGTCTTATAAACTTCTAAAGCTGCTGAAACAGCTCAACGCATTAATTCCCTAGCAAACCTTACAGTATGCCCAGCTCCCGGTTTTAGAATGATGTTACTTTTAGCACTTTGTCTCTTCCAAGTATCAATACCTAACTTGACACCCAGGCAATCAATATCTATAAACTTTTCAAGGAAACTGTTGTTGAGACACAGTTTACTCCGTAAACGTTTTTGTGGGTTATATGCCATAGTCTTATCTTTTGATTTATTAACTGTCAATCCAGATGAAACACAACATTTACCAATGCAATTTAGCAGATTTTTTATATCCATAGGAATGTGCAATACAACAGGGTGTCTTCGGTGCACAGTACGATACTCATTTTTTTACTCAGCCAGTGAAGGTGCATCATTATTATCATACTCCATATGTGCCACACTCTGTTGGTTGAAAAACAAAATAAAAAGAGATGGACCAACACACACAAGTCTATCACCCTGGCTGACTTGAAAGAGTTTTGTTTTCTCATCACTTTGTCTCCATCTTATATTTGCATAATTCTGCACGTGCAACTGAATCAAAAAGTTAACAGACTCAAAGTAATACCAGTTCACTGGAGGGTTGGCGATTGAAGGTATATGGGAATACTGGAAAATGCAGTTATGAGGTCGATAAAAACTACATACACAGTTTCTGGTTTTTAGGGTTATATATGTATCAGCATAAGAAACCTGAATACTTGACTTATTGTAATTTTCTTTGTAAACCATGCATGAATGTATGAAAGGAAATTATCTGAGATCTAAGTTTCCAATCTGGTAAAGACTAATCATCTGAAGATCTTGTGGGTGCTATTAATAAAGTTGATAGGGTAATAGTTCCTATGTTTCTTCAATGTAGACAAAATAGGTGTACCAAGCATCCAATCATCCTCTATTATATGTACCTGAGGGCAGACTGTATGGTTCGTATTAAGGCAAGTGATCACTGGACAGAAATTTCTATATTTTCACTTAACAGCTTCTTGCAACCCCTCCACCGCTTTCCCATCCAGGCTTGTTTTTTATCTTCAATCAACAGCTTGTATTCCCTGCATATTGGGGACACTTTGACTCCACACAATTTTCACTGTGCAAAAGTTTTTCCCTGAGGGCTATACTCTCTTGGTCTTTGCACAGGTGGGAAATCTTATGTGTGGGTTTGGTGACTAAAGGTGTTAATCTTTCTTTGAGGGGCTCATGCAGTAATGGAATATTGTGATGGTCAATGAGGTGAGTAAAAATATTCTCTATTATGGGAAGGACATGATTGTAAATGGCTGGCATCATAGCATCATCAATGATAATAGCCTAAATCACCATTGTTCTGTTATTATTAGGCTATCCTGTTTTAGGTTCAAACCTATAATAACTGAAAAAACTACACCAGAAGGGAAACAACCTCATCAGTGTAAACATATACATACTGATAAACACCAGCATGAGCACAGATTGAATAATATTTATATCTTCTTGTAACAGCCAACGTAATGTAACCTTGTTATACTAGGTAGCAGCAAGAAAGATTGGTCTAAGATTATTCTGCTTCAGTTTGTTGTTTAGAGAGGTCACTAAAATATTGTTTCTTCTTCCTTTTGTTTCCCCCAGTTTTGTGTGCAGACACAGAATGGGTAAAATCCTTTGATACCGCAGCCTCTTTTTCTAACAAGGCAGTTTTGATAGCAGGTCAACTGCCAAACACCCCAGGCTTTAAACATTTAATGCAAGGTGTAGCAACAAGTTCCTGTGAAAAGAGTGCTGTTACTATTCATATGAGGCAGTTGTGAAAACATGACACAAGACTTTACATATACTAACAAAATTCATAGTTGTAATGCGTCCCATATATGATATCCTCAGTTAATCCTGGCTTTTTACCCAATTGCTCTATACTGCTGGAGTTTTTGAGCCTATAGTTAAAATATTAACAGCAAAATATCACAACTAGAATAAAATACAATTTTTACAAGTTCCATAGGATAAAATGGAACTTGTAATACGGCGGATAGGATATCCGTCATGTTTGTAATGGAGTATCCCATCCGCCAAGGTCGTAACCAGGCCCAATGTCTGGTAGATGGTCAGGACTGACAAACTGAGACATTTGCCATGAGAACACTTGACAGCTATGAAGGTCAGCTATGAATGACCACACAACCTTGATGTAGCAAGGCAAACAATGCAGAAACGCAATGGCAAGCATATGTGAAGCATTTTAAAGTGTCTTAGAATACAGGGCTACAGGTTAATCTGATATAATACAACATTTTAAAGGTTTCACAAAGTACTATGCTGTTGGCAGTGTCGGCCACCCATATAATGTCATAGTATTCAGTAAGAAGTAGGTAAATGACCCCCAACAGTATCCAGGAGATTGTTTATTAAAACCCTTAAATATAGCACTGTTACTTTGTTAATCCATTAATAGTCCTGTGAGTGTGAGTATGAGAGGTAATGAGATTTGACAGGTCGTAATGAGATGTACGTGAGAGTGAAATACACAGACTTTCTATGCTTAAAACAGTCTAATGTAATCTCAAGGTCTTTCAAGAGACCTACACCAACCTGGCGGGACAATTTATGACACATGTGGCACTCAGGAGGGCTCTCAAGGAGGCGTGGGGGGACTCAAACAGGGTGCCGAATGCCGACCCTACATTGCAGGTACTGTTATCATGAAGTCCGGAAAGACACTGAATCACTAACATATACAGAAATGATGGGGCTGGCAGTGTGCCTGCACCACACAGCCTGAAGGACTGGTGGAGCTGCGATACAAGTTACCCGCCATATCCCTGAGGTCTCGATGAATGCAGGACTGAAACTGCTACGGTTTATTTATGTACACCGCACCTAGTCAACCCCAACACAACTGCACATGTTGTTTGGCAGGTTACCACAAAAATGCCCTAGATCTGGTGCACAGCACACTGACTTTTATCATATGATGTGGCAGTGTGCGGTGCCGCGCTCCTTATGGACTGATGTCTCCGTACCTCACACAAGTAACATGCAAATGCCATATCAACATGACCAAGATGAACCTATTCGGCTTGATGCCCTGCCCCAGGATGGACAAGGCGGACAGCAGGCTAACAGAGCTGTCACTGGCACTTGCGCGTGATAGCAATGCATTTCAGGGCAATCTTAGACCTACTTCTGGGCGCGTGGAGAAACAAAATCCAGCCATGGGCAAGGGCCGAGGACGATGTGTGACAACAGCTCTGCCGACAGACCAGGCAAAACACTCAGAGCACGGAGTGGGATGTGATACTGCTAGCGCTGTAGGCTGACCATGACCTGAGGCCGCCCTGAAGCACAGCGCCCTACACAATGTCACTAAATATTACACGCTGTTGAGATGCCCCGGCGGTGGTCCCCACCCTCACATACATGTGCAATATTCATTGTAGCCCGTATATATTCCAACTTATAGTCAATGTGTTTCTTTCTGCATGACACTAATGTCAGCGCACACAATTGCCTGTTAAATGACCCATAATAATGTCTTTCTGTATCACAAAATCTCAATAAAGAACCATTTAAAAACCAAACAAAACAGTCTAATGTAGCCAATTGAATATATTGCCAACCGAAAGACACTACATACCCTGCATTACCTCTCCTTTCAATTAAAGATGTGATTTATACAGTCACTGCAAAAATCAACGTTTTGCAAACACTGGAAAAACAATTGTTATCTATTTTGGAGGTTAGGCAGCAGAAAAACACGGATACACTCTGATTTAAAAAGTTATGGAAAACACTGAGAAAATAACACTGAAATCCACAAAAAATAAGCAGTGAAAACAAGACAGCCTAGTTTTAGCTAGCTTTACCTATGCCCCATTATGGTACCCACAAAAATAAATACTAACAACAAAACAATTCAATTCCATTGTTAGAATATACTGGCTCATGGTCGTTCTTTGGTCGATTTATGCTTAAAAGCAGTATCAGAATGAGCTCTACCATTTACCGGCCTGGTGGGAAACTTCCAGCCCCAGAATACATCGCGCATGAGATGCCATTGAAGGTGCTGCTGTGAGGGGGAGGAGCGAAGTCTCCCCAGCGGTTATAGCGCCAACCCCACTCCTACAGCGCGGAACAGTTACAAACCTGGTGGGGGACTTGCAGCCTGGAGGGGCCATTAATGATGCTGCTGTGAGGAAGAGAAGCGAGGTCTCATCAGTATGTTTACTGCCAACCTCACTCTTGCAGCACGGGACACGCCCAGGTGAAAACCGGGCGTAGAGGAGGCCCATCTTCGCCCATCATCACCCGGAAAAATCGAGGCTATGCCATCACTCTTGGCTCCTGGATCCAATACCAACACATGGGTGAGTGTTTAGTAGCCAGATGTATCATATATTGTGACCTTGATTTTAATGTTTATCTTGCGGGCCTGACCAGTTGAAACATAGACAAACATAAGCTGCCGGAGGACAGAGACTATACCATTGTTAAACCATCACGGGACACTATGCTTGTCTCTTTCCTGGCCCATGCTGTTGGAGTAATTTCCAGAGAAATTTACCTGAGGAGAGACATCTATCTTTAAACATTAAAGAAGGTCCTAGCTGTTCTTTATCGGGTCAGCCTGATTCTACCATTCCGGAGTGTAGAACAAAGACTCCCTTGCAACATGTTGCCCATCACTTATTGTGCCCAAAATGCAGGCTCACTCAGCATGGACTGGCTTACTTAATAACTCTGACTTTATCAAAGTAAGTGACCAAACCTAAACAAGCAGGTCCTTCTAGAACCCAAAGAAATACTATCAGGAATACTGTGTCTACGTCTCTGCATTCTGGACTGTACTTACTATCTTTAAATGGAGCCTCAAATGAAGCCCTAAATACTGACTGGGATTGTACAATCCCCATACAAACCCAACGGCTCATCCTGAATCTGCCCAGACAGCTTTGTTTAGGTTAGAAAGGCGTTTGTATACAAGCTCTGCTCCAATTCTGTCATTCATCCACCCGATTGAGATATGATTGTCACTGAGGCTCTGCCGTCCTCCTCACAAGCTGAGGTAGCTTCATTATCTCGTAATAGAGGGACGGGTTCGCTGGGAACAGGGGAATGAAATGTCCCAAATGTCTTGCAAGACCAGGGTACTGAATCTCAGGTTCAGTTTATTCTGAATCAGTCATGTTTAAATCTCCCCCTGAATGTTGCCCCATGTAGCCCCATGTAGCCATCATGACAGGTGTACCATATTTGGAATCCATCCCTCAGATCGAAAACAAAGTATGCCTCTGGTTGATCGGAAATTCAGATTTTAACATCAATGAATATAATAACACCTTGTTTGTGAGGAGGGTTGGTTGGGTCGGTCCTTCGACTAAACAACTGAGAGGGGATTGCATTGTGATTAATTGCAAAAACCCTGGCCTGGCTTGCCACTTAATCCAGTGTGGTTCCAGGAGGCATTTTCAGGGCCCCAATTTTAACATTGTTCCTTTAGGCTTTTTCTATAAACATTTGCAACAAAGGATGGAGGCAGGGCTTGGGAACCCACCACCCAGGACTGATGGATTAGTTAGACCCACTATTCATATCACTAACAGATTTCTTCCCTTGTTGGACTTGGCCACCAATGAATGATGCCCAGAGGCTTCAGCTGCTTGTACACAAGTGGTCAGTCTTCCCACTAGAGACCGGGCCAGGAAACAAAGTACACTTGTAAAAGGATGGTCAGATGGAATATTTTGGGTATCTGGGACAAGCAGCAAGAGCCAACGTGGTTCGATTTTATTTCCCATCCTGACATAGTTATGTTGAAAAGAAACTTGAGCTCTTGGTGAGTTCACATGGGATACCTATGAGTGTTTCACTGTACCTGCCATGGCCGCCTTGGGTGGAGAGAACAGGGAGGTTTGCCATTATTGTATGGATTTCGAAGCTCCTAAATTTGTCCCATCATCCTAGACCACACTGGGATTCAGGTTGTGTTACATAATAAGTTTAACTTCTTATTAATTTTTATTATTCAGTATATGAAGTGGGATGTCAAATAGGGCAATTTTTCAGGTTTTGTCAATTATGAATGCTAGATCGTCAAACCTCTGCAACAATTTTAATGTAATACATAGGCGTGATTTTAATGCCAAATTGAGCTCTATTACTACTGGCTTCGACCCTTCCGTCCTGCTTGATATGGCCACCTAGAGTACACTGACTGATCAGAGGGGTTGGTGATTGTATAACGCCCTGTGCAATTCGGGTCTTTCGAGTGTGGTAGAAATAGCAGGTGACCCCATCAACCAACCCCATACTTTTGTTGGCTTGGGCCCCGACTCCACAATAGATTACTTTATTTTTTCTAGGAACCTGAAACGTCTTGTTTACTCAGGAGGGTCATAGAAAATTGTTATAGTGATCATAACAATAGAATTTCCTTTGAGATAACTGTCTCCCCCAGCTCTCCGGTTACTCCTGGTATAACTGGCCTTTCAAAGTGGACAGGCCATTAATAAAGGAAACTTGAATTAAAGGAGGAAAGATAGGAACGCCTTCTTACTACATGCAGGGGCAGAGACACAAGGGGGTTCTGAGACATCGTTAATTGCAAGCAGGTCTTCGTACACTGAGCAGATGGCCTAGGTTCTAATATTAATCAAGAGAAATGGGTGTCTCACTTTAAGCAGGTCTATTCATCAGTACCTAGTTCAACTGGAGAGCCTTTCTAGGACTCCTCACAGTTTCCTCTGGAAATATCCTTTGAGAATTAAGAGGTCATCAGTGCCATCGTGGCCAGTGTGTCCAATAACATGGACTTGTAAAACGCTAATATCGAGCTATGGGCCCCTCTTATCATTAATGTTCTGAAAGCTGCTGCCTCAATTAAAAGTCCTGATCCATGGAAAAGTACAACTATTGTCTCAGATTTTAAGGGTAACAAACAGGATACTTGTGTTATAGACCTATATTGCTATTAGACCCTTTAGTCAAGAGCGAGGGGTGTGTCATCCTAAACCATTGAGCTTCTGTGCTGCATAACAATGCCCTTTGCCCGGTGCATTATGGCTTTAGGGAAGGCACAGGGACTTTAGAACAATGCTTATATCTTAATCTTATCATCGGGAAGTACGTCACACCAAAGAAAGGGGCACTCTACTTAGCCTTTATGGATTTAATTAGTGCATTTGGCCAGGTAAACATTTTATGTCATATTGATATGCCTTATCCTTTGGTCGATTTTTGCAGGCTTTGCACACAGATATTAAAGCCTCCGTTAGATATGGTATCAAGGGGGGAATGTTCTGAATCTTTTAAGCTCTCTCAACAAGGCTGTGTCCTGGCCTCTGTTTTATATTTTTTTATATAATAATGGTCTTAATTGTTTTTTAATTTTAAACGGTAAGGATATGCATTAATTGGACTCTGCATTTATTCCAGCCCTTCTGTATGCCGATGATGCTGTCCTGTGCGCCTGCACCCCCAATTTCCTTATGGGCCTTGCTGATGCCTTTGTCATGTTTATGGAGAGATTAGATCTAGATACCAACACTGTTAAGAAGCTCTCCATGGGGTGTGGAAGGCAGACCTGTGGAACTAGACCTTATATACTGTTTTTTCCCAGTCCCGGCACAGTCCAGTCCTTGCCTCCATTCTGCAATTGGGGAAGGGGGTTCCACTTCTATCCAGTGGCAAGCTATATCACTTTTAGCTAAAAGTAAGCTGAACCAGAGAAAGATAGTCATGTATCGGTCATCCTCAAAATCCGCAGATATATGGAGAAGGATCAGCCTAGGATGTTGCAGAATGGGGCATAGCAACATCCGGCCTACACTGTCCATAATTCAAGTCCAGTATGTTTGTATGATCTCACATCCCCACACAGTGTGAAGGAATGTACTCTTCGACTCTGCACAACAAAGACAAGACATGGAGGCAGCCTTGCATCTCATGGATGACCTTGCCTCCGTCAAATCGCGAAAGCTCTGATATCCCTCTCCAAGGCAGCGTGCAGTATGACAAACAAATCAGGCATGTAGGACTAATAGACCTGGGTTATTTTATGTGTACCCAATCCCCTAGGAGTAGTTTAGCCTTGAGGGGGTTATATTCAGGGAGAGCCTCCAACCTGCGAATGTGTGGTGTCAAGGAGTGGATCAGCTGGAGATAAGGGAAGAAGTTTTGAAGACAAAAATATCTAAAGTGTATCAAGAAGTCATACTTCAAGTAACATGTGTACCTAAAGCCTGTTACTCAGAGACTGTGTTGGATGATGATGCAAAACTATGTATGAACTTTGACTCTTGCTCACAAATCACTGTAATGTTGAGAAAAACGTTTGATGAGTGTTTTTCGAAGGGAAAGAAATGTGTGGAGATGGATATCAAGCCTGGTGGTTATGGTGGTTCTTCAAATAAAATGCTACGGTAAGCTGAGGCATTTATAGGAGTGAGAGGCAAGTATATCACAGCAAAAGTGTATATGTCATGTGTAGGCAATGATCTTCTAGGATGGGCTCAATAAGATGAGTTGGGAGTCAATCACCATCCAACTAAAGAACCATACGTGCAGGTTGATGAGATTGTGACTGACAGTAATATATTTGTGAAAGAGTGTCTTGTCTTTTTCAAAACAAACTTGGGAAACTCTTTGAGTATAAACACAAAATAAAGTTAAGGGTAAATGTTGCCCCTGTGGTGGCAAAATTATGTCATATTCCCCTTAGTGTTCAAGAGGCAGTTACCAGTGAGTTGGAGAAGTTGTGCTCGTTGGAGGTGATTGAACCTGTGGAAGCTACAGAATGGCTGCCCCCATAGTAATAACCTGGAAAGGTAATGGGGACATTTGACTCTGTGTTCATTTACGTGTGCTTAACTAGGAGGTTATAATGGACAAGTTTCCTTTATCTAATATTGAGAAATTCATTTCTACTTTCTCTGCTGCAAATGTTTTCACAGGTGGAACTAGATAGGGAGAGCCAAGATCTCACAGCGTTTGTTACTCACATGGATGTGTATAAATTCAAGGGGATGCTCTTTGGTTTAATTTCAGCAGCTGCAGTATTTCAAAGAGCCAATATTCAAAGGCATTCCTGGAGTTAAGTGCTATGAGAGTGATGTATTAATACATGGCACACCGGTGAAGGAACATGATAAAAGGGTAAGGGAGGTGCTTAATAAATTACAAACATCAGGTTTAAACTTGAAGTCAGAGAAGTGGAAGTTTAGAGCAAGTGAGGTGATTTTTTTGGGCTATAAGATTTCAGGAGATGGGATACATCCAAAGAAAGGGATACGAGAGACAATCACATTATTGAAAGCACCAGTGAATAAAGAGGAATTGTCATCATTTCTGGGGATGATTGAGTATTACAGTAAGTTTGTGAAGGATTTTGCAAGCAAAACGTACAACATGAGGAAACTGTTGAGTAAGAAAGTGGAGTCTGTATGGAGATGGAATGTGAAAAAAAGTCTGATGTAGTTAGAAAAGTACTTAATCATGCTCTGTTTGCAAGCCCTTATCCCTGATTGTGTCACCAAAGAGGCCTGATATTCCAGTAGAAAAGGTTTGAGAGCACTACTAATACAAAGTTGTGATGGTAGAGAGAAACGTATTGCTTGTGTGTCTAGTGCATTGAGAGATTCTGAGTGCAATTATTCAGTCATTGAGCATGAATTGCTCGATGTGTTTTGGGCAATTAGAAGATCTACAAATTTTTTATGGGGAATGGCGTTCACTGTAAATACAGGTCACAAACCACTAGTTGAAGTTTTCAAAAAGAAAGGCCTTGATGGAGTTTCTGCTAGAATACTAAGGTGGGTAATCAGTTTGTAAGAATATTAATTTGATGTAGAATAGATTCCAGGAGATAATAATTTCTCGGTGGATTGTTTGTCAAGATTAGTGGACACATGCAACACTGATGATGTCAGTGAGGTGGTAGATGAAGAAGTGACCATGAGTGTATGTGAGAACACACAAGGGGCAACAAAGGAAGAGGATTGTAGGCAGGAAATAGAGAAGGATGAGATCTTGAAAGAAGGAATTAAGATATGTTTTACAGGAGGATCAAATGACAAGGAATGTTAGAAATGTGGTACATCCTGGTGGCTATTAAGACATGTGTTGGCAGTTGATGATGGACTTTTACTAATAGGAATGCGGTTAGTACCTCCTCATGGTATTTGTGCTAAACGTTTGCATTTGGCTCTCGAAGGCCATTTAGGGATTGTTAAAACTAAATAGAGACTGCGTAGGGATTTTTGGTGGTCTGCACTTAATCATGATGTTCAGAGTGTGTAACATGTGATAAGGGGTTAAATTACCAAAACACACATGGTTTGTCATAAGCTTCCTTCTCATCTGTGGCAAGAAGGTGCATTAGATTTGTTGGGACCAGTGCAAGGGGAGCACACAACTCCTTACATACTAGTTTTGATAGATTTGTATTCAAGGTGGATAAAGGTTTCTGTTATAAAGGATATCTCCTCATCAGCAGTGATTAGATTTCTGGAAAATATTTTCAAGAAGGAGAGTTATCCAAAATATCCTCTTACATATTATAGGGTGCAGTTTGGTTCCAAGGAGATGCAAGTAGAGTGGGTGTGTTATTGTGCATAAGAAATCAGTACTGTATCATTCACAAACCAAGGGCACAATTAAGAGAATTTTAAGATGATAAAAGAGGGTATTCAGTTGGCAAGAGTGGGGTTGGATTGGAAAGCAGAGTTGTCTTGAAGGATTGTACAGTATCACGGGTCCCTCACCCGCAGCAAGCACCTGACCCCTCCACCTCCCCCATACAAACATAAGGCTCCCTACCCCCCAATCCACACACTAACCTCCCACCCCCACTTCATACACTAACTCCCCACCCCAATCCATACACTATCCCCGAGCCCCCAATCCATACATTAACCCCCACACCCTCTCATACGCGCACACACCCGCAGACACACACACACACTCACACACACAACACCCATTAATGCACCCGCATACAGGCACACACCACACAACTGCCCCCACAACAATACACGTGTTCACTCATACATCCCAACACACATTCATACATGCATTAATACAGAAATCCAAACACACACTCAGGCACGCACAACCCCCAACCCCCCTCTCCCCTGTTGATCGATCACCTTACCTGGTGGTTGCGGTGGTCACCCGGGAGGGAACGGGGTCCATGGCGCTTGCTCCGCCACCCGCACCCCATCACCACAACACCGCCACGCTTATTACTAAGTCGTAGTAGGTGTGGCGGTGTTGTGTTGACGTAGCGGTGCCAGCGGAGCAACCTCCACTGCACCGCCAACCGCCAGTATGGCTGCTGGCGGCTCTCCACCCAATTTATGGAGGAGAGCCACCCGCAGTCATAATATGGCGGTCTGTAGACCGCCATCACTGGTGGTCTTGTAGCTGGCAGAACTTTGGTGGTCTACGTTGTAGCCAGCCGAAGTCATAATGACCACCTATATGTCTATTGGAGATTTTTCAATATGCGATCTACTAGAAACCCAAGCATTTGAAAGACTTTGTAGCACACTAAGGGGGTGATTCTAACCCTGGCGGTCGGTGATAAAGCGGCGGCCAACCCGCCAACAGGCCGGCGGTCCAAAAAATGGAATTCTGACCCTGGCGGGAACCGCCAACACAGCCCGCCACATTAACACTCCGACCGCCACCGCGTACAGACAAACAGCGCGGCGGTCACCGCCAACAGGCAGGCGGCAGACAATGTACCGCCCACAGTATCACAACTCACCAATCCGCCACCTTTTCCGGGGCGGGAGCCCCGCCGATAAAAACACGGCGGAAACAGACTACGGACGGGAAAACGCTCACCAAAACACACTCCACGAGTACGGAGGACAGCATGGAACCCGAATTAAACATCCTACCTGCACTCGTCTACCTGCTCATCTACCACGAGTACGAACTCCGGCGCAGACGACAACGGTGAGTACTGCACCTACGACACACGGGAGGGGGGAGGAGGAAAGGTTACGGGCACACACATATGCGACCCCCACCCCCCCAAACTATGTACACACCAATGCAGAGCAACAATGCACAGTGACACCACCCAAACCCCCCTGAAAAATGCAAAGACATAATTAAATTGTGAACCAAATTTTTATATAAAAAATAGACTCTGAGACGTATCGGCAACTATGCAAAATATCCATAACAAAATAATACTATACAAACTGCCATGGCGAACCGAGGCAATTAGTCCGCTACATCCAAGTCAAATGGAACAGTCCGTGGGCTACAGTGTAGCGACACAAGGGCAAAGCCCACACAGGAGACCTGAGTCCTTTGGAGAGAACACTGCAGGGGCATCTGATGAAAATACTACAGGCACCTCAGGGGGAAGGGAAGGGGGGGGCACCACAGCCACATGAGTCCACGACGCAAGATCCACGAAGGGGCCACCATGCCCACTGTGCCATCCTGGGGAGTGCAAAGCCACAGTCTCTCAAGTCTCTACAGTGGGTGGGTTGCCCACTCTGCCATCCTGGGGAGTGCAAAGCCACAGTCTCTCAAGTCTCTACAGTGGGTGGGTTGCCCACTCTACCATCCTGGGGAGTGCAAAGCCACAGTCTCTCAAGTCTCTACAGTGGGTGGCTTGCCCACTGTACCATCCTGGGGAGTGCAAAGCCACAGTCTCTCAAGTCTCTACAGTGGGTGGCTTGCCCACTGTACCATCCTGGGGAGTGCAAAGCCACAGTCTCTCAAGTCTCTACAGTGGGTGGCTTGCCCACTCTGCCATCCTGGGGAGTGCAAAGCCACAGTCTCTCAAGTCTCTACAGTGGGTGGGTTGCCCACTCTGCCATCCTGGGGAGTGCAAAGCCACAGTCTCTCAAGTGGATAACAGTCTCCACTGGTCAAGGAGGAGGCATGGTGGGCACAGTGAACCATAAACAGTGCTTGAGATGAAGGGGCCCAGCGGAGCGGTGCTTGAGAAGAAGGGGCCCAGCGGAGCGGTGCTTGAGATGAAGGGGCCCAGCGGAGCGGTGCTTGAGACGGCGGGGCCCAGCGGAGCGGTGCTTGAGATGAAGGGGCCCAGCGGAGCGGTGCTTGAGACGGCGGGGCCCAGCGGAGCGGTGCTTGAGATGGCGGGGCCCAGTAGCGGTGCTTGAGATGAAGGGGCCCAGCGGAGCGGTGCTTGAGACGGCGGGGCCCAGCGGAGCGGTGCTTGAGATGAAGGGGCCCAGCGGAGCGGTGCTTGAGACGGCGGGGCCCAGCGGAGCGGTGCTTGAGACGGCGGGGCCCAGCGGAGCGGTGCTTGAGACGGCGGGGCCCAGCGGAGCGGTGCTTGAGATGAAGGGGCCCAGCGGAGCGGTGCTTGAGACGGCGGGGCCCAGCGGAGCGGTGCTTGAGACGGCGGGGCCCAGCGGAGCGGTGCTTGAGATGAAGGGGCCCAGCGGAGCGGTGCTTGAGACGGCGGGGCCCAGCGGAGCGGTGCTTGAGACGGCGGGGCCCAGCGGAGCGGTGCTCTTCTGCACGGCGGGCCCTGTTCAGCGGTGCTCTTCTGCACGGCGGGCCCCTGTTCAGCGGTGCTCTTCTGCACGGCGGGCCCCTGTTCAGCGGTGCCTATCTTCACGGCGGGCCCTGTTCAGCGGTGCCTATCTTCACGGCGGGCCCTGTTCAGCGGTGCCTATCTTCACGGCGGGCCCTGTTCAGCGGTGCTCTTCTGCACGGCGGGCCCCTGTTCAGCGGTGCCTATCTTCACGGCGGGCCCTGTTCAGCGGTGCCTATCTTCACGGCGGGCCCTGTTCAGCGGTGCTCTTCTGCACGGCGGGCCCCTGTTCAGCGGTGCTCTTCTGCACGGCGGGCCCCTGTTCAGCGGTGCTCTTCTGCACGGCGGGCCCCTGTTCAGCGGTGCCTATCTCCACGGCGGGCCCTGTTCAGCGGTGCTCTTCTCCACGGCGGGCCCTGTTCAGCGGTGCTCTTCTGCACGGCGGGCCCTGTTCAGCGGTGCTCTTCTCCACGGCGGGCCCTGTTCAGCGGTGCACATCCAGTAGGTTCAAGGGAGCCAGACCTGGCCTGGACTCCGTGCTCCGTGCTCCGTGATGTTCCTGGGCCCTTCGGTGACGGGGTCCTGGGCCCTTTGGTGTCCTCCTTTCCAGCTGGGATGTGGCATGTGGGGCCCACCTGCTCCGCGCTCCTGCTGGCTGACGTCTCCGCCCTGCTGCCCTTACGCTCCTTAGATGGGGCTCTCGGGCCCTTGCCTCCCCTAGACGTTGTGGCTGGTGAAGTGGGCGAACTCTGCTCCTTGGGGGCAGCCGTGTCAGTCTTCGTACGGCGGCCCTTGTGTTTCCTGGTCCTCTTGCCGGGGGGGGGGGCTGGATGTGTCCTTGCTGCTGATGGAGGTGTCACTGCTGGCAAAGGGTGGGCTCCAGAACCCATGCACAACAGTGACACCCGAAGTTGGGCTGGTGGTGGCTGTGGTGCTCTTGGGACTCTTTGCAGATGGAGGGGGTAGGTCATCGGAGGGGAAGAGGTCAAGATTAGCCAGGAAAAGTTTTTTAGGGCCAAGGTAAAAGGTAGGAGAAGTGGAGATGGAAGTGGAGGAAGAGGATGTGGTTGTAGGAGAGTCAGGTGTGCTGTCATTGGGTGAAGGTGCAGGTGCTGTAGGCTGTTGTGAGGTGGATGTCTGTTGGGTGGGTGTCTGCCTGCGTTTGTGTGTCTTGGAAGGGGTGGTGACAGACACAGTGGGAGAGGACACAGGGGACGTGTAAATGGCAGTGGGGGTGGTGACTGCACGCGTGCGGACTGTACAGGAGGGTGTGGTGGTGATGGAAGCACTGGCTGATGTTGGTGTGCATGCAGGTGTGAGTGGAGACGTCACAGGGAGGGAGGAGGGAGACGAGGAGGAGGGGGACACAGGGGTGGTAGTGACTGTTGGTATGTCTGCATCTGTGTGTTGCTTGGGTGAGTGTTTGTGGGATCTGTGGTGCTTGTGTCTGGATGAGCTGCCCTTGGGTGTTGAGGTGTGTGCAGGCTGGTCAGATGGTGTGGATGGGATAGGCTGAGGAACAGGAGACAGAGACAGGGTGGAGGCAGTCAGAAGAGGGAGGCTGGAAACAGGGACAATGGCTGCCGTCAGTGCTGAGGCCAGAGCATTGAACGATCGTTGATGGGCAGCCTGACCCGAATGAATGCCCTCCAGGTAGGCATTGCTCCGATGCACCTCCCTTTCTACCCCCTGGATGGCATTCAAAAGGGTAGTCTGCCCAACAATGAGTGTCCTGAGGAGATCAATGACCTCCTCACTGAGGGCAGCAGGGGTAACAGGGGCAGGGGCTGAGGTGCCTGGGGCGAAGGAGACGCCCGCCTTCCTGGGTGAGCGGGCACGGAGCGTAGGCTGAGGGGCTGCTGGGAGGGCGGGGCTGGTGCGCTGGGTGGCGGCTGTACCTGTAGAGGCGGGGGGCCCGGATGTTGCCGCCACCGCTAGGGAGCTCCCATCCGAGGACGTGTCGCTGTCGCTGCTCTCACCAGCGGTCCCCGTCGTGGTGCTCCCCTCGCCCTCCGGCTCACTTGGGCCCTCGGTGTCTGTTCCTGTGCCCACCGGGGCCTTGTGGCTTGCAGCTCCCTCGTGCTCCGATGCCAAATCTCCTCCGCCTGATGATGCTAATGCACACATGCACAAGAAGATGAAGAAGAAGGGTGGGGGGAGAAAGAGAAGACCTGGTTGAGTGCATGCAATGTCAACACCGTTGGCGGAGAGGACAGACACAGGAGCCGCATGCACTAAGCCGCGCATTCGGGGCACACTACTCAGTACTTCTGACTCGGACAACAGGTCAGGAGACGACAAGCGCGCACATGTGTGAGGCTGGACCATCAATAGCTGGACTTGTCACCCTACGGAGGTGGGGGCCGGGAGCACAGGGCCATGCCTAAGGGAGAGGACTACACTACAGAAAGCGCCCTGGCCTAATGTCACCCCCAACCCTCCTCCCCCACCCAGACGCCTCCACTGCGCAGAAAGATAACTGAATGTGCTGATACTCACCCCCTTGTGTCTGCTGTGATGCTCTCAAGCGCCCATCCAACTCCGGGTAGGCCACCGCCAGGATCCGGGACATCAGGGGGGTCAGGGTACGACTGGCACCCCTCCTAGGTTGGGAGGCCATCCCCAGCAGTGACTCGGCGGTCTTCCTGGTTCCGCGGCGGATGTCCTCCCACCTCTTGCGGCAGTGGGTGCCCCGTCTGACGTGGACCCCCAGGGCCCGGACTTCCTTGACGATGGCACGCCAAATCCCGACTTTCTGATGGGCGCTGACCTATGTGACATGTACAGGGTGGGAAGGAAACAATCATCAACTTACTGCATGTTAGATGTGATTGGCCCCCCCTCCCCAACCTTGCAATATAGCACATGCTCTCATCTGTCGTGCGTTGCACTCCTCATTCGCCCCCCACCCCACCCCACCAACTTACATCCACCCCACTCCACACAGGCATCGCCCATTCCATGTGCACCCGGTGTACTCACCTGTTGGTCTGGAGGACCGTAGAGTAACGCATACTGGGGGAGGACCCCATCCACGAGCTTCTCCAACTCTTCAGACGTGAAGGCAGGGGCCCTTTCCCCAGTCGCAGCAGCCATTGTCACTTCCAGACCGAGTTCACAGCAGCACTTGCAGTATAGGTCCTCTCCTGTGGATGATCAGGTCTCGAGTGATTAAGCAGATAGAAAATGGCGGTCACGCCCACGGCGGTGCGTACCGCGGCGGTGCGTACCGCGACCACCGGCGCACATCGTCATTGGCTCCTGAAACCCATAGGCTTCAATGTTATCCAATGCGGCTCCGTATAGCGGTCTTCGACCGCCTACCGCCACGGTGTGCTCCGCCAGCGCAGTGACCTCACATCCCATTGTCCCACTTCACAGGTCAGGCAGCCGCCATTTCAAGGGCCCACATGGCATAATCTCTACTGCGACACACAGGCCTAGGCCTGGCATTGCCACACATACACGCCTTTCAATACCTAGATAACCGTGTGCCATGCAAGCAGTGGTGAACGTACCAGTGATTATCTTGACTCTGTGCTCCATGTTGTCCTTCCTAGGCACCGTCCGCTGAGATTTGCGAGGAGAAGGATGAATCCTCGCGTGTACCGACCGCTGGTGGACCTGTCGACAATGGAAGAACGCCACATCATACTACGATACCGACTTGACCGTGCCACCATCCATGAACTGTGTGCCCAGCTGGAGCCAGCCCTGATGTCCCCCATCCGCCAACCCACAGGAATTCCCCCTCTGGTGCAGGTGCTGACAGTCCTCTGGCTCATTCCAGACAACAGTGGCCATGTCATCTGGAATGTCTCAGCCAATGTTTTCTAGAGTGTCTAGAGTCTAGAGTGTTGTCTGCCCTGACAAAACACATGCGGAGTTACATTATATTCCCAGAGGAGGTTGATTTGCCCACTGTGAAGGGTGATTTGTATGCCCTTGGACATATTCCCAACATAATTGGTGCCATTGATGGGACCCATGTAGCCGTAGTCCCCCCAAAAGACGATGAGCAGGTGTACAGAAACAGGAAGAGTTACCATTCGATGAACGTCCAGGTGGTCTGTTTGGCTGACCAGTACATCTCCCATGTGAATGCCAAGTTCCCTGGGTCAGTGCATGACGCGTATGTGATGCGTAATAGCAGCATCCCTTTTGTGATGGAACAGCTACAGAGACAACGTGTGTGGCTAATAGGTGACTCTGGTTACCCCAACCTGCCTTGGCTATTGACCCCAGTGAGGAATCCCCGGACCAGGGCTGAGGAACGGTACAATGAGGCCCATGGGAGAACTAGGAGGGTCATTGAAAGAACCTTTGGCCTCCTGAAGGCCAGGTTTAGGTGTCTGCATATGACAGGGGGATCCCTAATGTACTCACCAAAGAAGGTGTGCCAGATCATCGTGGCCTGCTGTATGCTTCACAATCTGGCATTGCGACGTCAGGTGCCTTTCCTGCAGGAGGATGGTCCAGATGGTGGTGTTGAAGCAGCTGTAGAGCCTGTGGAGAGTGAAGAGGAGGAAGACTCAGAGGACGACCCAGACAACAGGGACAGAGTTATCCAACAGTATTTTCAGTAGCACACAGGTAAGAATCACACACGCCATTTTAATTTTCCTGACTGCCTCGTTTTTCTCAACTTTGTCTATGACCCCCCAGTTATTTGAAACTGATGTTTGATTCTCCCTTCCCTTTTCAGTGCTGTATGACCCACTGCGTGACTTCTGCTTGGTTAGCCCATGGACTAATGCTTATTGATCTCGGTATGTGTTCAGCACAAAGTTTACAGAACATAATTGATCGGTAATGTGTTTTACATTTGTAAATAATACAGCCTGACTCCAGCATGATTTCAGTGCATTGAGTGATTTATTTTTGGTGCTAGATAATGGTACATGATATAAACACGGTGATGGGTGGGGGTGGAGTAATGGCCATGGCAGAGTCCAGTTCTCAGTCTCACAGGTGCATTGTCCATATGCCTGTGGAAGGATGGAGCAGGGGCAGTTCAAGGTTGGACAGGGTGGCAATGTGGGACAGTGGGATGACTTCAGGGGGTATCTCATGCTGGCGGGGGTCTTGACATCCTACTCTGTCGATTTTTTTGATCTCAGGCTCCTCTTGCGGGGTGGTTGTTCTTCAGCAGGAGGTGGGGTTCTGGTGGCCTGTCGTTGTGGTGGGGCCTCCTGTCCACTAGCGCCGGCGGAGGTGGTAGGCTGTTCCTGGTCCGGGCTAGTGGCAGGGGCCCTGTGTGGTGCCACATGGTCCTGCAACGTGTCTTCTATCCGGTGGAGGGCCTGGACTAGGCTCCCATGGCGGTAGAGATGGTGGTGAGATGATTGTTGAACCCCATGTAGCGTTCCTCCTGCTGTGCCTGGATTTCCTGGAACCTGGCCAGTACCGTCGCCATCGTCTCTTGTGAGCGGTGGTAGGCTGCCATGATGGTGGTGAGGGCCTCTTGGAGAGTCGGTTCCCTGGGCCTCTCCTCCCCTCTCTGTCGCACATCAGCCCTCCGAGTTGCCCTGTTTCCCCCGGACTCTGTCCCCTGGACGGTGTGCCCACTACCACTGCCCCCAGGTCCCTGTTGTTGTTGGGGTGGTGGGTTAGCCTGGGGGCCCTGTAGTGGCAGACACACCGCTGATTGACCTGTCCTAGAGACAGAGCCATGGGCCCGCTGGGTGGGAGCTGTGCTGTTGTTCCCAGAGGGGGTCGGGTCTGCTGTGGCCTGTGTGTGGGGAACCGACTGTCCAGAGGTCCCCGATGGTCCGGGCTGGTCGTCAGGTTCCAGGTCGACAGAGCTGCTGTCATCACTGGGTGCCTCTTCCGGGGGGGGGGATGGACATTTCTGGACCCTCCTGGCCGGTGTGTTGGCGTTCGGGTCCTGCATGGGGTAAGAGAGTATGGTTATTGTTTCTGTGTGTGCTATTGTGTGCGATTTATGGGTGCCCTTGTCCCCCAGTGCTGTCATTCCCTTGGGGGAGGTGTTGTGGGGGTGTTGGGGGGGGTATGTGCAGTGGTCATGCTTAGGTGATGGGTTTCCATAGTTTGTGGTGGCATGCAGGGGTTGGTGTTGGGTGGGTTGTGCTGGGGAGACATTCTCAGGGAGGATGTGTGATGGGGGGTTGGGGGTGAGGGTGGTGGTGGGGGTTGGCATGCTGGGGGGGGGGTGAAGTAGTTGAGATTGTACTTACCAGAGTCCATTCCTCCGTGTACTCCAGCGAGGCCATCAGGATGCAGGATGTTTAGTACCTCTTGCTCCCATGCTGTGAATTCGGGTGGTGTGGGTGGGGGTCCCCCGCCAGTCTTCTGCACTGCGATGTTGTGTTGCGAGACCATCGAGCGCACCTTTCCCCGTAAGTCGTTCCAACGTTTGCGGATGTCCCTTCGATTTCTGGGATGCTGTCCCACCGCGTTGACCCTGTCCACGATCCGCTGCCATAGCTCCGCCTTCCTGGCTATAGTGGTGTGCTGCACCTGTGAGCCGAAGAGCTGGGGTTCGACTCTTATGATCTCCTCCACCATGACCCGGAGTTCTTGGTCCAAAAAGCGTGGGTGCCTTTGGGGTGCCATGGGGTGGTGTGGATGAGGTGTGGGGTGGTGTATATGGTGAAGAGTGCGTTGGTGTGGGGTGCTTTGTGCTTCTATGTGGTGTGTGTGATGGTGTAGTGTGCCTCTGTGTGATGTAGTTCTCTATTCTGTGATGTGTCTCTCTCTCCTTCGTCTATGATCTTCGGTCGTAGGGGTTTGTGGGTGATGTGGGTGTGTGTTTTATAGTTGGTTGGATGTGTGGGAGTGTTGTTTGTATGTGTGTCAGGTGTGTGTATTTCAAATTGTCCAATGTGGCAGTGTTTTGGAGCTGTGTGTATATTTTGACCGCAGCGGTGTGTCCCGCCAATGGAATACCGCAGTTGAAAGACCGCCGCGTGGATTCGTGGGTCAGAATGGCATGGGCGTGTTTGTGTTGGCGTGACGGTGGAGGTTTGGTCATCTCCAGTTTTCCGCGGCCCGCTGATGTGGCAGCCTTCCTTGGATGTCGGGATTTTGGCGGTTCCGCCGTTGTGGGTCAGAATGACCGTGGCGGTTTACCGCGGCCGCGGCGGTAGAATGGCGGACTTCTGACCGGCGGTAAGGGCCTTTTACCGCCGAGGTCAGAATGACCCCCTAAATGTTATTGGAGATTTATTAATATGTAAGCTGTTCTTGGATTTGTTTTATTATGTGAAAATGTTTATATTTCTGTTGTAGATTGTTAATGTAGCATTTTTGTTTTGTTGTAATTACTCATGATAGGGTTATTCTTTCCAACGTGTTTATTTTGAGGTGGACTTGTTGCATAGGAGGGAGAAGTGTGGCATTTACTGTATTCTCCTAGTCATACTGTCATCACTGGAATGTTAGGCATGTAAGCAAACTTAGAATGTTGGTGGTAGTGAGGCTGGCACTTTATGGTGGCTGAGGTATCTAAATGAAAGGCACCTGGATCAAGTACATGTCCAGTTCTTCTGTGATGGCTTCTTGATGATGACCCCACCCAATTCTGTCTCCTAGGTTCCATTATCATTAAGAATGGTGTGTAGAGTATCATTGTTTATGTCAATGTGTGTGATGTTTAATTTGTGTTTCAGTCTAATAAATATTGCTACACTATCTTTAGCTCTGCTTTTGCCAGGCCCTATTTCTGCATTTGTATGAATTGATTTAATGCAAGCTATCTGAATATCAATCACATTCCATGTTTCTTGGAAGCAAAAGATATCAAAGGCCCTCAGTATTTTAATATGTCTTCATTCTATGGTAGTCTTGATAGACCACCCAGGTTCCATGAACATACCCTTTTTAGTGTTGTAGATTAGGACTAATATTTCTTCACACAGAATTCCATATATTTAACTTTGAAGCTAGCCAATGACAATCTTTTTGTGATGAGTTTGGAGGCATATCCTTTACCTGTCTGCAGACTGGTTCTAATATTATGGCCAGTCATATTCACAGATTGCCTTGCAAGGGATTAGATGGTTGTTTTTTCCGGCAACATTCCTGGGTATTGATTTTGTGCCTGAGTGCTCATTGACAGTGACTGATTCGTTTTCACTCCTGAGTGCTTTTTTATCCGGGGAATACAACAGTTTTGAGAGCAGAGGCTCTGGGTATATCTGTGGCACTGGTTTATTTATGCTGATTCCCAATCAATAAAGACTGCTTTTTTGATAGAATTAGGTTAGCCAGTTCTGTAGGGCTCCACGTGACCAAGGTTCATTCCTCAAGAGGAGGACTCTCCTATTGTTTTGACAAAATGTGTGAAGATGATAGACGTTGCAGATCAGGGTGAACTGCCAGTAACCTGATAATATTCTCTCTATTTAGCATGTCAAAAGGCCCTCTTAATTGAGATTGTGGGTGGAAGGTCAGTTATTGGACATGGATGGGAATAGAGTATGATGGCTCAGAGTTTAATGCACAGTCCTCCTGATAGTGGGGTACAGGTATACCAAAATCATGAGTGTTATTAATAGATGATCATGTTAATGGATTCAGCTTAGCGTTGGCAGCTGTTTGATACGTCTGTCTGCTCATGATTAGGCTGCTTCTCCAATATCTTTATCTTGGCAGCCACAGGAATGGTTTATGGTGACTCACTTACATAACTTTGATCATCATTCTTTAATAAGGGTATTGGCTCTTGTTGCAGCTGATCAGTGGCTTCCTTTGCAAGTGCATTTAGTCAGCTGCAGTAATATATTTCCCTACCCACTGAATAAGTTCATGAGTGGTAGGGCCTTCTGGTACTCACTGTGGGGAAATTAACTACAAATTATAGCTATATGTCTGATCTATAAGCCAGGTCTGTTGAGGCCTCCACCCAGAAACAACAATGGGAGTGCTGGCCAACAAGATGGCAGACCGGCGGTGTTGAACCTAAGCTCCCAGTCCATCGTTACAACCCTACAGTATCCTCCCGCCCTGAGGTGCCTGTGACCCCTGTGTTGCTAAGGGCAACACCAAGAGGCTGGCGAGACCAGAGTTATTGAAAAGAGCTGCGGGGAAACAGCTTTTCACATTGGTGCTCCCAGAGGGGGTTGGTGTGGCTAAAGGGGCCTCGCCTGTTCGAGTGGCGGCCCCACCCTTGGGCCTGACAGGAGCCTTTACCTACTGTGCGCTGGGGAGGCAAAGCCACAACTCCAGGACTGGCTTCTCACCACCGGCGGCGGGGGACCCATCAATCTCTGTCGACTGTCAGAGCTTCCTGGAGTTGTGGCCCGCTCCAGCTCCGCTCCCTAACCAAAGTGAAGCTGCACTGCACTTGGACTGCTCTGTATGCGGGGACGACGTGCTGCCCCGAGACCAGCCTCCATACACGGCCACCCTGATTGCCAGCGGATTGACCCTGACCTAGGAGAACAGCGGTGCTGCAACAGGCCTGGGCAAGGCCCCCCACCTCCCCAAGACATAGTGGGCCTTGACCTCAAAGACACGGCAGCCCCGTCCCTGAGCCTACGAGTATACGGACACCTTCATGCCCATACTCTCTCCCCGTGGGCTATTTCCACTTTCCAGACAGCAAACACCTTTCCCTGTGGCTCCCTGCCTTGCCGTAGCTGCCATACCCACCAGCTGTGGCCTGTTCTGGGCAGCATCTTGTGCTGGCGGGACTGGGGATTGGTTTATGCCGGCGTTATGGTGGGATGTCCTCCTCCTATCCTGTTGCCTGAAGTGGTGGCATGCAGCTGCCCCTCCTCTTCCGTGAGAGTGACTGGAACCAGCCTGTCTTGATCCTGATGCCACTGTTAGGGGTGAATCGTATCTCCTTCCCCTCCTCCCTTGCACTATCCCATAGCTCGCTTTGAACAGCGTGGGGAACCCACCAGGACTGGAATTTCACCTGCTGTTGCCACCGTGAATCCTGTGCAAGGTGAAGTCATCGGGACTGTGTTGGCTGTCCTGCGGTAGGGGCAGGAAACACTTTGAGGTAGCCTCCTAAGACCTGCCGGCTTGGTTTGCGGAGGGGCTTCATGGGCTCTGCGAAGAGAAGGCCTGGGAACTTGTGATCTCCTACTGGGTCCCCAAGATCCATAGCCTGAGTGCACAGTTACAGTTGGGGAAGCGTGAAACCTGGTTTTCCAGACTACCTGGTGTGGTGGGGTATGCTGTTGGTGTGCCCCCCCTCAGCTTGACCATGGTCAGGGACAGGGCACTGCATAGGGCCCAACAGACTAAAATGGACCAGTTCACTGCCAGTGGACATGCGGGAGGTCCTCCTGGAGAAGGCTTGCAGGCACCCCAGGGGCCCACTAGAGCGCTGATTATGACAGCTATTGAAGCTTCCAGCACAAACGTCCAGGCTAAGATTAACTCTGTGTCTCTTGACGTGAATGTACGAAGTAGCTGAACGATCTACAGCGACGGAACAACAAGTTGCCCAGATGCAGGAAGAACTGTTGTCTCTCAGGGCTATACTGGCAGCCTTCATGACACAGACATAAAAGCTAGAAATGTGTGCTGAAGGTGCAGAAGGTTGGTCCAGGAGATGCAATCTGTGCTTTTTGGTGTTCCCCGAGTGGGTTGAAGGCACTGCACCTGAGCTGTTTCTGCAGGGGTGGTTCAGAGAAAAGACCCTGGAAACTGCCTTGTTTCACATCTTTGTGGTGGAAAGGGCACATCAATCTCTGGCGCCACCCCCCATCCCTTAGGGGCCCACCTTGAACTATTATTGCAAAGCTCCTCAAATATGGGACAGGGACTCCAATCTGCACTCGGTTTGAAAACAGGGTTACCTGATGTTTGAAAATCACATGATCTGCATCTTCCCCAACTACATCCAGCATGTTCAGCAGCAGAAACAGGTATGTGGGGGAGGCAAGCAGAAACTGAAAGCCATGGCCCTTACCTAAATGCTGCTCTACCCCGCAAAGATGAAGGTAATACATGAGGCTTATTTTTTCACCAGCTGGGAGAACGTGTGGGACTGGCTGAAGATGCACATAGAGGATTCGTCCCCCGGGATCAGGATCCAGGACTCCTGCAGCTTGGTCGCAAATCAAACACCATAACAGAACACCCCGACCTCTGAGGGTTTGGCATAGATGACAATCGACCTCCAACAAATGAGTGGTGGTGCCCCAGGCTGGCATGCTGGAAGTGGAAAGTCAAAGGTGGGAAAGAGAAGAAGCCAGGACTCTTGAGGAGAGTCTTTGGCTTCACCACCAGACTGTGGCTCCGAGATGATGAAGGAGTCGTCTTTCCTGAGATCCAACAGCACACCCCTCCATAGCCCGCCAGGGGAGATTTATCTTTCATCTGCATTCATTAGACTTCTTGGGCCTGGATGGAGTGGTTCTGGCTGTAACCCGGAGCCTTGTGTACCTAGAGTGGGCAGAGATAGTGAACTGTACTGGCTGAGGCAGCTTCCTTGGTAATCATCTACTATGGGGCTGCCAGACAATTTGGTGATGTCCAGGGCAGTCTGGGGTGGGATGAGAAAGGGTGGGATGGGTCTGATTTCATTGGCCTCCCTCTCTTTCTTTCTGTTTCTGCTTATTTTCTTCAGCCTGCTTTCTTCTAAACTTTTACTGTCAATTGAGGGGGGACTTTTTTCTTGTGCTCTCCGCAGAAGGTGGAGCTCTAGTTTACGTGTTCTAGGTGTAAATGGGTGGCCAACAGACCTCTCTTGCCTCACACACAAGTAATTGTCACGACTTACGTGTTGCTTTACCCTGGAGGCCGCAGAGCGAGTGGCGTGGATCCTGTTCTTGAATGTTCGGCCTTGGCCCAAGTAGGGGCGACTCTTTCTGGTAGCCACGGTGCTGCAGGCAATGGGTACGCCAAGAGCAGTCCATGTCCCACAGAAGTAGCACCAGAGGGAAAAAAAAACAGAAAAGGGGAAAAAACCTCCACAAGAATATGTTCCTAAAACAGGAACAAAAAGGAAGAGATATCAACAAGAGCAAATACAGGGAAAAAGTATTCTGAGCTATCGAGAACCAGCACAAGAATACGAGGAAGCAGGAGCGAAGACACCATCCAAACAGAAAGTGTTGCAGTGCAAGGAGAGAAAGAATTACAGCCCTTAAATACCAACAAACAGGAAACGACCAACAGGAAGTGAAAGGACACCATCTTAGATAGGGAAAAGTACATAGAACAGAATGGACTAGGAACCATAGAGAATAGGAAACAAGGAATGCTGGGAAGAGAAAGGTAACATGGGAAGGGGGGAAAACATAAAGGAAGGTACAACCAGATGTCCCAGAAAAGAAGAAAAGAAGAAAAGAAAAAAGAGAAGAAAAGAACAGGTGAGTGGGGGTCAGAAATGCCTGAAAACGCGGTGCACAGAAAAAGATCGAGGCCCCATGCCCAATTTGGGGCCTCGGAAAGCACACTGGTAATTGCCCAGTTGACATGTGTTTTTGCACTTGTTGGGGGTGGCAGGGGTGGGGAGTGGGTACGGGATGGGGTTTTCATGGGATGTTTCATTGTTTATGATCTGTTTTTTTGAAGAGGGGATACATGCATGGTGACAGTGTGTTGGCAACCTGGGTGGGAGATAGGCTGAACCCCCCCAGTATTTACGCCCTATGGTACCTGACAGACTTCCTGACAACACACAGTACTCAATCATGAATTGGAACATAAATAGACTGGGTGATAAAGGGAAGCAGAGCCTGGTTACGAGATATATAAAATGACATGGCCTGATGTAGTCCTACTCCAAGAGACACACCTACTGGGGACACGTAGCCATTTTCTGGGTAAGTAGTCCTACACTACACTGGCACAAGCAGGATTTGCTTCAGGATCCAGGGGGGTCACCATATTGATTTAAAAATGTGCTCTGTTCTATATCTCAAGGACCTTTATTGACAGTGGCGACAGATATGTGGGAGTGCAAGGAATTTGGGCACAGATTTCTATCACACTAGTCAGCATCTATGCACGTCTCCAGGCGTCAGTACTAGAACAGGTAGTGGCCATTCTCCTAGAGGCAGACTACTCCTTCCACATAGTGGATGGTGATTTTAATGACATCATTGCCCCTGATTTGGATAGATCGAGAGTGGCGCAGCCACCCTCAATAACCACCGCCTTGGTGCTCTTTGTGGACTCTGTGACCTGTGGCGTAGTCACCAACTAAGAGTCAGGTGCTATTCTTACTTTTCTAGATTGCATAAGGTCTTCTTTAAAACATACTACATTTTTGCTCCATTAGGAGAGGTGACTGGGGTGGACAGGGCTGAAAACTTTGTTGGACCATTTCCCTCTCTGGATTACGGTAGGCGAGAGATGCCCCCCTTGAGGTGTGGGCTGGAAACTTGGGCTGGGTAATAGGGCCAAATGGCCTTCCGGCCGAGCTCTTTAAGTGCTATTCGAGCCTGCTGGGTCCATATCTGCTTGGACTCTTTAGAGAGGTACCTGATGCAGGCAAGCTCCCACCGGATCTGCAGTGCATGCTCATTGTTGTGATCCATAAACAGGGCAAGTTGGAGACTAGTTGTGGTTCCTATCACCCAATTTCTCTATTAAACATGTAAACCAGGTGCTGGCCATGATTCTGGCCACCAAGCTTCCAAAGATGATAGACCTGCTCGTTCACAACGATTAATTAGGTTTCATGCCCAGCAGATCCACCAGACTTAGGGCCTCATTTAGAGTCTGGCGGTCTCTTGAACGCCAGACTCGCAGTGGCTTAGGGACTGCCGCCAAATGCAGTGGTCCAAACACCACATTATGACCACAGTGGTTGTGCCGCAGTCGGACTGCCAGCACTGTCAGGATTAGTCATCTTGGCGGTCCCACTCCGCTAGGGAAGTGCTGCAAGACCGCCATGAAAGGACTTGTAGAAAACAAGTGCAGGGGGCCCCTGCACTGCCCCTGCACTTGCAGAGCAGTACAGGGACCCCTGGCCAGCACCCTCGCAATGTTCACTGTCTGATTTGCAGACAGTGAACATTGCGAGGGTGCTGGTGCACCCGGCATCCTACAGCATTGCTGCCGGCTCGATTATGGCTGTTTGGCTTTGGCCCTAATTACAGGTCCCCACTGCGACAGTGAGGCTTAACAATGCCCTGTTATCTGCCTTTCCGATGAAACAGGGCACCCAACAGGGGTGCCCACTGTTTCCCTTACTATTTGCACCTACCATAGAGTCTTTGGCTGTGATGGTTCATGACTGTCCAGACATTCATGGGATCAAAATCCCTGATTCCAATGAGGCTGCCAAGAAAATCTCATTATATATATGCAGATGACATACTCCTCTGTGTCACCAGGCCAGTCATCCTGGCTGTCTTGCAGTTGTTTAGGGACCTACGAAGGTCACCCAGGGTATAATATCAACTGGGGCAAATCAGTCCTTTGTCACCCATATGGCACACTCGATTTGACTGCTCTACCGCAGTGACAAATGACGGCTTCTGCTTCTTGGGTATCTGTGTCACTCCCAACAGCGAGACATGTCTGGCCAAAAATCTGAGTCGGGTGATGCAGGACTTCCAGGTGGATGCAGGCTGATGGCACACACTGCCCTTGACCTTGATGGGGAGGGCTCAGTGTACCTATAGAGTGGAGCGGGCACAGTTTTCCAAACAGTTCTGTCTCCACTACCTCTATGTGGAAAGGAAGCTGGACGGTTGTTACCAGTGACACAGGTGGCACTAAACGTATCAGCTGGGGAGGACAGCTTATGCGGGCAGCGCCAATTTGGGAGGGTGCATTAATGTACAAACTGGGCAAACTCAGGGGCTTTAAGGCATGGAACTTGCTAGGAATCGCCTTAATAGAAGATCTTCTGGAAGAGGGCAACTTGATGCCTTTTTCGTCCCTACAGAAGGACTGCTCCATGCACCAGAACCAATATTTCAAGTAGGCGCAACTTCGACATGCCTGGCAAGCAGAGAAATTAGTGGACCTGGATCCGTCTGAATTTTCCCCACTAGAGGGAAGGTTGCTACTTGACGAGCTAACACAGAAGGCCATCTCTCTCACCTATAAGACGTAAAGAACAATATTCCGGGGACACTGACTAAGTTGAGAGTCAGATGGGAGGTAAACGTGGGCTGGATGGAAAATGTCGACTGGAAGGCTGCCCTAATCCACCCTAGAGAAGTGGCTATGAAGTCACAGCTGCACCTGATCCAGCTTAATATATTGCATTAGGGCTATTATGACCGGGACTGCCTACGTCACATGGGGAGGGCAGCCTCCCTGGACTGCTTGTGCTGTGAAAGTGCTAAAGGTACCTTTATACACACAATTTGGTGTTTCTCAGCGATTCAGGCATATTGGTCTAGGGTGATGCAAGAGCTTGATCAAGTTTCTCTGGCATCGTTTTCCCTCTTGACCCTAAGTACGTTTTGTTAGGGGGTCCAGGAGATGTGGATGTTCCTAGGTCGCAGCTTCTTTTCTGCAACCTGGGGCTGGTGGTGGTTAAATGAGATGCGGTGTGCCACTTGGGTGTACCGGAGGTCGCTACCATGACTGAATGGAAATTGGGAATGAATCTCTATATGGCTGCTGAAAAGATCACGTACATAAGTAGGGTGTGCCCTCATAAGTTCTTCAAAGTCTGTGGAGGGTGGCTTAGGCATTACAACCTATGCCTCTTGGGAGATGCACCAACTTCCTCACTGTGATCCTGCTTCTTGGTGTACATTGTGATGCCACCCTCATTTCATATTGTGGTTTATTCGTCTTCACACTTACGCTTGTTGCCAAATGTTTGTTTTTTGTAAACAGTGGCATGTATGTTTTTACCTCCTGTTTGTTTTAATTTTTTTGAGTATGGGCTTGCGTCCTCAATTGTTTTTTATTGCGATATAAATTTAAATAAAGGTATTTTTAAAAAACAATGGGGAGTGCCACCTAGCCAGTTCCAATCTTTGTTTGGTTGCCCTAAAATGAGACCTGCTTACCAAGATATCAGGAGCACAGACAATCCATCTCCAGTTGGTTCTTGCAAGCTTCAGAGACAGCAAGAATCAGGACTGCCCTGAGGAATCTCTTTGCCAGTGGTTCAAGGCAGCCTAGTGCAGGCAGGTTAGCTCGCCAAGAGTTCACTTTACTCTTCCATGGAGCTCCAGGAGAACACCACCCCTCACACTCCCTAACCATGACTTCAGTACAAAAGCTTCACTCCACAGGACACCCCACTTGGCAGCTTCTCACACTCTCAATTGACTGAACATTGTCTTTTCAAGCACACCCTATCACTTAAGAGCCGACTGTCTCACACCATCAATCAGACCAGGCTTTCTTTTCATTACACTACAAATACGTTTGTGCCTGTCTAGAGACACCACTCTGAAGGGCTGACTGATGCACTAAAAATCCTATCATGATATTCAGTGGCAAAGAAAACTGGGGATCAATTAGTTGCTCTAACAAATGTACTTGCGGGGAGTACATTCCTATGTACTTTTAAAACAATACAATGTGAAAAGTGATTAAAAACAAACTGTGGCTCTAATATGGAAACAGCAGGTTTCGACTGCGAAAGAATTACAAAAAAATGTAGTTCAACGCTGTATTCAAACATGAGGGCAAGGATCCATAAAGCCACAAGCGTCTTTAATCTAGGAAATTAACCCCGTTATTATGTGTTTAGGTTTTCATTCTCAACCAAATAAATTACTTCTCCATTATAATGAGAAGATAAAACTGACTCGAAAAGTTCTAACATCAAGGGGCCATCTTGAGTCTGTTAGTGGTACAGTCACGGTTTATCAAACTCTGCTAATGAAATTCTGGCAGCAGACAGGAAAAAAAAACTATAGAAAACTATAAGACAAAATGGGAAATGAAATACAAAGAAAAACGAAAAGCCACAGAAGCAGCCTTTATGTTGGATTGGTAAAATGTAATGGGGAACTCTGGGAATGTAGGCCAAAGATGAGCACCAAGTAAGAATGTGAAAGAGTTTTGCACAGGAACTAGCAGACCACCTCATCTCTAATACACAACTTTGTCATTGCAATTATATAGTTCATTATTAGGTTTTGCCTGCACAACACTTGTGCTATGCTTGTGAAATCTCTTGAATTTAAAAAAAAAATCTTAAAAGGGGCTTAGAACTCGCCCATTACTTACCTTTACTTACCATTGGCTGGTTCCCAAGTAGTTGCCACGTCACTTTACTTATCATGGGCTGGCTCTGATATGGCTCCCACACTACTCCTGTTTCTTTGCTGGTCAGTGCCTCCTCCTCGCCTCTGTCATCATTCATTGGAGCCTGGACTAAACACTGCTTCCGGTGGCCAGTGTCCTTCCACTGGTTGCATGCTTCTGGGTAGGGTGACCAGATTTTGAAAAGGAAAAACCGAGACAGGTCAGACATGAAAGTAGGACTAAAGCCTTTAGTCTCACTTTTATATCTTGCCTTTCCTGTAAAGAAGCGTGAGATGCACACATGTGTAGGCAGCAGCAGACATGTAGAAACCAATACATTACTTCTTCATTTATTTAGGACTTTAGAGCTGCATGTGAAAAAAGAGCATTCCTTTCACTTCTGATTTGCAGTTAACCTGACGTTTGTCCCAAAAACTGAGACATTTATTTAAAATGAACAAAAGGTTTACAGGTTGACCTGACCTTTGCTTTAAAAACTGGGACATTTACTTAAAATGAACAAAAGCATCGGACACCGGGACAGTCCTCCGAAAACCGGGACTGTCCGAGGAAATCCGGGGCGTCTGGTCACCCTAGCTTGGGGGGTACTTTTTTTTTAAATTAGAGACAGCAGGAGTGCTCCTGTGCTGTCTGTTTTTGAAATATTGATGCTCCCCATCAGCTTTCTACTGTGTGGCCGCAAGTATGGGTGTGTGGTGTCCTAGGGTGAAATGTTCATGGATGGTCTGTTGCAGATGTAGACCCAGGCAAGAAGAGCTGTGCACACGACAGCGTCTGTCGTGGTGCGCCTCCCCACCCACGCAATGTGGGGGCCCCCAAGTAAAGCCATCCATTCTCACACTGTATTGATGGAAACGTGGCTTTCTTTAATTACCCGATGACCCCCCGCTTAGTCACATACAAACACACACATCTTTCTATTTGCTGTGCCGGAGTGCACAACCCCACATGCAGTAGCAGACAGCCTCAGGCTCAAATACTATCTGCTGTCGATCAATCGATAGATATACTAAAGCAATACTTTATTCTGTTTTGGTAAAATAAAGAAATAACATGCTGCTTATTTTCAGCTTAAAATGGCAACAATTTAAAATCTTCTTTAAACACCCCTGCACTATTTGTGTCCTCGAATTAAATATAGCATAACATGGTAGAACTGTTAAAAATATTCATGCAAACACCAGTGCAAGAGAAGACTGCACATATGCCAGATTTATTTTATTGCACAAGTAAGTATACACTTATCTGAGACTTCCTCAATTAAGGCTGCTGGCTATTTTAAACAAGCATCAGCAAAGCCAATAGGTTTCGCCTCTGCGTAATCTATAGATTTAAAAATTTCTTTTTAGACATGTTACACAGCAGTGCGAGCTGCTGTGCAGCATAGTTTAAAGTTCATTAAAAAAAGTGGTATGGCGCGGTCATGCTGGACGCTTCATAGCGCTTTTTTAAACTTTAAGCCATATTGTATAGTACCTGCTGCCACTCTGCAACAGGTCTTAAAAAACATTGACCAAATCAATAGATGTTTCTTATCCTGAAAATGCATATGGGGGATGCATCTACAAATGCAAAGGATTTAGGTTAAAGATATCTATATGGATATTGTGTGCAATGGAAGAGTATACCCAAGATATGCCCTGGTCATGTCATGGTGACCTTGATGCAATGAGAGTGGTTAAGAAGAGGTGCTGACAGGAGTTTTCAAGTAGAGGTTGAGCAACAGGAAAGGCATGAGGGAGGCTGACTGCACTTCAGTTCAACAAGGCATAGCTAGGGCCACAATTGTACCACTGGATGTAGATGACAATTTCCCAATTTGGCACTCAACGTGGGTGTCTATTTCCAGCAGAAAGCGAGAGTCATACAAAGGATTTGACTTAAGATTAATGGGGGGACCTGGATTGCTAAACTATGTTGAAAGAATGAACAGTTTTGATACGAGCCCTGACTGAACTCCCACAAGAGCAAAACAATTTGACTTTTACCTTAGCAGCCTGGGAGCAAGAACAAAATGCTGCTCCAAGTAGTGCAGGGAAATTGAGCTGCTGCAACAGCCATGATGTGGGAGAGTGGGGGTCAACAGTTATATCCAAGATGAGGGTGTGGAGTAGAACATCTGTACTGTGCATCCAACATGAAACACTGGCCAAAACACCTATTATGCACTTAACACAGTGAAGATACAACCCATTATATGCGCATGCATCTAATGCAACTTAGCACATGCATCTAAAGATGTGAAGACACACTCCCTGAGTAGAGGTGACACACAAACACTTAACACAAATATTAGACGGCACCCAGCACATTCATTCAGCACAGTTTATGTACTCCACATACCTGGGTCTCAATGAGCTCACAAGAGGGCACATAGTAATTAACAGCTAGCACAACTGTGCACACTTTCGGTGCTGCAATTAGCAGGGCAAAGTGTACGGATATAACCAACCATAATAGTAAATAATTTAAGCCTATTCGTGTAGGAAATTGGGATATTAGTTGTGTGGCTTGCACAAGCACTATGTCCATTATTTCCCCTTTCTATGAACCAAAGCCCTCATTGTCATGCTTGACTCTCTCGGGGTAGTGAAGCAGAGAAGTCCAAGGCCTACTCATGGTAAGTGGTGTGGACGAGTAATCACCATTCATTGGCATGCAATAATAATATTTAATAAATGATTGTCCAGTCAGTACTTTTTCTTCAGAAAAAGGAAAAGTACATTTATTACACAAACACTACTAAATACTATGCACTAATTTACAAATATGTACATTAGGCAGATTGCAAATACCACAGATGGCATTGCATAATCACCTTTGACCCCCTAAAGGGTCATACAAACATATAAGGTAAGTCCAATGGCTTTGTTAAAGGTTCAACAAACCTCATGTTAAAGACATCATTATGTACTGTAATGCAATCAATAATAATCATGTGTAAATGCACTTATTATTTTTAATAAAACACATCCACTTTGATCATTAGTTACTGCCAACATTATTATATCAATATAGCATTTTAAAATGAACATAACATGGGCCTTTGTGTTCTTTATATACATTCAAACCATGAAAATGCAATAATAAACTCAGTCACAGGAGCGCATCACTTTCTGATCACATAAATGCAACCATAGATCCAGCCCATAGACGGCACTTCATTACGTATATCTTCTTTATATACCTTCAGGCCACATTAGATGTCTTCAAAAAGCTCTGGACTCCCAGTTGTAGAGCAGAAGGTTCAGTCTTGGGAGTGCTCTAAGCAATGTGTGAAAAATCCCAGAAAGTCAATGATTTCCACACCCCGCAAACGTGGGGTCAGTACTTTTAAAACTCCTCTCCTTTTAAAATTGGTGGGTCCCCTGTCACCCTGGGGCCAGCACAAGGAGAGAAGAAGATACAAATGAGGGAGCCCCACAGGGCATTATGGGGTGTTCCAGTCTGGAGCCATGAATATCAGATGAGCAGCTCTCCTGCAGCACTAGGGAGAGACACTTTTCATATAATTTGGCATGCAGCCTTGCGTGTCTCCTTTTTGTTTTTGGTTGTGGGGTGCCTGGGCCCACTCAGGCGCCCGATGCCTCCAAACCGTTGAGAGCAGCCAAGGGAGCTCACCCCTGACAGTCCCACCAGCTCCCATGCGGTCTACACTTCGGTGTGCAACTGCAAGAGCAGGCAGCATCACCTTCCCTGCTCACTCCTGCAGGCAGAGACCAGTTCATTGTGGTTGTTGACCGCTTCCTACACCCACGGCTGGCCAGAAAATCACCAACCAATAAAGAGTCTCCCCCCTGTGCAAGAGTTTTTAAAGGGCGGGTGGGGTGGAAGGTTCTAAAAGCCAGGCACTCATGGATAATACTAGGGTGCCACGTCACCTCTCCACTCCTGTCCCAATCCTCTTCACAGCATGCTGGGAAAGTTCAAGATGGTTTCATCCAAAGGTCACTAGTCACATCTCCTCTGGGGACCTCAGCTCTTCTGCTTGCTTTCTCTCCAAATCTTCAAAGGGGAGTCCCCTCAGGTGCTGGTGCCAGAGATCTGGGTTCCCGCCTTTGTTCAGTGGTCTGGGGGTGGCCCATCCCTGTTACAGTGTGACAGCTGATTAACTGATGCAGATCCTTTATCCCAACCCCTTTCCTGCTCAGGAGCTGAGTGAAATACTGTTAACTGCTTCCTTTGTGTGGGAAGGCCTTTATTCTTGCTGCTGGAGAGAAATGCAATCAACGTGGCACAGCAGTCCAACAAATGGCTTGGACTCTGATTCTGAGTTGAGCCAGAGAAATCTGACATCCAGGATGACCCATAATTTGTACAGATATTGTTTTGGAATTCACAGATTTGATTTTCTTGCACAGGGTACATCCCATTTTGATATGTCACTGGACTTCATAGGCCAAAGGGAAGCAAAACTGTACTTTAAGGCAGTTTTCCCCCATGTGGATATTAAAGTAGAATTCTGGAATTCGCAGATTTGATTTTCTCGCACAGTTTACACCCCATTTTGATATGTCACTTGACTTTGTAGGCCAAAGGGAAGTGAAACTGCACTGTGAGGCAGTTTTCCCCATATATGTATAATAAAGTGTCACTACAGACAAAACAGTTAATCACACTGACTTACTCTATTAGTGTACACTAATATTTTGGGCTTACCCAGCTAATCCTGCAGAGTTCCCCCTACGCCAGGCTACCTGTACATAGTTACCGGCCTGTGCACAACAGTAGTCTCACAAGTGCAGCCCTTGTTATCACAAGTGTTCATATGTAACCAGCAAAGCGCCCCTTACGCTAGCTGCGTTGCGGCTGCCTTATACAAGCACTAAACATGCACAGTTCATTTCCCATGTGATTACAATGGATGAGACACATGTAGTGAGACTCACCCACAGTAAAAAGTTCAAAACCAGGTGACCCAAAAAGCAAAAAACCCAGACTTACTGAATGGACAGAACCAACTGGAACAACCTCCAACAGAATTAATTATTCAGGACAAGGCATACACATATGGTTCAGAACCATCATATAGCTGACATCACCAAGGGCCTATAGCACTTTTCTCTTCATGGAAAAAAAACTCTCTAAAACAACACAACCTCACTAAATCAACCCCTCTCCCAACAACTCAGAGAAAGACTGATTTGAAGGTATAAGATAGAGCAGAGCAAGACACCATTGTCTCAGATACTTTATAAACATACTTCCAACCAGGTAATGCACATATCAGTCCTTCAAGGTGCATGACCCATGGCTACATGCACCAAACAACACTAACTATTACAAGAAACCTACAACCAAACATACATACAAAATATAAACAACACCAACATTAACAATGATTTCACCCAAACAGAAAACAGGCTCTTAGTCTGCGAAGGGCTCATCACGACAGTGAGGTGGAGGTTCCTGAATTCAACAGTGCAATGAGGCTACAGTAATTGGAACATAGCTCTAATGAAACCTCTGTGAAATACCCTACACAAGATAACTATTTCTGTGAGGAACACCTGATTTAACCTTGGTAACTTGTTTCAAACATCAAGGCTTTCCTCAGAGAAATGCATGTGGTACAACGTGTGCAACACTACCAAAATAACAATATACTTAAGAAAGAACAAACCTAACATTTTGAACAAGTTAGAAAGAGAAAACTGTTACAAGAAAAATAACACAAAATAGAGAACACTGAATGCAGGGATCAGGGGTTATTGCAAAAACAAAAGTGTCCCTTAAGAAATAATGCGAAAGATAAATTCAATGTTATTCTGTGTGGCACAGCAACCCAGAATCTAGGCATCTTCCATAACTCACTTGCTAAAGTGCACGGTCGGGTAAAAGCTGGTGGGTCTGACATAAAGACATAAGGGCTGACTCCATTTTATGTAAGCCGAGGCTCAATTTTTTGCAAAGTAATCAACATGTCTGCCTTTCTTTATTTTCTTTATTTTATAGAGCACACTGCTCCTACCTGGAGAGCTATCCAAGCGCTAGGGTTGAAATACAAAATGCAGTGGTTAGCAGGGAAGCTTTATATCAAGGTAAGTGATGGACTACTTTTCATACAGTAAAGGTCTTAGCCTCTTGTGGAATGGGAGAAGCATGGAAATCTGCCCCAAATAAGATGAGTAGGTGCAAAGTGGGAAAAGGAGTGACCACCTCATCCAGGCTCGATTAATTTGTTTTTGCACAACAGTATTTGAGCTGTTCTACCGAAGATTCCTAGTCAATATTTATCTCCTGGCCTTGTTCCTGAGGACCAGAGAGCCCGTGAGTATGGGATCACCCACTTCCTCACTAGTAGCCAGTGAAGCTTTTCCAGATTGGCAGAGGCAGAGTCCCTGCAGGAGCTACCAAGAATCAGTCTTGGATATTTCAACATATTTTGATTTACCATAATCCAGATGACTGACTATCAGAGCCTATGCAATGGTCTTCCTGCAGCTATGGGGCACCAATTTGAAGATCTTCCGGATCATCTTTAGTAGACCATGGGAGACTCCACAAACCAAATCACCTGGTTGCTTACTGATGCAAATGTTGTCTGTCCATATCGTTCCAAAAAAAGTGAAAGTGTCAAGTCACTTAGATACAGATATCAACAAGACACCTGATGCAACATCAGCCTGGAACAAGTGCCTTGCTATCTCAGTTTCAAGGTCTAACCAGAACAATAGCCAAAACAATGTAGTCTGAATTATCAAATTTTTACCTTTTTTGTTTTTACAAGAATGCGTCTTAGACTAGCATCTTGACACTCATTGGTTATATTAAACATTCCCAAGGTGATGTTGGAAAATCCATCTTAGATCAGATACAGTATAAAAGGGATGGTACTTTGCCGCATGTTAGGAAAGGTCCTTCGCCCAAGATTTACGCACACAAGCTACTGCTAGAGAAATCTTGTTTGTCAGAGATGCTGATGTATCGTACTATCTACTGAGGAGCTGATGATAATGCTGGTGTATCGTACTTTCTACTGAGTAGCTGATGCTGAACGGCTGTTTGCCTTTCGCAGGGAACCTGGCTGCCTTGACTCCTGATAATTATAGTGTTGTGCCGATATCAGGTATGCAGTGTGCTCATTCTCTCTAAGAAAATCTACATGCAAGTTACTTCTACTACATGCCCTCATAGTGTAGCGCTTAGGAGTACGTTTTAGGGTGTTTGATTTTTAGATTATATTTTAACCTTGGTAAAAATGTTAATTTTATTCTCATTTTTTGCAACATGCATTTGGCTGTTTTAATCCCATGGGAACAGTTCAGCCCTAACTGCCAGGCCAGGTCCTCCCTGGAACGGAAACAAGCATCCTGGGACCAGTTTCGGGGTATCACCTCTCATCAGCCAGGCTAGCTTGAATCAGGTGGTGAAGGGAGCAAGCATCCATGCCTGATCATACACTGGCAATTTAGGACAAATGTAGCAACACCACAAAATAAAATGATGGCTAGAGTGTTGAAACTGTTCAAACACTCACCCCCAGTCACAGATCTAGGTTTAATCCATTGTTTTTTTGCTGCCCACGTCACCTCAGTTTGGACCCAACCATAGGCAAATCAGTCTTGATGGGAACAGTCCAGACAGAACTGCCAGCCCAGGTTCTCCCTTGACTGGAAAAAAGCATCCTGGATATCACCCTTCATCAACCAGGCTAGCTTGAATCCAGTGGCGCAACGATCAAGGGACCCATGTCTGGGCATACCCTGGCCACTTAGTGTGAACATAGCAATGACCCCTTCTGTCACGGATTCCCTCACTACTATCTTTTAGCAGTGCCCCTCAAGTCTCCATAACCAGTCTCTCTCAGATGCGTTTAATTATTTTTATAGCACCACTCATATCAGTGTAGGATTTTGGAGCACTTTACATTACACACACATTACAGAGACAATCAATCATAGGTGTGTAAATCAGTGTATAGGAAACGTTACAGCGGACTGCAAGGTGTAGGAGTCACGCCAGCCACGCCAGACATAGTGGTAGACAGTATAGTTTAAGAGTGCTTGGTCTGGAGAAGCACAAACTCAATATTTGAAATGTAACATCATGGTTGGTGGTTCTCTTTAATAATAAGAATTGATTTCTACTCAAATGAACCTGTTTTGCAACATTAGGTTAATGAAAGAATGGGGGGGGAAATCATAACGCTCTAATCTACACCTTGAAGTTTGCATGCAGCTCTTTGATGACAGTTAATTGCTCACTGTTGTATATTAGGATTTTAACCTCTAAACTGCAAGCAAGAAAAGGATCTCTCTGATGAAAGCAGTAGCCAACTGACCTATTCACATTATATGCCCTTTGTGATCTGCATGGCAGACATTCCTTGCAGCAGGCATATTAACCTTCTGTGCTGGTACTAACTCATGATGAGTCAAAACTATTACTAAACAAAACTCCGATCTCCCTCCAGGAGAACATTAATCACTGAGTTGTCCTGAAATTTGTATTTTTGCCTGAAACCTGCTGGAAGCAAGAAACACGGCAGCAGTGTACTTGAAACCTTGCAAACACTGTGCCCCCCACCCGAAGTCAGCATCCAGTGCAGTGGCACCAGTCGCACCGTGCTAGAATATGTATTAAGGCCATGCCCCAGGGGTCTCTGGGGCCAATATCAGACGAGGGGCTCCCCTCCCCCAATATGAAATCCCAGAGACACCCTCTCACACCCAGAGACTCCCTTTCACATCTATTCTGACACCCAGAGAGACAGGCCCTGCGGCCTACCCCCTTTGGCCGTGCGAGGCACGGGTTTGGGTGGTTATGGGGGTTGGCTGCAGGGCCTGGCCTTGAATGTCATCCTAATGTATAGAGCAATATGTGTGAAAGTGAAGTTTGGATGATGTCATCAGTGATGTCATCAATGATGTCAGTTTAGATGTCATGAGTGATGTCATAAATGATGTCACAGAATTTGTCATGAGTCATATTTGAGGTCATAAGCAGTGCATGGAGGGGGAAATGTTAGTTAATGCTGCTAACCATAACTGCTGAATTTCTGTGTTTTTTAAAAGTTCAAAACGGTCAATGTTGTCAGTGAGAAGTTCACCTAACTATAATGCTCCGTGAATTTCTAAGGTCTTTTTTTTAATTAAAACTGATATTTTTATTACCCCTAAGTATAACATTACTTTAACCATTTTTTTCAGTGAATTTCTAGTTTGTTTGTTTTTAAAGTAAATTAATATATTATCTAATGCTTATGTATAATAGAGTAGTGAATAAAACAAGTGATGACTCTCCCAAGACTCTTGCAGGATCATACCAAAATTGTAAGTCATCAAATAGAAAAGTTCATACTGCTTATCAGGTAACTGCACCATACAGTCAATAGTTGGTCTCAGTTTTCAAATCAATAATTTTATTGCAAATGTTGCAGTGCTAATATCAAAGATGCCATACATGATCTCATCAGTGATATAATATGTGGAGTAATTAGCTGTACATGGCAAAGGCGCGAGTTATAGTTACCTTAGGGCATGAGTTATAGTTACTTGAAAGAACTCTAACTATAACTGCTGAATTTCTATGGTTTTGTACGAGTAAATTCAGAACCTAACCATAACGTTCCTGTATAAATGTGTGTGTGTATATATATATATATATATATATATATATATATATATAAAATATGGACTTGGCTGCATGTGGGGTGTTGGCTGCAGGGCCCCACCACTGCGCACGGCTAAATGCAATGGGTGGCACAAGATATAGTTACCTTAAGGCACGAGTTATACAGGGAGTGCAGAATTATTAGGCAAATGAGTATTTTGACCACATCATCCTCTTTATGCATGTTGTCTTACTCCAAGCTGTATAGGCTCGAAAGCCTACTACCAATTAAGCATATTAGGTGATGTGCATCTCTGTAATGAGAAGGGGTGTGGTCTAATGACATCAACACCCTATATCAGGTGTGCATAATTATTAGGCAACTTCCTTTCCTTTGGCAAAATGGGTCAAAAGAAGGACTTGACAGGCTCAGAAAAGTCAAAAATAGTGAGATATCTTGCAGAGGGATGCAGCACTCTTAAAATTGCAAAGCTTCTGAAGCGTGATCATCGAACAATCAAGCGTTTCATTCAAAATAGTCAACAGGGTCGCAAGAAGCGTGTGGAAAAACCAAGGCGCAAAATAACTGCCCATGAACTGAGAAAAGTCAAGCGTGCAGCTGCCACGATGCCACTTGCCACCAGTTTGGCCATATTTCAGAGCTGCAACATCACTGGAGTGCCCAAAAGCACAAGGTGTGCAATACTCAGAGACATGGCCAAGGTAAGAAAGGCTGAAAGACGACCACCACTGAACAAGACACACAAGCTGAAACGTCAAGACTGGGCCAAGAAATATCTCAAGACTGATGTTTCTAAGGTTTTATGGACTGATGAAATGAGAGTGAGTCTTGATGGGCCAGATGGATGGGCCCGTGGCTGGATTGGTAAAGGGCAGAGAGCTCCAGTCCGACTCAGACGCCAGCAAGGTGGAGATGGAGTACTGGTTTGGGCTGGTATCATCAAAGATGAGCTTGTGGGGCCTTTTCGGGTTGAGGATGGAGTCAAGCTCAACTCCCAGTCCTACTGCCAGTTCCTGGAAGACACCTTCTTCAAGCAGTGGTACAGGAAGAAGTCTGCATCCTTCAAGAAAAACATGATTTTCATGCAGGACAATGCTCCATCACACGCGTCCAAGTACTCCACAGCGTGGCTGGCAAGAAAGGGTATAAAAGAAGGAAATCTAATGACATGGCCTCCTTGTTCACCTGATCTGAACCCCATTGAGAACCTGTGGTCCATCATCAAATGTGAGATTTACAAGGAGGGAAAACAGTACACCTCTCTGAACAGTGTCTGGGAGGCTGTGGTTGCTGCTGCACGCAATGTTGATGGTGAACAGATCAAAACACTGACAGAATCCATGGATGGCAGGCTTTTGAGTGTCCTTGCAAAGAAAGGTGGCTATATTGGTCACTGATTTGTTTTTGTTTTGTTTTTGAATGTCAGAAATGTATAATTGTGAATATTGGTTTCACTGGTAATAATAAATAATTGAAATGGGTATATATTATTTTTTGTTAAGTTGCCTAATAATTATGCACAGTGATAGTCACCTGCACACACAGATATCCCCCTAACATAGCTAAAACTAAAAACAAACTAAAAACTACTTCCAAAAATATTCAGCTTTGATATTAATGAGTTTTTTGGGTTCATTGAGAACATGGTTGTTGTTCAATAATAAAATGAATCCTCAAAAATACAACTTGCCTAATAATTCTGCACTCCCTGTAGTTACTTGAGATAACTTTAACTATACCTGCTGAATTTCTATGGTTTTGTGTGTGTAAAATGTGTATCTAACTATAAAGTCCCTGTAACCTTTGTTTTTTTGTGTGTGTCTATACATATATATTTATATATATGAAAAACAAAGTTGTCCTTCGGACAAAAGCACACTCTCAACAGGTTGCAGTTTATTTTGGAAAGCAGGAAAGCCAGTACCATTCAAAGAAATCTTTACACCTTTTCCAGGCCTTATGCGTTTCAGACTTCTAGTCTTTGGTCACAGGCCAAATGTTTGGGTTGAGCAAATGAAGGCAGGCACCTGATCACTTGATTAAATGCTCTGGTGAGTTACACAATGCATCCTGGTAGTGGTATTCCTGCACATTTATATTACATCTTTAGTAAATACTCATTTCTGCCTTGGTAGGTTGCTGCAGCCAAAAACACATTAAAGCACAATTAAAAACCTTAGTAGGTGAATTCTAAGCACAGTTACCAAGTTTTTCTGAAACTATTCCATCCTGTAGCTCTTTGTATGATGATGTAGTAAGGTCACACAGACCTGCTTTCTATCTGCAGTAGTGCTGCTTTTACAGCTAGACAGGCTTTTAATTATGTGCAAAACAAAGTTGCCCCCATCTGAAGTAAGGGAGAAAGAATTGGAGGTCTGCTTTGCTCACTCTGATTTGTATAATGTTCTGGAGGGGGAGGGGTCTGGCATGCCAAGGTTGCCCACCTACCGGAAAAGGAATGCCTTTAAAGTCATTGATTACATTTTCATTTCTCTGAATTTGGTGAATCTGTTGAATCATAGCACAATTATCAGCACTACCTTCGGGGATCATAATCCGATTGAAATAACCACTCAAGCACCCTTTCGGGAAGCCACATAAAGTAGACCTGGTCTTAGTAATGTCGCTCTAACTATGGATAATCTTAGATTGCGCTGGAAATTGCCCAATCTCTCATCTTTTCTGAAATAGGATGCTAGCCAGGAACATAAATTTTATTTTGGGATGCCTAGCAGATGACAATGATACAGAGCAGGTTGCTGTCTCCTTTTCGATGTTTTGTGAAAAAATTAGACAATCATTCTCTGCACCCATCACACAAGTGCCTCAGATCCCACGCTGGTTTGACCATGAATGCTCAGTGGCAAACTGAGGAGAGTTTTAAATATACGCCCCCACAACCAGGCCCTGGTAGCAGCCCAGTGCAAGCACTACAAAACCGTTACTAGCAGGCATAGGAAACCAGCAGTTATTCACCAGTGGGCTATATTAGCAGACACAGCCTACACTAAAGATAGTAAGACTTTCTGGAGGGCTGTGTACTGTATGTGCACCATAGATCAGGGTAGTACTTCTATTAGCTGCCACATAAATGGGGCGGACTGGGTGTTACATTATGGGAAAAGTTATGCAGATGAGGACCCCGTTAGGGTGAAGTTTACTTTATGGGACACTTAACCTCCTCCCTCCAAGTCTCCCTGCAGGAAGTTAGGGTGGGTTTCCAGGAGAACAAGGGGGGAAAGGCTCAGGGACCAGACGGTGTTCCTATTGACCTAAATAAGTGTGACACGTCCCTTTGAGCACTCTTATTGAAAAATATCTACGATAGTTTGTCCCCTTCCTCAACTCCTAATTCATGGGTATTCTCGATTATTGTTCCAATTTTTAAGAAAGGGAATCGTGTGGATCCCCGCCAAAATCCTTGGAATAATATTGTACAATAGAGTACTGGAATGGGTCAATGATAATAAAGTTTTGAATGGATGGCCCTTTGGATTCCGTAGCGGAGTAGGTACAGTGGAACAATGCTTAAACCTTCACCTGATTATTGGGAAATATATACTGTGGCAAAGCAGTCCACGCTCCATGTAGCCTTTATGGACTTGTTGATAGCTTTTGATTGTGTTTATCAATCGAAGCTGTGGCAACTACTTATTAAGTTGGGAATGGATCAGGCATTGGTACACCTATCGGTTTGTCTGCACACTGCACAAAGCATGTGTCAGATTCGATGATAAGAGGGAAGTGTCAGATGTTTTTAGTATCAAGCAAGGGATGCGCCAAGGGTGTGTGCTTGCTCCATCTCTATTTATTTTGTACATAAATGATCTTAGCACTGAGCTTATTAAGTGCGCTCCCGATGATAAGCAGTGCCCCCTCCCCGCCTACTCCATGCAGATGAAACTGCACTAATTGCCCGCACTTCTAAAGCCTTACGTATTTGAGTCCCTTCATTTGTGCAATTTATGGCAAATCTTGATTTGTTGACCAATTTCCCCAAATCTTTTATTATGATCCATGGGTGAAACACTTTAGGTTGTCATCAGTTAGGGTGGATCCAAACACTTTGGTGGTCATTATGACCCTGGCGGTATTACAACCGCAGGGCCAAAACTACGGGAGCACCGCCAACAGGCTGGCGGTGCCTCCCGGTGTAATTTGACCGCGGCAATAGCGCCGCGGTCGCACCACCGGGGCCGGCGGTTTTCCGCCACAATGGCCCCGGCAGATGTAATCCGCCAGGCAGCGCTGCTTGCAGCACTGCCCAGGGGATTACGAGTCCCCGACCGGCAGCATTTTTCTGGCGGTCTGAACCGCCAGGAAAAGGCTGGAGGTACTGGGAGTCGTGGGGCCCCTGGGAGCCCCTCACTGCCCATGCCATTGGCATGGGCAGTGCAGGGGACCCCTGACAGGGCCCCATGCGGCTTTTCACAGTCTGCTGTGCAGACAGTGAAAAGCGCGATGGGTGCAACTGCATCCGTCGCACGGCCGCAACACCGCCGGCCCCATTTGGAGCCGGCTCCCATGTTGCGGCCCACATCCCCGCTGGGCCGGCGGGCGGAAACCAAGTTTCCGCCCGCCGGCCCAGCGGGGATGTCCAAATGGGCACCGCGGGAGTGCGGCCGCATTGGCGGCCGCACAGCGGTTACAGCTTGGCGAGCGGCGGTAGCTGCCCGCCAATGTTGTAATGAGGCCCATAGAGTTTTTTTAGGGTTTAAGATCTTGTATACTTAGCATGAGATATTTGTGTTCAATTTAAAAAGAAAAATGTATTTATTATTTTAAAAAACTTTAATATTTATATATTTGAAAAAAAAGAAGGAAATGAGTCCAGCTGGAATAGAACCCCGAAAGCTCAACGTGAAGGTCTACGACCTGGACCAGGTCCAGAAACCCTTTATGGGCTTTCTGGGACCGCGAGGGAGGCCTCAATGGCTACACCACTATCCCTATTTATTAATTAATTTATTTATAAAACATTTTTTAAATAAAAAGCCTATGCAGGCTACCTGCAAAAAGAACAGATGATGGACGAAATATGGAACAAATCAAACATTCAGCCCCAGTCACAGATCTGGATTTAATCCATCAGTTGTTATGCTTGCCAGCCATTCTAGTTTGAACCCAGCCATATGTAACTCAGTCTTGATCCTGTTCTCCATGGGAGCAGTCCAGCCCGAACTGCCAGGTCCTCCCTGGACCAGAAACAAGCATCCTGGGACTGGTTTCGGGGTATCACTCCACTCAGCCAGGCTAGCTTGAATATGGTAGCAAAGCAAGTACGGGACCCACATATGGGAATATCCGGCGCGCTTGTCACCCTGAGGTGCCCTAAGGTAACTATAATTTGCACACTCGCCATGCACTGCCAACTACCCCACAATTTACAGCAATCATGCCATCTTTCATAACATCATTGATAATACCAATCAAATATTAGCAGTAAAATGTTTGATGAAAAAACTGTGCATGGCGAGGGCGCGAGTTATAATTACCTCAGGGAATGAGTTATAGTTACTTGAGGTAACTCTAATTATAACTGGTGAATATCTGTGGTTTGGCATGGTTTAAATCAGTGTCTGACTATAACGTCCCTGTAACCTTTTGTTTTTTAAGTGAATATATAAATATATATTTATATATAGAGAGAGATAATGGTCCTTTTATTTACCTGTATTCAAGGGTGCAAGAAACATAGTGCCTCTGTAGATTTTAAGGCAATCAGCAATTTGTTAAACTTAAAATGTCACTCAAAAGTGTGTTTGGTCATTATTTAACTTAACGACATGGAACTTTTAAGCACCTAATCTGACATAAAACTGATGTCAATGGCCTTAGATCTATGTTTAACCCACCGATGAGGCATGTTTGTAAAAATATCTTATACTGATTTTTAAAATGAGCAGAATGACATGCATCATTACAACTACGCTCACAATAATTCTGTGATTTGAACCTTTTGTGAGTCACACATAGATTATAAATTCTTCAACAATGTATATTGTCTCTGAATTTTCACTGGAACTCTGAAATTTTTGTGTGTAAATCTACAGTTTATAAAACAGTTGTTGACGACACTACATGACAACTCTTTAATGCTAGCATGTGCACAGAAATCCAGAGATGAATAATTAATTGTAACCATAAGCTTTTGTTCTTCTCACATCTTTTAACAAGAGGACTTTGATTTAAGCCACAACCTATATGTAACGTACGCCTGAAACTCACACTAATTGCACTCAGTCATTACTTAGTTTAAATGAAGTACTGTTTGCACTTGAATGTTGTCTACTAATTAAACTGTGCACCATATACATTTTGCCATACAAAATCAGACTTGACTCTAGGACTACACTATTTATATTTCATAGATGCACACATGTACTGTAAATGTACACACATAAATGAAGGTTACTGCTCTACAGGTCTAAAAAAGTGGACACATTGTGTGAGTTCTCAAATTGAGAAAAGGGGCTTTTAAACGAGTTGCTATTTCATGTTTTTATCCAATTGACCACTTGATTATTTGTTGCACAAGTTACTTAATCGTTCTGCACATTTCTAGTATTGGGTATATTTGGGTGATGTTTGGGCAAAATCTGGGCATTCAAACTCCCCACCCCCAAGTGGCCTAAAATAATTTGAGTTATAGGTTGCAAAAGATGTGTATCCTTCACATGTAATAGGTTGGCAAATACCTCTTTACTGGGAGCCAATTACGATATTATTGCACTTGACTCTCTCAGGGTAGCAAAGAAGAGCAGTCCAAAGCCTTCTAAGGAGAGGTGGTGTTAGTTAACAATCCCAATTAGCTGGCTTACAACACCCCTCAATAAATTATTGTCCAGTCAGCGCTTTTTCTTTTAGCATGGAAATTGCATTTATTACACACCCATTACAAAATACTGCACATTAAATTATAAATCTGCATATCTGATATGTGGGAATACCTTTGGTGACACACTTATATCACATTTCACCCCTTCTAGGTCTTGAATCACATAATCACAATGCCCCCCCAACCTTTTCAAGATGCAACATCATAATATATCATATTAAATAAGGCAAGCCGCTGGCTTTGTCAAATGGGCCACTGTGTACAAGCCACCTATTGGTATTGTCAAGGGGGTCACCAAATCAATATGTAAGTTCAGCCTATTGCCTTAGTTAGGGTTTCACTTTAACATTAATAACCACATTCCAGTTTAACATTAAACAAATGGAATAAATAATCACATTCAAATGCATTCATTGTTATAAGCATGACAGTGTTCTGCAATCACCCTAAATGAAGTGTTATGAATAAAACATTTCAATTAAATCAATAATATGTGTGTTTTAGCTTCTTTTACTTCTTTAGACCACATGATGCAGCCACAGGACTATCTACTAGGGGTCTCTCCTCTACGAACTAGAGGCAAGGAGTAAAACCCCTAGCTCCAGGACTGCTTCAAAACGAGTAAAAACTCTCTAGGAACTTATGTTTTCCAAAGGCCCTGAGACTTAAGGCACATTTTGCAAACATATTCTGAAGGGGTTACTATGCTTCTTGCAGCTCCCAGACATGTCAGGCACACATTGGTGGTGCCCCTATGCTTTGATGGGCACCACAAGGTGAGAAAAATATGAAAAATGTTGTGTCGCGAGGCATTATGGGAAGCTCTTGGCCCCATCCTTGAAAATATTATTAGCGGGTTTGTCTTTGGGGCAGTGCACCATGAGTTTCTTTATGTTTTTATAAGGCTGTTCCAGTCCCAACCGTGACACCCACACTTGCAGGGATCGTTGAGTTTACACAGTGAAGTCCCAAAGCCCCTGCTGTCCCATCGGCTCACTGCACTCAGCAGTTGCTGTGGGCTTCTCCTGCTGTTCTCAGTAGGCTGTAGCACAATAGAATAGCAGTAGGTTGAAGCACAATAGAATATTCCTCCTGCCGTGTGGGGTGCAAGAGGAAGGTTTTTCAGTGGGGTGCATCTGCTCCCTAAATAAAAGGCACATGAGTAGGTGAGCTTCCCGCAGGTCATCCTTCTCCTTCTGGGTCCCAAGGATGGGGCCTCTGGTCCTCTGGATGCTCTTCACAATGCACATCAGCCCTCTTCTTTCTTTACATCAGCCCCCAGAGAGACGGGGAGTCCAAAGGGCATAATGTGAGTACGAGGAAGGAATCTCCACGCATGACACTCTCCCCTAAACATTACATATATAAAAAGAACACTGTTGCGCCAACACCTGTCCACTTGGCCACCCCAGGAGGTTTCTGTTAAGATATGGCGGAGCACTACATGCTCATCTTTGTGTTTCTATTTGTTTTAAAAGCCAAATCTAAAGTGCATATATTGGGCTCCAGGGGGCCGACTGTTATTCATTTTGGTCTTGTTTTCCTCTTGGTGGTGAGGGCTAGCCAACAAGAGCATTTTCAACATGCTGACTGGCCTCTAACAGGTGCCTTTTGTGGGGAACTGCTCTTTCTGGCTCTGTGGACCAGCCTTCTCCTCTGCCTGACTCCTGGTGCTCCTCTCCTGCTGGTAGGAGCATCTTGCACAACCCCTCCACTACCAACCACAGAGCACCCTGCTGCCCACACTCCCAAGCCACATAGACTCCTGGCTGTCTTGAAGGGCACCTAGCAGGATATTGAAGTCCAGGTCTTTCCCCCAGCTAATCCTCAGGGGGCATAAGGGGACTGATGCCATTAGCCCTGGGGAGACCTACCCTAGTCCTGGGGGTCACCTGCTGATAAAGTCCTTAGTTCATCTTGCAGGCATCATGTAGCTCAATTTTCCAGCTGGCCATTCTTCTGCTGTCACTGCTGTTCAGGATCTTATGTTCTGTCTCTCCCTTGTGCAGGAGTTCTTAAGTGGGGGTGGGAAGTTCTAGATGTCAGGCACCACTGACCAATCTTGAGATGCAACATCATTCCACCACGCCTTTCCTAACCCTCCTACATAGTATTCTGCTACAATCTAAAATGGCACTATCAAGTTTTCTGAGGGTCTCAGCTCCACCAATACCTAATATCGCTGCCAGATTCCCTTCCTGCTAAAGGTGAGACCCTCCTGTGTAGGCTCCAGGTACTGGGGCTTCCTCCTTTGTTCAGTGGGCCTGGGCTTTTCCAGCCTAGGTGCATTGTAATCAGCTAGTTATCAGATGCAGCTTTTCCTCCCCACCCCTTCCTTCCCAGGAACTGATCCAATCACTGATAAATGTTCCTTTTGTGTGGGAAGGCCTTTGTTCCTTCTACTGGGAAGCATAGTAATTAATTTGGTGCCACAGCAGATACAAAGGACAGGAAACTGATTATGAACTGAGCCACAGAAATATGGTAATTCCTAAAGTCCCATAAGGTGTTGATTTAGTGTGTTGCAAACTGCAAAATCAAACTCAGTGGGCATGTTTTACCCCAGTTTGACTTCTTGCCGGATTCTGTAGGCCTAAGTAGAGTGAAACTGCACTTTGGGGTAGATTTCACCTATGTGTTTATTTACAGTGAAAGCACTACAGATTTTCCGGTACAGCCTATTGACCTATTTATGAATGCATACTAATATTATAAGGCCCGCACCAGGTCCACACCGATCCTTGCACAGTGCCTTCAGCACCATGCTACCTGTGTGCAATTACTAGACTGTGTCAATGATAGACTCACACACACAGCCTTCACACGTGCTCACACGTGTGTGCATACATGTTCACAGGTAACCAACCCACTACCCCTTACCCTAGCTGTGCCACAGCAGCCTTATCTTAAAAAATAGACACAGAGTTAACAAACTAGGTCCAATTGTTGCAAAAGTATTGTAAGTGAGACCGCCAGGAACAGGATGGCGGGAACGGGTGTCGTGGGGCCCCTGGGGGCCCCTGCACTGCCCATGCCACTGGCATGGGCAGTGCAGGGGCCCCCTAACAGGGCCCCATAAAGATTTTCACTGGCTCATATCGGAGCCGGCTTCATTGTTGCAGGGCCTTTCCCGCTGGGCCGGCTGGCGCTCCTTTGGCGGGCACCCGCCGGCGCCGGGGGGAAAGCCAGAATGGCCTCCGCGGTCTTTTGATCAGAATCAGAATGAGGGCCTAAATGTTTTTGTCATTATTTTGTTATAAACTGGTACAATCATGCATAATTTACAAAGTGATAAAAGGGAGAACCAAAAGAGACTGCTTAGGAAAGGTTTCAGAGCAACTGCAAAATAAACAGATGCTTATTAAGTACAGGCTTAACACCACAAATTAGAAATCATAATAGATTGACCAGAAGCTTACCTATTTGGAGGGTAGGAAGGAGAGACAGATGATACAAAATTTTCAAGCTTTCGTTCTGAAAGTTTTAACTCTATTAAAACCTCAGAGTTGAGGATTATGCTGCTCTTTTCTTCTTTGATTTATTTATCATAGCAGTTCATTACAGAAGTAGAAAGTAAAACAAAAGTCCCATGCTGCAGCCATTACCTACAAAAAACTAGATAATAATAACATACTAAATAACATTAATCAGTCTCAAATAAAAGGAGGGAAATGAAAGAACCCAAACACAATAACTTTGATCTTATCTATATTCATGACAACTAGCAATAGCAATTAACATACAACAACAGCAGAGACAATAATAATAATATTTTACTATGAATGCCAACATGTGGGAATAACCCTCGCTTATTTAACCTTAACAGTTAAAACTTTCAGAAGGTCGGAAAATGTGTATTTTATGACAGGACTGTAGGCAAGGATTACACTAGTTCAAAGCTCAGATACCACCTGTAACATCAAGGAGGGAATTGGTTTAAAATAACATTTCTTAAAAGTTGACCTTCTCCACTAGTCAGCTGCTTTCAGACTATCTTTCAGGCAGACATCCGACAGAAGTGACTTGGAAGTATTAGTTCCTCTAAATGAATGAGCTGAAAACCTGTTCACATCTTCTGATCCCAGATGAACTGTAGAAGTCTACAGTTGGGTTTGTATATAGGGATTGTGAAGTACACATCTTTTATTTACAGTTGTTCCATCCAGCATCTCTCTGACAAGGTGCATGCCTTCCATCTTGAAGTGGTGGTACAACAGCCACCCTTTGAATTTCTTGTAGTTTAAAACAGGAAAAAGACATCTGTCGTTCTTTTTTACCAGAAAAAGATTGCTAACAAAACTCAGTAGGTATAGTGATGACTTTGAAATATCGTTTTTGAGCTCCAGGTTTTCAACTTCCTGGTCTATGAAGACCGAATCTCTCTGTGAGAAGGTCAGAGGTCAAAGGCGAAAGAGTTGGCCTGGAGACCAATAAAACTCTATGTGAAATGGCCTGATGGTCTGAAGCACTGATGCATCCGAGGTAAGTCTCTGCCAAATGTGAACAAACCTCCTCAACCCGCCCCAACCTTTACAATGAAAAGAAGTGAAAAACTTGCCAGAATGACCTCCAGCATTGGAAAATCTTTTGACTGTTCCTATGGTGCCTCTTGATCTTGTGGCTCCTCTGGAGGGAAAGAAGTCTCAATATCTTGCCAATAATCTTTCTTTGAGAAATGTTCCTGTTGTGCAACATAGTTATAGTGGCAGTTGAACGAGCACCCTCTTCCTCATGTAGACCCAGCAAAAAACTTGGAGGCAAAAAAAACTTTTCATTGATGCCTGGACTTTGTCCAAAAAAGTGAATATGGACACACACTTCTCTAGTTTCTTTATAAAGGGGACAATGAAGACCTTGGGGGCAAAAGCTTTTTAACTGATGCCTGAGCTTTGTCCAAAGAAGTGAAGGTAGACACAATCCTCCCTAGTTCCTGTAGAAAGAGGTTGCTGAAGAGGCCCCAGGGTGACAGCCCCCATCTTCAAGGAAGTCAGGTTCGACAACTTTGGGTCCACTTAGAAGCATAGGGACCTATGGCGTTCCGTGGAAATAGACTAGTGGGCATTTCCTAGAAATGTTGGCTGTCTGAGCCCCCGACAGTGCATCGGGGAAAATGAAAGAGCCTGACTGTTAGGCTGTCTCTCGCATCTAAAAGTTTGGTTAAGGGACCCAACATATCTAGCAAACTATCTTGGGAGGGATGCCATGAGATGCCACTATCTTTCTTGAGGTAGTTTATATATTTGGCTAGAAATGTAGGCATTTTGACATTGATCTGAGGGTTACAGATAATTTTTCCTATAGAGTGGGTGTGGGTATTTGGCTCTGAGCCAGTTCATAAGAGGTTTAGGAAAGCGGGGATGCCAGATGTCAGCCACCTTGTCTACTGGCACCCACTCCGTGGACCACGGGTGGTAACTGTCCTCTGGGTCCAGCATGTTTTGAGGGTTGGGGGTTTTCCCATCTCATCAGTGGTGGACAGAGCCCCTTTGGAGTTTGAATTAGAGCACCATAGATGGGTAAGCCCTGAGTTTTGGAAGCCCTCCTGATATGGGAAGTAAAAGGGATCTTTTATGCAGTCATAACCCCTTAGGCCCTCTGGGTCTCTGCTGGGTTGGTCTACTGTAGGATATACTTGCCTAGGCAGAAAGACTATTTTTGGCATGTCAAAGGCATCATCAGGGAACACTTGGTCCCTAGTGAGCTTAGCTTGTGCCTTTTTGGAGTAGAAGTGGTAGGTCTCATAGGTTCTAGGGGTTTCAGAGGTTATAGGGGCTCAGGGTCTTCCTTCCAAAATAAAGGGTTCTGGGTGGGTAAAGGCCCATTGCAGGATTTTCACTCCAGAGGCGCCAATGCAATACGATACAGCCAGGCCAGGGCTATCTTTAACACTGGTGGCACACAGTGCACCAATTTTTGGCATTGGGGCCCCTCCATGACCTCCTCCTCGGAATCCCTCACTACCAGCCTGACAAAAGTGCCCCGTATCTCTCCATAGCCCTTCTCTCACATACATTTCATTTGTTTTAAAACACTGGTAAAGGCTGGCTTTAACAATCCACTCAGCAATCCACATAAAATACAGACCTGTTCTTTGCAGCAGGCATGTTAACTCTCTGTGCTACTATATGGCGAGTCAAAATTGCTACTAGACAAAACTCTGATCTCTTTCTCTAGCAGGAACATTAATCAAAAGAGTTATATTGACATTTTTATTGCTGCATGAAAGCTGGACACGCATGGAACTCTCTAGCAGGTGCTTTTAAATTGTAAGGTATTGCTAAACATAGCATCCCCCCCCTTAGGTCAATGCCCACTTTCAGGTCAGCACCCAGTGTGACCGTCCTGTTTGCACCGCCCTAAAGCCAGCCCTGGAGACAGCTCTTTTTACTGAGGCATCCACTGCCTCTGTGATGTCATCATCCCATGGAATTAATTCTACTTCTTCCTCCTCCTGCAGGAAAGAGGAGTCGCACCTTTGCAGTATGAGTATTTGCCAAACATTTTGGAGACAATGAAGGGGATGGGAGAGGATTGCGGTCCATATTATGGTCCTCACCCAGGAGAAGTAAATATACAGCGCGCAGTGCAGCTAGGTTGAGTCCAAAGGTCCTTTCTGGGGTCAAAAAAGGGACTCTCTGCCCTTGTAATTGTACAGGTCAGGCCTGTGCAGAGTCCTCTGGGAACGATAATATAAGGTAGATAGTACCTGTTATCACAGACCCCCAAATGTGGGATGTCACACTCCAGGCCCTGCTGGGCTATTGTAATTGTGATTGTATTTATATAGCGTTTACTACCCCTGACGAGGCATTGAAGTGTTTTGGAGTGAGTAGCACGCTACTCTGCAACCCAACATGATTAGTGGATTAGTGTAGGGAAATATGAGTGCAGTATCAGTGTTAATATAGGGAGGTATGAGTTAATTTGAGCGGATGACATGTGAGTCTGTTAGTTGGTTTGAATACAATAATGGAGGGATAGAGAAGGGAAGAATCCAGAAGTGTTCATTGGGAGATCATAGTAGTAAAATGAGTTTTATATGAGTAAAGGAGAGGTGGACGACGAAAGAGTCTGTTGAGAGGGATAAGGGATATCATAGTACTTAAATGGGGTGTGGGACGAGTCAAAGGATAGATAAATGAGGGAGAATTTAGTAGGGTTGTTTGGGAGATCATAGTTGTAAACTGAGGTTTGGGGTAAGCCAAGAAGGGCTGAGGAGGGAAGAGTTTGTGAAGGGTTATTTTGGAGATCATAGTAGTAGAATGGGTTTGGGATGAGTCAGAGAGTGGAGATAGAGGATAGATTGATACATGTATAGGGTGATGGTCGGACAGAGTAAAGGTTTTGAGAGAGAAAAATGTTTTTTTTTCCCTTTTGTACACTGGAATCAGAGGAGAACATCTATAGATACATAATTACATAATTAAGGGAATAAATGTGTAAGGTATATAATATATTGAGATTTAAAGTTGTATCGTATAAACACAGGCTTTCAAGAGTTATAGTATTTGAAATGAATTTATTTGCGTACTTTTATAACCTTATTTTATCTTTCCTCAAGATTTCAATGGTGAAATGCTGGTACATAAATAGTTTAGATAATATTCACCTATTGTGATAGATAATATAAAAACACAGACTCATAAGCATATAATCAAGCAATATATGTAGAAACTGTGCAATGACCTATAAACATGTCAAGTGTAGAATAATATACACACATATACATACATATACATTATATACATATATATGTATATATATCTATATATATATATATATATATATACACACATACATGCACTTACACTTACAAATACATACATATATACATTGAACTGAAGTAGAATATACATTTGTAAACAGGCCTAAAGAGTATGTATATATTTTAAGATAAAATATTTATCATATATATTTGTACAAAGAAATACACATACCTAGATAAATTCACATAATTAAATTATAATATGTTTACATACATGGCGATGTGCAGTTCACTGCTGTTTGAGTGTGGTGGTTACGTAAGAAAGAGCCAACTCTTGAGTAGTCTTCTGAAGATAAGATAGTTATCTGTGAATCTTATACCTGGGGGTAATGAATTCCATAGCTTGGCTGCTTGAACAGAGACAGGTGGTGCTTTGAGGCAGGGTGCCAATCTTGAAGTGGAGGTTTCTTTGTTGAATGTATTTGGTGATTTTATTCCTGATGAAAAGTGGTCTTGTTCCATGTATTGCTTTGTGGGTAATATAAAGCAGCTTGAAGGTGGATCTTCTGGCAACTGATAACCAATGTGGGACCCTCAAGGCAGGGGGACATGTGGGCTAATGGCTTTACATACAGGAGTAGTCTGGCAGTCGAGTTCTGAATGCGTTATAGTTTTGTCATAGTAGATAGAGATGATCCGTGGTAGAGGCCATTGGGGTTATCCAGTTTAGAAAGTACAAGAGTGATAGTTGCCTGCATCTTGTGTGGAAATCCAAGGTGGGAGAAGATGTGTTGCAGAGTTTTCATGGTGATGAAGCTCGATCTTGCTAATTTTTCAACTCGAGCATTCATTGTTAACTTGGAGTCCATGGTAATTCAAGGTTTCCTACTTCCTTAGATAGTTTAGGAGGTGTCCCCGGATCGTCCGGCCAGGAGCAGAGTGGATCATAATTTTTCCAGTCATCACATGTGAGTATTTTTGTTTTGGAAGCATTCAGTTTGAGATGACTCCATTTCATCCACTGATCAACGGCTCTGAAGCAACTGAAGATTTGTGAGTTTGCAACGTCTTTGGGGCATTCCAGTTTAAGGAGTATTTATGTGTCATCTGCATAGTTGTAGCATGTGATTGATCACTATCGGTAATTACATCATGTAGATGTTGAAAAGCATGGGTGAGATGAGGTACCTCTGCTTTTGTGAAGTAGGTTTGGACGATAAAGGGGGAGTATGGATTACATTAGTTGTGTTTGAAAGGTAGGATGTGATCCAGTCAAGAGCAGTCCCCTCTATGCCGGCTTCACAGAGTCTTTGTATTAGAGTGTCATGGTCAAGTGAGTCAAAGGTAGCTGAGAGGTCCAGGAGAAGTAGTGCAGCAACTCCATTGTGGTCTATTGTGTCTTTTAAGATCATCCCAGGTGGTGGTGAGGGCAGATTCAGTGCCTCTTCCTAGGTGGAATCCAGGCTGGGTTGGCTTACTCTTGGAGGGGACTTTTGGAAACGCGTTGGTGCTGGTGGTTTTTATTTATTTTAAGTAGGAATCTAATGTGTCTGCCTTGGTTTTGTAATGATTTGCCAGTTATATCTTGAGAAATAGGATGAGTTTTTTCCATGCATTTAGGTTTTTGAAATTCCTTGAGAATTTTACTTGCAGATATAGCATTTTGAATTTTGTCTGAGCATTACCTTTTTTAGCTTTTTTGATGTGTGTTATGTGGTAACACGCTCGCTGTGAGTGTTGCACTCTGCTCGCCGAATAAGGAGCCGAGATTTGTTTTGAACGCCCCAGAGACCCTGCACTGACAAGTGGAAGGAAGAGGAACCAACTATTTGTCTCAACCCAGCACGGTGCTCACTTGCCCAGGTGATCCCCTATTTGATTCCATAGTACCACTAAGGGATCACATCAGCTGGTCCTTAGCCCTCTGTATGGAAAAAAGGGGGCTAGAAGCAAAAATGAAAAGATCAACTGTGATAAATTGTATGGGAGCGAGTGAAAGGTACTTAGCTTTGCTGCAGGAGCAGCGAAGATAGAGGGGATAAGGAAATTGAATGAGCCTTTTCTGGGTACAGAAGTAATGTGATTGGAGGATTTCTAACATACGGCTTGATTACAAATTGGACAATTAAATTTATCCCGTGTGTAAATCCTTGTTTAAGCATGGCGCAGAATTACAAGTTTGTTTTTTATTTAACACATCAATAATTATTGGAAACTTTAAGTAACCCACCATTCAATAAATTTCGGCGGTTCAATCCTGCCAAACCTAATAGGGGAAAACAAATAGAATTTACTGTATCATGCAGATTTTGGTGCGTTAAACACCAAAATCTGACTGTTATTCCCCAGAAAATAGGTGTATTTCTCGTAAATGATAATAACGTATCCCATGGAATGGTTATCAGGGGCGATAAATATTGCCTCAGCTTGTAATCAGGACCATAGTATTCCTTAGTGTTATTTGAAAATGTAGTGTGCTTGTTGTTTATAAGTCTGCTGGAGCCAAAATCCAGAAGAAAGATATTGCATGACTAACACAGAATTGTTTCCCAGAATAGATCTGAATTATCAGGCCTAATCGCTAAGAATTTCAAATACCTATTAATATCACGTAAGGATGAGCACCTCATTTATGGAGGAATGGATATGCAAAAGCCGTTTAGTAACTTGCAGTACGACAGACCAAAACTTGCTAGTTCTACAAGGAAATTAGTAATATTTACTATATCTGCCCCCATGGAATTGAAATGTCACGCACAACATTTGGCCCATCTAGACCACGTTGATTTGTAGAATTTCTTGCTGCTCCTGGCCCAAGCCTACAAGATATGCTCTGAAGATTTTTCAGAAGGTCTTTCAACTTTCCTTCGCATCCAGAAATTATCTATGCCTTCAATCAAAGCAGTCCCAATGCCAGTTGGGAAATGGGTGACCAAGGAGGTTCGTCATGTGATTTTGTGTTGGAAGAAGTAAGACTACAGGTGCACAAGTCAGGTCAAGAGGGACTGGAACCATACTTGGGGTCACCATAGCAAAGCTAATACCAATTATGCTGGTTGACACTTTCCTTGTTTTGTTAACCCTTAGGATGATATCAAAAGATGAAAAAGCATACTGCAGTCCCACAGTCAAATCCTGAACAAAGGCATTTGTTGCTGCTGCCTTTCAGTCCTGTCTCTAGCTGTAAAAGCGGGGATGTTTATGTGTCAACTGTAAGGCAAAAACATTTATGAGGAATGGACTCCGTCAGTGCATGAAAGAGTTCCCAGCCTAATCTCCAATTGCAGGAGCCCCTGTAATGTCTGGAGTTCAAATCTGCTATCAGATTGTTCTACCCATCATCTATTTCACTGTCACAGAGATCGTCACTTTGGCTGTGATTCCGGTTCCACCAGGATTTTGGATCTGGTGCCTCCCAATCTCTTTACATATTGTGCCACTGAAATGTTGTCAAACAGCACACAGCAGTTCACCCTGTCCGTTGCTAGGGCTTTGCTGGCAAAGGATCCCACCAGGACCGTAAGACAATTTATGTGCATCATTAACTCCTGTTCCTACTATGTCCACCCGTCCGACAGGTTTCTCTACCTGCCCTCCAGTCTAGCCTGCTGGCATAGGATTCCATAACTCAAGCTGGGGTTGTACTGAATATAGCACAGCCAATATGTGCTTCCATGTGGGCTATCCACCTGTGTGGTTTCAGCCTGGCCTTTACCACGAGGGGGATTAAGACCCAGTAGGGCTAGACCCTTAATGAAGTGGATAGTTTATATTCTTTGGAGGGCCCAGGAAAATTCCTTAAATGAAGGATAAAAATAACATAACTATCTCCGCTAATATTCTGAAATAAATGATGTCCTTGGAGAGAACTGCGCTCAGTTCTTTCATGATACTTTTCATCTTGGCCCCTGGCAACCTGAAGGTTGCTGATTGGGCATCTATCTGGAAGCCCAAGAATTCCATTTGTTGGTTTGGTGTCAGAGCCAATCTGGGACCTTTGATAATGAACCCTAGACTCTGCAAAATATCTATGGCCAAGGAAAGGTGTCTCCTTAGAACTATGGGATCCTGCGCTATAAGAATCATGTTGACCAGGTAGATGATAATACGAATCCCCTGAGGCCCTGAGAAAATCCACTACCAGCCTCATCACCTTGGTGAAGCACAATGTTACCAAGGACAGTCAAAATGGAAGGGCTGGGAACTTGAAATTATCTATACCTTCAATCGAAGCAGTCCTCTCTCCCTCTGATTTGGATTAGTAGAAACCTCATGTGTGGTGGAAAAATCAGGCAAGTCAGGTAAACACGTTTCAGATCTAGGTGCACAGCTTAGTCCTCCAGCCTGAGGATGTTCTGTAGATGGATGCCCTCAATCTTGAAGTTGGGATAGAAAAAAAGGAGCTCAGTTTCCTCAGACTTATCCCAAACTAAACCTTCTGTCTTTCTTCGCCACTAAGAATACATTGCTTTAAAACCAATGGCTGCCGGTAGCTTGGATAGATTCCTCATTTTTGTAACAGTGGAAAAATGCCCACCTGTAAGAAAGTCTTGTTCAGGGATGCAAAACATAGTGGAAAAGAAGTACCTTTACTGAGGTTGTTAGAAATAGACTAACCTCCATGTGCTGGCACTTAGGTTGAGGTTCCTTTATAAGTGCCTGTGAACAGAATTCTTCGGACTCATGAAAAACTAGACAAGCTGGCTTTGGTTCCAGCTATTTTGTGTTCTCACAGGTTGTTCTGGAGTACCATGGAACATGAGTCAGCCAGACAAATGTCCTCTACTTTGATCAGACCTTGTAAAAAGGTCCTGAGTAAAAATGTTCTTTAGGGAAAATTGCACTTTGTCTAAAGCGGAAAATGTACTAACTAATTTACTTAACTCCTTGATTAAGTGGATACCAAATAACAGCCTATCCACCATGGACCAGCTTCTGAAGAAGCCAAGTTCCCCAGCTTCAGATCCAGACAAATCAGCATTGAATAACTCTTCTCCAAAGAGATTGAGCAGTTCTTATTTACAATTATGTATATGGCCCTCTGGGTCCAATTGTGCTAAAATATCAGGATCTACTGGGACCCCATTATCCTTAGCCATTAGCTAAAAATCCAAAATCATGTTACCGGAGTCCAGACGTTAATGCTGGCAGCCTCTCCAGTCCTGAACTTTCTGACAATTTATTTACTTAATAGGATGGTCATTTTTGGGCCTATTTTAGGCATGTGTACTACTTTGACATCTAAAGATGGCCTGTAAGCGGTTGAGCACCTCCCTCTCCAATGGGTGATGTAGCTTGGTGTGTACATATACCACTGTTATTATCAACAGCATCAAGTCTGAGGAGCATGGATAAATAATATCAGGAAAAAAACATATCAGCAAGTATGATATAGGCTTCAGACCCCAAGGGCACTCTATTGTATTCTTTTTGTTCAGATTTTCTCTGATGCTTGATATAGAGAGGTCACCGTGCTCTGTAACTCTCCTCCTGGGATTCATTCTAGTCCACTGAAATACCCTAGACTCATTGTCTGAATAAAGAGGATCATCTCTTCCAGGTTGCATAAGGGTAAATTAAGCTACTGGGCATCCCGCCTCTTCTGTAAGTAGAGAATAGAATGTGCTTAAATGCAAATGTCTTATTTTTGCACCAGAAAAGCTTGTTTGAGCTTTTTGAGTGGATTTTCCATTTTGTCTGACATAGCCTTGACTTTCTTGCCAGGCTGTGTACTTTGACAGTCCTGCTACACACTGACTCTGGCCTTGTGGTTTTCATTGTTGTTTTCCAGTGGCATAGTAAATAGGCACTTGAATTGGACTTAAATTGACGTTAATGGCACTTGAATTGGACTTAAATTGACGTTAATGCCTTAGAAAGAATCTGGTCCACTCTTCCTTGCACTGCTGTGTCATTAAGGGGGGCAAGTTATTCCCTAATATAAATGTAGCCAATGGCTCCTCCTTGAAGGTTATTATCCACTATCTGGCTGGCATCTTAGACTAAATGGGAAACCCAAGGGGAATCTGGATCAAGCCTCAATCTGTCAATTGAAAAAACACACAACCTTCGTCCCAGATGGGATTTTCCAGCTGACCTAAGTAGAGTTAATTTGTCCCTTACTGCTGAGAGGGGGTGAGGGTCCTGTTGAGATGAGGTGCCAGTGGGCCCAAAGTGGCAATGACGGTCAAAGTATTGCTGATCCTCCCAGGTGATGTCCCCTCACTCAGCATGGGAAAGTGGCAGACTCTAAGGCCCTCATTATGAACACGGCAGTAAACGCCACACCGCCGGCGGTGGCAGTAACAAACGCCAACAGACGTGCGATCCAAACCGCCAAATTATGAACCAACTGAAACACAGGCATCCTGAAAACCACTTACCGCCAGCAGAGGAGTGCCGACAACGACGGCAGAGCCTGCCCACAGGCCGACGGAAAGGCCCTACCCGCCCATCAAATAATGAAGCACTAGACCGTCGTCAGTTCCGGGGCGGGAACCACCGCCACACAAAGCCAGGTGGAGATGAACTAAATATGAGGAAACACTCACCGGAGGATCACACAACATGCCGAAGCAGACATGAAGAGAGAGTTGCAGATCATGCCAGCCCTGCTCCTTGCCATATACCTCCACGACCGAGACCGCTGACGAAGACGACGAGGGTAAGTCCCGCAACCTACTAAACAAGGGAAGAAAGGGCACAGTTACATACCCACCCACTCCACCCACCCTGCAACGCTCCCAAAAGCCTTCACAGCAGCACAAGCCATACACCCCACAGCAAGAGGTACTTACCTGACACAAGGCAAATCCAACCTGCCCAAAGTACATACTTGTGCCCAACACCCCCAAACAATGAAAAGAGAGACCACGGATCCAGAGGGTGCCTTACACAACACATGCCACACATTAACCTTTATTCTGCTCACTGAGTAACAGAAGTGCATATAAGGCCAATGGCTAGTCCATAGTTTAAGAATTCCGATGGGCCACAATGGCCCCAACTTGACTCCCACAAGTGTAACAGTACTCCACCTCATAGGGGCAACAATGGGGCATCCATGCACCTCAGGGAACAGGGGCAGGGGGTATTGGGGGTGGGGACTTATGACTGGGGTGGCTTAGATTTACGTTTGGAAGGTGGAGGGGGCTTGGGTTTTGTGACAGCAGCTGGTGGAGCGGACTTGGCCTGGGGTGCGGCAGATGTTCCTGGGACAGCACAGGGTCTCTTCCTCACAGGGGAGGTAGCACGGGAATGGGAAGGACGGACAGGGGTGGGCTGTGACATGGGAGGAGTGGAAATGGCAAGGAGGTGGGCACGTTTAGGGATGAGACGGGTGGGCCAGTGAGTTCAAATAGGTCTACACGGGATAGGAAACGTTTTTTAGGTGCAATTGGGGTGGACCTGGAGGAAGGCGTGGGAGTGGAGATAGAGGGAGTGGTCGTGACAGGTGTAGGTGTGCATGACGTGGGTGCAGGTGACTGGACAGTATGCTGAGGTGTGGTGGATGTGTGATGGGTGGGTGTTTTGGTGCGTTTGAGTGTCTTGGGAGGAGGGGGGGTGGACACAGTGGGACAAGACAGGCTGCCAGTGTAAATGGATGTTGTCTGGGTGTCTGCAAGCCTGGTGAGTGTGAGGAAATTCGATTTTTAATACGATCGTATCGACCCGCCATTTTGTGGCCCGCCGCCATTTTATGTTGCCTTCACTCAGGCAGCACAGCGAACGAAGTCCATTCTGCCTTTTCTGCTTATTCTGCAACATGGTGTTCAAAACAGCCTTCTGCCTCTATCTTTACAAGGCTGGTATTAAGGTCTGACCGAGTACACTAATCCCTGTCTGGTTTTCTAATCCTTGTTTCAACTATCTGTAGGCTCACACTATTCTCCGTCGATCTTATCTTATCGTCTGGCCTTCGCTGTCCTTTGCTAGTATTCTCTCATTTCACAACTGTCCTCCAAACGCACACAAACTTATCACACCACATGCAACTTCGTTGTGGATCGGTTAATGAATTAGTTCAGGGGAGGGGTGACAAACACAGCTGGAGGGGAGGCAACCTTAAGTCACTTGATACTTTGTTTTCCAATTCCTTCTATTGGTGCTGTCTTGTTTTCCGACATTTCTATTGGCTCTGTTCTATCTTTACATTATTCTTACTGGCTCCTTTCTATGTGTTCTGGGAGTGTATGTAGTTAATAAATGGTTTTTATACGGTATATAAGATTGTGCGCCACAAAGTAAAGTGGCAGTCTCCTGAGAACATACCTTGTGTACTTCTTGGACAACTGTACTAGCTGCAGCTAATAAAATCTGATCTTTTACGCCTGACAGAGTGTCCCGTGTCTCTGTTAGTTGAGGCAGGTGAATCCAAGGAGATTTCAGGCGTACCCTGCGCCGCCAGGCCCATAAGGTTCTGGTTCTTCAACTGGCGCCCAACGTGGGGCTGCTTCAGCGGTACCGGTTCTGCCTGAAGGTCGTGAGGAACCCCGCAAGAAAATTCTGGAGGAATCGCGAGCCACGTCAAGCGACCCCTGTATGTCGAAGTGGTCCGAAGGTCTTTTTCAGCGCGGTTACTCCTTCCTGACGGCTACTGACGACTGCTGCCCTGACTGCCGCCCTGCCTTGGCCCTTTCTTTGATGATGTATGGTAAAGCGAGACGATAGACGGGCCTCTGTTGGTGTAAGAAGACATCCTTAGTTAAGTATTTGGTGGGTCGCGCCCACAAATTTTGGTCTTTGTTTTGTCCTTAGATTTGGCCATTGCAGTGGCCAAAGCCGAGGGGAAGTGCATTTGTGCTGTGTAAACTGAAAGTTTTACCCCCTTGATGTTTGTGAACAGCCAGTAAAAATCGTGAGATGTCTGGTCTGACTAAGTTTGGAAAACTTTGTTGCTTTGGTTGTAATAGGGACTCCCAGCTTGAGGACTCCTGTCCGATTCCTTCGGTTGGAACTCCCACATATGAGCTCTATTCTAAACATGGTGTTGGTCCTATTGCCTTTAATAAGACATGGACCCGATATACAAAGAAAGATGGTGTTTTAAAATGGCCAGAAAATGGTAGTTTCGAAACTGATGTGCTAGATAATTTAGAAGCAACGTTATTTAAAAGAAAAGCCCGGCCGGCAATGTTTGACTCTTTTCGCCTTTGGCGTAAGGAAGCCAAACAGAGAGAAATTAAACAAGCGAAACGAGATAGGAAAACACAGGGAATGACGATTATACAGGCTGCTCAGCAATTCAAAGATGATGAAATAGATAATGCAATGGAAATTTCAGACAGACAGCATCGAATGGCAATAGATAAATGCTATCCGACGTTGCCTATCTCTTCCCTTGATAAAAGAAAAGATTTTGAGGAAGATTCCTTAATGTCCCACTTATTGAAATTGCCTCCGCCCTATGTACAAGGTGCTAATGCACCCCCGATGTTACAGCCTGTTCAGCCGCCAGTTGTGCTTCCGCCTGCTCCAGCTTTTCCACATTTGCCTCCTCAAGTATTGCCTATGCCAGCTTTGCCTTTAACTCCTTTGCCTTCTGCTCCTTTGGCAATTCCTAATGCTCCTTTAGTTAATTCACCTAATACCTTGTCCCCTATCCTTATGTCAAATTCTCCATCTATGCGTAAGCGATTTGCAGATACTGTCTCTGGTCTCTTATCACCTTTCTTTGAAGCTTTAAACGTGTCTCCAGCTTTTTCTCGAAGACAGTCTCGTAGTCAATTCCCAGACTCCGAAGAGCGAGAAAAATTGGACTCACTTGCTTGTAGATGGATCAAGAAGGGTCCCCAATATAGTACGTCTGATATTATGTCCACCTTTCTGCAATGGAATGCACCTACGCAGAGATATGTTTTTAAAGTTATGTGCGATACTCTCGCTAAAGAATGGGAGGATATGAATTTGGGTTCGGTCCCACAGGATCTGTTAGATGTTCAGGCTGACTTTGACAAAGGACTTATTGTGGGTCCTAAGGTTGAAAACGCTGTCAGAACACTTATTTCTTTCAGATCCCTATTGTTCTCACAGACTTTTCCTGATTCTGATCCTTCAGTTAGGACAGCACTGAAAAACTATCCCATGAGAGAGGTTTCTCCAATATGGAAGGAAGAAGTTGCAGCAGCAGGTGCTAATCCAGCTATTCCTGCGCATTTTCAGCGCATATGGATACATGTCCCCTGGAAAAGGTCTGAAGTTTTAGCACTTAAACAGTCACTACCAGATCCACGCAAAAATCCTGCTGGTTACTATAAAGAGTTGTCGCAAACAGTTGATGCATGTACTATGAATCTAGCAGATATTGACATGTTGATGGGAAATGTAGTTCCACAGACAATATGGGCTAAAATTCGTAAAGAGGATCACGCTCAAGAATTAGGCGGCGATTGGAACGCTATTATTGCCTCAGATAGAGGTCAAGTAGGTGGTGCAAAGCCCGACGCTTTGATCTCAGAACTCCCTGGTAGGATTATTACATTAATGAAAACAATGATGCCTGCTTTGAGAGTTAATTGGGATAAGCTAGCAGCATGTAAACAAAAGAAAGATGAAAGTGTTTCCGATTTCTTTACCCGATTCGAGGAGACATTCATTGATCACAGTGGTCAAGATATGGCTACAGAAGGGGGACAGCGATTATTTGTGGATAAGTTCGTATATAACTTGCTTCCTGAACTATCACACAAGCTAAAAGACTCCGAGAGTTCATGGGCAGTTTCTTCTTCCGCCCAGATATTGGCTACTGCACAATATTATGAAAATAGAGACAAAGAAGAAAGGGAAAAACAAGAGAAAAAGACGAAAGAATTAAAAACTAAAGTTCTCTTGCAACAGGCTTATCCTCCTCGTTATGTTCAGCCTCAGTTTCAACAGCCTCCGCAGTTTCAGAGGTTGTATCAAAAGCCTGAACCATTCATTCCAAGACCTTTGCTAGGTCCCAATCAATGTGCTTATTGTAGGGAGGAAGGTCATTTTAAGAACAGTTGTCCGGCATTGTTGCAGCGTAATGGAGCAACATCTGCTTCACGAGGTCGTGGTGGTTCTCAGTCAGCAAATAGAGGTAGAGGTCGAGGTGTGTTAACCCGAGAGCAGCGTTCTTTTGTTCCTCCAAATTCCGGAAATTACTTTGACCAGCAAAATGTTAGGTCTACACAGTATTACAGTGAGGATCAGTATATTGAAGGAGGGAATGAAAGTCTTCATTTTGAATAGGACAGCCATGGACAAAGTAAGGGGGTTACGTCAATTCCAGTGGATCAGAATGGACCTTATGTTAATGTCACTACAATGGGTGTTTCAGAGCCATTTCTTTTAGATACTGGTGCCATGAGAAGCTCTATCATTCATTCTAAACTCCCTGGCGCACCTTTGTCTGGCTTAACGAATGTATCTGTAGGATTTTCTGGCGCCCCTGTTCGCAATCCAGTTTCTTGCCCTTTGCCTGTTTCAATAGGCCCTTATGATTTAGAAGCTCCGCTTCTTCTGACGAATGGTTGTGGTGAAAATCTGTTGGGTTTAGATCTATTAAAAAGAATGCATGCTACGATATATTGTTCACCTTCTGGTGTATACCTCACTCTAGGACAGAAAATGACTAGTCCAATGTACTTATCAAAAGATCAATTCCCACCTGAATTGCTTTCTCTTCCCGAAACGCTTTGGGCTACGGGTCCGAATGACGTTGGTTGTCTTGAGATCCCACCTTATGTTGTTACTCTTAAGCCCAATGCTGAAATGCCACGTATTCCGCAATACAGAATCTCTACTGAAGGTGAGAAAGCACTTCTGGAAATTGTCCATGATTTGATTCAGAAGGGTGTGGTTGAGGAAACGAGAGGAAATACATGTAACAGTCCTGTTCTTCCGGTTCTTAAACGCACTGATCCTTCTCAGCCTCCTGTTTATCGTTTTGTAATTGATCTTCGGGAGGTAAACAAGATTGTCGTACCGCAGTTTCCTGTAGTCCCAGATATCACTGCTCTGTTGACGATGATACCTTCTACAGCGACTTGGTTTTCAGTTATTGATTTAAAGAATGCTTTCTTTAGTATTCCCATCGCCGAAGAGAGTAGAGATATTTTTGGTTTTTCCCTCGGAGGCCGAAGCTTCCGGTTTAAACGCGCACCTCAAGGTTATTGTGAAAGTCCCTCTATTTACAGTCAAGCTCTAAAATGTCATCTTGATGCCTTTTCCTTACCGTCCGGTGCCGCTCTCATTCAGTACATGGATGACTTATTAGTTGCAGCTGATTCAGAGGAGATTTGCAAAAACGTGACCGTTGCACTGTTGCGTCATTTGTTTGATCTGAATCACAAGGTTTCTCCTTCTAAATTACAATATGTCTGTCGCGAGGTGACTTATTTGGGTCATCTCTTGTCAAAGGAGGGACGACGATTGACCCCCGAACGAATTCAGGCAATTGCACAAATGTCAGTGCCATCCACACAAAGAGAGGTACGTGCCTTTTTGGGCATTACTTCTTATTGTAGACAGTGGATTCCGAGTTTCTCTTTATTGGCTAAACCGCTGTTGGCGCTAACCTTAAAAGATACGCCTCAGCCTCTTCCGTGGACTGACGAGTGTCAGAAGAGTTTTACTGATTTGCGTATTGCTTTGTGTTCTGCTCCTGTATTGGGTACTCCTGATTACAGTAAGCCCTTTACGCTCTATGTCCACGAAAGAGAGGGTTGTGCATTGTCAGTCTTAACGCAGCGTTTTGGAGATCAACAGCGACCATGCGCATATTTCTCAGCTACGTTAGATCCAGTAGCTAAAGCATTGCCTAGTTGTCTTAAGGCGACAGCGGCAGCAGCAATTTCTATTCGACAGTCTGCTGGAGTAGTGCTAGATAATACTCTCATTGTTATGGTGCCACATGCAGTGGATACTTTACTAAATAGGACAAAAATGCAGCATCTTACGAGTGCTCGGTTGTCCGGATATGAGCTGACGCTTTTGGCTAGTCACATACACATCAAACGATGTAATACCCTGAATCCAGCTACTTTGTTGCCTCTTCCAGAAGAGAGAGATGTCTCTGAACAGCATGATTGTTTTCTCCGTACTGAAGAAGAGACTAAGGGTAGAATTGACCTAAAAGACACGCCATTAGTGAATCCAGATGGAACACTATGGGTAGATGGTTCTTGTTTCAAGCTCCCGAATGGAGATACAGTTTCAGCCTACGCTATTACTACTTTGCATACGATTGTGGAGACAGCACGCATTAGACATAATTCAGCTCAGGCAGCTGAATTGATAGCCTTAACTAGAGCGTGTGTGTTATCCAAAGGAAAAAGAGTAAACGTGTACACTGATAGCCAATACGCTTTTGGTGTAGCGTTTAACTTTGGGCGCTTATGGAAGGAAAGAGGATTCTTTACTTCCCATGGTACTAAGATACAACATGGTCAATTAGTGACTGAACTTCTTGAGTCACTTACAATGCCTACTCAGATAGCGATCGTGAAGTGTAGTGCACACAAAAAGATTGTGGACGATGTTGGTCGAGGAAATGCATTTGCAGATGAGGTAGCGAAAAAGACAGCCAGAGACGACACAAGTCGAATGTATGTTGCAGGTCCCGCAAACTGCGTAAGAGAAAAGGGAATGTGTGAAGATACAGTAGAGAGTGTGAAATCAATTCAAGGAGAGGCTACGGAGAATGAGTTGAGAAAGTGGAAGGAAAGTACAGGAATGTTAGATGAGATGGGATGTTGGGTTGAATTATCAGAACATCAACGTTGGCTGTTACCAGATGCTTATGTACTACCTGTAGTTACTATGGCACATGGTCCAGCTCACCTAAGTGCAAAAGGAATATGTAAACTTCTGGCTCCAGTGTGGCAAAATGAGGGGATCCCAAAGTGTGCAAATAATGTAGTAAAACATTGTATTGTTTGCTTGATGTACAATCCGGGAAAGGGAACCCCAACTCCAGCAGGTCATTTTGCTCTTCCAACATATCCATTTGAGGTGTTGCAGATCGATTATATTCACATGGAACGATGCAACAACCTCAAATATGTTCTGGTGGTAGTATGTGCTTTTTCTAGATGGGTAGAAGCCTACCCTCTGAAGGACAATACTGCTTTATCAACTGCCAAAATACTTTTGAAAGAATTCTTCCCTAGGTTTGGTTTGCCGCGCATTGTCTGGAGTGACAATGGGAGCGAATTTGTGGGTCAAGTCATGCAAAAAGTTTGTGCAGGTCTTGGCATAAAACAGAAGTTCCACGCGGCGAATCACCCACAGTCGGCTGGTTTAGTAGAATGCTACAATGGAACCTTGAAGCTTAAAATTGCTAAGGTGCAAGCTAGCACAGGACTTAATTGGCCTGATGCTTTACCATTGGCTCTTCTGTCCACCAGAACAGCAGTACACTCTCGTTTGGGGCTTAGCCCTTACGAAGTGATATTTGGTCACCCAGCTAATGTATGGGGAGTTCCTCGCCCTAAAAAATACTCAGACTTGCCATACCCGATGTTGATTGACTACTTGCATGACCTTACAACTAAATTGCGTGTTCTTCATCAACAGGTTCAAAGTGCTCTACCAGAGGCTTCCACAGACCCAGGTCATTCCATCCGACCAGGTGACTGGGTCTGCACGAAAAATTTCCAACGACAGAGAAATTTGGAGCCCAGATGGAGAGAGCCACGCCTGGTTCTTTTGACCACAAGAACAGCAGTTAAAGTCGAAGGAAAGAAAAACTGGGTGCATGCCGTGCACTGCAAGAAAGTGCCTTTGCCCTTGCCTTTCGATCAGTGGGTCCGTAGAGGCATCAGTGACTCTGAAAGTGAGAAAGTTCCGCAATTTGTACCATTCAGTGATGCGCGTCTAATTGGAACACTTTCTGAGAAAGAGGACGACGACATCCTTCAAGAAACAATACCATCGCATCGTCGCTTGAACACGACAAATCCAGGAACATTGTTTCAAAACCAGACTGCCTCTGGACAGGAACGCTATAATTTGAGACCAAGACCAAAGAACTTGTAAATTTCTCTCCTATGTAGTACTCTATCCCGGTTGCAGGGTCACGGTAGGAGTCTTAGTTACGACCTGAGTAAGTGGCAATAGGCCTGCAGGACCTCACAGTGTCATAGGACGGTAGATAATCGTGACTACAGTGATTGAGGAAGATTGCCGTGAGCATCCACTTAGAAAGATGGAGGCTACATTAGATAAAAGAGAAAGTAAAAATGTAAAGAATAATTGTAAAGAAATATGTAGTCGTTGTAGTATTGCTCTATGCGTCATTATATTGTCGTGTATTCTTTTGGCATCTGTAAACTGGATCATTATTACTCTGCAGCAAAAAGTTGTCTCTTCTCCTACCTCTACATCTTCTTCTACTATCTCTCCGCACCTATTTCACACTCTTCCCCAGCATGAACTGATCAGAAGAACTGAATACTTTAACAATTCCTTCGTCCAGTTGTTACATCAACATCAGTTAGTGATCAATACAACTGACTGTTGGGTGTGTGGACTCATACCACATACGGTAGAAAAAGGAATGCCATATTTAGTTCTTCCATTCTCCTATGAAGGTTCCGCTTGGGCTTATTTTGTCATTTTCAATAATGCATATCAAAGTAAAATTAAACAACCTGTCAGTTCACATAGTGTTGGTTCAGATTTCAGTCATAGTTTATTGATAAAGGGAATGGTAGCTATGGCTAAAATCATGGAAAAAAGTGAAGCTTCCATAGATGAAAGAAAAGCATATACCAATTGGAACATAACTAATTACATTTCCAGCCTCAATGATAAGGTTAAGCAAGGAAAATCTCCTCCGATACGGGTCATACCCCAACAAGGAAATTTCTGTCTGCAAATAAATGGTAGAACTCCAAACACCGGACAAAGAGAAAGTTTATGTTCCCATACATATGTTTATTCAGCCCTGAATTCACTGCCGTTAGTACCATCTCAAGGTACATACTTCGTTTGCCACGATAGGGCTTATACATGGTTGCCAGCTGATTTCTCTGGTACTTGTTATATAGCCTTTCTTCTTCCCCCTACATACACCGCTCCTGCGAACCATCATAAAAATAGATATGGCAGAGGGATTGTGGATTCGAAAGACACAGCAGGACAAGAGGGAGGAGATTTCCTCAAAGGATTTCTTCCCTTCTGGGGTCCAATGGCCAACAGCAGAAATATAAGGCAATTGGTTCGTGTCGTAGAAACCACCATAGACATCACTGTAGGAGCTTTAAGTAACATTACAGCTGAACTACAGGCTGATCGTCTTATGACCTTGCAGAACCGTGTTGCCTTAGACTTTGTTCTTGCAGACCGTGGTGGAGTATGCAAATTGATCGGATCAAGTTGCTGTATTTTCATACCTAATGACGCTCCGACAATATACCAAGCTATCTCTAAGTTACACATAATCTCCGAGTCGATTCATCAGGACGAAGGAGATTGGTCCTTTTCAGAGTGGTTTTGGGGATTACTGTCCAAATGGGGTTGGAAGGTATTGACATTCTTTGGAGTAATTTTAGCTTTTATATTCTCTTGTTGTCTTTGTATGCACTGCGGTCCTGCCATCTGCAACCTATGTGCTACTGCATGTATTCCCAAACCCAAGTCACAAAGAGCAGAGAAATATCAAAATGATGGTACAGCAACAGCTTGATGACCTCATGGCCATAGACATCGACTCAGATTAACATGAGTTTGTGTATCTTGCCTGAGTTCTGGCAAAAGGAGGGTCTGAGGAAATTCGATTTTTAATACGATCGTATCGACCCGCCATTTTGTGGCCCGCCGCCATTTTATGTTGCCTTCACTCAGGCAGCACAGCGAACGAAGTCCATTCTGCCTTTTCTGCTTATTCTGCAACATGGTGTTCAAAACAGCCTTCTGCCTCTATCTTTACAAGGCTGGTATTAAGGTCTGACCGAGTACACTAATCCCTGTCTGGTTTTCTAATCCTTGTTTCAACTATCTGTAGGCTCACACTATTTTCCGTCGATCTTATCTTATCGTCTGGCCTTCGCTGTCCTTTGCTAGTATTCTCTCATTTCACAACTGTCCTCCAAACGCACACAAACTTATCACACCACATGCAACTTCGTTGTGGATCGGTTAATGAATTAGTTCAGGGGAGGGGTGACAAACACAGCTGGAGGGGAGGCAACCTTAAGTCACTTGATACTTTGTTTTCCAATTCCTTCTATTGGTGCTGTCTTGTTTTCCGACATTTCTATTGGCTCTGTTCTATCTTTACATTATTCTTACTGGCTCCTTTCTATGTGTTCTGGGAGTGTATGTAGTTAATAAATAGTTTTTATACGGTATATAAGATTGTGCGCCACAAAGTAAAGTGGCAGTCTCCTGAGAACATACCTTGTGTACTTCTTGGACAACTGTACTAGCTGCAGCTAATAAAATCTGATCTTTTACGCCTGACAGAGTGTCCCGTGTCTCTGTTAGTTGAGGCAGGTGAATCCAAGGAGATTTCAGGCGTACCCTGCGCCGCCAGGCCCATAAGGTTCTGGTTCTTCAAGTGTGCTGCATGTATCAACTAAAGTCATTGTGGTGAGTGCAGGTGTGGTGTCTGGGGTGCATGAATGGATGTTTGCTATTGTGGTGACTGCAGGAATAGGGTCAGCAACATTGAATGAGGGTGCAGTCCCTGTGGGTGGCCATGTACAGGGGACAGACAGGGAGGCGGAAGAGGTGGACACATTGGGGGAAGTGGATGTTGATGTGTGTGCATGTGTATGTTGGCTGTGTGTATGCCTGTGGTGGAAGGTGTGGTGCTTGTGTTTTGAAGTCTGCTTCTTGTGTGTTGAGGTGTGTGCCTGCGTGTCAGAATGTGTGCTTTGGATGGGTAAAGGGAGTGGGGTGCTGGAAGAGGTAGATGTGGTTGGAGTGGGGCCAGAATGACCAGGGGCAATGGCTGCCGTCAAAGAGGAGGCCAGAGCCTGAAAAACTCTCTGTAGGCCAGACACAGCATCGTGAATGCCATCCAGATAAGCATTGGTCTGCTGCACCTCTGATGCTAGCCCCTGGATGGCATTGACGATGGTTGTCTGCCCTACAGAGATGGTGCTCAGGAGGTCAATAGCCTCCTCTGTGAGGGCAGCAGGGCTGACTGGGGCACGGGATGAGGTGCATGGGGCGAAGGAAATGCCCACTCTTCTGGGTGAGCGGGCACGGGCAACTCAGTAGGGAGCAACTGGGAGGGTGGTGATGGTATGGGGGTGGAGGAAGATGACACAGTAGGGGTGGGCCCACTAGGGTCCACCACCGCCAGAGAGCTCCCATCGGAGGAGGTATCGGAGTCAGTACCTCCAGTGGCAGTTGCCTCCCCCGTGGTACTCCCATTGCCCTACAACCCACTGGTCCCCTTGGCGTCGGACGACTCTGCCTCTGAGGATCCGTGGGCCGCTGCCTCCCCACTCGCCGGTGCCTCAGCTCCCTCGCCAGATGATGCTGAGGTACACAGACAACACAAGCGAACAGGGATGGGGAGACAAAATAGGAAAGACACTTGTAAATAGCTGAATGGAGGTACAGAACTGGTTCACACATACACCCACCCTGAAAATATTCCACCAGGCAGCACCTAACGCTATACACATGGCTATGCCCCTGACTAGTGGCCAGAACCCTGCTCTACAGCCATTCCCTGCAACACTTAAGGACCTGACGTACTGCAGACTTGACCCTTACACCCCTACTCCCCAAGGGGGCCATTATGTAGATGGACATAAGTCAGAGTCCCTGCCACTAGACAGCATAAATACGAACGCACACACACATCCATCCAGGAGCCAAAATATGGTATATGTACTCACCCCCTTGTGACTGCTGTGCAGCCTTCAAGCGCCCATGCAGGTCCGGGTATGCCACCACCAGGATGTGTTGCATAAGGGGGGTCAGTGCCCGATGGGCGCCCCTTCCTTGTTGGGAGGACTTCCCCAGCTGGGCCTCACAGATCTTCTTTGCCCAGCCTCTTCCTGCAGTGGGTGCTCAGGGTCCGCACCTCCTTGGCGATAGCATGCCAAAGTCCCCTCTTCTGGTGGGTGCTTGCCTATAAGGGACACACAGAAAAAGTAACACTGAGGTCAGACAATGGCCAATAATATACAGCAGGCTATACGTCCACTATGGGACAGACATTTCAAAAAGCCTAAAGGCACACACACACACAGCGTGTCAGGAACCCTGGACTATACAGTGTCACACGTGCACACATGTATGCAGCCATCTACTAGCATTACACACATCCATGCCCCCCAATCCTCCTACTCACCTGTACCTCTGGCCGACCATAGAGCATGGTGTACAAGGGCAGGACCCCGTCCACGAGCTTCTCCAATTCCTAGTTGGTGAAGGCCGGGGCCCTTTCCCCTGCAACATGTGCCATTTCCATGACCAGAGGCAGAACACAGTAGTACACTCAGTGGAGTACCTGCATGCCCGAGATCCGGGAGTCAAGTGAAGTTGGGGTGACGAGTTTGCGTATGCACCGCGGCGGTGCGCTCCGTCACCTCCGGTGGCGATCATGATAAACTAAGAATGCCCATTGACAACCATGTTAACCAATGAATTTGCACACAGCTGTAAACACCGCCTTACGCTATTACGTCAACAGCTAGCACTATGAGCTCACTTCCACCACAACACTTCTGGATTACAGGGGGCAGGCATTTTTGGCCTTAATTACGCAGTTGTAAAATCCTGCACAATGCAGGCCCTATTGTCCTCTAAACACCCATAGGCATGAAACAATATACATTACTCACCTGAACAGTCCTGATACATCATTGTAGTCATGTTGCTGTAATGTCACACATACTAAGCAGTGCTGAATGAGAAATAATGTGTGAAGATGTATGTGTGTTCCTCACACGTGTTTTCAACTCCTCCTAGGTACAGACCCTTGTGGCGAGGGAGGGCCCCATCAGTGTACAGACCACTTGTTGATTTGCGGACCATGGTGGTGTGTCACATCGTTATCAATTACAGACTCACTCGTGCTACTATTCATGAACTTTGTGCATTACTTGATCCAGCACTGAGACCAGCTAATCAGAATCAGTATGCCATTCCTACTGAAGTACAGGTGCTCTCTGCACTCCATTTCCTGGCCACGGGCTCATTTCAAGTGACAGTGGGCATGGTTGCAGGTTTTTCACAGCCAATGTTTAGCATTATACTGTCCAGATTCCTGAATGCATTTGTACAACACCTGCAGTCCTATGTGAGGTTTCCCCAAAGTGCTGACCTCCCTGCTATCAAGTCGGACTTCTATGCCTTTGCCAACATACCCCATGTGATAGGTGCCATCGATGGCACCCACATAGCTATCGTCCCCCTAAGAGTCAGTGAACAGGTGTTCAGAAACAGGAAGAACTTTAATTCCATGAACATTCAATTGGTGTGTACTGCAGACCTGTACACGTCACATGTGAATGCCATGTTCCCTGGATAAGTCCATGATTCCTTTGTGCTAAGGAACAGTAGCGTGCCACACAAGATGGAACAACTACATGAGGACAGAGGATGGATCATAGGTAGGTGTTTCCGACACCTATTGCCACATAGCAGACAGCCAGACTGTCTGCCACTAAGGGCTGTCATTGACAGTCCTGTTTTGCCCCATTTTTAGGTGATTCTGGCTACCCCAACATGCTTTGGCTCCTGTCACCAGTGAGGAATCCTAGAACAGATGCAGAGAGGAATTACAATGAGGCCCATGGACGTACTAGGAGGGTGATAGAGCACACAATAGGTCTCCTGAAGGCTAGATTTTGTTGCCTACATATCTCTGGCGGTTCCCTGGCCTATGGGCCTGAAAAGGTGTGTAGAATAGTGGTGGCCTGCTGAATGCTGCACAACGTGGCTGTGAGGAATTCTATCCTCCTCTGGTAGGAGGAGGGTGCTGTATATCCAGACCAGCTTCCTCAGAGAGGGGATGAGAGTGATTGTGATGATGAGGAGGGGGAAGATGTAAATTCCAGGACACAACTGATACAACTCTACTTCCAGTAACTATGTGGGACTATTCAATGAGATTTCTGTCTGTGCAGCATATGCTCAGTGTGCCTTTTCATCTAGGGGGGTGTTGGATCAATACTCATTGCCACTGTGACCAGGTCTGCGTAGGACAGGTAACATTATAGTATAATAGTTCAACACATCTGTAGGCACAACAACATGTTATGCGTGTGGTGCATTTCCTACTACTCAGATAATAAATGATTTATAATACAGTTGCATCCATACTTCACTTTGTTTAAACATAATGACAGGGGGCATTGTAATGGGTGAACTGGTGTTTTATTTGGTGCAGGGATTACATTGTGCAGAATACAGTGATGGGAGTGGGCTACTGGTGGTTATACAATATGGCAACATGGTTGCAGCAGTTGTTAGCAGTAGTGGTATGTCCATCTATGTTTACAAGAGTTTGTTGTTGTTTTCACACAGTTTGGTCGTTGATCAGTGGGACACTTGGAGGACAGTTCTTGCCAGAGTCACTTCTTTGAGGGGGCCTTGGTCTTGGCAGGTGTTCCAGTGCCATATCTTGGCCTGAGGGACGGTTTGGGTGTCTGGTGTTGACCTGTACGGTTTGAGATGCGTGTCTCCTGTGTGTCCTGAGAGGGTGGAACATGTCCAGTTGCTGCTGATGCTGTTGTTGTCCGGTTTGTAGCCTGGCCTGTAGTAGGGGCTTCCTGGTCTTTGTGGGCCTCAGGCTGTGTTGGGACAAGGTGCAGCAGCGCACCTGCTATGCTGGCCATTGTGGCATTGTGCAGTTTCCACTGCTCCATTGCCTCTTGGTGGTGTGCTAGCTGCATCCTTTGACTCTGCTCCAGGGTGGATACTATCTGGGCCAATCTGTCCTGGGTATGGTGATATGCTCCCAGGACCTCAGAGATCACGTCCTGGGCTGCAGCATCAATCCTGTGACCTCCCCACTGGGCCACTGATGCCCTCCCTCTGGGCCTAGCCCCCTGTGCCTTTGTCCCCTGCACGAGTCTGGCGGTACCACTTGTACTGGGGCCATCCTCTTCCTGCTTGTTGGTAGGGGGTGACTGTGGCTTCTGTCCATGTGTTCCACCAGTCTGCGGCCTGGATACACAGGTGTTGGGACAGTTGCACTGGGCTGATGTTGTTGGCTGGGTTGTCAGTGGTGTCCTGGGTGGGGCTGCTGGAAGATGACAGTCCAGGACTGTGTGGGGGGCCAGGGTGATCGTCAATGTCCAGGGTTCCATCCCCAGTGTCCATGGAGGTGCCTCTGTCTCCCTGTGGGGCACTGCCTCTCCTTGTCCTGTCCGTCAGGGTGGCATGGGTGGTGGTGCCTGTTGGGGGGAATGGACATGTCTGTTACAATTGCATGATAGGATGGGGTGCACAGGACTGTGCAGTTTTGTGCAGGTTTTCACACTTTAGGGCCATGCAGGGTGCTTTTGTGAGGTTTGCATTGCATTTTGCTTTGGGTTTGGAGGTGCATTGTGGGTGCTGTAGGCCATTGTGATTCCTTGCAGGGGTGGGTGGCTGTGCTCGGGGGAGGGATGTGGGCCTGTTAGTGGGTTTGTGTGCATGCAGGGTGACTGGATGTAGTGATTGTGGCCTGGGTGGGGTAGTGGTCCTGGTGGGTGCTTGAGGGGTGGGGTGGGGTGGTGCATTACAGATGTGATGGATATGGGGTAAATATAGAGGACTTACTCGAGTCCATTCCTCCAGTGAGTCCAGTGAGTCCCTCAGGGTGCAGGATGGCCAGTACCTTTTCCTCCCAGTCAGTGTAGTCGGGTGGTGTTCGTGGAGGTCCTCTCCCAGTCTTCTGGACTGCAATGTGGTGCCTGGATGCCATGGACCTGACCTTCCCACGCAGGTCGTTCCATCTCTTGCATGGATGGTGTCCCACTGATTTGACCTTGTTCACTATTGTCTGTCATAGCTCCATTTTCCTGGCGATGGGTGTGTGCTGGACCTGTGCCCCGTATAATTGTGGCTCGACCTTCAGTATCTCGTCCACCATGGTCCTTAGCTCCCTTTCTGTGAAGCGTGGGTGTTTAGGGGGTGCCATGGTGTGTGTTGTGAATGGTGTCTAGTGTGGATCTAGGTGAGGGTGCTGTTTTGTGGTTGTGTGTGTGAGATGTGTGATGTGGCGTTCAGTGTCTGCCGTCTGGCTTCTCCTATTGGTGATGCAAAGGATTGTGGGGTGTCTGTGAGTGTTTTATAGTGTTGTGGATGTGACTCAGGTGTGTGGGTTTCAAACTTGCCAATGTATGCATTTCTTACTGTTGGGTCCACTTGCTGCCTGTACCGCCAATGGTCGTTCGGCTTCAACTGACCGCCGCAGTGATTTGTGCTTCATTATTTGGAGGGCGGGGTGTTTGTGTGCTCGGCGGTGGCTGGGTGGGAGGTCCAGCATTTCCATCGACAAGGTCCTGGCAGTGACTGGTGGCAGCAAGATTTTTGGCGGTTTCTGATTTTTGCATCATTAAATGGCAGGTTTCTGTTCACCGCGACGGCGGTCGACGGTGTATACCGCCATGTTCATAATGAGGGACTAAGGCCCTCATTCTGACCTTGGCGGGCGGCGGAGGCCGACCGCCAAAGTCCTGCCGTCAGGTTACCGTTCCGCGGTCGAAAGACCGCGGCGGTAATTCTGACTTTCCCGCTGGGCTGGCGGGCGGTCGCCTTCAGACCGCCAGCCAGCCCAGCGGGAAAGAGGCTTCCACGATGAAGCCGGCTCGGAATCGAGCCGGCGGAGTGGAAGCCGTGCGACGGGTGCAGTTGCACCCGTCGCGTATTTCACTGTCTGCGCAGCAGACAGTGAAATACATTTAGGGGCCCTCTTACGGGGGCCCCTGCAATGCCCATGCCAGTGGCATGGGCACTGCAGGGGCCCCCAGGGGCCCCGCGACCCCCCCTACCGCCATCCGGATCTCGGCGGTCCGACCGCCGGGATCTGGATGGCGGTAGGGGGGGTCGGAATCCCCGCGGCGGTGCAGCATGCTGCGCCGCCGCGGAGGATTCAATGGGGCCGCGGTACACTGGCGGGACCCCGCCAGTGGTGCCGGTCCGACCGCGGCTTTACCGCCGCGGTCGGAATCCCCATTGGAGCACCGCCGGCCTGTCGGCGGTGCTCCCGCGGTCCTCCGCCCTGGCGGTCAAAGACCGCCAGGGTCAGAATGACCACCTAAGTCCTCAGTCCTAGTCACAACAGGCAGAACCTGTGTTGAGCTTCTCCATGCTGATGTACAGCTTGAGAGTCTCAAGCTCACCTTTTTGTAATCCATTTACAGACACACTTGTGATTTAGTGTCTCTCTGTTTTAAGTTGTGTTCTGGGGGTAGCTCACTTGTAAGTGCCCACTACTTTGTTTTGCTCTTCCTCCAGAAAACAGGGTATCACAGCAGTAAAGTCTCCAATAATGATAGCCCCAAATGTAGGCCAAGAGAGTCACTAGAGGTTCACACCTGAATGTCAGCCTCAGTGATATGTGCTTCAAAATGTTACTGAAAGCCCTCAGCCCTACTCTTTATGGTTGTCTTATTAGACCCATCTCCTTCCTCAGATGTACCCAGGCCCCTTCGAGTAGTGACCTCCTTTCAAAATCAAAGAGATCCTATTTAAGTGCACCAGAGAGCCTGTATCTTTCTTCCCCAGGTGTGTGTGCTACCCAGCTCTCAGAAAAACAACAATCCACACATCTGTCTGGGGGAAACCTCCACTTCTCACTGCTCCTCCACCAAGCCCTGGGTTTCCCAAAATGGAACTCTGTGTCTTCTGTGTCTTGTACCCTTCACAAGCACACACATACCCCAGCTCACAAACTCATTCAGACATGCACAGTATTCCCAGGCACACATACATCTTAGCATGCTCATGCAAGATCATGTGCTATTTCCTATGTGCTGTACTGTCCTGCAGGCACTTTAACATCTCAGTGCTCACACAGAACTGCACATGCTATTTCTCCTGTACGGTACCATCTCACAGGCACATGTACCTCCTCGCTCACACACACAACTGCTCGCGTTGTTTCTCCCGTATTGTACCATCTCCCAGGCACGGGTACATCCTCGCACGCACAGAACCCAATGCAGGTCAACTGTTGAGTTAAGCATACAGCAGCAGGAAAGCAGACCTGTTCGCTCTACTAATAACTAAAAAAATATGCTGTCATCACTGCACTCATGCTACTTAACTCCAGTACAAGGCAGTAGCCTTACACCTCCAAACGATAACACTTTGGGGACTCCTTCTAGCCTAAGCAGATCGCAGTCCATAAGACAGGCCTAGGTCATTACGTACACAAATGATCTGTGTTCGCTCATGATCAAACATCATTACTACTGATCCAGATATCACCACAGCTGATGCATTCAAGGCAGGGATACACATTCTTCACCATGCGAGGGACTTTTCTGTCCCAAAAGCTGGCATATATAATTCATAACCACAATGGTTATCTCCATATTGCCACAGAGGATATCAGCCAAATGACCCTTGCAGTCCATTTCTTTGTCCTGGGTACCAGATTGAGCAGATTAAGTCCTTCAGGGCGCTTCATGGGTCATGGACAGCAGATGCAGTCCTATCCTGAACTTCTGCAGGTCCAGAAAGTGTTATTAAGTGGCTCTCTGGAGTTGCCATGTTTATGCCTGGCACAAAGTAGTTGGTGGGGTGACTCTTGGCTTTTTCCTAAAGAATGGGGTAAATGTTCCCAGGACCAACCCTTCCCACTTTTCCAGTATTTCCTTTTTGGCTTACTGCAAACAGGCCCAAAATGCCACATGCCAAAGCATTGTTGCAAGATGGCGAAAGTGTTCTGCCACCCTAAACATGGTCTCTGAGTGCTGGGGGTCTGAGAAGTGTACTATGGCAATCCTAGTGTCCTCCCACATCTAACAGTAACACTTAGTTTAGAGCAGGTACTCTACCCACAACAAACTTAGAGACAGAATTCTGGTAGGAGAAAAGCAAAGTCCTCAGGTAACCAGACTGTAGACACACAAGAATTGTCTTGGCATCCTGTTCTCTCCATTTTAAGTGCTCCCTAAGTGTTATATGTAAACCCAGGGGCAGAACTCTGGTAGAGGAATGTTGTGGGTCCTTTCACCATGAGGATGGATGATGCTCTTAGACAAAAAGAGATTGTTTGACTTCTTTATTACGTGTGTCTTCTTATACTCCTATGTCTACTTTTTATATGTCTTTTGGTTTCTGTTCTTCTTGAGTCTTTCTTTGTCTTTCTGGATTCTCTTCCTTACTCCTTTTTTTCTTTTCCTTATTTCTCAGGTGTGGTTCGGTTTTCCAGAGAAGAACGGTGTTGATGACGTTTTTCCCTGCGAGGAGAAAGAGAAGAAAATAAAGGTAAGGGTCTTGTCCTTCAGACCTTTTTCTTTTAGGGGCAGGGGGCGGGGGAGTTTGTTTCACAGAAAAACCAATAGAAGTGTCTCCGTAAATAGGTTTCAGCAAGAATTTATTTAAGCTTCTGGAAAAGGGGAAACAAGCTTCCTTGAAGATTTGTAACTAAAGGGTTATCAGGATTTATTTAAATTTTAAACCCGTGTCTGGGCTCGTATCCGTTTCACTTGGCAGCGGTGTGAGAGGGAAAGAAGGTAAACCAAAAATAGATAAACACTCAGTGTCAAAGAGAAATAAATAAAAAGAAAGAAAAGCAAATTTAAACAAGCGTAAGTGGTAAGGAGCTGCAAAGCCCCTTTACCAATAATACCCCCGAAGGGTTTAGCATGCAGGCACGTACCTGCGAAAGCCACGTCCCTCCAGGGACGTGGCTGGCACTGTGGTGTGTGAAGTGTTCCTCCAGCAGTTATTTTCCAGGAGTTGTCATGGCTGTAGGCGTTTTGGTTTCTCCCTCCTCCGCTCCGCGTTCGGTTTTCTGCTCTGGCGTCTCTGTCGGCTCTTGGTTCCTTTGCGTTTCGGTCTCCTCTTCCTCTGGTCCGTGTTCGGCTTTCTGCTTCGGCGTTGGACGCAGATGTTCGAATTCTGACACGTTTAATCTGACATCCGGGTCGGTGTCAGGTGACGCATCTGCCGGCTGCAGGAACATTCCCCCCCGGGGGACTGTTTACCACGTCTTGAGGGTTCTGTTTGCAACGGAGCCGAAGCGGCTCAGTTACAGGGAAATGTGGGCTATTTGAAAAACGAGACAGTAAATATACAAGAATCGCCTTGGCATCCTGTTCTCTCTCTTTCAAGTGTACCCCCAGTGTTATACGTGAATCCAGCAGACCTTTGAAGCAGGATTTGACACTGCAGTGTAAACATGATGCCCACAGCAGCAACCCTGTATGTTCTGTGGAGTTCAGAGGAGAGATATCTGCCCATTCAAGTCAGCCTATCATTTGCTGTTGGGTGCATTTCACTCCTATTCAGGCTAATCACTACTTGGAAGATGCTGGAGAGCCAATTCAAATTAGTCTCCAGGAACATCAGATAGGGAAAAGGTAACTTTTTAAAAGTTACTGTTCCTTAATTTTTATTTAAAATTTTGACTTCATGATTGAATTGAATTTTTAATAACTATTAAAAATTGTTTAATTATTTTTCTAGCTGGATCCATTCCCAATATACTAAGTATTAGTATTTTAATGTGTACTCTGGTTTTCTATGTAGAACACCTAGGCCTGCTAAAGTGAATATAGTTTTGGGTGCTAATCACTGAAAGAACATGTTAATGTTATATTTCTACATGGTTTACGTTTGATTTTCTTGCCATATAATTATTCAAGTAATACAAAAATGTAGTTGTCACTATACAGTAATATCCTGAGGATACAAAAGAATACAAATAATACACACATGGTACAACGCATATTTACTTGACCACTGACCCAGCATCCAGGGGTCAGATGGTGAGGACCGATGAATAATAAGCATAGAGGTGGCATTGCCCCAGTGGGGCTGTTTTGCTTTCCTTATCTTATGACCGAGCTGACAAAACTTCTCTGGAATGCACTTCTAGTTTAAAGAAGACATTTATTATTACTTCACCACGAGGTTCCTGAAAGACGAGATTAGTAGGTTGGAAGCACACATTTAAAAGTAGTCACAGAAATGAAAGCAAAATATATCAAAGTACTTCTCAATTGCAATGTACACAGCAAATACATGTGATTATATTATAGCATAACTTCAAAGCAAAGAATAAAAGTCAAAATGTCATCACCGTAGGGCCTATCACTGCTCGTCATCCTTCTCATGCCTGCAAGTTGATGACTTCTGTTCAACTGCGAGAAAGAGATTTTCCACCCAAACGGGAGGCCAGGCAGCTGATGTCCGCTCCTGACTGAAGTCCTGGAAAATTTCCCCTTGCTGCTGCCCAGGGACACCGTTAAAAACCCTGGCCCCTTCCTCTCAGAGTTGGAAATAAACAAGCCATTGGAGATTGGCCAGATCTCCTAAGCCTCTCCTCTTCCCAAGGCTGAGTAGAAAGGAAAACACAAAATATACGCTCTCTTATCACGTTAGGGTTTGTGTGAATTCAATACGAAAAACACAGCTTGGTCAACCATGTGGAAAAACACAGCTTGGAAAAACACAGCTCATCTGCAATGTTTCAACTGCAATGTCTAACTCCACGTTAAAGCCAATAGGCAGCTAAACTGAATATCAAATGTAATGTCTAATGCCATGTTAAAGCCATAAGGCAGCTAAACTGAATACAGAATGTAATGTCTAATGCCACGTTAAAGCCAATAGGCAGCTAAACTGAATACAGAATGTAATGTCTAATGCCATGTTAAAGCCAGTAGGCAGCTAACCTAAATACCAAATGTAATGTCTAATGCCACGTTAAAGCCAATAGGCAGCTAAACTGAATACAGAATGTAATGTGCTCCTGATGAACATTGAACAACTAATATGCGCTGTGGTGAAACACAAAGTCATTGGTCAAACACAATTAATGGCATAACAGGGGCAGAGGAGATGCAGGATAAGGGAGATGCTCTCGGGATGGGTATCAGGGAGGGAAGTGGGGGTCTCAGGGATTGCCTCCCAGTAAAAAGTCAGAGCCAGTGTGTAGGTGCATATGGCTCTATTGGGGGGAGGAGAAAGAAGAGTCTGGGCGGGGCTAAGTGGTTATGTAGTTGAGACCACCAGTCGTTGTGCAAGAATGGTAGTCATATGAAAAGGAACATGTTATCCTTATCCTGCAGATTATAGATACATTTCTCATAAGAGGCAGTCTTATGCATTTCTATGAGCCATTTTGCATGGTTGGGTGGATGTGGGGAGCACCAATGATGGAGAACACAGAGCTCTGCTGCCGTCAGTGTCATAAGGAACAGCATGCATTTGAGGTGGGGCAGTGAGAGGGAGTCCATCATGTCATGGATCTGTAACAGGGGGTGCGGCATTGGGATGGGGATCACTATTGTCTCCCTCAGTGTGAACCCAAAAGTTGCCTAAAGCAGGGGATGTCAACACCAGGGCAGTGCACGCTCTATTGGCGACTAGAATGCAAAAACCCAGCACTCTCAAAACAACGTAATTTATGCATTGTGCTGATATGTTGTTGTTTAACCTTTTGCATTGCAGAGGTCAATCCTGAAGACTTATTTTTATTGTGCTTACAAATGCTGTTCATTTGCAATGTATTGCTGCAGGCTTTCAGAGTGTGTTAGGGTGTGGTCCCTTTCCAGGGCCTTCTAGAGACTTTCCCTGCAGCATGCCTGGGTGTGGTTGTGGGCTGGGCCAAGACTCTATAAAAAGGAGCCAGCCCAGCTCCAAGTGCTCACTATTCAGAGGTACCGGTGCAGAGCAGCAGCTACTTCCTGAGCTCCTGCCCGGTGGCCTATTTGATCTTCCAGACATCTGACTTTCATTCTTCATTTGGAGATCCTTGTTCTGGGCGGTAAGACGATGGTTGGGCTGGCCTCCCGACGCCGTTATCAAGAACTCTCATGTTCTTGGGCCTAATTCTTTTATGATTTGACAGAGTACTTTGCGCGTGTGAAATATGCGCTTGAGTCTTTGTGACATTTGCAGGGTGACCTGAGAATCGGCAAGACGCGCGATTCGTTTCATGATAATTTAATCTTGTTATTCATTGCACGCTACCATTTCTTGACATTTGCATGTGGGTTAAGAATTGGCAAGACGCCCAATTTGTTTTATGGTGTTTTAACTTTGTTGTTCATTGCGCGCTACCATTTGTTGACATTTACATGGTGGCTTAAGAATCGGCAAAAGACGCGCGATTCGTTTAATTGTACTTTGATCTTGTTGTTCATCGTGAGTTGTTATTTCTTGGCATTTACATCGTGGTTTACGAATCGGCAAGGCGCGCGATTCGTTTAATGATGATTTGACTTTGATATTCATTGCGTACTATCATTTCTTGGCTTTTTACATGGTGACACTCGAATCGTCAAGACGCACGATTCTCTCCTCGAGTTTAATTCATGTTGTTTATTGTATGCCACTATTCTAAGATATTTATCATGTAATATTCGAGTTGACAAGTTATGTGATTTGTTTTCCTGAATCCATATTGTGTTATTCATGGTGCACATTCCTTTTATGGTGTTTAATATATATATATATATATATATAAATCTACAATATGTGCAATTTGTGTTGAAACATTTTAAGAGTACACAGAAGATCAGAGTTTCTAGATGCAATATTGTATGGTTCTAGTATGCATTCTCAAAAAAGGATTTATATGACTGGTTTAAAATTTTGTCAGAATGTTTTTCTGATTCTCATATAAAGGAAAGTACTTGAATAAGAAAGTTTTCATTTAATCCATCTTGATTCCCTTACAGGTATCCGGCCATCTTGAAACTTAGTCATTTTAAACTTAATTCTTAGATTGTTCATGTTTTCAGAATGACTATGCTTAGAATCATAGTCTAGTATTGATTTCAGGAGATATAATTTTCATATTGTGTGTTCTAACCTTTTTCTTACTACAGGTCTCCTTCCCAGCTGTTTCCCTTCCTAATCCCCTCTTCCTCTCTTGAACTCTCTTAGCCTCTGTGATTTATCTATCAGAGTCTTGGAGCTGTTCAGTGGTGGACGTGTTGGGAACGTGCGCAGACCCCGAGGATCTGGTGACTCTGACAGGGCAGTTATACAGGATATGTGTAATGTGGCAGGGTGGTTGACCGCAATGACAGCAATTAGAGTGATGCAGCAGTCCTGAGGCTTTGAGTTTTTTCGGCATCTTTTGCCATTCGTGTAACATTTTCAAAAGGCAGATTTTCATCCTTGCCTCTCTCACCCACTGTTCAAATTGTCCAGTAGCTCAGCCCAGTCATCTACCTCATATTCTATTTGGAGCTTATCCAGCCACTTAGCTTCCAATTTCGCTGCTTTTGGTTGAAAGTACAGATGATTGATCAGGAGATTATTAAAATTTACCATCACTACTTTGAATCGTTCTCATGTGTTGAGGTAAGAAAGCATCTGGGAGGACGGGATGACCCCGATGCCTAGTTGATGTGAGAGACAGTGTTATAGTTGAATATTTCCACTGCTGGCGGGGAGACAGATGACATTCTTCTTAGAGTGTCTCAGAGGATTTGAGTGCTCCCTGTGCTGTTAAGTGATTCAGGGAGAGGATAGCGCCAGGTGCCCCAGTTGAGCATTTTCCTATGTTCTACTTGAATACAAAGCACCCTGCCTTTTGGGCTATACTGCCTACATGGAGTGCAGTGTCAGTACATAAAAAGAAGGTTTTTTGGTCACTTGTCAACTTTTGGTGGGCCTGGGCCATCCGGGCGGGTTGTTGCCACAGAGAAGCTGCATTGCACCAATATGCATAATATGACTCATTATATTGGTACTCGGGGAAGTAATGTACTGACTTTTAGCAAATGTTTGTTTTTGGTTGTCCTGTATTATTTTGATGAAAAAACAAAAGTAAAAAGAATTATAAAAAATTAAATAAAAAGGTTTTAACTTGTCAAAAAGGCTTAGATTAGAGTGGTAACCCTGAAGCCATGTTTGCACTGCTGCTATAGTGAATGGCACAAGAGGTGCTGTATTGACGACCCGAGCAACGTAAACTCCACCGCTCTCCTCGCGAATTGAGCAACATAGGCCTGGTTACTGCACTCACACACAAAGCCGGACACACTCTCAACTGCATTTTCACCTCCAGCGACAGAGTCAGATTCAGCCATGTCACAGAACTCACAGGGTCTGACCACAGCATTGTCCACTTCACCTTCGATAGTGCTATACTCACAACCACCAAGAACCACAGACCAGGCTACTGCAGATGCAGCAAAGTAATGGAAACACAGTGGACGCAGGACCTCTGCACTTCCCAACCCAAGGCCTCATCTGACCTTGACCAGGCCGTTCTGAACCTCTGCACCTGGATCACTGAATGCGCCGACAAAGTTGCCCCACTGAAACCAGCCAGAACCAACAGAACCTCCAGACAAGCCAGCTGGTACACCCCGAAGATCAGAGCCACCAAGCACAGCTGCTACAGACTTGAGAAACAATGGCGATCCACCAGGAACCCATCAGACAGAGCCACCCACAAAGCAGCCCTCAGCAACTACCAAGCCAACAGAGTGGCCATCGCAGCCCGCATCTAATTAGCAGCCAACTGCACAAAAGAACATTTCCAAAGTGTCAAAAAATACTCCAAACAGACAGCCTCAGAGAACACTATCCACCATTCCCAGGAGCTCTGCGACACTCTCTCTGACTATTTTCACAGCAAGATTCACCACCATCTCCAACAACTTTGACCCCCAACCCACAATCTCCAACCTCATCTCTCTCAACCCCTCAGCGCACACCACCAAAACAATCACCACACGGGCTCCGCTCACCCCGCAAGCAACCTCAGCCATCATGTCATCCATCCACTCCGGGGCACTCACAGACCATACCTTCACCACCTATTCAACTTCAGAACCAACCACATCAGCCCGATACTCACCAGCATCCTCTACACCTCTGCAGTTTTCCCAGACAAATGGAAACACAAAGAAATCAGCCCGCCTCCTAAAGAAACCCTCTGCTGACCCCTGCAAACTCAAAAATTACCGACCTATCTTTCTGCTCCCCTACCTAGCCAAAGTAGTCCAGAAGGCCATGAATTAACAGCTCACCAACTACCTGGAAGTAAACAACCTACTGGACATCTCCCAATCAGGATTTTTGTACCAATCACAGCACCAAGATCGCACTCATCGCTGCCACGGATGACAACAGAGCACTCCTCGATGAGGAGAACCCACTGCCCTGACCTCCTCAACCTATCAGCTGCATTCAACACTTTCTACCACCACACCCTCATCAACAGACTCTACTGCATCGGCATAGAAGAGAACGCCCTCAAATGGATCGCCTCCTTCCGGACTGGTCGCACTTAGAGCATTTGGCTGCCTCTCTTCACCTCTGCACCCAAGAACATCATTTGTGGCGTACCCCAAGGATTATCCTTCAGCCTTAAACTGTTCAACACCTGCATGACCCCCCTGGCAGAAATTTCAGATCCCATGGATTCAACATCATCTCCTATGCAGATGATACTCAGCTCATCCTCTCGCTCACAGAAGACCCCTCTACCACGTGAACAAACTTCTGCAACGCCATGACAAACGTAGCCAACTGGATGAAAACATCTTCAAACTCAACTCCGACAAAACAGAAGCGCTGATCTTCAAGAGAAGCACTTCCATATGGAACCATAGCTGGTGACCAGCCAAACCCGGACCCGTTCCCATGCCCACGGACCACACACACAACCTTGGCATCATCCTTGACAGCCAACTGACTGCCTTCTCCTGCTTTCACATGCTCCGCAGAATCGGCAGATGGGTCCCAGTCAACACCAGGAAAGTCATCACCCAGGCCCTCATCATCAGCCACCTCAACTACGGCAACGCACTCTACGCCTGCATCTCCTCCCAGCGCCTCAAGAGACTCCAGACCATACAGAATGCTGCATCAAGACTCGTCCTGGACCTCCCTAGGCATACCCCACCTCATAGACCTCCGCTGGCTCCCCGCCCAGCAGAGATGCCAGTTCAAGCTCCTCAACCACGCCTGCAAAGCCTTATACGATCAAGGACATACCTACATCAACCACCGACTAAGCTTCCACCAATCCCCAGACATCTACACTCCTCCCCACTGGCCTTTGCACAAACACATCCTGAATCCATTGCAGCCGGATGCTACTTTGCTTTGGTAATTAATTCTGTGAGACAAAGTTTGATGGAACACATCAGAAGACATCCGCTTCAACATTTGCAGAATCTCCTTTTCAATGTTTGAATTGTTTACGTTGTATATTATCTTATTTTGCTGTGACCATGGGGTTACTGTTTCCTTCGAGGGCAACCAAAAGCTTTAGATATTTTCCTGTTCATGAGTTCAGCCACTACTTAATGCTTCCAACCCTGAGCTAATCAACTGTCCTTGCTTAAGCTGCAGTCTAGCAGGAGCATGACATTGGACAGACTGTTTACCTGATTCAAGAGCCTATCAAAAGTACAGAATATAAAGCTATCTCAGATGCAAACAAGGAGGTTTGATTCTACAGTTTTGCATCCTCAGCGTGCATGCTATCTAAAAAGCCTGTTCGGTGCTCCTAAAACTCTGCACCAAAATGTTGACCTGGATTTCTGATTGCTATCTCTCTTTTTTTTCTTTCAAATGAACTGCTCCCTACTTTCCATCCTCTGAATGCCTTTGCTCTCTGAATACTGCCTACTCTAAGTCACATGCATGTGTTTCTTAGTCTTCTTCATTAAATTTCTGCAAATTGATCACACCTCCTCTCAAAGATCACGATCTGTCCTTTGAAAGACATGCTGGGCAACCTAGTGATATCTACTCTCCTCCTGCTCATCTACAGATCCCACCAACATCTGTATGAAGAAGCCACATGCCTTCCACCATTACTAATCACTCCTAATTCCTACTAATTTAATCTACCACAAACAGCCCTGCTAAGTACCATGCATCAGAGGGTTAAAATAATACATTTCAGTGCTTGTGTCCGCATCACCACACTAAAATGCATCAGTCACACATTTCACCTCCAACAACCTCATGTGTGTGACTATGCGAGCCTGTGAAAATATAATCAAACAGCTGCCAGCATAATTCGGCCAAAGCTAAACTCTGATGTTGGCAGCCCCAGGCAATTAACACTCAGCTGCTGCCAGTCCAGTATGGACTTGCTGTATGGTCACAGTAGAGCAGCATGACTAAAACACAAACAAAAAACAAGCAATAAGCTCAGCTCATGTGGCCCCAGTACCTTTTGTTGTTTTCTGATTGATGCCACAGTTGATTGGGCCAGGGGAGGGCAGCTCTCTGACTGTTCCCTGTACCACATATGCGATTCCCAGGCAAGGTGGCGCTGTGCGATGACCCTCAGAGTGGACTCTGTGGTGGTCGAGCAGGCAGCAGCACCTTTGGCAGCCTCCCGACTGGTTTCTACCACCTTGCCACAGGGTCCTGGTGGTTATCCTGGTATCGTCAGGTGAGCTGCAGGTTTTATTTCTGTCCTTTAATCCTCAAGTCTTATGATCTCCCCACTACCACTGGCCGATTTGTCACAGGCTTGGCAAAAGAGAGTCTGAAACTTAGGAAGCTTCTAGATATAAGCAGAGCTTGCACTAGAAGTAGGAGAGCCAACAAATTAACAAGGAGAACCATGCCTGAGCTGAGCTAATAGCTGGTTGTGATTCTAAGAGCCCATGCACAAGCTGAACAATAAAATATTCAGCATGTGAATCATGAATCACACTCCCTTGCGTATATGTCACAAGTGCTCTGTGTGAGGCAGATTGCATCTTCTCCTGCTGAAAAGACCTTTTGTTTGCTACTATAATTTTTAACTTAGAGTGTGTCTGAAACAGATTTTTACTCAAAACTTTTACTCAAAAACGTCTCTGAATTGTGGATCTGTTTTTAACGTGTTACACTTGTGGCATTATTGTTTTAGAATGAAAAATTTCCTAGCTATCATGAAGGAAACTTTCAATTCTATTAAGGACACGGAGGCGAGGATTATGCAGTCCTTTCTTCACTTTTATTAAGAACAGCAAGTTCAAAGTTCAAAAACATCAACCTTCAACTCCCATGATGCCCACAAGAAACCATGACAACTAATAACCAATCCAAAGTCCATAACTATGCGTATATAAATAACTGGCGGGCGCAGTCCTTCCTCTTCTTCACTGAAGGAAGTTAAGGAACTTGCGACTTCAATCTCCTTTAGAATCACCTCCTACAAGATGAGGAAGAGATCAGACACAGCAAGAGACCAACCTCAAATATATGCTCCAAAAAGAGTGAACATGAGTAAGTAAAAAATACATACATAAACATAACGCAGAAATACAGCCATAACGAAGCATCAGAAATGCATACCTAGTCAAACATCACCAAAGAAAATTACCATACACCTGCAAAGAGGGCTCCGATGTCACAACTGGCGGCTCAATCTCGGGTGGCTAATACTAATATAGTATATGGGCAGGATAATCCTCGCCTCCGTGTCCTTAATAGAATTGAAAGTTTCCTTCACGATAGCTAGGACATTTTTGATTCTATAGCAGGACCAGAGGCGAGGATTATGCAGGTTCAAATCTTACTTACCACCAAAGACGCGGCCTCAGGGAGTGGTTTAAAATAAAACTTCTTAAAAACCGACTCCGAAGACCAATCTGCTGAACTCATAGGCCCTCATTCTGACCTTGGCGGTCGGCGGAGAGGCGGCGGTCGGACCGCGAACAGACCGGCGGTATTAAAAATGGCATTCTGACCGCGGCGGTCACCGCCGCGACCGACCGCCACTTCCCCACTCCGACAGCCACGGCGGTCATGACCGACGGGCTGGAGTCTGCGCACTCCGGTCCGGCGGTCGACCCAAGACCGCCAACGGTATCATGACCCTGCTTACCGCCGCGGTTTCTGGCGTTCGGGAACCGCCATGCGAACCATGGCGGTAGGCACTATCGGGGCCAGGGAATTCCTTCCCTGGCACTGATAGGGGTCTCCCCCACCCCCCACTGCCCCCCGAGTCCTCCCCCCACACCCTCCACCCCCCTGCCACCCCCCAGAGGTGGTACAAACCCCCTCCCCACCCCCACCCCGACATGCACATACACGCACCCCGACATGCACACACCCCCAACATGCACATATACACACCCCCTACACACACACATACACAACGGGGACACATACCCGCACACATACATGCCGACATGCGCACCCGCCGAACTACACACATTGCCCATAGGCACAGCAGCACTCCCCGCCCGCATGCACGCACTCACACACCCCCTCTACACACTCACACGCACACCCCCATGCACGCACACATCACACAACACCCCCCCACCCCCTCCCCTCACGGACGATCAACTTACCTTGTGCGTTGGTCCTCCGGGAGGCGACGGGAGCCATAGGGACGTGACCGCCAACAGAAGACCGCCAACAGAAGACCGCCACACAGAAATGTGGGTCGTAATTCTGGGGGCGGTGTTCTGCTGGCGTGGCGGTGGAGGTTGACCAGTCTCCACTTTCCCGCCGACCGCCAGTGTGGCTGCTGGCGGTATTCCGGCGGAACGCTCCCAGCGGTCGGAATACGCGCAGCGGCATACCGCCGCGGTCGGCGGTCTTTACCGCGGCGGTAACTCGGCGGTCTTGCGAAAAGACCGCCAAGGTCAGAATGAGGGCCATAATGTCCTCCAAACGCCCACCGACCAAAATGGCCTTGGAAGCCATAGCACTTCTAGTAGAATGAGCCCCAAAACGTCTAATGTCAATGCCAGATTCTGACATAACCCAACGAACCCACCTAGCTATGGTAGGCGAAGACACTGCCTTAAATGGTTTCTTGACAGCAATCAAAAGCTGCCTCTCCCTGGGAGGTCTAACCTCCTCTGTGACCGCTTCATAGGTTTGAAGGCATCTCACCATGCATAACCTGGGATGAGAATCAAAACTGGGATAAGATACAAACCTGGTACCTGTCTTAGGTGGTCATTACAACCCTGGCGGACGGTGTTAAAGCTGCGGTAATACCGCAAACAGGCCGTCGGACAAAACAATTGATTACGACCCTGGCGGAAACCGCCAACAAAGACAGCCACTTTAACACATTGCCCGCCAGGGCGGTACAGACAAACAGCGCGGCGGTCACCGCCAACAGACAGGCGGAAGACAATGTACCGCCCACACTATCACAACACACCAATCCGCCACCTTTTCCGGGGCGGATTCACCGTGGATAAAAACACGGCGGAAACAGCTTTTGCAATGGGTAAACGCTCACCTCAACACATCCCACGAGGAACGAGGACTCCATGGACCCGGAACTACAAATCTTACCTGCCCTTGCATTCCTGCTCATCTACGACCAACACCGACGTAGGCGCAGAACATACCGGTGAGTACTGCACCTACGACACGGGGGAGGGGGAGGCAAAAGTTACGGGGACACCCACCAAACACCCCCACCCTCACATATTACAACATACACACCAATGCAGTCACAAAAATCACAGTAACAACCCACAACCCCCCCGGAAGAATGCAATGACAAAGCAAATAGTGCCCAAACTTTGTATTTAGCCAATATACAACTCATTAAAAAATATACGGATATATATCACGAAATCTGTCTAAAATAAATATACAAAACAAGAAGTAGTGCAGATATGCACACAACAATGTCCGTGCACCAACAGTCCAAAAATGCATGGGCGACGCCCACAATAGATACCTGACCAAAATCCGAGAGAACACTGCCGGGGCATCAGATAGAAACACTACAGGCACCTCAGGGGGAAGGGAAGGGGGGGCACCTCAGCCACATGAATGCGAAGCCAGATCCACGACGGGGCTCCATGCCCATTGATGTATCCTGGGGAGTGCAAAGCCACAGTCTCTCAAGTCTCTACAGTGGGTGGGTTGCCCACTGTGCCATCCTGGGGAGTGCAAAGCCACAGTCTCTCAAGTCACTACAGTGGGTGGTTTGCCCACTGTGCCATCCTGGGAAGTGCAAAACCACAGTTTCTCAAGTGTCTACAGTGGGTGGGTTGCCTACTGTGCCATCCTGGGGAGTGCAAAGCCACAGTCTCTCAAGTCTCTACAGTGGGTGGGTTGCCCACTGTGCCATCCTGGGGAGTGCAAAGCCACAGTCTCTCAAGTCTCTACAGTGGGTGGATTGCCCACTGCCATATCCTGGGGAGTGCAAAGCCACAGTCTCTCAAGTCTCTACAGTGGGTGGATTGCCCACTGCCATATCCTGGGGAGTGCAAAGCCACAGTCTCTCAGGTAGATGCAGGTCTCCACTGGTTCTGGAGGGGTACTGGTGCCCAGACTGGATGAGTCTCCCCGTGAAAGTACCTGTCCTGTCACTGTCCAGCTGCACATGGGAGAACGATGCCTGATGTGCCGGACTATTCATACCCACACGGTCTTTGCCCTGTTCAGCGGCCTTCACCATGGCGGTCTTGGCCTTGTTCAGCGGTGCTTTGCCATGGCTGCCTATGGAATGTTCAGCAGTGCTTTGCCATGGCGGTCTTTGCCCTGTTCAGCGGTCTTTACCATGGCGGTCTTGGCCTTGTTCAGCGGTGCTTTGCCATGGCTGCCTATGGACTGTTCAGCGGTGCTTTGCCATGGCGGTCTTTGCCCTGTTCTGCGGTCTTCACCATGGCGGTCTTGGCCTTGTTCAGCGGTGCTTTGCCATGGCTGCCTATGAACTGTTCAGCGGTGCTTTGCCATGGCTGTCTTTGCCCTGTTCAGCGGTCTTCACCATGGCGGTCTTGGCCTTGTTCAGCGGTGCTTTGCCATGGCTGCCTATGGACTGTTCAGCGGTGCTTTGCCATGGCGGTCTTTGCACTGTTCAGCGGTAGCCTAAGATGGCGGTTCAGATACTGACATTGGTGTGTGGCATGACGTTCCATCATTGCCCAGCGGGGCTGTGAGATTCTGGACCCTCCTGGGCTGTGACTCCGGCGGTTGCGGTAGTCTCCTGACCAGTAACGATACTTGAGCCCTCCTGGGCTATGACTCTGGCGGTGGTCTCCTGACCAGTAACAATACTTGAGCCCTCCGGGGCTATGACTCTGGCGGTGGTCACCTGACCAGTAACGATACTTGAGCCGACTCTGGCGGTGGTCTCCTGACCAGTAACAATACTTGAGCCCTCCGGGGCTATGACTCTGGCGGTGGTCTCCTGACCAGTAACGATACTTGAGCCCTCCTGGGCTATGACTCTGGCGGTGGTCTCCTGACCAGTAACGATCCTTGAGCCCTCCGGGGCTATGACTCTGGCGGTGGTCTCCTGGCCAGTAACGATACTTGAGCCCTCCTGGGCTCTGACACTGGCGGTGGTCTCCTGACCAGTAACGATACTTGAGCCCTCCTGGGCTATGACTCTGGCGGTGGTCTCCTGACCAGTAACGACGGTGCTGGTGGTTGTGTCTGGACCGCCGGAAATGATGGCGGACTTCTCCGCCGTGACACTCACAACAGGTTGGGGAGACTTCCTCGGGACCTTCCCCACCTTCTTTTGAGTTACAGATGACTCACCAATCGCCTTGGATCCCATTTCACTGTTTGTACCACCAGGAGTCTTGACACGGTCCCGTCGTCCAATCTCCAGTTTCGGAGCCTTCACAGGGGGTGGGCTGACAGTGCCTTGGATCCGGGTCCTACTGCCTGCCCTGGTGCACGGGGCACTCCAAAAACCTGGAACACGCACCACTGGTACTGGAGGCATTTTGGCTGAGGCGCTACGACGGGACTGATGAATTGGAGGGGGGGGGGCAAAAAGGTCAATTTGACATAGGGACAGTTTCTGACGTACACTGGGATGGGTAGTTGGAGGGGCTCTGGGAGTGGAAGAAGAGGAGTGTAACCGGGCGCCTCCGGACGCCGGTTCCCCGTCGAAGCGAACGACCGCCGAGGGATACCCCGGGGGCACCCGAGGGATTCCTGACGTGATGACGTCCAACGTCATCCGTCAAACAAGAACAGGAAGGACGGCCGACGAAGAGAAAGCGCCGCGCGACCCAGAAAGAGACGCCGACGTCAAGGAGAGCCGGAGAGACGAACGCCACGGACCGACAAGAGAGAAAGGAAACCCCGCCGTGGACGAGGAACAACGGACGGGGAGCGGAAAGCCTTGGGCGCCTCCCGCCCCTGCCGAGGCGAAGTCGGGAGATCCCCTACAAGCCGGCCACGTCCCTGGAGGGGCGTGGCCAAGTCAGGTACGAGCGTACCGGGGCTGGGGCTGGGGTTCTGGGTGGTTGGCTGGGTTTAAGGGGGCTAAGAAGGGAGGGCTGAGGTCGTGTAAAGAAGGGGAGCCCATTTGAACAGGAACACCGTTAAATAAAAGAATAACCACACCCTCCGTACCCAGACCAGTGAACAAAAGTGTAAGGGGGTCACAGAAAGGGCACAACGAAAGGAAGTCACAAGAGAAAAAGTAACCCCACATTCCTCCACCTCCGCAGAACCCCCCCCCCTCCCACTCCTTACTAACCCCAATTAACCGTGTATAAATAATTTTCCCCACTTACCTGTTCCTTTCTCCTTCTTTGTTTTTGGGAAATCCTGGGCCATGAATACCGGGTGAACAAGACCTCTCCCTCCGAACCGGACCAGGCCGTCCCGGGAACACCAAGGAACCCTGAAAAGAAAAGGGATTTTTTATTAATTTTGGACTTGGAATATAACCGTTTGGTGGACGAGTTAGTGCTATAATCCCAAACGAGCAAGAAAATAAACATACTACACCCTTAAGTGCCGCATCTGTCACCTTCTTCCAATATCCCCTCGACTCGGGATAAAGACCCCGCTACAGTGGTGTCAGAAGTGGGATATTGGAATAGGCGACAGAGACTTCCCAACCATGGAGGAGAAGTGTACCATATCCGATATGATGCAACAGTTGGCCTCCGGACAAAGACACCTGCAATTAGTGTGGGAAGAGCAACAAAAAGAGGCCAAATTGGAAAGAGAGGCACTACAAAATGCCCTTAAGAGTCAGGCCACCATAATGGCCAACAACCAGTTGGTTCATGAAACCGCCATTAAGAATCTCACAGATACCATCGCTGCTACCCGCGTACACCCGAATGTGCCCAGTTCGGTCTTACAACGATATCAAGAAGGTGAAGACCCCGACGCCTTTTTCACCAATTTTGAACGAGTTGCTACTTCCGCTACTTGGCCTCAGGAGCGATGGGGCCAATATATCGCCCCCTTATTGACGGGGACTCTCCAAGCCGCCTATCAAGCGGTAAACCCCGGTGGAATAACCCCCTATAAGGATATTAAAAAGAGCATCTTAGAACGGGTGGGTTTTGATTCTGAACATTATCGCGTCCGGTTTAGAAAAGCTAAGTGGGGGCCCAACGAAAATCCCCGGGCCCTATATTTTAGGATCAAAGATCTGGGTCTCAAATGGTTGGGTCCCATAGGGACAAATCGGGAAGACATTATTGAGATCGTGCTCTTAGAGCAATACCTGGACGCGCTGCCTCCGTCTACACGGAACTGGATCAAACAACATCCAAACCCAGATACCAATGCTACCATCGAGTTGGCCTGCGCCTTTCATCGCTCCCTTGAGTTCAAAGTAACCCCCCCTCGGTCAACACCTAGTCCCCTGCGTCTGGGTTCGGGAACATCCTCGACAGGGGGACGAAGAATCAATGAGGACATAGGGAAAACCCGGGGACTGGATAGGCCCTATATACAACAACCTCAGTGTTTCAGTTGCGGGGAATGGGGTCACATAGCTCGAGGTTGCCCCCTGAAAACAGAAAAACCGGAACCCATGGAAATAGGGGTCACTAGGGGAAGAGTCTTTTATACAGGGAGAAGAGACACCCCTTATAAAAAGAGACTGATTATCAATGGGAAAAGCACAGTGGCCCTCATCGATTCAGGTTGTAGCCAATCTGTGGTCAGGGCCGGGTTGTTCGACGCACATTACTACACTTCGGGACTCACGGTATCAATCTGTTGTATCCATGGAGAAACCAGAGAATATCCCCTAATCTGGACAACCCTCACCTGGGGAGGAAAAGAAATACCCATAAGAGTGGGTTTAGAAGAGCAACTGGTTGAAGAAGCTATTATAGGAACTGACTTTTCGGAATTCCCACAACTCCTAGACAGCCTCAGACAGCTCGAAGAAACTAACAATTGGTGGAAAGACGCTCCTTTCTCCAATATGCCTCTATCACCTCCGAGGGTACGACCTAAACTCTCCCGGAAGGAGAAAAGAATAATTAAGAAAGCCTATACTCAAGACCTCTCCAGCACGCCCAGGGTAATTACAAAGGTCCTCGCCCTCACTGCTCTTCCCAGCTTCCGGACTTCTCAAAGAGAAGACCCCAGTTTAATTCATGCATGGAAAAGTGCACGGCCACGGAAACCCCAGGATAAGGGTCCCTCGTTCACCGTAGTTAAGGACCTATTATACCGAGTCACATACAAAGACCAAGACGAAAAGAAACAGTTGATAGTTCCAGAACCTTATAGACAACAAGTTCTACACTTAGCACACAGCCAGCCAGGGGGTGGACACTATGGGAGGGAGAAAACCGAGGAGTATTTGTTGAGGAAATTTTACTGGCCAGGGGTATTTTCCCAGATTAGGAAGTTCTGTCAACAATGTCCAAAATGCCAATTGATTGACCCAGGCTCACGGAGAAAAGCCCCTTTACAACCCCTCCCCATCATTGATGTCCCCTTCTCCAGAATAGGGATGGACCTCGTTGGCCCTCTTCTGCCCTCGTCGAGAGGCTATCGTTATATATTGGTATTAGTGGATTACGCCACAAGATACCCTGAGGCTATTCCCCTCTCTAGTATTAACACCAAGAGTGTTGCACACGCCATGATAGGGTTCTTTTCCCGAATTGGGTTTCCTCGAGAAATCCTAACGGACCAAGGGACCCAATTTATGTCCAACCTGATGACACAAATATGTCAGCTATTGGGGATTAAACAGTTATGGACGTCGGTCTATCATCCACAAACCGATGGTTTAGTGGAGAGATACAACCGTACCCTCAAAACACTACTAAAGAAAGCTATCTCGGAGACAGGTAAGGACTGGGATAGGAAACTCCCCTTAGTATTATACGCAATCAGGACACACGAACAAGCCTCTACGGGCCATAGTCCGTTTGAACTATTGTTTGGGCGACAACCATGGACCCTACTAGATATGGCCGCTGAGATGTGGGAAGAAGAAGACGGGGAAAAAACCATTCTAAAATACGCACGTGAGTTAAAAACCCACCTGCATACAGTATGGGAAAGCGTAAGGGAACACATGGAGAGGGCCCAAGACAAGCAGAAAAGGAATTATGATCGGAATACCCAATTGAGGTCCTTTTCCCTAGGAGATAAAGTGCTAGTTCTTCTTCCCAGTTCCGATAACAAATTGTTGGCCAAGTGGCAGGGACCCTACACCGTAACAGGACTAGTAACTCCCGTAACTTATAAAATTCAGCTTAACGATACCCCCCCTAGGTCACAGATCTTCCATGTTAACTTATTAAAAAGATGGGAAGAACCACTGAACGACCTAAGGCACGGCTGCCTAATTAATACCTTTAAGGAACTAGAGATAGGGTGGTGCCCCACTGATCCCCCTGGCGAGAGGGAGGTTCCTCTCATTAATACAGAGATCTCGATTCAACAAAATAGACAGTTGAAGAATCTCTTCGATAAACACGTTCGGGTGTTCTCCTCGATACCCGGTAGGACACGATTGGTACATCATCAAATCCTCACACCACCTGGGAAGACCGTGCGACTAAAACCTTATCGTATCCCTGAAGCTAGGAAAACCCTCGTAGAAAACGAAATCGAGAAGATGTTAGATCTAGACATCATAGAACCTTCCCACAGCCCCTGGTGTTCGCCCGTGGTATTGGTGCCCAAACCTGATGGGTCTATACGTTTCTGTATTGACTTTAGACAGGTCAATTCCATATCACAATTTGACACCTATCCCCTTCCAAGGATAGATGAGCTCTTAGAAAGATTGGGGAAAGCGAAATATATGTCTACCCTTGACTTGACCAAGGGATATTGGCAGATCCCGTTGGGTCCCGAAGACAAGGAAAAGACGGCTTTCGCTACTCCCTCCGGATTGTATCACTTTAAGGTTCTCCCTTTCGGGTTACATGGCGCCCCCGCCACCTTCCAACGTCTCATGGACACCATATTACGACCTCATACCAGATACGCGGCGGCCTATCTGGATGACATCGTTATTTTCAGTGAGACCTGGGAAGACCATGTGGCCCACATAGATCACATCTTCTCGGCTTTAGGGAAGGCTGGACTGACAGCCAACCCCGCCAAGAGCCGACTGGCTTTTAGTGAGATCTCCTACCTGGGTTATCACATTAGCAACGGTATACTTCGACCCCAAAAGAATAAAATCGAAGCCATCCTACACACCAATGCTCCCACCACGAAGAAGGGAATTCGTTCCTTTTTAGGTCTAGTGGGGTACTATCGAAGGTTCATTCCCCACTATTCCAGTTTGGCTGCCCCCCTAACCAATCTTTTAAGAAAAGGACAGCCCAACAACATCCCACAACTAGACCCGACTCAACTTCATAGTTATCATACCTTGCAAAGGTGTCTCACCACTCAACCGATATTGAAATGTCCTGAGTTTGACAAACCCTTTCATCTCCAAACGGATGCCTCCGATGTGGGGGTAGGGGCCGTTCTTTTTCAAAAGGATGAAGACGGAGTGAACCATCCCGTCGTCTTTATTAGCCGTAAGCTATTTCCCAGGGAGCAAAGATACCCCATTATAGAGCGGGAATGTCTTGCCATTAAGTGGGCTATCGAAAGTCTCCAATACTATCTTTTGGGCAGACCTTTCCTACTGTATACGGACCATGCACCCCTTACGTGGCTCTCAAGATACAAGAATACCAACAATCGTATATTGAGATGGTTCATAGAACTCCAACCTTTCTCCTTCCAGGTTTGCCACCTCCCTGGTGACCTTATGGGTCAGGCTGACTATTTGTCCCGGTTTCCGGATCTGGTGGGGCTCGATCAGCCCCATTCATGTGAGGGGATGTGTAACCGGGTGCCTCCGGACGCCGGTTCCCCGTCGAAGCGAACGACCGCCGAGGGATACCCCGGGGGCACCCGAGGGATTCCTGACGTGATGACGTCCAACGTCATCCGTCAAACAAGAACAGGAAGGACGGCCGACGAAGAGAAAGCGCCGCGCGACCCAGAAAGAGACGCCGACGTCAAGGAGAGCCGGAGAGACGAACGCCACGGACCGACAAGAGAGAAAGGAAACCCCGCCGTGGACGAGGAACAACGGACGGGGAGCGGAAAGCCTTGGGCGCCTCCCGCCCCTGCCGAGGCGAAGTCGGGAGATCCCCTACAAGCCGGCCACGTCCCTGGAGGGGCGTGGCCAAGTCAGGTACGAGCGTACCGGGGCTGGGGCTGGGGTTCTGGGTGGTTGGCTGGGTTTAAGGGGGCTAAGAAGGGAGGGCTGAGGTCGTGTAAAGAAGGGGAGCCCATTTGAACAGGAACACCGTTAAATAAAAGAATAACCACACCCTCCGTACCCAGACCAGTGAACAAAAGTGTAAGGGGGTCACAGAAAGGGCACAACGAAAGGAAGTCACAAGAGAAAAAGTAACCCCACATTCCTCCACCTCCGCAGAACCCCCCCCCCTCCCACTCCTTACTAACCCCAATTAACCGTGTATAAATAATTTTCCCCACTTACCTGTTCCTTTCTCCTTCTTTGTTTTTGGGAAATCCTGGGCCATGAATACCGGGTGAACAAGACCTCTCCCTCCGAACCGGACCAGGCCGTCCCGGGAACACCAAGGAACCCTGAAAAGAAAAGGGATTTTTTATTAATTTTGGACTTGGAATATAACCGTTTGGTGGACGAGTTAGTGCTATAATCCCAAACGAGCAAGAAAATAAACATACTACACCCTTAAGTGCCGCATCTGTCACCTTCTTCCAATATCCCCTCGACTCGGGATAAAGACCCCGCTACAGTGGTGTCAGAAGTGGGATATTGGAATAGGCGACAGAGACTTCCCAACCATGGAGGAGAAGTGTACCATATCCGATATGATGCAACAGTTGGCCTCCGGACAAAGACACCTGCAATTAGTGTGGGAAGAGCAACAAAAAGAGGCCAAATTGGAAAGAGAGGCACTACAAAATGCCCTTAAGAGTCAGGCCACCATAATGGCCAACAACCAGTTGGTTCATGAAACCGCCATTAAGAATCTCACAGATACCATCGCTGCTACCCGCGTACACCCGAATGTGCCCAGTTCGGTCTTACAACGATATCAAGAAGGTGAAGACCCCGACGCCTTTTTCACCAATTTTGAACGAGTTGCTACTTCCGCTACTTGGCCTCAGGAGCGATGGGGCCAATATATCGCCCCCTTATTGACGGGGACTCTCCAAGCCGCCTATCAAGCGGTAAACCCCGGTGGAATAACCCCCTATAAGGATATTAAAAAGAGCATCTTAGAACGGGTGGGTTTTGATTCTGAACATTATCGCGTCCGGTTTAGAAAAGCTAAGTGGGGGCCCAACGAAAATCCCCGGGCCCTATATTTTAGGATCAAAGATCTGGGTCTCAAATGGTTGGGTCCCATAGGGACAAATCGGGAAGACATTATTGAGATCGTGCTCTTAGAGCAATACCTGGACGCGCTGCCTCCGTCTACACGGAACTGGATCAAACAACATCCAAACCCAGATACCAATGCTACCATCGAGTTGGCCTGCGCCTTTCATCGCTCCCTTGAGTTCAAAGTAACCCCCCCTCGGTCAACACCTAGTCCCCTGCGTCTGGGTTCGGGAACATCCTCGACAGGGGGACGAAGAATCAATGAGGACATAGGGAAAACCCGGGGACTGGATAGGCCCTATATACAACAACCTCAGTGTTTCAGTTGCGGGGAATGGGGTCACATAGCTCGAGGTTGCCCCCTGAAAACAGAAAAACCGGAACCCATGGAAATAGGGGTCACTAGGGGAAGAGTCTTTTATACAGGGAGAAGAGACACCCCTTATAAAAAGAGACTGATTATCAATGGGAAAAGCACAGTGGCCCTCATCGATTCAGGTTGTAGCCAATCTGTGGTCAGGGCCGGGTTGTTCGACGCACATTACTACACTTCGGGACTCACGGTATCAATCTGTTGTATCCATGGAGAAACCAGAGAATATCCCCTAATCTGGACAACCCTCACCTGGGGAGGAAAAGAAATACCCATAAGAGTGGGTTTAGAAGAGCAACTGGTTGAAGAAGCTATTATAGGAACTGACTTTTCGGAATTCCCACAACTCCTAGACAGCCTCAGACAGCTCGAAGAAACTAACAATTGGTGGAAAGACGCTCCTTTCTCCAATATGCCTCTATCACCTCCGAGGGTACGACCTAAACTCTCCCGGAAGGAGAAAAGAATAATTAAGAAAGCCTATACTCAAGACCTCTCCAGCACGCCCAGGGTAATTACAAAGGTCCTCGCCCTCACTGCTCTTCCCAGCTTCCGGACTTCTCAAAGAGAAGACCCCAGTTTAATTCATGCATGGAAAAGTGCACGGCCACGGAAACCCCAGGATAAGGGTCCCTCGTTCACCGTAGTTAAGGACCTATTATACCGAGTCACATACAAAGACCAAGACGAAAAGAAACAGTTGATAGTTCCAGAACCTTATAGACAACAAGTTCTACACTTAGCACACAGCCAGCCAGGGGGTGGACACTATGGGAGGGAGAAAACCGAGGAGTATTTGTTGAGGAAATTTTACTGGCCAGGGGTATTTTCCCAGATTAGGAAGTTCTGTCAACAATGTCCAAAATGCCAATTGATTGACCCAGGCTCACGGAGAAAAGCCCCTTTACAACCCCTCCCCATCATTGATGTCCCCTTCTCCAGAATAGGGATGGACCTCGTTGGCCCTCTTCTGCCCTCGTCGAGAGGCTATCGTTATATATTGGTATTAGTGGATTACGCCACAAGATACCCTGAGGCTATTCCCCTCTCTAGTATTAACACCAAGAGTGTTGCACACGCCATGATAGGGTTCTTTTCCCGAATTGGGTTTCCTCGAGAAATCCTAACGGACCAAGGGACCCAATTTATGTCCAACCTGATGACACAAATATGTCAGCTATTGGGGATTAAACAGTTATGGACGTCGGTCTATCATCCACAAACCGATGGTTTAGTGGAGAGATACAACCGTACCCTCAAAACACTACTAAAGAAAGCTATCTCGGAGACAGGTAAGGACTGGGATAGGAAACTCCCCTTAGTATTATACGCAATCAGGACACACGAACAAGCCTCTACGGGCCATAGTCCGTTTGAACTATTGTTTGGGCGACAACCATGGACCCTACTAGATATGGCCGCTGAGATGTGGGAAGAAGAAGACGGGGAAAAAACCATTCTAAAATACGCACGTGAGTTAAAAACCCACCTGCATACAGTATGGGAAAGCGTAAGGGAACACATGGAGAGGGCCCAAGACAAGCAGAAAAGGAATTATGATCGGAATACCCAATTGAGGTCCTTTTCCCTAGGAGATAAAGTGCTAGTTCTTCTTCCCAGTTCCGATAACAAATTGTTGGCCAAGTGGCAGGGACCCTACACCGTAACAGGACTAGTAACTCCCGTAACTTATAAAATTCAGCTTAACGATACCCCCCCTAGGTCACAGATCTTCCATGTTAACTTATTAAAAAGATGGGAAGAACCACTGAACGACCTAAGGCACGGCTGCCTAATTAATACCTTTAAGGAACTAGAGATAGGGTGGTGCCCCACTGATCCCCCTGGCGAGAGGGAGGTTCCTCTCATTAATACAGAGATCTCGATTCAACAAAATAGACAGTTGAAGAATCTCTTCGATAAACACGTTCGGGTGTTCTCCTCGATACCCGGTAGGACACGATTGGTACATCATCAAATCCTCACACCACCTGGGAAGACCGTGCGACTAAAACCTTATCGTATCCCTGAAGCTAGGAAAACCCTCGTAGAAAACGAAATCGAGAAGATGTTAGATCTAGACATCATAGAACCTTCCCACAGCCCCTGGTGTTCGCCCGTGGTATTGGTGCCCAAACCTGATGGGTCTATACGTTTCTGTATTGACTTTAGACAGGTCAATTCCATATCACAATTTGACACCTATCCCCTTCCAAGGATAGATGAGCTCTTAGAAAGATTGGGGAAAGCGAAATACATGTCTACCCTTGACTTGACCAAGGGATATTGGCAGATCCCGTTGGGTCCCGAAGACAAGGAAAAGACGGCTTTCGCTACTCCCTCCGGATTGTATCACTTTAAGGTTCTCCCTTTCGGGTTACATGGCGCCCCCGCCACCTTCCAACGTCTCATGGACACCATATTACGACCTCATACCAGATACGCGGCGGCCTATCTGGATGACATCGTTATTTTCAGTGAGACCTGGGAAGACCATGTGGCCCACATAGATCACATCTTCTCGGCTTTAGGGAAGGCTGGACTGACAGCCAACCCCGCCAAGAGCCGACTGGCTTTTAGTGAGATCTCCTACCTGGGTTATCACATTAGCAACGGTATACTTCGACCCCAAAAGAATAAAATCGAAGCCATCCTACACACCAATGCTCCCACCACGAAGAAGGGAATTCGTTCCTTTTTAGGTCTAGTGGGGTACTATCGAAGGTTCATTCCCCACTATTCCAGTTTGGCTGCCCCCCTAACCAATCTTTTAAGAAAAGGACAGCCCAACAACATCCCACAACTAGACCCGACTCAACTTCATAGTTATCATACCTTGCAAAGGTGTCTCACCACTCAACCGATATTGAAATGTCCTGAGTTTGACAAACCCTTTCATCTCCAAACGGATGCCTCCGATGTGGGGGTAGGGGCCGTTCTTTTTCAAAAGGATGAAGACGGAGTGAACCATCCCGTCGTCTTTATTAGCCGTAAGCTATTTCCCAGGGAGCAAAGATACCCCATTATAGAGCGGGAATGTCTTGCCATTAAGTGGGCTATCGAAAGTCTCCAATACTATCTTTTGGGCAGACCTTTCCTACTGTATACGGACCATGCACCCCTTACGTGGCTCTCAAGATACAAGAATACCAACAATCGTATATTGAGATGGTTCATAGAACTCCAACCTTTCTCCTTCCAGGTTTGCCACCTCCCTGGTGACCTTATGGGTCAGGCTGACTATTTGTCCCGGTTTCCGGATCTGGTGGGGCTCGATCAGCCCCATTCATGTGAGGGGATGTGTAACCGGGTGCCTCCGGACGCCGGTTCCCCGTCGAAGCGAACGACCGCCGAGGGATACCCCGGGGGCACCCGAGGGATTCCTGACGTGATGACGTCCAACGTCATCCGTCAAACAAGAACAGGAAGGACGGCCGACGAAGAGAAAGCGCCGCGCGACCCAGAAAGAGACGCCGACGTCAAGGAGAGCCGGAGAGACGAACGCCACGGACCGACAAGAGAGAAAGGAAACCCCGCCGTGGACGAGGAACAACGGACGGGGAGCGGAAAGCCTTGGGCGCCTCCCGCCCCTGCCGAGGCGAAGTCGGGAGATCCCCTACAAGCCGGCCACGTCCCTGGAGGGGCGTGGCCAAGTCAGGTACGAGCGTACCGGGGCTGGGGCTGGGGTTCTGGGTGGTTGGCTGGGTTTAAGGGGGCTAAGAAGGGAGGGCTGAGGTCGTGTAAAGAAGGGGAGCCCATTTGAACAGGAACACCGTTAAATAAAAGAATAACCACACCCTCCGTACCCAGACCAGTGAACAAAAGTGTAAGGGGGTCACAGAAAGGGCACAACGAAAGGAAGTCACAAGAGAAAAAGTAACCCCACATTCCTCCACCTCCGCAGAACCCCCCCCCCTCCCACTCCTTACTAACCCCAATTAACCGTGTATAAATAATTTTCCCCACTTACCTGTTCCTTTCTCCTTCTTTGTTTTTGGGAAATCCTGGGCCATGAATACCGGGTGAACAAGACCTCTCCCTCCGAACCGGACCAGGCCGTCCCGGGAACACCAAGGAACCCTGAAAAGAAAAGGGATTTTTTATTAATTTTGGACTTGGAATATAACCGTTTGGCGGACGAGTTAGTGCTATAATCCCAAACGAGCAAGAAAATAAACATACTACACCCTTAAGTGCCGCGTCTGTCACCTTCTTCCAATATCCCCTCGACTCGGGATAAAGACCCCGCTACAAGGAGGTGGTTGTAGGAGGTGTCACTTTAGGTGTTTTGGGTGCAGGTGCAGGTACTGGAGGCTGTCGTGAGGTGGATGGATGTTGGGTGAGTGATTGCCGGCGTTTGTGTACTTTGGGAGGGGGCGTCACAGACACACTGGGAGAGGACACAGGGGACATGTATATGGCAGTGGAGGTGGTGACTGCAGGTGAGCGGCTTGTGGTGCTGGGTGTCCTGGTGCGAGTCCTAGTGCCTGTAGATGTGGTGCATGCAGGTGTGTGTGTAGACGAGACTGGGAGGGAGGAGGGAGAAGAGGAGGAGGGGGACACAGTGGAGACAGTGGATGTTGCTGTGTCTGTATGGGTCTGATGCTTGTGTGAGTGCTTGTGGTGAGTGTGGTGCCTATGTTTGCTTGAGCTACTTTTGGGTGTTGACTTGTGTGCATGCTGGTCTGTAGGTGTGCTTGGGATGGGCTGGGGTACAGGGGATTGGGTCTGGGTGGAGGAAGTTGGAGGGGGGAGGCTGGACACAGGGACAATGGCTGCCATCAGTGCTGAGGCCAGAGATTGCAGGGTTCGCTGAAGGACAGCCTGACCAGAATGAATGCCTTCCAGGAATGCATTACCGTGTTTCAACTCTCGTTCTACACCCTGGATGGCATTCACAATGGTAGACTGCCCAACAGTGAGTGACCTGAGGAGGTCAATGGCCTCCTCACTGAGAGCAGCAGGGGTGACAGGGGCAGGGCCTGAGGTGCCTGGGGCGAAGGTGATGCCCACCCTCCTGGGTGAGCGGGCACGGGGCGAACGCTGAGGGGCTGCTGGGAGGGCGGTGCTGGTAGGGGAGGTGGCGGGTGTACCTGTAGAAGTGGGGCACACAGATGGTGCCGCCACCACAGGGGAGCTCCCATCGGGGGACGAGTCCGTAACGCTGTTTGGTGATCCTGTGGCCGACGTGAAGCTCCCCTCGCCCTCCGTCCCACTGGTGAAATCAGAGTCTGTGGTGTGGCCCTCCATTGCCATGTGGGATGCAGCTCCCTCGTGCTCCGGTGCCACTATACCTCCGCCTGATGATGCTGATGTACAGAAGGACAGGGAGAGCAGAAAAAGGGTGGAGACAGAAGAAAGAGAGTTTTAGTGCATGGCATACCGCTACAGTTGGCGGACAAGACAAACGCAGCAGCCCCCTGCATTACACCGTGCTCCTGCCCTCTGCACATGCAATTCCTGGGAAATGGCCTACATGGCAATGGTAGACACCTGCCCACATGGATGGCAAAGGGGCAACTATACATCAATTTGCCTTTTTTTTTAGCTGGGGTAGAGTGCCACATGGCCTACATAACGGAGGGGCCTTGCCTACCTAACTCGCCCTGGCCTAGGGACACCCACAGCCCACCACCCCTACCCAGACAGCTCCACAGCACGCAAAGTCCATTGCATGAGGTTGAACTCACCCCCTTGTGTCTGCTGTGATGTCCTTAAACGCCCATCCAACTCCGGGTAGGCCACCGCCAGGATCCGGAACATCAGGGGGGTCATGGTGCGACGGGCACCCCTCCCACGTTGGGAGGCCATCCCCAGCTGTGCCTCCGCCGTCTTCTTGCTGCAGCGGCGAATGTCCTCCCATCTCTTACGGCAGTGGGTGCCCCGTCTCTGGTGGGCCCCCAGGGTCCGGACCTCCTTGGCGATGGCATGCCAAATGTCCCTCTTCTGGTGGGCGCTGACCACCATGACATGCACAAGGAAAGAGGAACAGTCATTACCTACTGCGCCGTCGTTGTAATTGGCCCCCTCCCAACTCTATCCCTGTGGCCCATTCATCCCCATGCATGACTGTTCTATGTACTCTGCCCCCTTCCCTCATCCACCCAGCCCTCTCCACCCAGGCCTAGCCCATACAACGTGCTCCCTGTGTACTAACCTGTTGGTCTGGAGGACCGTAGAGTAGCGTGTACTGGGGGAGGACCCCATCCACAAGTTTCTCCAACTCCTGTGCAGTGAAGGCAGGGGCCCTTTCCCCAGACGCAGCAGCCATCGTCGCTTCCAGACCGAGGTCACAGCAGCACTAGCAGTGTAGGTCCTCTCCTGTCGAAGGTCAGGTATCTAGTGATTGAACAGATAGAAAATGGTGGTGACGTCCGCGGCGGTGACGTCCGCGGCGGTGCGCATCATCACCGCCAGGGCACCTGTTCATTGGCTCCTGGGACCCATAGGGTCCAATGTTAACCAATGCAGCATTGCGCCGCGCTCTACGACCGCCTACCGCGACGGTGTGCAACGCCAGCGCAGTTACCCCACAATTCCATTGTCCCATTTTAGAGGTCAGGCAGCCGCCATTTCAGGGTCCCACATGGCTTAATTTACTATTGCGTCACACATACCGAGGCCTACACTCAAAACCTTTCCCGGATGGGTTAATTGTCTGGTGTAGTCTTGTGTATGACTGTGGGTACATATCTGGAGGAATGCTGACAGTTTTTTTGCTGTTGTCCTTTTCAGGCACCGTCAGTTGGGACATATTGGAAGATGGCGGAATCCGCCGGTGTACCGACCGCTGGTGGACCTGTTGACAATGGAAGAGCGACATGTCATCGTGACCTACCAGTTTGACCGTGCCACAATCCGGGAACTATGTACCCAGTTGGAGTCTGACCTGATGTCACCAATCCGCCATCCGACTGGAATCCCCCGTGACGTGCAGGTGCTGTCAGTGCTCCATTTCTTAGCAAGTGGGTCTTTTCAGACAACGGTGGCCATGGCATCAGGGATGTCCCAGCCTATGTTTTCCAACGTCTTGTCCAGAGTGTTGGCTGCCCTGCTGAAACACATAAGGAGATACATCATTTTCGCTGAGGTGCCGGATTTGCCTACAGTGAAAGGTGACTTCTATGCCCTCGGACATATCCCCAACGTCATAGGTGCCATTGATGGGACCCATGTAGCTCTGGTCCCCCCCGCAGGAATGAACAGGTGTACAGGAACCGGAAGAGTTATCATTCGATGAATGTCCAGATGGTCTGTTTGGCAGACCAGTACATCTCGCAGGTAAATGCTATGTTCCCTGGCTCAGTGCATGACTCCTACATCCTGCGGAATAGCAGCATCCCTGATATGATGGGTGAACTCCAGAGGCACAGTGTATGGCTATTGGGGGACTCTGGTTACCCCAACTTGTCCTGGCTACTGACCCCAGTGAGGAATCCCAGGACCAGGGCAGAGGAACGCTACAATGAGGCCCATGGGCGGACTAGGAGGGTAAACGAGCTGACCTTCGGCCTCCTGAAGGCCAGGTTCAGGTGCCTACATATGACAGGTGGGTCCCTATTCTACTCACCGAAGAAGGTGTGCGACATCATCATCGCCTGCTCCATGCTCCATAACTTGGCATTGCGACGCCAGGTGCCTTTTCTGCAGGAGGATGATCCAGATGACGGTGTTGTTGCAGCGGGGGAGCCTGGGGAGCCTGTGGACAGTGATGAGGATGAAGCTGATGAAGATGAAAACGACAACATGGAGTCAGTCATACAGCAATATTTTCAATGAGACACAGGTGAGTACAATTTCATGTTTCATATTATATTACATCTCACACGTCTACCTCTATCCTGTACCTACATTTCACTCCCTATTTGTTAACTGAGTTGTTCCCTTCCATTTCAGTTTCACTAATGTGTTGACCTACATATCAACAGCTTGCACCCTTGAAAGGCTTGTGATGTGTGACATAGGTATGTTGACCTTCCAATGGCTAACCTTTTTTAACACTGTAATTGACAATACAAAGTTCACAATCATTGACTGGCTCCAATATTATTGAGGTTTCAAGGGTGTTTATTGAAGTGCATAAGAATGTAGGGGGGTTGTGAAATGGGGAGAGGTCATGGTGGAATAATGTCCATGGCAGAGTCCAGTCTATTAGTCTCACAGGTACATTGCACATCTGGCCATTGGAAGTGGAGCTGGGGCAGTTCCAATCTGGACAGGGTAACAAAGTGGGACAGTGGGGGGACAATCAAGGTAGTCTTATTTCCTGGCGGGGGTCTTGCCATCTTGCTGTGTCCTGTTCCTGGATCTCAGGGCCCGCTTGCGTGGTGGTTGTCCGTCTGCAGGGGGTGGGGTGCTGGTGTGGTGGTCCTGTGGCGGGGCGTCCTGTCCACTAGCGCCGGCGGAGGTGGTGGGCAGTTCGTCGTCCTGGCTAGTGTCAGGGGCCCCTTGGAGTGCCACGGTGTCCCTCAAAGTCTTTTGAATGTCCGTCAGCACCCCTACGATGGTGCCCAGGGCGGAGCCGATGGTCCTGAGCTCCTCCCTGAACCCCATATACTGTTCCTCCTGCAGAAGCTGGATCTCCTGCAACTTGTCCAGGACCGTTGCCATCGTCTCCTGGGAGTGGTGGTATGCTCCCATGATGGAGGATAGGGCCTCGTGGAGAGTGGGTTCCCTTGGCCTGTCCTCCCTCTGTCGCACATCAGCCCTCCCAGTTCCCCTGTGTTCCTGTGCCTCCGTCCCCTGGACCGTGTGCCCACTACCACTGCCCCCAGGTCCCTGTTGTTGTTGGGGTGGTGGGTTAGCCTGGGTGCCCTGTAGTGGTGGACACACCGCTGATTGACCTGTCCTGGGTAGGGAGGTATGGGTCCGCTGGGTGGGTGCTGTGCTGGTGTTCCCAGAGGGTGGCAGTTCGGTGTTGGGCTGTGGCTGTGCAAGGGGAACTGACTGTCCTGAGGCCCACGATGGTCCGGGCTGGTCATCAAGATCCAGTGGGGCAGAGCTGCTGTCGTCACTGTGGGCCTCTTCTGGGGCTGGAGGGGTGTTGTCTGGACCCTCTGGTGTGGTGACGGTCCTTCGGGTTCCTGCAGGGGTATGAGAACATGATTATTGCATGTGTGTGTTCCATGGTGTGCTATGGATGGGTGTGCGTGAACCCCAGTGCAGGCATTCCTGTGTGGGGGCTTGTGTGGTTTTGGTTGGGGGGTGTTGTGGGTCTGTGCAGTGGGCATGCTTTAGTGATGGGTGTCCATGCTTAGTTGTGTCATGCAGGTCTTGGGGTTGGGATGGGTGGTTGGTGTTATGGGTAGATTAGTGAGGAGTTAGGGTGATAGGGGAGGGTGTGAGGGTTGGGGTGTGTGATAGCATGCTGGTAGGGTGGGGAATATGATAGTGAAGATTAGACTTACCAGTGTCCGTTCCTCCGACGACTCCTCCGAGGCCCTCAGGATGCAAGATGGACAAGACTTGCTCCTCCCATGTAGTTAGTTTTGGGGGAGGAGGTGGGGGTCCGCCGCCAGTCCGCTGTACCGCGATGTGGTGCCTGGATACCGTTGAACGCACCTTCCCCCGTAGGTCGTTCCACCTCTTCCTGATGTCCTCCCTATTTCTTGGGTGCTGTCCCACAGCGTTGACCCTGTCGACTATTCTTTGCCATAGCTCCATCTTCCTGGCTATGGATGTGTACTGTACCTGTGTGCCAAATAGCTGTGGCTCTACCCTGACGATTTCCTCCACCATGACCCTGAGCTCCTCCTCGGAGAAGCGGGGGTGTCTTTGGCGTGATGTGTGGGGTGGTGTATGTGGTGATGAGTGTGGTGGGTGTAGTGGTATGTGGTGTTTTGTGCGTGGATGTTGTGTGGGTGATGGTGTAGTGTGCCTCTGTGTGATGGTGTTATCTATTCTGTGCTGTCTCTCTCTGGCCTTCGTCTCTAATTTGTGGTCGTAGGGGTTTGTGGGTGATGTGAGTGTGTGTTTTATATTGTATTGGATGTGTGGGAGTGGTGTTTGTATGTGTATCAGGTGTGTGTATTTTGAATTGTCCTATGTGGCGGTGTTTTGGAGAGGTGTGTGTATTTTGAGCGCAGCGGTGTGTACCGCCAATGGAATACCACGGTTGAAAGACCGCTGCGTGGATTCGTGGGTCGTAATAGCATGGGCGTGTTTCTGTTGGCGTGGAGGTGGAGGATTTGTTTCCGCATATGTATCGCTGACCTTTGGTGTGGCGGACTTGTGTGGGTGTCTGAATTTCGGCGGATTCCGTGATGTGTGTCATAATAGCTGTGGCGGTCTCCCGCCGCGGTGGCGGTGTATTGGCGGTCTTCGGCACGGCGGTAAGCGCCTTTTACCGCCAATGTTGTAATGACCCCCTTAGTCTGTCGGGAAACAGTGAAAGTAACCCCGTCTGGGGTGAAGACCCTGGCGGACACATCCAAAGCCCACATGTCGGAAACACGTTTGCAAGAGACCAGGCACAAAAGCATCGCCAATTTTGCGGAAAGTTGCTTCCTGGATAGGTAACAAGTATCCGGCCAAGAGGATAAAAAATTAAGAACCTGGTTCACGTCCCATAACCCCGAGTAACAAGGTTCGGGAGGACGGGACAAACAAACCCCTTTCAAGAGTTTACTCACCCAGGGGTGTTCCCCCACTGGAACATCATTGATAGTATTATGTCCCGACGAGATCGCCGAACGAAAAGAATTAATAGTACAATAACTCAGACCAGATGAAAAAAGTTGCGCCAAAAAGGTTGACTACTAACTCAATGGGGGCCCCCACGGGATCCACCTCCCTCTCCAGACACCCACGGCCCATCTGTTCCAAGCCGATCTATATCGCTTGATGGTACCTGGGGCCCACGCCTGTCTAATAAGGGCTGTAGCTTCTCGTGAAAGGCAGAGGTTTTCCCAACGTCCCCTGAAATCCTCCATGCCGTGAGATCGAGGAGACCCTGAAGCACCAGAGGATGATGACGATCCTGTGGGTCCTGGAGGACTCCCGGAACACAGGAGAGTCTGATAGGAGCCATCCAACACAACTCCAGAAGAGTGGGGAACCACGGCTGAGCCTTCCAGATCGAGATATCAGTATCAGGGACGCCCGCTGGCGATGCATCTGGACCACCACTCTGGGGATCAACAAAAACGGAGGGAAAGCATAGCACTGATCGTTCGACCAATCCCGTGAGAAAGCATCCACTGCGCTCGCCCCCGGATCGGGTTTCCAACTGAAATAAGTCGCAAGTTGAGCATTCCACCGGGATGCAAACAGATCCACAGAACAAGGACCCCAACGGTCCATCAGAGACCGAAATATCTCCGGATCCAGGCGCCAATCGCTGGAATCCTTGAGGTACCGGGAATTCCAATCCGCCACCTGATTTTGCATCCCCGGAAGATATTCCACTGTGACCAAAATCTGTCTCTGAAGACAATAATTCCAGAAATCCTTGGAGCGAGTGCCCCCCAGCCTGTTGATATACTGAACAGCTGATATATTGTCCATCCGAAGAAGGATGTTGCTGACGTTGTGTCCACCACAAACCCCAAAAACGTTGTGGATTGAGACGGGCACAGAGAGGACTTCTCTGAATTGATCACGAAACCCAGATCCTGTAGCAATGCAATAGTCATGTTCATGTGAGACAGTAGTTGCGATTTGGACTGGTCCATAAGAAGGATGTCGTCCAAGTAAATAATCAGTCTTGTGCCCTGAGTCCACAAGAACTCGACTACCAGTCTCAGCAGTTTCGTGAAGCACCAAGGTGCTGACGAAAGGCCGAAGGGAAGGCACGTGAACTTGTAGACCTCACTCCGCCATTGAAACTGCAGAAACCTGCGGTGAGGGTGGTAAATGGGGACTGTAAGATACGCGTCCTTGAGATCCAAACGTATCAACAAATCCCCTTGACACAAAAGGTCCCTGAGAAGATGGATACCCTCCATCTTGAAATGACGATAAACCACCCATTCGTTGAACGCCCTGAGGTTTATCACTGGGCGAGACCCTTTGTCTTTCTTCTCGACCAGGAAAATGTTGCTCAGAAACCCCCTCAGATGGAGGGAAGTCAGGACAATAGCTCCCTTGCCCAGAAGAAGTCGGACTTCCGAATCGATCAACAGTGAATCCTGTACACTGAACCGAATGGGAGGAGGACGAACCGGTTGAACAGGTGTCCCATAGAACTCTATGCGAAAACCTGAGACCGTCTGTAAAACCCAAGGGTCGGACGGAAACCGGGCCCATTTGTTTGCGAAGAGAGCAATCCTGCCTCCCAGCTCCAGAGGGGAAGAAAGAGGGGTGTTCCCCTGTACTTCCTCCTTGGGAATTGGAATTTCCACATTGGAAATGCGAAGAGCGTCCCCGTCCAGAACCTCTGTTGGGGAAGAAGGTCCCCTGACGGCCATCACTCCAGCCGTTGTTGCGCTTGCCTTGGGTCCTGGAGGGGCCTGACTGCTGAGAGCGGCCGGAGGAGCAACCCCTTCTTCTTCCGGCCCCGCCAAAAACCTTTCCGGGAAATCCAAATCGGAGAAAGTAGATACGAATCGCCCAAGCTCCTTCACAAAGGGATCCCCGAAGAGATTGCCCTGGGCTATCGCGCCAGCCTCAGATGTTGCCAGCTCCCCCAACTTAGGATCGATCTTTATCAGGAGAGAGCGCCGTCTCTCTGTGGAAATGGCACAATTGGCGTTGCCTAATAGACAAACTGCCCTTTGTGCCCATCCAGCGACTAAATTCGCCTGTAAGGGTTCCCCTGCAGCCTTGGCCGAATCCGCCAACTCAATAATCTTCGTTAAGGGGATCAACACATCCAACAGTTTGTCTTGGTACGACTGCCAAGAACGATCGATCCCCTTTTTGGGATCACGCATGTACTTCGAAAAGAAAGTACATAATTTAGGGTCAACACAGGTGTTGCAGCTACCCTGTCCTCCAGCGCCGGCTGAGGACATTCCGCCCGCAAGCGGGCCCGGACCCCTTGCTCCAATGGGTGGCGGATAGTTTCAGCCACATAGGCCGCCACTTTAGGATTGGGGACCAATTCAGAGGACCAAGGGTGATAAATGTCCTCAGGGTCAAACATGTCTGAATCCCAACCTTCATCCTCCACACTAGAGGTGTTGGCAGATGGGCGCCAAGGCCTTCCCACGATGCGACCCTCATCCGATGAGCCCTCGTCATCGGAGTCACCTCCCCCCCGAATGGGGTGATCCCACGAAGGGATCTAGTGCCAGGGCAGCAGCGCTGCCATGCTCTCCGGGTGAGCCATCCTCCCGGCAGGGTACAGGGTCTAGAGTTCGCGCACTCTTGGCAAAGGCCTCCCGTAACCGGGCAAACCCCTCCAGGTGCCCCGCGTCACGCTTCCTAGAGGAAGAAGGGACCTTAGATGTACTGCCCGAGGGTCTGAATCCTCCAAAACACTCGCTGAGTGGGACACCTTCTGCATGACCTTGTCCACCCTATCCTGCAGGGGTGCTAAGGCTTTCGCCACCGCCTGCGAAACGAGTTTGTCCATCCCCTCAGGAAGGTGTTGCTGAGGAGGCCAAACTTCCTCCGACCCCAAAGATGGGGCGCAAGCATGAACAAGAAAAGAATCCACTGAGGGGGTAGAAGAAGACATCGCACTCGAAGCACCCAACTGAGCACCAAAAATACAGGGAAGGACCCAGAGTAACCAGCAGCAAATCGCCACTTACCCCACCAAGGGGCGTCAATAAAGAGGGGTGAGAGCACCAATAGATAACACCCAACCTAAATACAATGGGTAGCCCCCTTGCCGTGCTCCAAGAATAAGATGACAGCACCAACTACAGTATAACTAAGTGCTTAAAACCACTGTAATAACGTCCCAGAAGCGAAATTTGAATGCAGGAGGACCTGCTCCTACCGCTACGCGGTGTCGGCAAGGGTTGGGAGCCTAAGCGACAAGCAACCCGAGGGCAGGTGCTTGCCAGGCTCAGAAAAACGAACGGAAACCCAGCGCGCGAAGCGCTGCTTTCCCAGAGCGGGAGCGCGATAAATGCCCCTAGCGGTGACAGGACGTCACCGCACCACGTGCTCAGGCGAGAGCCTGCTGCGTGAAATGTCAAAGCCAGGAATGCGAGGAATGCAGCTACGTTCCTCGCACCCGGCGCACACAACAAACAAAGCGCTGACAGTGAGAAGTGATCCTAAAATCTTAGCAAATCATTTGAGGAATAAACGCTAAAGCGCAAGGCAATCCCCGATCCCCCAAAAGCGAGAAGGAGCGAGGACTTAACTGACGAGCAGCAGTGAAGAAAGAGGAAGGACTGCGCCCACCAGTTATTTGTATATGCATTGTTATGGACTTTGGATTGGTTATTAGTTTTCATGGTTTCTTGTGGGCATCATGGGAGTTGAAGTTTGATGTTTTTGAACTTTGAACTTGCTGTTATTAATAAAAGTGAAGAAAGGACTGCATAATCCTCGCCTCCGGTCCTGCTATAGAATGAAAAATTTCCTAGCTATCGTAACGGAAAGTTTCAATTCTATTAAGGACTCGGAGGCGAGGATTATGCCTTGCTTTCTTCACTTTATTAAATGAGCAGCCAAGAAATTAATACAAACTATAAGTCCATGAACAGTTGGGAAAAATGAGTACAGTGATAACCAATGAACAGTAAGAATTTTGTCCAATTAACAGAAGGCAGTCCATAACATAGTCCCTTGTTTGTGTTCAGTCTTCCTCTTTCGAAGCGCGAGCCAGTCAAGAACGATCATGAAGTCTCCTGTTTTGTCGTATCAGATCCTATGAAAATAAAACAGATTAAGGAAAACGTTCATTCTGAAACAAATTAAGTTGTTGTTTAAATTAAATGAATACAATTTTTTTTTTTTTTTTAAATGCAGTATAATAATAAGTATGAGAAAAAACGTGAAATATATAAGATAGAAATTACTTACTAAATACGGGGTGGGTTCACCTAAAATTTGTAGTATTATAAAGGTGATCAGGGTGGGATAATCCTCGCCTCGGAGTCCTTAAAAGAATTGAAACTTTCCGTTACGATAGCTAGGAAATTTTTCATTCTATGTCAGGACCGGAGTCGAGGATTATGCTAGTTTAAAGCTCGTTGACAACCAACTGTGCTATGTTCAGAACTGGTTTGAAGTAAAACCTTTTGAAGGTAGAATCTGACGACCAGTCTGCTGCATTAATGATGTCTTCCAGACGAGCACCTAAGTGGAATGCTTTAGAGGCCATAGCCCCACGAGCAGAATGTGCACCAAAAAGGGAAAGATCAATGCCCGCTTCATGCATGACCCAACGAACCCAGCGAGCAATTGTAGGAGAAGAAACAGCTCTATGAGGCTTACGTAATGAGATAAGGAGCTGATCTTCACCAGGAGGACGGAGTTCAGAGGACATGTCCTCGTATGCTTTAAGGCATTGAACCACACATAGTTTTGGAGCGTCAGGAAAAGACGGATAAGATATAACCCTGGTATTAGTTTTTGTGCGTCTACCTACTGTAAACGAGACTCCTGAAGGAGAAAAGGACCTATGGGAAATGTCGAGAGCACGAACATCAGAGACCCTCCTACAAGAAACGAGACAAAGTAGCATGGCTAACTTTGCCGAAAGCTCCTTCCTGGAAAGATAGTGATTATGTTGCCAAGATAGGAAGAGATTCAGAACTTGATTAACATCCCAAAGGAAAGAATACCGGGGCTCCAGAGGCAAAGAAAGTCTTATACCCCGAAGAAGACGACACACCAGTTTACGTTCGCCGACAGGGAAACCATCAACTACCACGTGTCAAGCTGAAACCGCGGATCGATAAGTATTAACAGAACGATAAGCTAGACCTTTGGAAGCAAGGTCAGCAAGGAAGTTCAGGATATGAACTATGTTTGTTTCCACGGGATTAAAACCCCTTCGCAAACACCAACGGGACCATCTTCCCCACGCAGATCTGTAGCGTTTACAAGTGCTGGGGGCCCATGCTTTGGATAATAATTCCTCAGCCTGTTGCGAAAGTCCCGGCACCGACCAGCGTCCCTGGAAATCCGCCACGCCATCAAGGTTAGAGAACCTTCGAGGACCATCTGATGAGGGGTACCATTCTGACTGAGAAGAAGCCAGGGAAACAGGGGGAGTCGGATTGGAAAATCCCAAGAAAGTTCCAGAAGAACCGGAAACCACACTTGAGACCTCCAGATTGGAGTTATGATTGCAATGGATGCCGATTGACGACGCACCTGTGCGGATGTTCGAATAATCATCGCAAAGGGAGGGAAAGCATAAGCTTTCTCCTGACTCCAATCCTGTAGAAATGCATCCGTAGCTGTTGCCAAAGGATCTGGCCTCCAGCTGAAGAATCTGGGAATCTGGTGATCCAACCTGGAAGCAAAGAGATCGATCGAGAACGGTCCCCAAAGTTGGGACAGAGAGGAAAAGACTTCCGGATGAAGTTTCCATAGACTGGAATCCTTCAGGTGTCGAGAATGAAAGTCTGCAATCTGATTCTGGCTTCCCGGGAGATACTGTGCTGTCACAGAAACCTGATGGTCCAGGCAATACTGCCAAAAACTGGACGCCAGATTGGAAAGTGTTTCGAAACGAGAGCCACCTAGATGATTGATATATCGGACCGCCGAAATATTGTCCATCTTCAAGAGGACGTTCGACTTGATAGAATCCTTGGTCCAGCATTTGACCGCAAGTGAACCAGCTAGTAATTCGAGACAGTTTATATGTAAGCTCTGCTCTTGTAGTGACCACGTCCCTCCGGTAGAAAAATTGCCACATCGACCACCCCAGCCTACTCTGCTGGCGTCCGATTCTATAACCAAATCTGGAGCCGAGCCGAAAATAGCTCTGCCGTTCCAGGCTTCCATATGTGAAAGCCACCAACGAATTTCTTCTACCGCTTCTTGTGAAAGAATCACTTTTTGAGAATACGATAGGCGTTTGCGCAGGTGGGCTGCCTTGAGCCGTTGAAGAGCTCGGTAATGCAGTGGACCCGGGAAAATTGCCTGAATAGAGGAGGAGAGAAGTCCTATGAGGCGGGCAAACTGACGTAAAGAGACTTGGTGTTTGACCAAGGTACGACGAAGTTCGTTACGTATTTTCGTCATTTTGCGGGAAGGAAGGCTTAGAGTCGCGGATACCGAATCGATAGTGAAACCTAGAAAAACCAGTTTTTGAGAAGGGATTAAAAGAGACTTGGCCTCGTTTATGATGAACCCTAGGTTTTGCAGCAAGTTGACGGTTGTCTGTAGATGCGTTGAAAGTTGTTTGGGACACTGGGCCAGAAGTAAAATATCGTCGAGGTAAACAATTAACCGAATTCCCTGAGCCCTGAGGTGTTCCACCACCGGTTTGAGAACCTTGGTGAAGCACCACGGGGCTGAGGAAAGACCGAATGGAAGGGTAGTGAATTCGAAAGTTTGATCGCCCCAGAAAAACTGAAGAAAACGTCTGTGGGGTGGATAGACAGGAATGGTGAGGTAGGCGTCTTTTAAGTCGAGACGAGCCATCCAATCTAGAGGGCGCAAAACATCTCGAAGAAGGTGGATTCCTTCCATTTTGAAGTGGCGATACACAAGCCACTCGTTGAACTCTTTTAGATTGATGACTGGTTGGCGACCGCCATCCGTTTTGTCCACTAGGAAGATGTTGCTTATGAAACCCATCGGATGTGGGGTTGTTGGACAAATGGCCTGTTTTTGTAGTAAATCTGAAATTTCGGTGTCTACTAAAAGGGAGTCTTGCGAAAAGAACACTAGGGGTTTTGGAAGCGAAAACTGTGTGGGAGTTCCCACAAATTCTATATGGAAACCTTGAATTGTTTGTAAGACCCATGCATCTTGTGTAATTTGATTCCATTCGTGGATAAAACTCGCCAAACGACCCCCTACTTTTAGAAGGGAAGAAGAGAGAACACTTACCGTGAGGTTGTTGATGAAGATCCTCTGCCACCACGATGTCTGAAACGTCTGGCCCTTGTCGGGTAGAAGTTGGGAAAACGGTTGTGATCTTGGAACTGAGTCTGCCTGGAGCCTTGCCCCCTGAAGGAGTTGGTTGATTGTGGGCGGCCGGACGAGCGGCCCCTTCCTCGACCGGCCCCATGGAAAATCCGAGTGGGAAAAACCTTTTTCATTGAAGAGTGTGCCTTGTCCAGGTACGTGAAGGTATTAACAAACTTCCCTAACTCCTTTATGAAAGGCTCACCAAACAAACCTCCTTGCGCTATCGGACCTGCCTCAGAATCAGCCAGATCCCCCAGTTTGGGGTCCACTTTAATTAATAAAGAACGTCTGCGTTCGGTGAAAAGGGCGCAGTTAGCATTTCCCAAAAAAATGATAGCGCGTTGTGCCCAACCTGAGAGAACCTCAGGAGAAATTATAGTATCAGAAGACTTAGCATCTTCTGCCATGTCCAAAATCTTTGTCAAGGGTCCCAAGACATCAAGAAGTTTGTCTTGACATGCTCTCCAGGACCTATCAATTCCTTTCTTAGGGTCTTTTATATATTTCTGAAGAAAGGTAGACATCCTGGGGTCTAGTTCTGGAGTGATGGCTACCTTGTCCGCCAAAGATGGTCGTGGACACTCTGCTCGAAGGCAATTACGAGAATCTTTCTCCAGCGGTTTCCTTATACGTGATGCAACATAAGCTGCCACCTTGTCAGATGGCGCCCATTCAGACGATCTAGGATGGATAATATCATCTGGATCCAACATGTCTGAGATTTGAGGAGCAGATTGCGATCCAGAAGGAAGCCAAGATCTGGATGGACTGGCATCCGCTTCTTGATCCTCAGACGAATCACTGTGAGGGAGAGTTGGTGACAGAGGCCTTGAAGAGAGTAGAGGAAAAGAAGAATCCGAAGGAGTAACCAGAGAATTCCTAACTCTATCAAAGAGGTCCACATCAATACCCGATTCACGAGGACGCTTAGCTGGAGGCGCGTCTGCAAAGGTATCATTGGAGGTAGGGGGAGCGTAAGGGATAACAGGAGGGGATGAAAGTTTTGCGCATTTGCGCTCTATCTGTTGCGATAGTCTGTCCTCAAGGGGACCAACTGCTTCCGAGACGGCCCTATAAATGGACGCGTCCACCGCATCAAAGAATTCCTCCTCCTCATTAGGATCCATATCCATTTTAGAAAAATATGGGAACAATAAAGAATAATATTAAACAGTAAAAATGGTTTCAGAAGTTCCTTCTTTCTTCTTTTTTTTAAATTTTTAAATTTTTTAATTAGTATATATATATATATATATATATATATAATCTGTATACAACTGGGCGTCAGTTGATAGAGAAAGAGTGTCTGTGCAATCAAGTGCGAGAGGCTAAAGCCAGGGACAACTACACCCCAGTGCACCAAAAAATAATTAAAGGGGTTGATAGCAACCTTCGTTGCTTTCCTGGGAGAATGTCCCGAAAAGGCAGTATAATAATAACCCAAAGGGTTAAATATGAAGAAAAGAATATATATATAGTTAAAATACTGACCCCTGTGCAAGGGGCGTCAAAGCCTTTCCTGTTCTTTTTTTTTTTTTTTAAAGTAATTACGGACCCAGCAGGGCGTCGCTCTCCAGGCAGAAAAGAATCCGTTTGAATTGACTCAACAACGAACGAGCGCGTCGAGGAGAAACACCCTTGTTGCGCTCTGAGGAGAAATACGCGCGTCTTGCTCAGCGCGTCTCCTCAACGTTCGTTGTCAAGGTTACCTTCCCGACAAGCGCCCTCTGACGGTTGTCGGGAAGGTATGTGCACCAAATGAAAACGCTCGCGAAGGGGCAAAAAACGCTCCCGCGAGTCAGAAAAAGTCAAATAAATAAAATACAATAATAATACAATGAAATACGATAAAAACCTAAGAAAATAAGCATAGACAGAAAGATAACCATGTCAAACTTTAGAGTGCTAGAAAAAAACGACTTATCTTGGCTGCGAGCAGCGAAGAAAGAGGAAGACTGAACACAAACAAGGGACTATGTTATGGACTGCCTTCTGTTAATTGGACAAAATTCTTACTGTTCATTGGTTATCACTGTACTCATTTTTCCCAACTGTTCATGGGACTTGTAGTTTGTATTAATTTCTTGGCTGCTCATTTAATAAAGTGAAGAAAGCAAGGCATAATCCTCGCCTCCGGTCCTGACATAGAATTGACATAGTTGCACTTTCCCCTCATACTCTAAGGGTGCGGCACTAGTCGTAGTGCTCAGGAGGAGTTCAGGAGGCAGGGCTTAATTTGAATTGGGCCCCACACGCAGGCCCGCAGGGCAGGAGCGCAGCGGACAAACAAAGTGGGTTGCCAGTTGCGCGCCAAAGGCAAGCTCCTCTTTGTCTGGACCACGGCGAGCCGTTTTCCTTCAGCTAAGCCTCTATTTGCTGACTTCCTGAAAAGCCTCAGATATACCCAGAGGCCTTGTAGTCATCGCTTAGAACCCACCCATTTGTTTGGTCCACTTGGTTGTATACACTGTAAAGAAGTACTTGGACTTAATGCTTTCCCCTCCTGCCTCTGTGGACTCCTTTCCTGTGGCAGTATAAATGCATGTTCATTGAGTAAGCACACGCTAGACATTCATGAATTGATTATCGTTTTTAAATTAGATTTCCTATTCATAACGGAAACATGGCTTAAACCTTGGCGCAACCCAGACTTAACCATTGATCTCCCCCCAGACCCCTATCTTGGGTACATGATAGTAAGACGTGACAGAGAGGAAGGTCAAGGGGGAGCATTGCAATTATTTTTAAAGAGGATTTCCAGCGCAGTTCTTTCAACACAGACTCATTTAAAGGAGCAGAAAGCATAGGCTTTTGTTTCAGTATCACCCCGTCTTTTTCATTTGTGGCTGCCTACTTTATCGCCCCCCTTTACACCCCCTACTTAGCAGGCCCAGGAATTCGGCTATTGATATTGTTAATCCTGTTGTCAATCAGATTGGAAATACATCTCTAACTGCAGCAGAGGTGCCTCCTTCATGGAAACTCGCAGTTGTAAAGCCTCTTCAAAAAATGACTTTACCTGACCCGGCCACTCGAACAAATTTAAGACCTACCTCTTTATTGCTCATGTTAACCAAAGTGTCGAAAAACTAGTAAATCAACAATTTATGGAAAATTCCAACGCCCTTCACTTTCGACAGTCAGGATTCAGATCCAATTATTTTACAGAATCAGCACTGTTACAGGTGTCTGAAACTACAAAGATGATGCTGGATGCAGGGAATAATGCAGTGCTGGTGTTGTTGGCTCTCTCTGCGGTGTTCAACCCTATTTTCCACCAAATTCTCCTACAAAGGATGGAAAAAAACGGGCATCTCGCATAAAGCGTTAGCATGGATTAAATCTATCCTGACAGAAAGAACACACACTGTTGCCTTGGGGCAATTCTGCTCTACAGAAAGACCAGTTACCATGGGGTCCCCAAGAGTTCTTCTCTCAGTCTGGCTATTTTTAATATATATATGACTCTTCTCATCAATTTTATCACTACATATGGGATTGATACCACATGGTATGCAGATGACACCCAGTTAATCATTTCTCTCGTCAAAAATGCAATGACCTCTAAATTGCATTTTCAAAATTGCCTGTCTGACAACGTTTGTTGGATGCAGGAAAATCATCAAAAATGAAACACTGACAAAACCAAAATGGTTCTCTTTGGTAAATCATACTCTTTATTTCCCTGCCCATTGGTGGCCTAAGTCGGTTCCTCCTCCACCAGCCACCTTGAAGTTGCAAAGAACCTTGGAATGAAATTCGATTCTGCTCTATCTTTCTACCCTCAAGCTTTAGCAGTGGCAGAAACATGTTTTAATCTACTTAAGTCTCTCCAAACATTATTTCAATTTATGCCTCTTGCTGCCAGGAAAACAGTTGCCTTTGCCTTAACTACTGTAAGACTAGACTACTGTAACAGTCTTTATACAGGATGTTCCAAGAGACTTTTACATAAACTGCAGATGGTTCAGAAGGCGGCAGCAAGACTAGTGTTGCAACACCCCAAGCGGAGTTCTGCCACAGCTGCACTGAGCAAATTGCATTGGCTTCCCATCCAAAAAGGAAAATTTTTGGAATATCCATTAGGAGCCGGCGTCAATGTTAAAGCCCTATTCACCGCAGGGCAGGCGGGCAGAAACAACAGCCCTGCGGTGAACTTTTTTTTAGGGAGGGTGGTGTTCAGGCCTCTGCGGCCTGATGGCGGGATGAGTTTGGCAGGCGGCCTCGACCTCTGTTTGCCACATACATGACTGAAATGAGGCAGTTGGAAAAGCAAGGGAATTAAATTGGATTTTAAAGATTCTCTGTTCTGGTGAAGGCAGGAACCGAGTACAGGAGCATCAGAATGGGTGATATTAACACAGTTGTTGTCATACCAACAAGATAACATCATGAGGAATAAACAGCTCTGTAAGGAAATGCCTCCTTGGCATGGTTACCCCCTGACTTTTTGCCTTTGCTGATGCCAAGTTATGATTTGAAAGTGAGTGAGGCCTGCTAACCAGGCCCCAGCACCAGTGTTCTTTCCCTAAACTGTACCTTTGTCTCCACAATTGGCACAACCCTGGCACCCAGATAAGTCCCTTGTAACTGGTACCCCTGGTACCAACGGCCCTGATGCCAGGGAAGGTCTCTAAGGGCTGCAGGATATCTTATGCCACCCTGGGGACCCCTCACTCAGCACATGCACACTGCTTGCCAGCTTGTGTGTGCTGGTGGGGAGAAAATGACTAAGTTGACATGACACTCCCCTCAGAGTGCCATGCCAACCTCACACTGCCTATGGCATAGATAGGTCACCCCTCTAGCAGGCCTTACAGCCCTAAGGCAGGGTGCACTATACCACAGATGAGGGCATAGGTGCATGAGCACTATGCCCCTACAGTGTCAAAGCAAAACCTTAGACATTGTAAGTGCAGGGTAGCCATAAGAGTATATGGTCTGGGAGTCTGTCATACATGAACTGCACAGCACCATAAGGGGTACACTGAAAACTGGGAAGTTTGGTATCAAACTTCTCAGCACAATAAATGCACACTGATGCCAGTGTACATTTTATTGTGAAATACACCCAGAGGGCATCTTAGAGATGCCCCCTGAAAACCTACCCGACTTCCAGTGTGGGCTGACTAGTTTTACCAGCCTGCCACACACCAGACATGTTGCTGGCCACATGGGGAGAGTGCCTTTGTCACTCTGTGGCCAGGAACAAAGCCTGTACTGGGTGGAGGTGCTTCTCACCTCCCCCTGCAGGAACTGTAACACCTGGCGGTGAGCCTCAAAGGCTCACCCCCTTTGTTACAGAGCCACAGGGCATCCCAGCTAGTGGAGATGCCCGCCCCTCCGGCCACTGCCCCCACTTTTGGCGACAAGGCCGGAGGAGATAATGAGAAAAACAAGGAGGAGTCACTGGCCAGTCAGGACAACCCCTAAGGTGTCCTGAGCTGAGGTGACTCTGACTTTTAGAAATTCTCCATTTCGCAGATGGAGGATTCCCCCAATAGGATTAGGGATGTGACCCCCTCCCCACCGGGAGGAGGCACAAAGAGGGTGTAGCCACCTTCAGGGCTAGTAGCCATTGGCTACTATCCTCCCAGACCTAAACAGACCCCTAAATCGAGTATTTACGGGCTCACAGAACCGAGGAAGATAGATTCCTGCAACCTGAAGACGAAGAAGGACTGCTGACCTGAAAGCCCTGCAGAGAAGACGGAGACACCAACTGCTTTGGCCCCAGCCCTACCGGCCTGTCTCCCCACTTTCATAAAAACTGCAACAGCGACGCATCCCACAGGGTCCAGCGACCTCTGAAGCCTCAGAGGACTACCCTGCATCTAAAAGGACCAAGAAACTCCAGAGGACAGCGGCCCTGTTCAACAAACCTGCAACTTTGCAACAAAGAAGCAACTTTTAAAGGCCACACATTTCCCGCCGGAAACGTGAGACTTTCCACTCTGCACCCAACGCCCCCGGCTCGACCTGCGGAAAACTAACTTTACAGGGAGGACTCCCCGGCGACTGCGAGCCTGTGAGTAGCCAGAGTTGACCCCCCTGAGCCTCCACAGCGACGCCTGCAGAGGAAATCCAGAGGCTCCCCCTGACCGCGACTGCCTGCTTCAAGGAACCCAACGCCTGGAAAGCACACTGCACCCGCAGCCCCCAGGACCTGAAGGAACCGAACTCCAGTGCAGGAGCGACCCCCAGGCGGCCCTCTTCCTAGCACAGGTGATGTCTAACCCGAGGAGCTCCCCCTTTGCCTGCCTGCATCGTTAAAGAGACCCCCGGGTCTCCCCATTGAATCCTATTGCAAACCTTATGCCTGTTTGCATTCTGCACCCGGCCACCCCTGTGCCGCTGAGGGTGTACTTTCTGTGCCTGCTTGTGTCCCCCCCGGTGCCCTACAAAACCCCCCTGGTCTGCCCTCCGAAATCGCGGGTACTTACCTGCTTGCAGACTGGAACCGGGGCACCCCTATTTCCATTGAAGCCTATGTGTTCTGGGCACCACTTTGACCTCTGCACCTGACCGGCCCTGAGCTGCTGGTGTAGTAACTTTGGGGTTGCCTTGAACCCCCAATGGTGGGCTACCTTGGACCCAACTTTGAACCCTGTAAGTGTTTTACTTACCTGTGAATTTGACATTTACTTACCTCCCCCAGGAACTGTTGATTTTTGCAGTGTCCACTTTTAAAATAGCTTATTGCCATTTTTGCCAAAACTGTACATGCTATTGTGATAATTCAAAGTTCCTAAGATACCTGAGTGAAATACCTTTCATTTAAAGTATTGTTTGTAAATCTTGAACCTGTTGTTCTTAAAATAAACTAAGAAAATATATTTTTCTATATAAAAACCTATTGGCCTGGAATTGGCTTTGAGTGTGTATTCCTCATTTATTGCCTGTGTGTGTACAACAAATGCTTAACACTACCCTCTGATAAGCCTACTGCCCGTCCACACTACCACAAAATAGAGCATGAGAATTATCTCTTTTTGCCACTATCTTACCTCTAAGGGGAACCCTTGGACTCTGTGCACACTATTTCTTACTGTGAAATAGTATATACAGAGCCAACTTCCTACAATGGTGGATCAGCTGTGGGGTACAAGACTTTACATTTGCTGGACTACTCAGCCAATACCTGATCACACGACTGAGTTCCAAAAATTTTCATTAGAAACTGATTTTTGAAATTTGAGCTATTTTTCTAAAATTTTAAAAGTCCTGTTAGGGCCTTGTGTTAGTCCCTGTTAGCATTTCTTTTAGAGTTTAAAAGTTTTGTAAAAGTTTGGATTAAGTTCTAGAGATAGTTTTAGATTCTTAAAAAGTATCACAGCTTTTAGAGAAATAATGTCTAATGCAGAAGAGATGGTGGTGGAGCTCAACCTCACAACTTATCTGCATCTTAGGATGTCAGAGTTAAGGACTCTCTGCAAAATCAAAAAGATAAAAACTGGTTCAAACCCTACCAAAATACAGCTCCAGGAGCTCTTGGCAGAGTTTGCTAAAAACAACCCCTCTGATGATGTCCTCACAGAGGGGGAAACTAGTGATGTGGAGGAATTCCCACCTCCAGTCCTAGTTAGGGAGACCAGGGTTTCTCCAACCCTGACTCCAGAAGTGATAGTCAGAGATGTTGCTTCTCTCACAGGAGAGTCCAACAGCTCTGGAAGCATTGAGGGCAGCCTCAATGAAGATGACCTCCTGTTAGCCAGGATGGCCAAAAGATTGGCTTTGGAGAGACAGCTCCTAGCCATAGAAAGGGAAAGACAAGAGATGGGCTTAGCTCCCATCAATGGTGGCAGCAATTTAAGTAGGGTCAGAGATACTCCTGACATGCTGAAAAATCCCCAATGGGATTGTAACTAAATATGAAGATGGTGATGACATCACCAAATGGTTCACAGCTTTTGAGAGGGCTTGTGCAACCAGAAAAGTAAACAAATCTCACTGGGGTGCTCTCCTGTGGGAAATGTTCACTGGAAAGTGTAGGGATAGACTCCTCACACTCTCTGGAAAAGATGCAGAATCCTATGACCTCATGAAGGCTACCCTGATTGAGGGCTTTGGATTCTCAACTGAGGAGTACAGGATTAGGTTCAGGGGGGCTCAAAAATCCTCGAGCCAGACCTGGGTTGATTTTGTTGACTTCTCAGTCAAAACACTGGATGGTTGGATTAATGGCAGTGGTGTAAATGATTATGATGGGCTGTACAATCTGTTTATGAAAGAACACCTTTTAAGTAATTGTTTCAATGATAAACTGCATCAGCATCTGGTAGACCTAGGTCCAATTTCTCCCCAGGAATTGGGAAAGAAGGCGGACCATTGGGTCAAGACTAGGGTGACCAAGACTTCCACAGCGGGTGACCAAAAGAAAGGGGTCACAAAGACTCCCCAGGGGAAGAGTGTTGAGACATCCAAGGGTAAAAGTAAAGAGTCTTCAACAGGGCCCCAAAAACCTGCTCAGGAGGGAGGGTCCAAAGCCTCTTCACAATCCAGTTTTGGGTACAAGGGTAAAAACTTTGATCCCAAAAAGGCCTGGTGTGGTAGTTGTAATCAGCAGGGACACCAAACTGGAGACAAGGCCTGTCCCAAGAAAGGTTCCACTTCAACTTCTACTCCAGTTAGCACTGGAATAGCCAGTCTCCAGGTGGGATCAACAGTGTGCCCAGAGCAAATCAGGGTTCACACTGAAGCTACATAAGTTTCTGAGGGTGGGGTGGACTTAGCCACACTGGCTGCCTGGCCCCCTAATATGCAAAAATACAGGCAGCAACTCTTAATTAATGGGACTAGTGTAGAAGGCCTGAGGGATACAGGTGTCAGTGTCACAATGGTGACAGACAAACTGGTTTCCCCAGGACAATACCTGACTGGACAAACTTATCCAGTCACCAACGCTGACAATCAGACTAAAGTACATCCCATGGCTATGGTAACTTTAGAATGGGGAGGGGTCACTGGCCTGAAACCGGTGGTAGTCTCCTCAAATATCCCAGTAGACTGTTTGCTTGGAAATGACCTGGAGTCCTCAGCATGGGGTGAGGTAGAACTCAAGACCCATGCAGCCATGCTGGGTATCCCTGAACTGGTGTGTGTCAAGACAAGGGCACAGTGCAGAGCTCAGGGTGAAAAAGAGGTGTTGGATCCTGGAATATTGGCCCAACCCTCCAAGAGAAAAGGAAAGAAGAATGGGGAACCAGCTTCAACACAACAAAAAAAGAACCTCTCTTCCCAGGAAGAAGTTCTGCCCTCTGAGGGAACTGAGCCCATGGAGTTGGAACCTTATCAGGTTGAACTCTTAGGCCCAGGGGGACCCACAAGGGAACAGTTGTGTAAGGGGCAAGAAACATGTCCCTCTCTTGAAGGCCTCAGGCAGCAAGCTGCTGAGGAAACCAAAGGAAAAATCACTGGAACACATAGGGTCTATTGGGAAGATGGGCTCCTCTACACTGAGGCAAGAGATCCCAAACCTGGTGCCACTAGGAGAGTGGTAGTGCCTGAGGAGTTTAGGAAGTTCATTCTGACCTTAGCCCATGATATTCCACTTGCTGGGCATTTGGGACAAACCAAGATTTGGGAGAGGTTAGTCAACCATTTCTATTGGCCCAACATGTCCCAAAAAGTAAAGGAGTTTTGTGTTTCCTGTGCCACCTGTCAAGCCAGTGGTAAGACAGGTGGCGATCCAAAGGCCCCCCTCATTCCACTTCCAGTGGTGGGGGTCCCCTTTGAAAGAGTGGGTGTGGACATAGTGGGCCCACTTGAACCTCCCACAGCCTCAGGGAACCAGTACATACTAGTAGTAGTAGTTTGTGCTACTAGATACCCTGAAGCAATTCCCCTTAGGTCCACTACTGCCCCTGCAGTAGCTAAAGCACTCATTGGTATATTTACCAGAGTGGGATTTCCTAAGGAGGTGGTGTCTGACAGGGGTACCAACTTCATGTCAGCATACCTGAAGCACATGTGGAATGAGTGTGGGGTGACTTACAAATTCACCACACCATACCATCCACAAACCAATGGTTTTGTGGAAAGATTCAACAAGACATTGAAGGGCATGATCATGGGGATCCCTGAGAAGCTCAAAAGGAGATGGGATGTCCTCTTGCCATGTCTGCTTTTCGCCTACAGAGAGGTGCCTCAGAAGGGAGTAGGGTTTCCCCCTTTGAACTTCTGTTTGGCCATCCTGTAAGGGGACCACTAGCTCTTGTAAAGGAAGGCTGGGAGAGACCTCTTCATGAGCCTAAACAAGATATAGTGGACTGTGTACTAGGCCTACGTTCCAGGATGGCAGAGTACATGGAAAAGGCAAGTAAAAACCTTGAGGCCAGCCAACAACTCCAGAAGATGTGGTATGACCAAAAGGCTGCTATGGTTGAGTTTCAGCCAGGGCAGAAATTCTGGGTTCTGGAGCCTGTGGCTCCCAGGGCACTTCAGGACAGATGGAGTGGCCCTTACCCAGTGCTAGAGAGAAAGAGTCAGGTCACCTACCTGGTAGACCTAGGCACTAGCAGGTCCCCCAAAAGGGTGATCCATGTGAACCACCTCAAACTCTTTCATGACAGGGCAGGTGTAAACATGTTAATGGTTACAGATGAGGACCAGGAAGCTGAGAGTGAACCTCTCCCTGATTTCCTCTCCACTGACCCTAAAGATGGCTCAGTAGATGGAGTGATCTATTCAGACACCCTCTCTGGCCAACATCAAGCTGACTGTAGGAAAGTCTTACAACAGTTTGCTGAGCTCTTTTCCCTAACCCCTGGTCAGACACACCTGTGTACCCATGATGTGGAAACAGGAGACAGTATACCTGTCAAAAACAAAATTTTCAGACAGTCTGACCAAGATAAGGAAAGCATCAAAGTGGAAGTCCACAAGATGCTGGAATTGGGAGTCATTGAGCACTCTGACAGCCCCTGGGCTAGTCCAGTGGTCTTAGTCCCCAAACCTCACACCAAAGATGGTAAGAGAGAGATGAGGTTTTGTGTGGACTACAGAGGACTTAGGGCCATATGTACCAATGAATTTTCCCATAGACACAGAATAGGTAAAACCCTTTGCTACATCTGGCCCTTAATTCTGTCACCAAGACAGATGCCCATCCTATTCCAAGGGCAGATAAATTAATTGATCAATTGGGTGTTGCAAGATACTTAAGTACCTTTGACTTGACAGCAGGGTACTGGCAAATCAAAATGGCACCAGGAGCAAAAGAAAAGACAGCATTCTCCACACCTGATGGGCATTATCAGTTTACTGTAATGCCCTTTGGCTTAAAGAATGCCCCTGCCACCTTCCAAAGCTTGGTGAATCAAGTCCTTGCTGGCTTGGAGTCCTTTAGTGCAGCTTATCTTGACGATATTGCTGTCTTTAACTCCAGCTGGCAGGATTACCTGGTCCACCTGAAGAAGGTTTTGCAGGCCCTGCAAGCAGCAGGCCTCTCTATCAAGGCATCCAAGTGTCAGAGAGGGCAGGGAACTGTGGTTTACTTGGGACACCTTGTAGGTGGAGGCCAAGTTCAGCCACTCCAACCCAAGATCCAGACTATTCTGGACTGGGTAGCTCCAAAAACCCAGACTCAAGTCAGGGCATTCCTTGGCTTGACTGGCTACTACAGGAGGTTTGTGAAGGGAGATGGATCAATAGTGACACCCCTCACAGAACGTACCTCCAAGAAAATGCCTAAGAAGGTAAACTGGACTATAGAAAGCCAACAGGCCTTTGGCACCCTGAAACAAGCTATGTGCACAGCACCAGTTCTAAAAGCTCCGGATTACTCCAAGCAGTTCATTGTGCAGACTGATGCCTCTGAACATGGGATAGGGGCAGTTTTGTCACAAACAAATGATGATGGCCTTGACCAGCCTGTTGCTTTCATTAGCAGGAGGTTACTCCCCAGGGAGCAGCGTTGGAGTGCCATTGAGAGGGAGGCCTTTGCTGTGGTTTGGTCCCTGAAGAAGCTGAGACCATACCTCTTTGGTACTCACTTTGTAGTTCAAACTGACCACAGACCTCTCAGATGGCTAATGCAAATGAAAGGTGAAAATCCAAAACTGTTGAGGTGGTCCATCTCCCTGCAGGGAATGAACTTTATAGTGGAACACAGACCTGGGACTGCCCATGTCAATGCAGATGGCCTTTCCAGGTTCTTCCACTTAGAAAATGAAGACTCTCTTGGGAAAGGTTAGTCTCATCCTCTTTCGTTTGGGGGGGAGGGGGTTGTATAAGGAAATGCCTCCTTGGCATGGTTACCCCCTGACTTTTTGCCTTTGTTGATGCCAAGTTATGATTTGAAAGTGTGCTGAGGCCTGCTAACCAGGCCCCAGCACCAGTGTTCTTTCCCTAAACTGTACCTTTGTCTCCACAATTGGCACAACCCTGGCACCCAGATAAGTCCCTTGTAACTGGTACCCCTGGTACCAAGGGCCCTGTTGCCAGGGAAGGTCTCTAAGGGCTGCAGCATGTCTTATGCCACCCTGGGGACCCCTCACTCAACACATGCACACTGCTTGCCAGCTTGTGTGTGCTGGTGGGGAGAAAATGACTACGTCGACATGGCACTCCCCTCAGAGTGCCATGCCAACCTCTCACTGCATATGGCATAGATAAGTCACCCCTCTAGCAGGCCTTACAGCCCTAAGGCAGGGTGCACTATACCACAGGTGAGGGAATAGGTGCATGAGCACTATGCCCCTACAGTGTCTAAGCAAAACCTTAGACATTGTAAGTGCAGGGTAGCCATAAGAGTATATGGTCTGGGAGTCTGTCATACACGAACTCCACAGCACCCTAATAGCTACACTGAAAACTGGGAAGTTTGGTATCAAAGTTCTCAGCACAATAAATGCACACTGATGCCAGTGTACATTTTATTGTGAAATACACCCAGAGGGCATCTTAGAGATGCCCCCTGAAAATCTACCCGACTTCCAGTGTGGGCTGACTAGTTTTACCAGCCTGCCACACACCAGACATGTTGCTGGCCACATGGGGAGAGTGCCTTTGTCACTCTGTGGACAGGAACAAAGCCTGTACTGGGTGGAGGTGCTTCTCACCTCACCCTGCAGGAACTGTAACACCTGGCGGTGAGCCTCAAAGGCTCACCCGCTTTGTTACAGCGCCACAGGGCATCCCAGCTAGTGGAGATGCCCGCCCATTCGGCCACTGCCCCCACTTTTGGCGGCAAGGCCGGAGGAGATAATGAGAAAAACAAGGAGGAGTCACTGGCCAGTCAGGACAACCCCTAAGGTGTCCTGAGCTGAGGTGACTCTGACTTTTAGAAATCCTCCATCTTGCAGATGGAGGATTCCCCCAATAGGATTAGGGATGTGACCCCCTCCCCACCAGGAGGAGGCACAAAGAGGGTGTAGCCACGCTCAGGGCTAGTAGCCATTGGCTACTATCCTCCCAGACCTAAGCACACCCCTAAATTGAGTATTTAGGGGCTCCCAGGACCGAGGAAGATAGATTCCTGCAACCTGAAGACGAAGAAGGACTGCTGACCTGAAAGCCCTGCAGAGAAGACGGAGACACCAACTGCTTTGGCCCCAGCCCTACCGGCCTGTCTCCCCACTTCGAGAAAAACTGCAACAGCGACGCATCCCACAGGGTCCAGCGACCTCTGAAGCCTCAGAGGACTACCCTGCATCCAAAAGGACCAAGCAACTCCCGAGGACAGCAGCCCTGTTAAAAAAACCTGCAACTTTGCAACAAAGAAGCAACTTTTAAAGACCACACGTTTCCTGCCGGAAGCCTTAGACTTTCCACTCTGCACCCGACACCCCCGGCTCGACCTGCGGAAAACTAACTCTACAGGGAGGACTCCCTGACGACTGCGAGCCCGTGAGTAGCCAGAGTTGACCCACAGTGACTGCTTGCAGAGGAAATCCAGAGGCTCCCCCTGACCGCGACTGCCTGTTTCAAGGAACCCGACGTCTGGAAAACACACTGCACCTGCAGCCCCCAGGACCTGAAGGAACCAAACTCCAGTGCAGGAGCGACCCCCAGGCGGCCCTCTTCCTAGCCCAGGTGGTGGCTATCCCGAGGAGCCCCCCCTTTGCCTGCCTGCATCGTTAAAGAGACCGCCAGGTCTCCCCATTGAATCCTATTGCAAACCCGACGCCTCTTTGCACTCTGCACCCGGCCGCCCCTGTGCCGCTGAGGGTGTACTTTCTGTGCCTGCTTGTGTCCCCCCCCGGTGCCCTACAAACCCCTCCCTGGTCTGTCCTCCAAGGTCACGGGTACTTACCTGCTGGCAGACTGGAACCGGGGCACCCCTATTTCCATTGAAGCCTATGTGTTTTGGGCACCACTTTGACCTCTGCACCTGACCAGCCCTGAGCTGCTGGTGTAGTAACTTTGGGGTTGCCTTGAACCCCCAACGGTGGGCTACCTTGGACCCAACTTTGAACCCTGTAAGTGTTTTACTTACCTGTGAACTTAACATTTACTTAACTCCCCCAGGAACTGTTGATTTTTGCACTGTGTCCACTTTTAAAATAGCTTATTGCCATTTTTGCCAAAACTGTACATGCTATTGTGATAATTTCCTAAGATACCCGAGTGAAATACCTTTCATTTAAAGTATTGTTTGTAAATCTTGAACCTGTGGTTCTCAAAATAAACTAAGAAAAGATAGTTTTCTATATAAAAAGCTATTGGCCTGGAATTGTCTTTGGGTGTGTGTTCCTCATTTATTGCCTGTGTGTGTACAACAAATGCTTAACACTACCCTCTGATAAGCCTATTGCCCGACCACACTACCACAAAATAGAGCATTAGAATTATCTCTTTTTGCCACTATCTTACCTCTAGGGGGAACCCTTGGACTCTGTGCACACTATTTCTTACTTTGAAATAGTATATACAGAGCCAACTTCCTACAAGCTCCTTTTGTGTTTACATTTTTTATTGGGTTTCCTCAAAACAGAAACAAGGTTGCTTATGATACATAAAAAGGATGATATTGTTCATAGCAATCTAACATGCAGACATGTAACAGGTATTTTACTAGGAAATGTTTTTGTGACACACTGTCAGCTCACCTCAATGTTTACCGTTATAATAGCAGGTTTATTTAGCATAATACTTAGTACCTCTAGTATATTACTTGACTGGTTGCCATTTATTGAGCATAAGTTTGGGACAAAGAGAGGAAACAGAGGAGTGAAGAGAGACAACAGGAACAGGGAAAGGGACAAAAAACATAAAAGGAGACTGGTTGACAAAGACAAAAATAAGAATGACAAGAGGAAAGAGGAAATGGGAGGGAAAGAGGAGGAAAGATAGCAGAGGGATTAAAGGAGACCTAGTGAAACAGAAAAATGGAGAGAGAGAGGAAGTATAATTAAGAGGGAGATCATGAACAATGTTCAGAAAAAAATGTTTTGGCTTACATTCCATACATTGGTGGTCACAACTGAAGTAACTGGTTTTAAGCAGACAAGGGTACTCCATTTACCACAAAACAGCATATTACCTTTCTCATTCCCTCCTCCTCATTCAGCAAGAAAAGATACTAATCGAGGAGAGGCGACGATTAAAAAATGACGAGAGATAAAAGAAAGAAGGTTGGAAGCAAAATGCAATGGATGGAGGGGGTTAACAAAGAGAAGACCAAGGGCCTGATTACAACCTCGGTGAATGGGATACTCCGTCACAAAGGTGACGGATACCCTGACCGCTGTTTTACAAGTTCCATAGGATATAATAGAACTTGCAATACGGCGGACGGGATATCCGTCACATCTGTGACGTAGTATCCCATCTGCCAAAGTTGTAATCAGGTCGTAAGTCGTAAAGAGATGGGTGGTAAGGGGAGGAGAAAGTGCGTCAGGAGTTTCCTTGTCTCAAACAATAAGGAAAACATGGATTTTGTGATTGCAGCAGTAAATCAGATCACATGCGATGATTGCAGTTTGGGCTTTAATTGAGAATATTTGGATTTCTGGAAGCAGTGCTAAATCTGAAGGAAAATTCACCAGTGGAATTTCTTTGACCATAGCGCAGTAAATGAAGTGCTGCCAGTGAATTCTCCTCTGGTTTTAGCACCCAAATACTGGTCATTGCTTTATTTACTTATGAGAAAGTGTCACTCAAATTTGGCAGGAGAGTGTCACCTATAGGCATACTAAAATTCTAGCAATGTCACACATAAGTAATCTGAAAACTTGACAGGTGTGTACAGTGGAGTATAAGCATGGCATAGTCTCTTTGAGGGCACAAGACTATACATATTTAACAAACCGAACTAATAACCACTGGATTAACCACTAACGTTGGGTTCTAGAACAGAGTACTGCCCAGCAAAAGAACTTGAAGGCCTGGTCTGGGGTATTGGCTACCAAATAAATGCTATTACAATATAAGCATGTAGGGGTGCCACCTGGACGGTTTTATACCGGAATGCCAAGTACTTTAATGCCTCTGCCGGTACAAAAATTAGAAACATCACTTACAGCTGATATGTTTCCCCCTCATCAGTACCATCTCCGATACCATCAACCAGCACAATATTGACATGATCTTCCTCACAGAGACCTGGTTCAACGATACCTCTCACTCTATGTTTGATCTCCTTGTACCCACAGGCTATTCTATACTTAGAAATGACAGAATTGACAAAGTGGGGGGAGGTGTTGCGGTCATCTTTAGAAACTCCCTTCAACTTAAGGCTCTTCCTAACAGCTCCTGCCACACTTTTGAATGCCTATCACTTGAGCTTCAATTGCACCACCGCTCACCTCTCAGATTCCATGCTATTTACCACCCGCCTGGTAGCAGCCCTTCGTTTATGGAGGAACTCACGGACTGCATCAGCGACCAATTCACGCAAAGTGACAATCAGATCTTCGTGGGTGACTTCAATGTCCACTGGGGCTCGCCTCAAGACACAAATGCGAATTTGCTGGCCACCTTCCTCTCTGCAAACGATCTTATCCAACACTGCACAGAAACAACACACTCTAAAGGCTCAATCCTAGACCTTGTCATTTCTAAAGCAGGCTTGCTGACTATCACTACCCCTATTCATGTAGACTGGTCGGACCACCTCCTCATCCCATTCTCTCTTCACCTATCACACTCTATAACTCTGGGCCAGCCTAAGAGGGCTACTTCCTGGTTCCGTGACACTAAAAATATTGACCTCAGTACCCTCTGTAATTCTGCCTTGCTATCACTTCCAAGACTAGACCCGGACCTAGATGTCAACGAACTCACCTCCCAATGCCTCACAGTCCTTGCAGTCGAAATCAATAATGTCGCTCCTCTCCAAAGCAAAAAGAAAAGGCCCACTCCCTCAGCACCTTGGTTCAACAAATCCCTCTATGAAGAAAGGAAGTTCATAAGAGCCCTTGAGAAACAATGGAGACAAGCACCCTCCACTGAAAATTTGGCCACGCTTCGTTCAGCAAGATCCAAGTACCACAATCTCATCTTCCTTGGAAAAGCGTCGCACTACAAATCCCTCCTTGACTCAGCCAAAAATAGACCCAAAAAACTATTCGACCTCATCAAGAACCCTAACAGCTCTCCCCCAACCTCCAAATTGGAAGATTCCACAAAGAAAGCAGCGGAATTCGCTATATTCTTTGACGAAAAGGTAAAATCACTTGTAGATCAGGTCATTCATCCTACCCCCACAGAGGAGTGCAAATCCTTAACCATTTGGCAAAACTTTGACCCCATCTCTGAGGATGCTCTCCTTAAATGCATCCTCGATACAAAGCCCTCTAACCATTCTCTTGACCCCATCCCTAGTGCCATTGCCATTGACTTCTATACTAATTCTCTTTCCTACTGGACCACTCTGGTCAACCTCTCCCTCAGTCAAGGCTCCCTTCCTGTGTCCTTCAAAACTGGGCAGGTCACCCCTCTGCTAAAAAAAACCACTGCTGATGCGAACGACCTCAACAACTACCGTCCCATCACTAACCTACCCTTTCTTGCGAAAATCACAGAAAAATGTGTAGCGAAACAACTCTCTCGCCATATCAAGGAAAATGATCTTCTTGACAATTTCCAATCTGGCTTCATTCAAAACTGCAGCACTGAAACAGCCCTGCTGCTAGTGATTGATGACGCGCTGCGGATACTCGATTCAGGGGAGTCTTGTCTTCTAATTCTTCTTGACCTTTCTGCAGCCTTTGACACTGTCAATCACAACACTCTCCTTAACACTCTTCAACAGAGAATGGGCATGGAGGGCACTGTGCTCAAATGGTTTGCCTCCTTCCTCTCTGATAGATCCCAAATGATCAAAATAGCGAACAGTCTTTCAGCTCCTGTAGCAGTCAGTCAAGGTGTTCCTCAAGGCTCCATACTTGCACCCACACTGTTCAATCTCTATTTAGAACCGTTGGGAAATCTGCTGAGTAAATCCGGGATACACTATCATCTATATGCGGATGACACTCAGATTTACCTTAAGGTGGCCTCCAATCACGATCTCTCCTTCCTTAGCTCTACCCTCGACTCCATTCAAAACTGGATGGTAACTCATCAACTGATCCTGAATCCCTCCAAAACAGAATTCCTCCTCCTTTCCTCCTCCCTTTCTCATCCCCCAGTGCAAACATGGATGGATCAGATCAATCTAATGAACAATAAGCCCATCATTGTCGAGAGCGCAAAATCCCTTGGTGTCATTCTCGACAAAAAACTTAATCTACTCTCCCACATTAACTCCATTGCAAAGTCTGCTCGACACCAACTGCGCCTTCTTTGGGGGATTCGTCGCTTCTTCCCGGAGTACGACCTCAAAACCCTGGTCCAAGCGCTGGTTCTCTCCAGATTGGACTACTGCAACTCTCTTCTTACTGGCCTTCCCAAATCCCACCTTTCCCCCCTGAAGTCTATTCTCCATTCAGCAGCTTGCTTCATATATGGGGCCAAAAGAAGCGACCACATCACACCCATTTTATCCACCCTCCGTTGGCTTCCCATAGAGGCAAGATCTATCTACAAAACTGCATGTATCACCCACAAAGCCTTGCACTCCTCCTCCCCTCGCTACCTGGTGAATAAACTGAAACTCTCTGGGGGCTCCAGACCATCACGTAATGCAGAAAAGTTCTTGCTTGAACCTCCCATTTTCAAGAAGGAAAGATTGATGGCCCAATCCTTTTCAGGCAACGCAGTGAGAATCTGGAACTCACTTCCGCCTCAGCTTCGGACCACCACCTCTTCCCAGGCCTTCAAAACTGACCTCAAAGCTCTCCTCCTTCAAAGACACTTCCAAAGTTAATTCAAGCCCTCTGTTTTCAGAAGGAAGTCCTTCCATCATAGGATATTCTGTTCTCCATGCCTATAGAAGTGCCTTCCCAGGGTGTTTTTGTGTTTTGAGTGTCTGCCATTTAGTGCAGTATTTTACCTCTACCTGTATCTTGTACTCGTTTGTAACATGCACACTGCACCTTTCCTTTTCAACGTATCATTTGCTACCTCTTATATCTTGTTTGCTTTTGATACATGCACAACGGCCACCACTGCCTCATGTAACGTAACTATTGTTTTAGTGTTTTGAGTGTCTACCATTGATTGCAACTTTTTTTACCTCTATTCGTACTTTATTTACTCTTGTAACCTGCACACGTCACTTTTTCCTCTCATAACGTATCGTTTGCTACCTCGTTTATTTTTTGCTCTTGATACGTGCACAATTATCACGATTGTCTCTTGCAATGTAACGCTTGTTTTTGTAACAGGCTCACTTGTAATTTTTCGCCTCTTGTATCTTTACTTTGCCTATTGTGAAGCGCTCTGACACCTTCGGGTAAAGTCCGCGCTATATAAAAACGCATTAAATAAATAAATAAAAAATACTTTAAAAAGCTAATGTTAGAAGGAAACTCTTTAAAATGTGTTCTATACTTGCCCTAACGACCCCAGACTAATAGTTAAAATAAACAAAAATAGAAAGGTCACGTTAAAATGAATACAGACAATTTCATGTAAAGTTTTACTTAAGAAGCATGTCCGGGCCTTTGCAGAATCTTAAAACGTGAACTGATGACCGATATTTTTCACTGGGAAAAGTGGCAACTCTACAAATATGCAAGCTGGACTAGATACACATGTATGCCCTCATAGACACATTTATGTTATCTCGTATATCAGTATGTACAACATGTATAAACGTACACCAAGCAAGGCGTTTGCCGTGTTCGTAATCATTCATGCTGTACTTATTACGTTGTAGAAACCAGAATAGGCTGTCGTGTTTGTGTGAAGTTAATTCGAAATTAAATTGTGTCTCTTTCTGTTTCCATGCTCTAGAGACCGTTATTGAGAGATGTGACACTACCAACATGGCGGCCATAGCGCGATCGACGTGACGTCCAGTGCAGTCTTGCGTGAGGCGGAAGTGTCTATGTTGACAGCTGGGATGTGATAGCGGAACTGTGGCACTAGGGGAAAAGAGATAAATCTGGCCCGCGAGATAGGTGTCTCCGGTGCCCAAGTGATACAATGAGTCCCTCTGAAGAATGTTCGGGTCGCAAGAGAAACATCGAAGAAAGGTTGAAACAGGTAAAGGCAGGGCATGATGGGAGAGGGTGGCACAATGGACAGTCAGCAAACGAAAGCTAAGTCTCTATCACGGGGCGCTGCTTCATAATGCATAACAAATGGAGATGTAGGACACACTGTGGTTCAAGAGGACTCTCTGGGTTCCTAGAGAAGCGTCATAATAGGGGAGAACAGAGAACATAAAATGAGGGTAGGAACCCGTGGCTGCAATGGAGCGCATGTTATGCTTGTCAGCCCTGGATCATTTAGCCAAAGCCAAGTTTAATTTATTAGATTTATAGTTTCCTATTATTGTTCAAATTGCGATCTTCAAAAAGCTCAACATGTGTCTTGCCCAAAAACGCTAGCGCTGTATGAATACATCATCCATGACATGGAATATGGTCTGCCAGCATTAATTAGTGCACCTTTGGGGGTTCTTTACTCCCAACGATTGAAATGTTGGTTACCTACACTGGCGGCCCCCAACGATTTGATCAGGTTCAGCACAGAGCCTGACGCACACACGTTCAAACCTCTTTGAAGAGGTTGGCAGCTGTGTACCTGTCCAGAGCACAGTTATTTAAACTGTGATGAGACACCTCCAAATAATAGTGACCTAGTAGGATACTGCAATTTGTCAGTACATGGAAAACAAAAGAATAAACACAAACACCAGGTCTTTGAGTGACCACATCGGGATTTTCAGGATGCTGACATGGAAATGAGAATTGTGTCAGAGCTTGCTAATTCACTCACTCCTCTTCCTCCGTCTTTAAGCTACATTCCACTCATACCTTAAGTGCACATGTTCAATTAGAGCTAAAAGCTTGCATTACTTTGCACTGCTGGTTCTGATCTGCAGGAAATGGAAGATTGCATTTACTGCCTTATTTGAGAAAGAGAAGCTTGCTTTGCTTCTTCCATGGCGTCCTTGGGCTGCAAGGCAGTGAAATTTGCAGTGCTGCTGCCGCCTGATTTGTACCTGCTTGTGCTGATAATAGCCTAGCTGCAGCTGTCCTTTGAAGGAGGGGTGCCTGCACTGTTTCTGCCCAAGTTGTAACTGTTTTGTGAAGAGTGCCGTTCCACTGCTGTTGTCCTAGTTCATTAAAAAAGGATATCTTGAAGTAAATGTACATTACCTGCACAGGGACAGGTCATTTAACTGCTTTTATCGGACCCAGGGAAACCTAGTTGCGGGGCCCTGACCCAGAGACCCTGGTTTGAATCGCCGCTTCTCAACTTGACCAAACTGTGTGACGCTGGACAATTACTTTTATCCCTCCTGCTTACTTTGTTTTTTTTTCCTTTGGAACTCAGCTCAAAAAATTAATTTGAAAAATAATTGTGGAATTTGGAAAATTGCTCCCAACCTGCTTACTTTTCATTGATCATCACATTTGAGAGCACCTTTAAAAAATTCGGTTCAAAATGTGAACTGTTCAAAGACCTCTTATGTATATAGTTTAAGATACCATAAAGTTGCTGAACTATAACAAACATAAATGACTTGTATAGGACGTGACAACCAACTTGACTTTTTGGCTACTACTAAACTTGTTATTAGAGTTAAAGGGGAAAAGAATGTGAAATCCTTCCAGGATCTTAAGTGCACAGTCCCTAATCAGCAAAGCTGGTTTCAACCCCATCTTCCAAACTTGAGTAAAAAGTGTAATCCTAGGAAATTACTTTTCATGATTGTGCCTCCTTTTCAACAATCTTCGCACTTGGGAGCATCTTTAAATTGTTCACGGTGTATTCTGTACAACAACCTCTTGTGTGTGGTCTACTAGACCATAATGTTACTCTTTTTTTTTTTATAAATAAAAAAACATAAAACATAAAGGCTTATGTACAAGAAGTAAGACAACCTGAGTGAATAATACATTTTCCACAGCAGAAAGGGTTTGGTTCACTAATTTTAACAAGCACTTGCAATGCAATCAGTCTCATGTTTGCTCGAGTTAGAGCTATTAATGTTCTAAATTCCTAACTGGGCTTTTTTTGTCACATAAATTGAAAATTAAAAGTAAAATAGTTGACTTGAGCAAGCCAATTCAAAGTGCCACAGCTGGTGTGATAATGAGCGCAAAGGGGAGATGCAAGGTGAAAGAAGCTCGCTCGCAGTCAAACGTATTGGCAAACTTGCAATTATACATGTAATGGGGTAAATGGCCAAGTCGGTAACAAAACTGCCACAAGGAGGGACAAATGTAAAGCATTTACCAATGATAACAAAGGATTTTTAAAAGGCAAGCCCATGAACAAGTGATAGTGATGGGCATGCGGTGGGCGTAGTTAAAAGCCCACATATAGATTACAACATGTCAGAGCACTTGCACACTCGACCTAACAATGACCATTCAGTTCACTGATATATTGTAAGGTGCTAAAGTGAAACAATCCAAAATACACTTTTTTTAATGTAAATTTTACAAATAAAATAGCAGCCTGTTATACTTGCAGTAGGGCCGAAGGTTCCGTCTGAGCTCTTCTCATCCTTCCAGGACCTGCTTTTTCAAACAGGCTCCAACATGGAGTGGGCTACGGAGAATTATGGGACTTGGCTGTCACTGCTTCTCTTCATTGACCAATTGGCACTTGTAGCGAGGTAGGAAAAAATTTGGTGTTAGGTGCTTAGTTGGCAATCTCAAGGCCTACACAGTCCCGCTGCCCACACCCAGTAAGTTGTGAGTGCAGCTTGGCAACATGGACATACCTGTCCCACAGCGCAGGCTACAGTGACTCACCATGTGAAACATGCTGTATGTGCTGACAGCCTCACCAGCAGCAAGTTGTGAGACCTCTTCATGGACTGGAACCTTAGGAAAGTTGCCCTTTCACCCCCCCTTCTGGGTCTGGTGAACATTCCCTATGAAGCAGTGATTATTTCACAATAGTTGATGTAAGATACCTGTCTTCCTGGGGAAAACGCCTGTTGGAAGTGGCCTGTTCTGCCCCAGCCAGGCAGAACCTACCACTCCTGTCAGGTTTGGGTGGTTACTCTCACTGTATAACCTGCGCTTACCCTTGGATAGCTTGGCTCTGAGCAGTCAGGCTTATCGCATAGGCAATGTTTGAAGCATTTGCACAGCACTCCCACAGTAAATATACTGAGCGTCACAAGAGACTTTACACGTTGTATGTAGTTAAAGACTGTTTTCAACACAAACATTAACACAATATAAACATCTGGTCATATATCAGACTCGGAAATATTACTAGCAGTACTAGGCCCAAGCCCAGCTTAAAATGACATCAAGTATGCACACTGAGGAGAGATCCTACGTTATCCCCCTAACACCTGTATTCAGTGCGGAACGTTGTCAACCCTAGGCCCACACTGGCAATTATTATAATGCAATACCACACAGTTTAGGGTGCACTCCAGATCACAACGATATCAGAATTGTGTACACACAGATAATGACAACACTTTTAAGCAGCACAGTGGGCCAAGGCCGCACAGGTTTAATCAGTGTCAAACTTATTATTCTGTTGGCAAGAAATCAACATGTCAAGCAACACCTCTGGCCAATGTAATCGCTAACAAGTGGTCCTCAGGCAGCCACTCCCACATGCCCACACTCACTCAGCTCTGATACGCGATGCCACGAATACCAGGCAGGTTTGTCGGGAATACACTTGTGCACACACACACATGCAGCACTGTAATGTGGTGCAGCTGATATCGGGCAGGCCAATTGATAGCACAGTGCAGAATCTGCGGCCCAAGCCTGCCTTCATCCTCCAGCTCACCCAGACTACCCGCACCCACCGGTTGGAGAGAAATCACCCTCCCCCTTATACTAGGCTGATCACGGCCGGAGTCACACTTAGTAAGGATCACAGGGAAGAAGGTGGGAGGTAGGTATCAGGACTGATTAGCAGACAGTTGGAAAATGGGGACTGAGGAAGTTTTTTTTAATCAATTCAAGATGCTATTGTCTGAAGAAAGCAAGAAATAAAACAGAAGCAAAACAACTTTATAGCCATCTGTTTTGCTATACTTCAGACTGAGAGAGGGCAAAAATGAAAGGAATATGCCAACCATGCAGCACTCTTAGTCTGAGTAATGAACTTATTAAGGTACTTCTCACGGTTCATACAGGGAAAGCATTTATGTCCAATGCAGCAACACAATTACACTTCTGCAGCAGAATAATAATGACCATAGAAACTAAGAAAATAAACTACTTCAACCATGGATAATATATCTATATATATTAATTATATATTCATGCACAACGCAAAGCTAAAAATAAGAATTAAAAATGCATCACCAGGGACATCCTCTCTTTGCCAGCTTCAAGTTTTGAACCCAGACAACCGCTAAAAGAGAGAACTACGCACAATGGGAATCCGGGCAAGGCGTCCACCTCCCGGAAATGAGTTTTCTATCTAATCCAGGACGTCAAGCTTCCCTCTTAAATACTTTAAACAAGATGGAGAGGAGAATTCTAGAAACTTCCCTCTCCTATACAGTAAGTTGTTGTTCAAACCCTGGCTATACCAGGTCTATGTTGAAAGAGCATGTTTAGTTTGGCCACATCCCAAGGTGCGCTCCCAAGGCCAAACTGTTCCCTGCCGTACCATAAACATTCTCTGTTACATCCTTAGCTCTCTGTCACTCTCCCTTGTTATGTCCCAGCCTTGGTGAGAAAGGGAGCGAGAGGAGCGAAAAACATATTGCATGAGTTGTGCGCGGAAAAATACCTGCACAATCAATATGACGGTGTTTGAAGGTAATCTAAGCCCAAAATGGAGTCAGTGGTCAAGATGGAGCTGGGGGTAAAATACAGATAGCATTACACCATCCACTAAATTAAAAAAGCCATAAGTCATAATAATGTGTCTGAATAACTTGAAAGGTTACCTCTCATTGCAATTCCCAATTGTGTATTGATGATAAACATCTCTGCACATGTCTGACAAATCTTTAAGAGATGCTAAACTCTTGTGTTTAAATGTAGCAGATTTTCTAGAGATCTGAGCGTGTGTGATGTGGAAGATGTGTGCAGGTATCATTGTCCCTTATTCATATTTTTGGAGCCAACTGAGAGGGCACACGCCTTACCCGAAAACTGTATAAAACTCAGAATTCTTGTATTTGAATGCCAATCCTTAAACAGGTACACCTGAGTCTGTCATCGGTTGGCATGGATCCTCTCATGAAACGCCAAACCAGAACAAAATGTAGTGGTACATCACCCAGTGGAAGTTCTAAATGTTCCCGTCCTTTACTCATAATGCTGATTAACTCAAAGGAGCTATTGCACCATATTGAAATGCATCTTACTATAAAACAAAAATAAACTTGTATTGGTAATATCAAGAAAGGAAGCATGGAGCCTCTCATTTTAGGAATACTGTGGCAGCTAAGCAAAAACAAAAACCCTGTGTAACATAAATTCACCAATGCATAGGTTGGTGCATGAAGTGTGATGTTCTGAATTTAAATAATGAATGGGTTGCAAAAGAAAATGAAAAGGCATATGGACCACACATTAATTATATGAAAACGTTGACAACTGAACAATTATAAAAGGCTAGCCATCCCTTCTCTCTGATTTACACGCTTTGGATGTTGGCTGTCAAGTCTTGTTATCCATAATGCTTACTTCTACAGCAGAGCCTTTCTAATATCCAGGTCAGGTTTAGGGGTCACACTCTCTAGTACTTATTGCTTTACCTACCTCTATTTTTCTCAGTTCATGGAAGTAGAAAACCACTGTAGATATGAGAATTTATAGCAAATGGTGCTTTTATGAGTATTAAGCCTTGCTTTACTTTTATTTTCTGTTCAGTCTTCCAAATGTAAATGAACCTGCCCGGCCACTTCAGCAGATAAATGCAATACGTACGCTTGCATTTTGAGAATTATTTTATTTAATTTCTTAACACTGTAAAGGTACATTATCAGTGTAATTGATAATACTTTTACAGTGTCTGCACTTGGAACATGTGTGTGTTCCTTTTCTTTTATTGATATCCATCAGAGGGCGTTTTAGTTCACTTTAGATCAGTTTACTGTATCTTTGACAAATGTCAGGCACACTATACACATATATTGGAGGTTGACTGGAAATCACGTTTCTTTTGTAACCTATTTGAAGGATGCAATATAACTCTCTTGATGTTCAATGTTCTTGATGGGCTGTGTGGAGTATTTGAAAATGAACATTCTAACCTGTTGGTTCTGTTGTTGTTGTTCTTCCTGATATTGCAAACGACATTGGGGCTTCATACTGATGCAATGGAATGCCAACAGGGGTTTGGAGCAAACGGGAGAAGCCAGGTGTGACTCTGGCTGCTCCTTTTTTTATCAGTAATAAACTGCATGTATCTCTAGTCGGTGTGTCAGATCATACATTTCACTTCACAACTAGTAACATTTGGATGGTGGAGAAGAGCAGCAGAGCAGATTTTTAGGATGGAAGATTCTGCTCTATATATAGATTGAGGAGCTGTGGACAGTGGGAAAAGCAAGTGAATGCTTCAACTGTACGGAGTTCCATGCTGTCAAGTACTGTTTCTGATCAATCAAATTCAAGTGAGTTTAAAGCAATTCTGTACACTTGTGGGTGTTTGGCATACTAGTTGGCAGAACCATTGAAGATTATGTGTACTCAGGATCCATACGCGCTTGAGCACATCCTGTGTCTATATGGGCCTCTCTGGTATGTAAAGGCATTTTCCTGACGTGTTTTGGGATTTTCACTGATGGTTGCAGTCCAAACCTTTTATTGTGGCTCATGTTGAGGGTTACGTTATGTGACCCGATGTGGTGGCCATTTTTGTATCCCTTCATCACTTTTGGGAAATACTATACATCGGGCTGTCTGTCTCCAATTTCCTCAGTGAAGCAATTGTTTTGCACAAGATCTTTAGTCTGTGGAGATGAAGCGTGTGACCTATTGTTTTTACAGAGGTATTAGCTACTATTTTGGTGGTGTGACATTCCGGGTCCTGTCTTTGCTTTGCCTGGAGAAATTGTGAATTTTATCAGCTGGAAAATATAAACCTCAATTTTTATTATTCATGTAAATCTACTTTACGTTGGATACTTGCATATTGATCCCGGTAAGTAATTTTTTGTGAGTTGTTGTGAAGTAAGAACATTGTTCTAGTCCAGTAAGCTTAGTGAAGTACAGACTATCGTCAATTCCACAACATTTCTAATATGAGTCTGCAAAGTTTTTCACTTAGTCTCCTGCAGGCTTTCTGGTCTGCAGATACAGATCCTTGCATGTGCTGGAGTGATTGGAAGGAGCAGGCCTAGAAAAATCATAAAAAGTTACCAGACTTGCATGTCTAGTGATCTAAATAATCTACTCAACCTAACTGCAATGCTCTTGACCCAATACCTGGTTTCAAATTATGTGATCCTGGACAAATATTTTAATTCACTAAACTGCCAATTTCTTCCTTATCACATATGAGAGCAGCTTCAAAAATGTGAGTTGTTTGAGTTAGTAGCCTAAACATTTTCTCTATATATGATAGAAAGCTAGCCACATATGGGATACAAATGACCCCTGACTTGCCTCTTAGTTTATTAACAGCATTATCATGGGGCAGGGGCAGGAATGTTTCTCAAATCATGTTTAAAAACAATCACTTTTAATAAGTAGATAATTAAAGCATGGAGTGGTAGCAAACTGCCATTTGCAATCATCAAATTTTCCATTGAAATGGCAGCCGACTTTCTCCACTGAGGTTGTTTTACTGATAAAACTATGTAGTGTAGAAATAATGATGTTTGGAAATCGAGTTTCTGCAGATATTTGCCATTTGCAAATCACCAAGCAAAGCATTATGATTGGTTTAGCTTCTTTCTTTGCATCACACTTCTGAATTACAAAAAATATCTGCTTTCCTAATTCTTTCTATATTTTAAAATATTTGTACATTCATTTGCAAGCTGTTTAAATGTTGTGTGTTAGGAAAAAAACTGACAGCCTTTTGTTTGACACTTTTTGTCAGACAGCTCACTTTTCAAAATCCTCTAACTGTAGTAAGAGAAAAAAAAGTAAACACCATTTTGCAGGATAAGACAAGCATCAATTAGTAAAAGGACAAAATTACTTTTGACCTCTGTCTTTGGAACAGAAAGCAAATGTGTCAAGATAAAAACAACATTTAAAGGCATCTTTATTGCTCATTTGCTTCCGGAATGAACAAAACATATGTTATTCCCAGCTTAAGTTAACATGCCAGACCAACTGAATAGGTCTTAAAAATAGCTTGACTCGATAAAATGTTACTCACCATAGCGAGTAGTCAGTCAGTCATAAAACCTCTATTCGGATTTGCATGAATCCATAAAAGCAGAAAGCTAAAAAAAAAATCCCATTTCATCAAAACCCAATTCCGCATAAATGCTGTAATTTAATAAGATAAAGTGCATTCATAAGTACAAAACAAATGTGTCATAAAAGTCTTAACATTTTCTATACAGTGTCTTCTGCATAACATTCTTGGGACACCAGCTAAACAGGTATAACCTGTCAGAAATAAAATAATTTAATGTTCACACATTTATCCTCCGTTTGTTTTCCATCTTGGATGGTTTTAAGCCTGGCCTGCACTATTAACTAAGAAGGACCTGTTCACATATCTTTCTCACAGCCAGAGATTCCCTTATGAAATTAAGTACTGCCCAACAAACATCAACATTTACCAGACTGTGCAGGTAAGTTAGACCCTCCCCATGGGATCTAAAATTTGTTTTCCGCAGTATAGAGATGAACGACTCACCTTGGAGCATCGTATAAAGAGCAAAACAAAATAAAGTGACATGCTTTGTATGGATGATTGTCCGCACCTACATTGTAATAAATAATGGGAATAGGAGAATTGAATAGTAAAGGCTACTACAAAATGAATGATACAGAATGTAAAAAGTGACAGGTAACTGCCATTAAGATGAGTTTGTCACCCAGGTCAGGTATGGTTCCATCTCATTGGTTGTTGACAATGGCACATATCTTATCAGTGCCAGCATGTATTGTGCTTTCCTAAGCCTGTCATTCAACTAGTAATTTAAGAAGTTGTGTTTTACTATAGCTTTAGTTTGTGGAGTACTAAGAGCCGGGTTTCCATACAGCTCCTTCATGCCTATCAATTAAAATGTCCTTTTTTCAAATAAAAGGACTTTTGGCAATCCCTGTTAAGGCTAAGCAATCAGAAATACAAGAGTGAACCAGGGAAGCCTAAGGGTTTGATGATTCCTTTACCCATAGCAATAAAGGGGCAAGACCTAAGAAATCCAGCAAAAACAGAAGGCCATGTTCTTCATGGTATATCATATTAGCTATACCATGGGGGACCATTGATAGTCTCCTCAAAAAGTAATTTCTAACTTTTTGTAAGGGCTCTACATTGCGTATGCCATTTTGTTTTGTAAAGATGGATTATTTCTTTAATAGGTTTTTGACCTAGCTTCTGAGTAAATCTAAAAATAGCCTCAATATGTCTTATAAAATAGTGAGCCATAACAGTTAAAAGATACTAACAGGTCAATTTCTCCTTGCTACCAAAAATGAATATGTTCTTCTGTAATGGAACCGGTGGTCACGCAAAGCACTGTAATACCTTTATATCGATTTCATGCAATATAAACCTGAAAAAAAACAAAACGCTTCAATACCTTTGTTTTGACTTCACACCACATGGAACTGCCAAAAAAAAAAAGACCCCACAAACATTGCAAAGAAACACAAGTTGCCTAAAAACAAAGAAGAGGAAGGAACAACATACCACCATGAGTGCGAAGCGGCAAGGCAAAACAACACAAGGGAGTACGGGGCAAGCGGCCAAGGTAGCACAGGAGTTAACAAGCAACAGCGGGAGGAGGGTGGTTGGGTGGAGGGACAAGCAAGAATACAAAGTGGGGGAGTGTGATTTAAGCGCCATGGACGAAGCAGTAGGGTGCCTGTTCAGTGCCCCGAGCTCAGCATTATAAGCACATTGTTAGAAACGGGGTCTTTGGTTGGCAGTCAGGTTACACCTTGTCCAAGCAAGGACCCTTGCTCTGGTCAGGGTAAAGGAAAATCACCCTAAGTTAACCCCCGCTCACCCCCTTGGTAGCTTGGCATGAGCAGGCAGGCTTAACTTCAGAAACAAGGTGTAGAGTATTTGTACCAACACACACAGATAATATTTATCTAAACAAAACAAGACCAAAACGACAATGCACAACATACACAAGTCAAGTTATGAATTTAAAAAGTGAGAGTCTTACAATCTTTAGAAAACAGCGAGAATGTTGTTAGCGTACAAAAGTACCTAGGTAGCGTCAAAATAAAGCTGCACGGGCGAGCATGAGTTGAAAAAGACCAGCGATGTGTCAATTTCTCACTCGCAAGCGAGAGCGTGTGTTCCTCCTCCGGTCAGGTCATTTTTTTTCTCCCACTGATCCAGATGGTAACCTCGGGTCCAGGCAGGCTTTGCGTTGATTTTCTGCGCCCAGCGATGTTGTGTCAAACTCCAGTCGCACAGTGTCAAGAAACCGCGCTGCGTGGGGGCTTGCGTCATTAACAGCAGCCGCTGTGGGTGTTGCGCATAGTTTCTCCAGCCAAGTTACATCTCTCTCTCAGCCGCCATGCAGGTGGAGCATCGATTTTAGCTGTGAAGCCAGCGGCGAGTAGTTTTTCAGCCGCAAGGCGGGTGGTGCATCAAAAATTTCCCCGCACGGCTGTCTTTGCGTGGATTTCTGTCCTTTTCCACCAGCTGCACCTTTTAAGGGCTCAGAGACAGATTAGGGCACCACTTGGCAGACAGGGAACTCGGCAGAAAGCCCAAGTGCTGGCATAGAGAAGTTTTTGCTGTCCCCGAGACTTCAACAACAGGAGACAAGCTCAGTTTCAAGCCCTTCGAGATTCTTTACCAGTGGGAAGTCACACAAAAGTTAGTCTTTGTCCTCTCTCAGGTAGATGCAGCTACTGCAGGCCAGCCCAGCAAAGCACAGTCACAGGCAAAGGGGCAGTAGTCCTCCTCCAGCTTCTCCAGCTCTTCTCCTTGGCAGAGGTTCCTCTTGGTTTCAGAAGTAATCTGATTTTCTGGGATTTTGGGTGCTCTTCTTATACCCCTTTCTGCCTTTGAAGTAGGACTACTTTAAAGAAAAATCTCTTGTTTGTAAGATCCTGCCTTGCCCAGGCCAGGCCCCAGCCACACACCAGGCGGTCGGAGACTGCATTGTGTGAGGGCAGGCACAGCCCTTTCAGGTGTAAGTGACCACTCCTTCCCTCCCTCCCAGCACAGATGGCTCATCGGATATACAGGCTAAACCCCAGCTCCCTTTGTGTCTGTCTAGAGAGAGGTGCAAACAGCCCAACTGTCAAACTGACCCAGATAGGGAATCCACAAACAAGCAGAGTCACAGAATGGTTTAAGCAAGAAAATGCCTACTTTCTAAAAGTGGCATTTTCACACACAATCTAAAATCCAACTTCACTAAAAGATGTAGTTTTAAATCGTGAGTTCAGAGACCCCAAACTCCAGATGTCTATCTGCTCCCAAAGGGAATCTGCGCTTTAATAATATTTAAAGACAGCCCCCATTTTAACCTATGAGAGAGATAGGCCTTGCAACAGTGAAAAACAAATTTGGGAGTATTTCACTGTCAGGACATAAGTACATGTCCCACCTTTAACATAAACTGCACCCTGCCCATGGGGCTACCTAGGAGGACATACCTTAGGGGTGCCTTACAAGTATAAAAAGGGAAGGTTTAGGCCTGGCAAGTGGGTGCAATTGCCAAGTCAAATTGTCAGTTTATAACTGCACTCAGACACTGCAGTGGCAGGCCTGAGCCATGTTTACAGGGCTAGTAAGGTGGGTGGCACAACCAGTGCTACAGGCCCACTATTAGCATTTGATTTACAGGCCCTGGGCACTTCTAGTGCACTTTACTAGGGACTTACTAGTATATCAGATATGCCAATCATGGATAAGCCAATTTACACATATAATTTATACAGGGAACATTTACACTTAAGCACTGGTCAGCAGAGTTAAAGTGTCCAGAGCAAACAAAACAGCAAGAACAGAGTCCAGCACACAGAAACAACTTGGGAAGTAGAGGCAGAAAGTTAGGGGAGACATGCCAATGATGCCAAGTCTAACACCTATTGATTCACAGGAGCAGGAAACCAAGGGAAAAAAGCCCCTCCGAAGAATAGATCAACACTTCAAAGCACAATGATACAGTAGTGTGTCTCTGCTCCCAAAGAGAAAAAGGAGGGACAAAGAGGCATGACTGACCACTAATAAACATGGATTTTTAAATGATGCTGAAATTAACGAATGAAATAACTTTGAGCCCTTAGAAGTAAGTATACTAGACGTATACAAGAGGCTGTATGCTTATGCTCAACCTACAAAGGGGGCAAGAATACAGCCCTTCCTAACACCCTTAGTAGATTTTAAAGGGGGTTATTTCACAGTGAATGCCAAAATGCACTTTCACAGTCAGATCTTGATGTAAACGCTTAAGGATCAATAAAAGATCTGTCTCCTTTCCCATCTCTACCATCAAGGCCCAGAGTTTAGCACGATTTACTAGGTCAAAAGCAGTAGATCAGTCAAATGCTACGTGGAGTGACCCCTTTTTAACAAGGACATATTTACCATACAAGTTAAGGCACTGGTCAACTGTACGGACCCCAAGCCAAATTGGACATTTGACAATATTTTGAATTCCTTTGCCCATTTTTCCAAGCGCTCTAGCTGGACTCTTCTGAGGATCTTCATGCTCAAGTGTCTTAGGGTAATAGGTCTATAACATGAAGGTGACTGCCTATTCCTCCCCCTTTTTTTATTTTTTTATTTTTTAAATAATTCAGCACAATAGTAGCCGAATTCCAAGTTTCAGGAATATGTCCCCTTACAACATTCCTGAAAACATTTGTTAATAGGGGGGCTCACAAGTCTATGTTGGACTTAATGATGTCTTCTGGCACACTTTTGAGGCCTGATGCTTTCCTCAATATAAATTTTTTAATTGCTGCCTCTACTTCCCTAACTTCAAAGTAAAAAAAAAAAAATGGATGAAATTCCAAATCTATTCGGTACTAAGTCAATGTTAGAACAGGTTGAGGAGGGAAAGATTGCTTCTGAGTGGAAGATGGCTGTAAAATGAGCCACTCATTATTCTACAGGAGCCACTACCTCTATTTTAGGGAGGCAAGAGTCTGGGGAAAAATAAGGCCTTCTTATTGTATTCCCAAAGTGTCTACTATCTTTCAATGCGGCTGCTTTCTGAAATTCATCCGAGGCTAATGCCTTAATCTCCATTTTCCTTTCATCTAGCTTTCGTTTATATGACTGTCTGACAGTTTTAATTTGTGCTGGTGGAGGGAGTTTGCAAAAGAGTGTTCAGTTTGTTGTGGGCTGCAGAACATTCCGCATTAAACCATCTAAGTAAAGGTTTTTCTCTCTGGGGTACAACCATAGCAAGATTATCAGATATAGCTCTACATAAGCCCTCAAACCCTAGTTTAGATACTGGCCAAAAATATTTTCTGAAAGAAAGATAGAAACCAAAGATGGATTTTGGGAGACTATCTGTCCCATAAGTTTCGGATCTACCTTACCCCATTTCATTTTTAAGCCCTTTCTAATCTGGTAAATCTCACCACTTTGCTTATCTAGATTAGAAGCTTTTAACTGAAGATTCAGAAATAAGACTAGTGGGTAATGATCACTCAATTTGGTTTGATTGTAAAATCCTGACTGGGGGATGCCAGATTGTAAGACATAAAGATAAAATCAGTAGTACTTCCACAGCCTGTGGGTTTTCCTCATGGTTTACCAGATCACTCACTGGGACTAGGGCATGTCTTAAGATGAGGCTGTTTAGGGAATTCCCATACAAAGTATGTAAAAATATGGATAAGATTTTCCTTCTCAAAATTCATTAATCTACAAACCTGTTTTTCATTTAGCTTACAAAGCTTTATCTTGAAGTGCCCTGCCCAAAGTAACACAGTTTTACATTTTGTCTTCAGGAGAAATGATGTCACAGTCATCGAAGGGGTCAATAACTTCTGATGCTGAATCCTTAAAATTGTTAAAATAGAAATTAATCACCATAATATTATAATCCATCAAACAAGTCAATAAGATTATTATTAAAAAGGGGGAAGACCAAAACTTACACACTTTGGGAAAAGAGAATCCGGACTGAAACCAAAATAGCCAAGCCACCCTTGGTCCTGCCTGCTAAGGATTGATGTGCCGGCTCTCAAAAACATGGTACCCAATTAGGTAAACAGGGATGTGGAATTCCTATCGCCCGACGCCCGGGACATCTTGTTTGGGGTCAAGGGCAACGAGTTTTTATGTTTACTTTGTCCTTGGGACAAGTAGGCCCAACCCCCTGCAGCACAAGCCCTTTGGTTGCCTGATTACAGAGAGTGGAACTCTCTGCATTTGAGGTAATGTGTTTCCAAAAACAATGCTGTTCGAACTTGTATTTATGGTTCATTATTTGAAAGCCTTCATTATTAGGGTGAGTGCTGTAAATAAATGCTTTAAGGTCACACTTCACTACTAACGTTGGTTCCAGTACAAAAAAAAAAAAAACGTGTATACACATGTTTGAAAAGTTTAGGCTATGAGGCTAAGTATAATGCTCCCAGAATGCTCTCTGATTATATGCAAATTAAGTGTCATTTAGTAAAATGTGTTGATGCATGCTAGTATTTCCCAAAAATATTTCTAATGGAAAATCAGTGTAACCCTTTTCAACACGATTATGGGAAGCATGAAAATAAACAAACATTGACAAAGCCAACTGATCTGACATATTTTTATAAGTCTTTTAGTTTCATCAATGCGTGTCTTGTTTTGACATGGCTTTTGTAACACTTTATTGTTGTGGGAGCTACCAGGCCCTCAACATTGTAACAAACGCTGGCAAACCCCACTGCCCAAAAAGTTTTTAACTCTAAAAGCACACCAGCGGCATAACAAAGGCCCCACAGCTGCCCTCCAGGGGGCCCCTTCAGCACAGCACCTGCCCTGAGTGAGTCTGGAGAGGGGGCTCCTCCATGTTCATTACAAAGGGGCACCCTCCAGTTTCGTTACGTCACTGATTGCCACTGTAGTTCCTGACACTGAACAAAACTACTTTGTGTGGCAATATGCTCCTTGTGGAAGAGCAGAATGTGATCACTCACAGTAAAGCCGGCCGAAAGAGACAGAAATAGAAGTTTAATAAAAATAAAATGTCTTTGTTAACACCAGACCTAATTAGGGACCAAGACCCACATGTAGGTAGCTTTTTGCATGTCGCAAACAGCGACTTTCGCTGTTTGCGACATGCAAAAAGTACATTGCGATGCACAAACCCAGTTTTGCGATTCGGTAACTTGGTTACCGAATCGCAAAACGGGTTTGCGATTCGCAATTAGTAAGGGGTATTCCCTTCCTAATTGCGACTCGCAGTGCAATGTAGGATTGTTTTGTGACCGCGGGCGCAAACCAATCGCAGTTTGCACCCATTTCAAATGGGTGCTAACACTTTCGCAAAAGGGAAGGGATCGCCATGGGACCCCTTCCCCATTGTGAATGTCACTGTAAACATTTTTGCAGAGCAGGCAGTGGTCCTGCGGACCACTGCCTGCTCTGAAAAAATGAAACAAGAACGTTTCATTTTTCATTTATGTTATGCATATCGTTTTCCTTTAAGGAAAACGGGCTTCAATACAAAAAAAAAAAATGCTTTATTGAAAAGCAGTCACAGACATGGTGGTCTGCTGTCTGCAGCAGGCCACCATCACTGTGAGGGCCGCCATTCGCGAGGGGGTCGCAAATTGCGACCCACCTCATGATTATTCATGAGGTGGGCATTTGCGAAGCCCTTGCGAATCACAGATGGTGTCAGGGACACCATCCTACATTCGGATTTGCGACTCGCAATTTGCAGGTCGCAAATCTGAACCTACCTACATGTGGCCCCAAATTCTTAAAGAAAGTCACAAAAGTGCACCCATGGTATATGTCGTACCCCTATAAAATATTTGTGAACTGTATTTTAGCATGGGTAAATACGATGTGTAGATTTGCTCATGTAAAAATCTATTGAGCATTTGCAAGTTCATTTTCCCTCCAGCCACTTTCTTCCCAACCCTGGAAGAAGTTCTAATTCTGCCATTGTCAGGAGTAAATGTCCAACCTTTCTTATTATGGGAAAATATTAGAGAGAAGCTGGTAAAAATCTTTAAAACATGCAGGTTAGTAGTTTTGCAGACTCAAAGGCATTCCAGCCCTAGAACTATTGCTTACTGCTTCCTCCAGCCCCAGTATGCAGACCTGCAGAAAGGTGGCAAAATAAGGAAATTGCTACAGTAGGGATTGAAACTGCAATTATTCAAGCCCTACTATGGTAGTAGCCCTGGCATAATCAGAGAGGCTATTATCAGAGCACTTACATAATGAGATTGCTGCCATAATTTGGCGCCACACTACATGGCACCAAAGGGACAAGTAGATCTTTTTACAGGACAAGTAGATTTGAGAAGCAACCTGTCCACTGGACAAGTAGATATTTTAATAAATTCCACATCCCTGAGGTAAATATCATCATGCATCCATGTTTCCTGCAAACAGATATCTCAATTTTTTAAAATAAAATTGATCCAACTGTTTTTTTTATTTTTTATTTGGTGCGCAACCCAGCGTTGTTCCAAGAAATCAGTTTACAGCCCACCTCCATTGGAGACTTAGAAAGGCCTCTACCTTTAGCCCCTATAGTTTGAAAAAACTAGCGGGCTAATAGATTTTTTAAAGCCTGGGGGGTATTTCTTGAATTAAATTGCTACAATAGGTGATAAGGAAGAATGTCTCAAGAACAAAAAATACAAGCATCTAACTATATTCTGTAGGATCATAAGGTCTCAATAATTATTTACAAATGCCTAAAATAACACCAGCTAGAGAGGAAATAGATGTTTATAATGCTGTGACATGAATAATTATTTTGCACCCAAAGTATGAATTGGTATCACACACTACAAATTATTTCAAAGAAAATAAAATAAGAATGAATCCATTGAGTATGAAAGTGATTTAAAGGAATTAGCAATGGATTGTAGGTTTGAGGGACCCCTTGAGGTTATAATCAGAAATCAGGCAGTTATGCACACTACTAATGCCGTTATCTAAGAATGGCTGTGGATGAATCGTGATTCTGATTTGGAAGTTATTTTGGCTACTGCAGTGAAGGCGGGCATTTCCAGTGCTGTGCCAGTGCATTAAAAGTTGAAGAGAATAATTTGGATGTGGTCAGTAAGAGCAGAGCTACACCTGGTAGTAAAACTAGTAAAAGTAGCCTAGTTAAAGGGTAAGCTAAAGATCAACATAGAGGTTATTGTTCTGGTAGTTCAGAACATTTGCCTTTTTTTAAGGTATGTCTCATCTAGAGCTTGCGGTGTGTTGGGACATAATGTAAAAGTGTGTTGTAAACAGGCTAAAAGTGTGAAATGTGTGTAAGTGTCCGATTCTGATGAGAAAAGTTTGAATGGGGAAGATAGTTGTTTTTCATTGGTAAAGATAAACCAAAAGCCATATGTCCATAGGTGGAGTTCGGTTGAGTATTTTTGCAGATTCTGGATCTTTTTACCATCTGTAATGAGGATTTTGGAGGGACAAATTTGTCAAAAAAGTTGCGGGTAACTTATTTCCTGCTGACATTCACCCAGAAGGGTATAGCGGGTAAAGAATTGATACTTTAGGTTTCAGATTGCTCAGGTTTGTATTTAAGAATAGAACTGCTTATGGTAAACTATTTGATTCTAAGAAAGGCCCTTCTGTCTCTGGGTGGTGGAACCAAAAAAACATACACCTCATCTTTGACCTCAACAGCAAAGAAAAAACTATTAGTTGTGGATGAAAGTGTAAAAACCGGGGAGCTAATGTTGAGCAGGTTTCCCAAAGTTTTTAGTAAGAAAATTAAATGTTTGCAAAAATTTGTACATAAAATGATTTTATAGGAAAGAGGGTATATGTAAAAAAATATATAAGGTCGGAAACATTCCATTTATGTTAAGGTATGAAGTTATGAAGGAGTTAAAGAAATCAGTAGAAGTAGACATTATTGAAACTGTGAAGGAATCCTCTTGGATTTCTCTTTTGGTCGTAGCGCACTGCAGCAGCGGTAAGTTAAGGCTTTGCATCGACCTTCACCACTTAAACAACAATATTGCCATTGACCAATTTCCATTGCAGAGATATAATGAAATGTTAATGAAATTTAAGAGTGCTAAGTGGTTTTCCACAGAAGATTTGTCTTCGACATATCATCAAATTCCTTTAACAATTGACTGCAGATGCTTAACTGCTTTCATAACTCCAATTGTCTGTTTCCAACTTTAAATGAATGCTATTTGTCCTGGCTTCGGATGCGGCCGTGATTCAAAGACTGATCTTCCAACAATTGGGAAAGAAGCGGGTGTCAAGTTTTTTTCAGGATGACATCCTTATTTTTGATAGTACAAAGATGGAACATGGTGCTGGACTTGAGAAATGTCTATGCACATACGAGTCTACGGGGTTGAAGCTTGAATTTTCTAAATGTTCTTTTGCTGAAGACAATATTGTGTATTTGGAGTACGTCATTTGTCTTGATGGTGTTGAACCAAACATGCTTGGATAATACAATTCGATGTGCCCCAGCTCCTCTTCGGAATAAGGGCGAAGTTTGATTTGTGTTCAAAATACAATTCTTACTTCACTGAGAAAATGTATCACATTAGATAACTTAAGACTAACAATAAATTCCTGTGGTCTGCTAATTGTGAATTGGACTTTGAAAGTGTTAAAAATCTATTGAAAATGTTGTTCCTTAAAAAGGATTTGACACTGATGCACATTGCATTATTACCACAGATGCCAGCAACAAAAGTTTTGGGGCTGTTTTACCCTAAGTTACAAAGATGGTAAAGGCTCTTTTAAATCTTCTGCCTCTATTTAAAAAAAAAAAGATATTTAATCGTATGCATGGTCATCTAATCATTTCAGTTTCCTTATTTATAAAGCACATGGCTACTTGAACTTCGGGTTTCCCAGTGCTATCTGATAAAATGGAGTGAGTGACTAAGCAGAAGATTCTGGGAAAAGAAAGGTCTTCATTTTTTTTTCTCCAACAGCTCAAAAGGTTATCATCCCCTCTAAGACTTCTAGGCAAGGAGTTCCACAAATTGGGTGCCAGATATGTAAAAGACCGCCCTCTGCTCCTTGCTTCCTTGATTCTGGGGACAACTAGCAGCTCTTCGTTGTTGGACCTCAGATCCTTTCCTGTAAGAGCTGTTAGATGTTGAAGGAGTGGGCCTGCACTATGCTTTGCCTGATCCAGGATACAAAGTGCTTTAAATTGTATTCTTCAAGGTTGGGCAACCAGTGACACACTTTAAGTGCTGTGCTTGCAGACTGCACTTTCGAAATCCCTAACAGTATGTGAGGAGCAGGATTCGGAATAATATGAAGCTTATTTATCACTGCTTCCTAAAAATAGAGCATTCCCTTAATCTAAACAGAAGAGGATCACCTCTTGGATCACAGTTCTGCGTGATTCCAATGGGAGCCACTTTAGCACCTTCCTGAGAGCTCCCAAAAGACCAAAACAGCCTCTGGCTACTTTTTTCGCTTAGGGGGCCATTTTCAGATGTTTATCCAAAATCATCCCTAGGCTTTTTACTTCTACTTTAGGGGATGGATGTTCTCCCAGGGAAGGTGGCCACGTGATCTTATCCCAGAGCATAGTGTTGGGCCCAAGCACCAGCACCTCGGTCTTCTTCCCATTTAACTTTAGACAGCTGGCTTTTATCCACTCTAACACCTCCTCCAGACAGCAATTCAAACTTAAGGAAGTTGGTTCTGTGGCTGGCAATAATGTGACAGCCAGCTGTGTATTGTCCACGTAGGATACCATCTTAAAACCTAAGGAACAGATGGTATCTCTGAGCAGATCAATGTTAAAAAGGGTGGGGCTTAAGGATGAACCCTGCTGAACACCACATTCCAACTGATAACTGGATGAAAATTCAGTTTCTTCATTAACCTGAAAACTGTGATTTTGTTTTAGAAATGAACAATCCTTCTTCGGACCTTTCTTGTGGTGCCTACCTGTTCCAGCCGTTGAAAAAGGATGGGGTATGCCACTATGTCATAGGCAGCGCTTAAGTCCAGACGGATTAGCGCTGCTGAACCACCTTGGTCCATATCATTTTTAGGCCCTCTGTGGCCCTCAAAAGAGCTGTCTCTGTGCTACACCCAGCCAGAAAACCCATATGGGTAGGATGGAGAATATTATTGGTTTGTAGATATGTGATTTTTCTATTAATTATTTCCTCTAGGATTTTGCTAACTCTCGGTAATAAGGAAATGGATCCATAATTTCTTATTAACTCCGGATCTAGGTTAGGTTTCTTTTTTTTTAGTAGCAGACAGGTGATGGCATGCTTCCGGTCCCTAGGAACACTACCCTTTTCCAAAGATGGATTGAACAAGTATGTCTCAACATACCGGCCATTGTCTTGCCTCCACTCAATAGGATATCAGTTTGAGCCGGGTCAAGTGTGGTCCCCAACTTTATTGAAGTTCCAACTGGCATGATGTCTTCTTTAGTCAATAACGAGAAAGTAGACATTGTTGGTATATTATTATCAGTTCTAGTTTCACAGTCTGCATTGATCGTCTCCTCTATTTAGCCTGACAGGGCATCATAGATGCCCCTCACTTTCTTAAGAAAGTGGCATGCCAAAGCTTCACATCATTCTGCTGATCTTGTGGGCCCAGATTCTGGAGTCTCGTGCTTCAAAACAGATTTGCTATTTTATACACCTCTCTCGAGGAATTCCCTGATTGCTTAATTGTATCTGCAAGATCTTTCGCCCAAGCCTTCAAAATTTGATAATGGTATTTTTTCAGGACTAATTTGTAAATTTGTTTACTTGTCTCATCATAGTCAACTCCCCATTTTCTTTCATATTTTTTGCATTCGTTTTTAAATTGTCTTAGATCCAGTGAGAACCAGGCGTTCTTCCTCAGAGATGGCATTTTTCTATTAGTTTGCAGCAGAACTAGATCATTCAAATTCTTTATAACCCTATTTTTTTTTTTTTTACTTTTCATACAGCGTTGAGACGTCTCCGTTTTTAATAGGTCTCAGGATTGAGATAGATAGTGCTTGTTCCCCTCTGGCAGTATCTAGTTTGGAATATTGTCGACCAGTTGTACTATAATTAATTCTGGGAGCATGCTTACCTATCATAGAAATCAAGAAAGGGATTATGTGATTGTTTGACCAGACTATTGGTAAAGGCACCTCAACTCTCATCTTTGGTATATTTGAATAGTGTGCCCTTTCTCATGAGTTGGGTGTTTCACCAATTGTGGCAAATGAATTACTGGTAGGTCTTGTACAAAATTATCAACCTGTGCACATTCTGTGTTCTCTACATGAATGTTTAGGTCCCCCAGAACAGTGAAAGTAGTTTTCTAGAGACTCATACCCACAAATATATCAGGTGCCTCTTCCATGAACTCTCCCACAGGCCTTGGTGTTCAGTATATCAGAACCCAGGAGAAAATAATGTTATGGGAAAGCTTAATGGAGAATGCCACGCTTTCACTGTCAGAGGTTTTGTATGGGGTAAACCTTTTACTATCAGGTGTGACCATAAACATTTAGTGAAAATACCGACCACATAAGGTACTTTGAATGTGTCTCCCAGGTTAGCAAGGTTATCTGTCAAATTACAAGATTACAATTGCACACGTCTGTATGTTCCTATTAAGGTAAACATTTTTGCTGATTTTTTTTGTTGTTGTATAGAATGACGAAACAAATAGAGTGCGAAGGCGGTGTTTTGAATGAATTTCAAGTGGCTCATGTTCATGATTCAGGGTTGGCGGCTATTGATAAGGAAAGTGATTGAGTATGGAAAGGTTAAGATTTTTACGGCAGTTTGGGAATTTATACAAATGGGATGGCCCAATAAGCATATGTTGGATTCTTGAGTAAAATCTTTGTGGGAAGTGGAATCAGAATTATCTGGTCAGGATGATTTTGTTTTAAGAAGAAAAAGTTGTACCTCCAAATGTAATGGCGTTGTACATTTATGTCCTGAATGCAATTTTGGCATCACAAGAACTAAACAAGTTGTCAAACAGTTGTATTGGTGGCCTGGAATGAATATAGAAATTGAAAGTATTGTGCCTTCTTGATTACATTGTGCTAGAGCTGATAAAACGTTTAGGCCTTAACATGGTGGTAGAGTCCATTCCTGAGTGTCCATGGGAGTACATTGCCATTGATATCATGGGTCCTGTAGATAATTGCTTTAACTAATTGTCTGTTTTCTCTACCACTTCCACAACTGACCAGATACTGGCGCTATTTTGAAATTTTTAGATTAGATAGTGAGTTTACGTGCAAAGGTATTCCTGCTGCTATTTGAGTGGTCCAGTTTGTTTTGAAGGACGCTAAGGAGTATTTCCATAAAATTGGGGCTAACATGAAACTGTTTGTCTGCATAACCTGAGTGGCAATGGAATGATTGAGCTTTTCAACAGAGTTATTAAAAATGTGTTCCAATTGGCAAAAGGTGGTTTGTATTGGGAGATCCAACTACAAACACTAGTTTGGACCTAAAGAGAATCGGAGAATGATGAGACTGGACTTACTCCTTTTTTTGTTTTTTAAATAATGAGAGATAGGAATCCCAGGACCAAATATAATCCAGGTTTGTTATTTAGATCTTCTGTGGAACAATGGACATTTGATAGTTTGTGAAAATTGAAATCCACTCAGTACAGGTACAGGGAAAATAATGATATTGAAAATAACACCAAACTAGTGAATGTTTGTCTAGATCACTGGGTTAGAGTAAAATAAATCTGGCATAATCCCTAAAGGAGACAATCATTTCTTTAAAACTATGAAAGTTGTGGAAGTGTTGGGTAATGTTGTCACCTTTAAGTGGGGTACATTTTGGAATCTCAAAAGAATTGTCAAGAGTTACAGAGAGGGCAGTGATGTCTAACACAGATTTGATAATAATGAAGACTGGAGTAATTACATATGAGTTAACTCGACTCCTGGAGGCCTGCCATACTAGGAGCCGCACCAACTCCCACCACCCACGCACACAACCTTGGCTTCATACTGGACTCATCGCTCACCAATGCCATCTCATCCTCATGTTTCAACACCCTCTGCATGCTTCGCAAGACCTTCAGATGGATCCCCATCGAAACCAGAAGAACGGTCACCCACGCCCTCGTCAGCGGCAGACTGGACTACGGCAACGCACTTTACGTGGGAACAATGGCCAAGCTCCAGAGGAAACTTCAGCGCATTCAGAATGCCTCCGCACGCCTCATTCTCAACCTTCCACGCCACGAACACATCTCAGCCCACCTCAGAGACCTTCACTGGCTCCATCAACAAGAGGATCATCTTCAAACTCCTGATCCACGCTCAAAAGGCTCTCCACGACGCAGGTCCGGCCTACCTCAACGAGCGTCTCAACTTCCACATTCCCACCGGCCAGCACTGCTCCGCTAACCTCGCCACCGTCCCCCGCATTCACCGTACCACAGCCGATGGCAGATCCTTCTCCCACCTCGCCACCAAAACCTGGAACTTCATCCTCATCAACCTACGTCTGACCCAGGACCTCCTGACCTTCAGGAAACGTCTCAAGACCTGGCTATTCGAGCAGTAGCATCCTCCTCCCCCACCCAAGCACCTTGAGACCCTAACGGGTGAGTAGCACGCTGAACAATTGATTGATTGATTGAAGTTTCCTTCTAACTTTTTGTACAGTTTTACTATTATTTTGTTTTCATGTTTATTGTGTATTGAAAAAAAGGGGGCTGTGATATGTTGGTTATATTGTTGTTGTTTCCAATGTTGCAGACGATTTTGGGGTTGCATGCTAATGCAATGGAATGCCAACTGTTGTCTGAAGCAAACTGGGCGAAGCCCGACCATTACTCTGGCTACTCTTTTTATCAGTAATAAACTATCTTTCTCTGCAGCTTACCTTTCACACCTGTTAGACCTGGCATCTTATGGCATGTTTCCTGTCTTTTTGCCATCTGACCTCCTTTGTTTATGGTATGCTGGACTCTGTTTTTGGTGGTTTGTCTCTGCGCACGTTACCACTGCTGATCAGTGCTAAAGTGCAAGTGCTCCCTATGTAAATTGTATTGATGATTGGTTTATCCATGATTGTCATAAAGTAAATTGCACTATGTGTGCTCAGGGCCTGTATATCAAATGCTACTTGTGGGCCTGCAGCACTGATTGTGCCACCCACCTGAGTAGCCCTGTAAACATGTATCAGGCTTGCCACTGCAATGTCCGTGTGTGCAGTCTTGAACTGCCAATTCTACCTTGCAAGTGAACCCACTTGCCAGGCCCAAACCTTCCTTTTTACTACTTATATGGCACCCCTAGGGTAGGCCACATGTAGCCCTATGGGCAGGGTACAGTGTATGTTAAAGGAAGGGCATGGACTGATGTGTTTTACATGTCTTTTACATGTCTTTACAGTGAAATACTGCTAAATTTGTTTTCACTGTTGCAAGGCCTATCCCTCTCATAGGTTAACATGGGCACTGCCTTTAAATATCCTTAAAGTGCAGTTTCCCATTGGGAACAAAGAGAGATCTGGAGTTTGGGGTCTGCGAACTCACAATTTAAAAATACACCTTTGGTAAAGTTGTTTTTTAGATTGCCAGTTTGAAAATGCCACTTTTAGAAAGTAGACATTTTCTTGCTTAAACCATTCCGTGCTTCTGCCTGCTTGTGTATTCCATAACTGAGTCAGACTGACAGTTGGGCTGTTGTGAATTCCCTCTAGGCAGTGACATAAAGGAAGCTGGGGTGTAACCTGCATATCCTGATAAGTCTCCGGGGCTAGAGTGGGGAGGGAGGCGCTGACACACCTGAAAGGGCTGTGCCTGTCCTCACAAAATGCATTATCCAATGCCCTGGTGTGTGTCTGGGGCCAGGCCTGGGTAAGGCAGGATCTTGTGAACAACAGACTTTCCTCTGATGCTTGCCTACTTTAAAGGCAGAAAGGGATATAAGTAGTGGACCCAAACCCCAGACTTCTAGAACACTTCTTGATCAAAAGGAACCTCTGCCAAGGAGAAGAGCTAGAGGAGGAGTACTGCCCCTTTGCTGTGTGCTTTGCTGGGTTGGCCTGCAGTTGTTGCTTCTGCCTTAAAGAGGACAAAGACTGGACTTTGATGTGTAACCTGCTTGTGAAGTTTCTCCAAGAGCTTGAAGTAGAGCTTCCCTCCTCTTGGATGTCCCAGGGATATCAAAGACTTCAGCTTCATCTGCCTAAAGCACTGGGAACTGTGTTGTGCTGCAACAGAATAAAAACCACCACCACGCTGTCATCTACGCCACTGCCTGCACGTGACCTGACACTGAGCTGTGCCTCATGTCACGCCGCAACCCTGGTCTCACCGGCACCACCACATGACACCATTACCGAGCCGCTGCTTGCACTGTGACCTGTGGGTCCGCACTCCGCATCTTCTTGCTCTCACCGCAGCCTTGGCATTCCAGACGACAACGCTCCACGCGGACACCGGCGCCACTGCCTGCACCGTGGCCTGTGGACACCACCCATGAGGTACATGAAGCACAGTCCCGTCCCGCACTGCAGCTCCGGTCCACTGACACCAGCTCCATCGACACCAGCATCAACAGACGTCCCTGTCTGCACCGTGACCCATAGATGCTGTACGGAGCCTGCCCCACATTGTCCTGCCACGTTGGGCCTACCGACGACAGTGCTTCAGTAACACGACGCTGCTGACTGCAACATGACCTGGAGAAACTACACGTCGCACCGCCTTGCTTCACACTGCAGCGCTGGTCTCACTGACGCTGCAGGATGCCGTCACCGAGCCACTGTCTGCACCATGACCTGTGGGCACTGCACGTTACTTAGTCCCACTTTTGTATCGCAACAACGATGCGATCCATGCCAGCGCTCCTGACTTCACCATTAGTCCGGTGTTCGGTCTGCAACCTGTGTGACTTCAGGGCCCGATGACCCCTGAACTGACACCAGTGACGCTGCACTCTGAATCTCATTGCGAGGATCACGACGTCCTACATTTCCAAGGTACTGTTTGCGGGTCTTCCTGACACCATAGCTGGCCCGCGACGGTGCCTGAACTGTTGGATTTGTTGTTCACAATGCTGTGATAGCCCCAGACAGAGCTATTGGCTTCAGGGAACTTTTAAGTTAATTTTTGCTAAATTCATATCTTTATTATTGTATGTTGGATTTTTCTCATCTTGGTTTTGTTTTACACAGATAAATATTGGCTATTTTTCTAAAACTGATGTGATGTCCTTTTGTAGTGTTTTCACTGAATTACTGTGTGTTATGTGCAAATGCTTTAGAGATAAGCCTGACTGCTTGTGCCAAGCTACCAAGGGTGCGAGCAGGGGTTTTCTGAGCTGGGTATCTCCCTTACCCTGATCGAGTGAGGGTCCCCACTTGGACAGGGCGCAAACCGACTGCCAACTAGAGACCCCATTTCTAACAACACCTCACATTATTTCCTTTTTACTCAATTCTTTGATTAATAAACTGTGTTTTTTTGTATTAATTCAGGAATTCAAACTTTTTTGAAATGGCACATCCACACCTTTGAGCGGATCCATGTATATGGCTGATTGGTTACATCTCTCATACATATACCTAGAAACAAATGACTTGGGTGCTCCTATGTTAAAATCTGACATTGAATCCCTTAGCTGCTGGGCCTACCCCCCAACCCCCCCCCCCCCCCATAGTTCTGCACCTGTTTTTTGCAGTGCTAAAATCACCATCTTCCCAGCTTCTAGGGCCAGGCAGACTTGAATGAAAAAACACATTTTTCAACAGTTTGGGCATTTTAGTGGGACATACCCCATTTTTACTTTTTTTGAGCTTTCAGCCTCCTTCTGATTAGTGACCGAAATGGTGTGAAACCAATGGTGGATTCTGGACAACTAAACATTTCTGAAAAGTAGACAAAATTCTGAATTCAGCAGGGGGTCATTTGTATAGATCCTTTAAGGTTTTCCTATAGAAAGTAACAGCTGAAATAAAAAAAAAAAAATCTTCTGTATCTTTTACCATCCATTGCAGATTTTTGAAAGCAATATACCATTACGTCTGCTGGATCCTTCTGGTTGCGAGGATAAATAGAGCTTGTAGGTTCATCAAGAACCCAAGGTACCCAGAGCTAGTCAATGAGCTGCACCTTGCAATGGGTTTTCATTGTATACAGGAATTCTTTTGGTAAAATAAAAAGAGTGAAAAATAGGTATCAAGGAAACCTATGTAATTCCAAAATGGGCACACAATATGGTGTTTAGAAGCATTGGTTATTTGCACATCCCTGAACTCTGGAGTACCCATACTAGCATGTGAATTACAGGGCATATCTTAAAAAAAGGACTTACACAGTGTCTTACATTTTGAAGTCACAAACGCAGAGAAAGACAATTGGCAATAACACCTGTTCTATTCTGTGTTCCTCCAAGTCTCCTGATAAAAATAGTACCTCTCTTGTGGGGGTAGGCTTAGTGCTCGTGACAGGAAATGTCCAAAAACGCAAGGTGGACACATTACATTTTTCCACAGAAAACTGACTAGCTGTGGATTTTGGGCTCTAGCTCAGCCGGCACCTAGGGAAACCTAGCAAACCTATACATTTTTAAAAGCTAGACACCTAGGGAAATTAAGAATGGGGTGACTTGTGGGGCTCTCACCAGGTTCTGTCACCCAGAATCCTTTCTAAACCTCAAAATTTGTCATATTTCAGCGATGCCTAAGTTCTGAAATTTGAAGGGAGCCACAAGCTTCCTTCCACCCAGCATCCCCCATGTCTCCCAATAAAAGTGGTACCTCACTTGTGTGGGTAGGACTAGTGACAGCTACAGGAAATACCTCAAAACACATAGTGAATGCATCACATTTTTCCACTAAAACGGACAAGTTTTTTGCAAAGTGCCTACCTGTGGATTTTGCATTCCCTCAAGTCTCCCGGTTAAAAATGGTACCTCACTTGTATGGATAGGCTAAGTGCCGGCAACAGGGTAGGGCCCAAAATATATTGTGCCGATAACGATAAGTGAGTGTACTAATTAGTTATGAGATATGGATCCATTTAGAGAAACCTACCATACCCAGTCATTTCTGAAAACTAGACACCCATGGGAGTCCACGGAGGAAAAAGTTTTTTTTTTTTTACCCAGAATACCCTGAAAATGTGAAATGTTGAATAAAAACACTACTTTTCCTTGCATTTCCGTTAAGTAATCTACAGGAAAATGCATGTATCCACAAACATCGTATCACCTTGTGTTCCCCAACTTGTCACTATAAAAAGGCTACTCCACTGGTGTATCTGGGCCTAGTGCCCATGACAGGGATGGATCACGCAAGGATCAATGGTAATCTTTGCATCAGGGCTACTGTTGACCCCGGAGTGGGGAAAATGAGGCACGCTGATGTCACAAATGGGCCGATGGGGGGGCAAGACACAGAAGCTCTTCCATGTCTCCCCAGGGCTTTTTTGAAAAAAAAAAAAGAAAAAATGGCATCCTTGTGCCGACAAATGGACACGGTCCGCATCAGGGAGGGTGTGCGCACTAAAGAGGTTAAATATAATAACTTGGGGTTAATACCCTTTTTAAGATGACACATTGACACTTTTGAGTGAATCCACACATATTTCAGAATTTTCGAATGATTATACCTCCCCGCAGCAGCATAAAGCTCCAGCGCCGCAAGACCCTAACGGGTGATTTGCTGCGCTCAATAACTGTCTGATTGATTGAAATTGAGATCAAACCTGAATGTCTCTTGACTTGCTACCTTTCAATATGAAAGTTTGTTGTTACTCTGAAGGATTAGTCAGATAAAGGCTTTACACACAGCAGTGGCACCATGAGATGGTCTTTCAGTTTGTTCAGTAATATTATCATATATATATATATATATATATATATATATATATATATATATGTATATTGTTAGACTTTTCATCCTTGGCGTGGTCTCCCTTAACTTTTTGCCTCTGTTCCCCAGGTTGTTGATGTGTGCTGGACTCTGATTTTGCTGTTTTTGTTACTCTGGGCACTTTACCACTGCTAACCAGTGCTAAAGTGCAAGTGCTCCTGTTTAAATTATATGTAAGTGGTTCATCCATGATTGGCATATTTGAATTACTAGTAAGTCCCTAGTAATGTGCACTAGAGGTGCCAGGGCCTGTAAATCAAATGCTACTAGTGGGCCTGCAGCACTGGTTGTGCCACCCACATAAGTAGCTCTGTAATCATGTCTCAGACCTGCCACTGCAGTGTCTGTATGTGTATTCTTACACTGTAAATTCGACTTGGCAAGTGTACCCACTTGCCAGGCCTAAACCTTCCCTTTCCTTACATGTAAGGCACCCCTAAGGTATGCCCTAGGTAGCCCCAAGGGCAGGGTGCAGTGTATGGATAAGGTAGGACATATAGTAATGTGGTTTATATGTCCTGACAGTGAAATACTGCCAATTTCGTTTTCACTGTTGCAAGGTCTGTCTCTCTCATAGGATAATATGGGGGCTACCTTTAAATATGATTAAAGTGTAGATTCCCCTAGAGAAGAGATGGACAGGTGGAGTTTGGGATCCCTGAACTCACAATTTAAAAATGCATCTTTTAGTAAAGTTGATTTTGAGATTGTGCGTTTGAAAATGCCACTTTTAGAAAGTGAGCATTTTCTTGCTTAAACCATTCTGTGACTCTGCCTTGTTTGTGGATTCCCTGTCTGGGTCAGTTGACAGTTGGGTTGTTTTTCACCTCACACCAGACAGTGACACAAAGGGAGCTGGGGTGTGATCTGCATTCCTGATTAGCCATCTCTGCTAGGAGGGAGGGGTGGAGTGGTCACTCTCATCTGAAAGGACTGTGCCTGCCTCTGACAATGCTGTCTCCAGCCCCCTGGTGTGTGTCTGAGGCCTTGCCTGGGCAAGGCAGGATTTCACAAGAAGGTGTGAGTCCCCTTTGAAGGAAGGTGACTTCAAAGACTAAAATGGGTATAAGAAGGGCACCCAAACTTACAAACTTGAGAAACACTTCTGGAATCAAGGGGAACCTCTGCCTGGAGAAGAGCTGATCGCTGAGGAACAAGTGCTGCCCTGCCTGTGACTGTGCTTTGTGGAGCTTTCCTGCAGTGCTGCTTCTGCCAGAGTAAGAGGGCAAAGACTGGACTTTGTGTGCCTTCCATCTTGAAGAAGAAATCTCCAAGGGCTTGATGTAGAGCTTGCCTCCTGTTATTGAAGTCTCAGGGATAGCAAAGACTTCTTCCTGCCAGCACCTGGAGTCTCTGGAGAGACCCCTACTCTGCTCTGTGGTGCCCTTCCAGTTCCTGGGACCCTGAAAGGAGAGGCTGGCAGCCTAAGGACAAAAATACACGCACCGCGCACCGTGCGGAGAAAAGATCGACGCGAATCCGATCGCGGCTGAGAAAACGACGCGACGCCGGCTCCGCAGCTGAGAAACGACGCCGCAGGAAACGCGACCGGAGAATCGACGCCCGGAGCAGGAGAAACGACGCGCAGCATCGCTGACGAAGGCTGAGAGATCGCAACCAGCGCCGCGGGACTTCGGACCGTCGCGTGGCTGGCTTTTTCGACGCGCCTCGCCGAGCCGAGCTGTTTTCGACGCATATACCCGTGCCGGGTTATTTTCGACGCACACCGCCCGTGCGGGGTTATTTTTGCCGCAAACCAGGTACATTTTCACGCTAGCAGCGCTAGTGTGTTGTTACAACTACCTAAAGACTCTTTTTATTTTAAACCTTTAAAAAATCATAACTTGACTTGTGTATGTTGGATTTTTGTCGTTTTGGTCTTGTTTTGTCTAGATAAATATTTCCTATTTTTCTAAACTGGTGTTGTGTCATTTTGTAGTGTTTTCATTAAGTTACTGTGTGTGTTGGTACAAATACTTTACGCCCAGCACTCTGAGGTTAAGCCTACTGCTCTGCCAAGCTACCAAGGGGGTAAGCAGGGGTTAGCTGAGGGTGATTCTCTTTTATCCTAACTAGAGTGAGGGTCCTTGCTTGAACAGGGGGTAACCTGACTGTCAACCAAAGACCCCATTTCTAACATTGGTGACCAGCGGTCGGGATTTGGACTTGTATTTGTACTTGACATACAGTAATTAAGTGTACACTACTGTTTTGATCTCAGACCACTACGTGACCACATACTACTAGTCTTGTGGTTTTTGTTTTTTTACTTGGACTGTTTTTCTCTGCATTCAGTTTCTTTTTTTTCGCTGATCCCGGGATTGACTTCGCTGAAACTTCATTTGAGAACTTGCTTTTCTGTTTTTGGAACTGTGCATATTTTCTTTTTAACCTCTCATCATGTCTCAGTCTGGAGATGCCCTAGCTGAAACTGCTTTTGATTTGGAGAAATTGGAGAGCTACAAGGTGGCTCAGTTGAAGCAGTTTTGTAGGAATGTTGGCTGTCCCATTGAGAGCTCATCCAAGAAGGTTGAGTTGCCAAAGGCGCTGAGGGCCTGGGTGGCAGCCAAAGCAGCTGAGGGGCACACAGATGAGGAGCCAGAGGGGGAAGAGGAGTTGCAAGTCACTCACACTGATGTAGTGGGTGGGCCTGCTATGTCTCAAGGGAGAATCTCTAGGGCAGGTAGCAGTGTATCCTCCAAGGGTCTGACACCTGAAGAGTTGCAGGACAGACAGGCAGAAAGGGAGTACCAATTGGAGCAGAGAAGGCTAGCCCTTGAGGAGAAGAAGATAACAATGGCTCATGAGCTTAGCTTGAAAGAGATAGATCATAGAAACCAGTCCAGTAGGGATGATGGCAGCAATTCTACAGTGCAGCCTGAGAGAAGGGTACACATCCCAAAAGACCTTGTGAGGGATTATAAGAGGGAGGATGATATCTACTTGTGGTTCAAGGGTTATGAGTCAGCTCTCCACATGAACCTGGTCCCTGAAGCTCATTGGGGGGCAGCCCTGTGGAAGCATTTTGAGGCAGAGGGGAGGGACACCCTGACGGCCTTAGGGGATGCTCAGAGTCTCACCTACCCTGCCATGAAGGAGGCCTTACTTACCAGGTATGGTCTCACCCCTGAGCAGTACAAAGAGAAGTTTAGATCCTACAAGAGAAAGGAATCCCAAACATGGTTGGAATGTGTTGATTCTTGTTGCAGGTCACTGGATGGTTGGGTGAAGGGCAGTAAGGTAAACACGTATGAGGGGCTTTACAATTTAATTGCTTGGGAGCACTTGTACAGTTTATGTTTTCCAGAGCTGCGCCAGCACCTCATTGACAGCAAGCTGACTGACCCCAGGAAGCTTGCACCGGAAGCGGACCGCTGGGAGAGCACCAGGGTCCAAAAGAGGTATGGGGGAGACCACGCCAAGGGTGGGCAGGGTCCCTCTCAGAAGAAAGGGGGGGGTAAGGGCAAACAGGATGAGTTCTCTAAAGGGCCCCAAACTGATTCCCAGGGTAAGGATTCCCAACCCCCCAGTGAAAAGAGGCCATGGTTCTCCAAAGGGAAGCCAATGGCAGGTGGTCCCCTACGTAAGTGCTATTCATGTGACCAGGTGGGTCATGTGAGGGGGGACCCCAAATGCCCCAAAAGTACACCGGCACCCACTGGTGCACCGTCCCAGGGTTTGGCCAGTGTAGCGCTTGGGGAGGAGTTGGTTTCAGGTGGGTGGGAACCAGCAGAAATGACCCTTGTCTCACTAGGGGACAGTGAGATGGTCCAGAGAAACCTAGTGCCTGATAACACTAAGAAGTACAGGCAATGGGTGACCATCAATGGACAGAGGGTGGAGGCTCTGAGAGACACAGGAGCCAGTGTGACTACAGTGAGGAGTCACCTGGTGTCTGAAGAGCAGATTGATCCCCGGGTACTTCACCAAGTGGTTGCAGTAGACAACTCTGAGCGCCTCTGCAGAGTGGCGCAGGTTCCCTTGGAATGGGGGGGGGTCTCAGGTTCCTGGAAAGTAGCTGTGAGTCCAACCATGCCTGTTGATTGTTTGCTAGGCAACGACCTGGAGGATTCCCCTTGGAAGGAGGTGGAACACAGGTCTCACTTGGAGATGTTGGGTCTGCCTGGGTGGGTATGCGTATCCACCCGGTCTATGGCAGCCAATCAGGGTAGTCAAGAGCCCCTGGAGCCTGAAACAGTGGCCCAGGGGACCGCCAAGAAGAGGAAAGGCAGGAGGCGCGGGAAACCCGCCCCAGAAGTTCCCACGGTCCGGGAGGAGGCAGAGCCTGAGGGTGATGCCCCGGAACCTACAGGGGAACAGGTGGCTGAACTGGGGGAGGTCCCTGAGCTGTCGCAGTGGCAGCAGGAAGGGGGACCCACCAGGGAAGTATTCTGCACAGCGCAGAAGGAATGCCCTACTCTTGAGGGACTGCGGCAGCAGGCTGCAGCCCAGGCGGCTGGCGGGGCGCCAGGTACTCACCTGATTTATTGGGAGGATGGCCTCCTGTATAGTGAGCCTAAGGTTCCTGAGCCGGGGTCAGCTCGTATGCTGGTGGTACCCCAGGGCTTCAGGACCTTCCTACTGGGTTTGGCTCATGATGTGCCTTTGGCAGGACATCTAGGGCAGGACAAGACCTATAAGAGGCTTGTCTCCCACTTTTACTGGCCCTTGATGAACAAGCAGTCAGCTGCTTATTGTAGATCTTGTCAGACTTGTCAGGCAAGTGGCAAGAGTGGGGGGAAATGCAAAGCTCCCCTCCAACCTTTACCGGTAGTCAGTACTCCCTTTGAAAGGGTAGGAATTGACATTGTGGGGCCTCTGGATCCCAAGACAGCCCTGGGCAACAGGTTCATCCTGGTCTTGGTGGACCATGCCACACGGTACCCAGAAGCTATTCCTCTAAGGACGGTCACCGCCCCCGTGGTGGGACGTGCCTTGATGGGGGTTTTTACCCGCATGGGGTTCCCCAAGGAGGTAGTATCTGATAGGGGTACAAACTTCATATCCACTTATATGAAGTCTCTGTGGAAGGTGTGTGGGGTAACCTACAAGTTCACCACTCCTTACCACCCCCAAAGTAATGGTCTGGTTGAGAGATTCAACCGCACCTTGAAAGGCATGATTCAGGGCCTGTCAGAGCCCTTGAGGCGTAAGTGGGACGTCCTCTTGCCATGCCTTCTGTTCGCTTACAGGGAGGTGCCTCAAAAGGGACTTGGCTTTAGCCCCTTTGAGCTCATCTATGGCCACCCTGTGAGGGGACCGCTCAGTCTGGTGAAGGAGGCTTTGGAGAAAGCTCCTAGTAAACCACCCCAGGATGTATTTAGCTACATGCTGGCACTAAGAAACCAGACTGCCCGCTTCAGGCGTCTCGCTCAGGAGAACCTGGAAGCAAGCCAGGAGGACATGAAACGGTGGTACGACCAGAATGCCACTCTGGTTGAGTTTCAGCCTGGACAAAAAGTGTGGGTCATGGCACCAGTAGAGCCTAGGGCTCTCCAAGATAAGTGGACTGGGCCTTTTGAGGTGGTGGAAAGAAAGAGCGAGGTCACCTATCTGGTAGACTTGCAATCCCCCAGGAACCCCTTGAGGGTCCTACATGTCAACCGCCTCAAACCACACTTTGAGCGAACTGAGCTATCCATGCTCCTAGCGACAGATGACGGGGTGGAGGAAGAGAGTGAGCCTCTTCCTGACCTCCTGTCTGCAGTAGAGAAAGATGGGTCTGTGGAGGGAGTGATCCTCTCCCCCTCCCTGACTGAGGAACAGCAGAGGGACTGTCGCCACGTGCTGGGACAGTTCGCCTCACTGTTTTCCCTGATCCCAGGAGTCACACACCTGTGCACACATGATGTGGACACTGGGGACAGTACACCTGTTAAACACAAGGTTTACAGGGTGACTGACAGGGTGAGGGCTTGCATTAAGGAGGAAGTCTCCAAAATGTTAGCCCTAAGGGTTATTGAGCACTCCAGCAGTCCTTGGGCCAGCCCAGTGGTCTTGGTCCCAAAGGCTACTGCTCCTGGTGCCACTCCAGAACTTAGGTTCTGTGTGGACTACCGGGGTCTCAATGCGGTCAGCAAGACTGACGCACACCCCATCCCCCGAGCTGATGAGCTCATTGATCGGTTAGGAGCTGCCAAGTACCTCAGTACGTTTGATTTAACATCTGGGTACTGGCAGATTGCCTTAACTGAAGGGGCAAAGGAGAGGTCAGCATTCTCTACCCCCGATGGGCACTTCCACTTCAATGTGATGCCCTTTGGGATGAAGAATGCCCCTGCCACCTTTCAGAGGTTGGTCAACCAGGTGTTGGCAGGACTGGATGAGTTCAGTGCCGCCTACCTGGATGACATTGCTGTGTTTAGTTCCACATGGGAGGAACACCTGCAACACCTCTGGAGAGTGTTAGAGGCCCTGCAGAAGGCAGGCCTCACTATTAAGGCGAGCAAGTGCCAAATAGGGCAGGGTTCTGTTGTGTACTTAGGACACCAGGTGGGGAGTGGCCAGGTGGCACCCCTACAGCCTAAGATTGACACGATTCTGGCTTGGGAGCCTCCCAAGACCCAGACTGAAGTGAGAGCCTTTTTAGGTCTCACAGGATACTATCGGAGGTTCGTTAAGGGATATGGTACCATTGTTACCCCCTTAACTGAGTTGACTTCTAAGAAGCAACCCAAGAAAGTGATCTGGACAGAGGCTTGCCAGAACGCTTTTGATGCCCTGAAGGCTGCCATGTGCACAGCACCGGTGCTGAAGGCACCTGACTACTCCACGGAGTTTGTTGTACAGACAGACGCCTCAGAGCATGGTATTGGAGCAGTACTCTCACAGCTGAATGAAGAGGGCCTAGATCAACCCGTAGCCTTCATTAGCAGAAGGTTACTACCCAGGGAACGTAGGTGGAGTGCCATAGAACGTGAAGCATTTGCTGTGGTCTGGGCACTGAAGAAGCTAAGACCCTACTTGTTTGGGACTCACTTCCGAGTTCAGACCGACCACAGACCCCTCAGATGGTTAATGCAGATGAGGGGTGAGAACCCAAAACTGTTGAGGTGGTCCATTTCCCTACAGGGGATGGACTTTACGGTGGAACATCGACCCGGTACAGAGCACGCCAATGCTGATGGTCTGTCCAGGTTCTTCCGCCTTAGTGATGAGAACTCCCATGAGGTTGGGTAGTTGCTCCCCACTTTTAGCTGGGGGGGACACGTGTTAGACTTTTCATCCTTGGCGTGGTCTCCCTTAACTTTTTGCCTCTGTTCCCCAGGTTGTTGATGTGTGCTGGACTCTGATTTTGCTGTTTTTGTTACTCTGGGCACTTTACCACTGCTAACCAGTGCTAAAGTGCAAGTGCTCCTGTTTAAATTATATGTAAGTGGTTCATCCATGATTGGCATATTTGAATTACTAGTAAGTCCCTAGTAATGTGCACTAGAGGTGCCAGGGCCTGTAAATCAAATGCTACTAGTGGGCCTGCAGCACTGGTTGTGCCACCCACATAAGTAGCTCTGTAATCATGTCTCAGACCTGCCACTGCAGTGTCTGTATGTGTATTCTTACACTGTAAATTCGACTTGGCAAGTGTACCCACTTGCCAGGCCTAAACCTTCCCTTTCCTTACATGTAAGGCACCCCTAAGGTATGCCCTAGGTAGCCCCAAGGGCAGGGTGCAGTGTATGGATAAGGTAGGACATATAGTAATGTGGTTTATATGTCCTGACAGTGAAATACTGCCAATTTCGTTTTCACTGTTGCAAGGTCTGTCTCTCTCATAGGATAATATGGGGGCTACCTTTAAATATGATTAAAGTGTAGATTCCCCTAGAGAAGAGATGGACAGGTGGAGTTTGGGATCCCTGAACTCACAATTTAAAAATGCATCTTTTAGTAAAGTTGATTTTGAGATTGTGCGTTTGAAAATGCCACTTTTAGAAAGTGAGCATTTTCTTGCTTAAACCATTCTGTGACTCTGCCTTGTTTGTGGATTCCCTGTCTGGGTCAGTTGACAGTTGGGTTGTTTTTCACCTCACACCAGACAGTGACACAAAGGGAGCTGGGGTGTGATCTGCATTCCTGATTAGCCATCTCTGCTAGGAGGGAGGGGTGGAGTGGTCACTCTCATCTGAAAGGACTGTGCCTGCCTCTGACAATGCTGTCTCCAGCCCCCTGGTGTGTGTCTGAGGCCTTGCCTGGGCAAGGCAGGATTTCACAAGAAGGTGTGAGTCCCCTTTGAAGGAAGGTGACTTCAAAGACTAAAATGGGTATAAGAAGGGCACCCAAACTTACAAACTTGAGAAACACTTCTGGAATCAAGGGGAACCTCTGCCTGGAGAAGAGCTGATCGCTGAGGAACAAGTGCTGCCCTGCCTGTGACTGTGCTTTGTGGAGCTTTCCTGCAGTGCTGCTTCTGCCAGAGTAAGAGGGCAAAGACTGGACTTTGTGTGCCTTCCATCTTGAAGAAGAAATCTCCAAGGGCTTGATGTAGAGCTTGCCTCCTGTTATTGAAGTCTCAGGGATAGCAAAGACTTCTTCCTGCCAGCACCTGGAGTCTCTGGAGAGACCCCTACTCTGCTCTGTGGTGCCCTTCCAGTTCCTGGGACCCTGAAAGGAGAGGCTGGCAGCCTAAGGACAAAAATACACGCACCGCGCACCGTGCGGAGAAAAGATCGACGCGAATCCGATCGCGGCTGAGAAAACGACGCGACGCCGGCTCCGCAGCTGAGAAACGACGCCGCAGGAAACGCGACCGGAGAATCGACGCCCGGAGCAGGAGAAACGACGCGCAGCATCGCTGACGAAGGCTGAGAGATCGCAACCAGCGCCGCGGGACTTCGGACCGTCGCGTGGCTGGCTTTTTCGACGCGCCTCGCCGAGCCGAGCTGTTTTCGACGCATATACCCGTGCCGGGTTATTTTCGACGCACACCGCCCGTGCGGGGTTATTTTTGCCGCAAACCAGGTACATTTTCACGCTAGCAGCGCTAGTGTGTTGTTACAACTACCTAAAGACTCTTTTTATTTTAAACCTTTAAAAAATCATAACTTGACTTGTGTATGTTGGATTTTTGTCGTTTTGGTCTTGTTTTGTCTAGATAAATATTTCCTATTTTTCTAAACTGGTGTTGTGTCATTTTGTAGTGTTTTCATTAAGTTACTGTGTGTGTTGGTACAAATACTTTACGCCCAGCACTCTGAGGTTAAGCCTACTGCTCTGCCAAGCTACCAAGGGGGTAAGCAGGGGTTAGCTGAGGGTGATTCTCTTTTATCCTAACTAGAGTGAGGGTCCTTGCTTGAACAGGGGGTAACCTGACTGTCAACCAAAGACCCCATTTCTAACATATATATATATATATGTGTGTATATATATATATATATATATGTGTGTATATATATATATATATATATATATATATCATTTAGTGGGGGGCTAACAGTTGTCTTGCTTTTGTTTTGTTTTATGTTTTCTTCAGGCAATACTGTATCAAATGGATAATGTAAGTCCTGAAGAAGGGCACTCTGCATAAATTGCAATGTGGATATGCAGAATGAGGTTTTGAAATCTAGTTTCATTGCAAACTGAAAGAAGAGTAAATATGTTATTTTGCTGCAGTAGACTAAAGTGACTTTATGGTTTTAGGAGGATACATGTCTATGAGACACATAAAGACCAACTATATAGTACTTTTAGTCTTTGAATTGGGGTGTTTAATATTTCAAACATTCGGGCGCAGAAGTCTTAGTGGTCCAGCATGCATGCTTTGGGTCACTAATTGTATAGGTTGGTGCTGGTGTGGTATTATATTAGTGAACCAGCCCAAGCTGCACACAGAAGAGTACAGCATTGAGCACATTGAATGTCAGTAAGATATGGTCGAATGAGATTGCTTTAAATGTCTGTGATATTATGACAAGGAGACATTTTTGAGGGTAGGAATCTGTAGGGCTGTAAGCTGGCCAAGGCAGACAAGGAAGGTAGCATTGGAGATTAGAGATGGGGAGGGTGTGGAATCTATGGCGAGGATGATGAATGATGCAGGAGAGTGGTGGACTGTAGGGGAGAGAGATGCCATGGGCTATATCTAGCACATCAGGAATGCTTGGGAGGTGCTATCTGAAAAGGTATTTTACTTTGATGACTGGACCTGGCCAGTATTTTACTGACATGGCTGGTATTGTAACATTCATGGCTGATACTTCATCATCAAATCTTTATGCTATTGTGAATACAATCATAAAAGCACAAAAAGTCCTAAAATACATCCTCATATCACATTATTTAAAACAAAACACAATATAAAGCATACATCAGATATCACATGTCATATAAAATACTGGGGCAACAACAAAATGAATCCAACCTAGAGCACCTTCATCCTATCGCAGCTTGCAAAAAAAGTAAAACAGCAGACAAGACGTACACATCTGGCAAAAGCTGTAGGTAAACAAGTGCAGGGCGAGCTTGCACAAATCCTAGAAGTTTTAAAGTAGGTAAAAATAAGCGTCTCCTGGGAACAATAAAATATTTACACAATAATACAAAATGAAGTGTATCCTGTGTAGACACTGTTGCAGCCACAGGGCCCTAAAGAACCTAGGCTAGACCAGCCACTAGGAGAGGCCAAAAGGTGATGCATCATATCCGATATAAAACGAGCACCACAAACCTATCCTTAGCATTTGATATCAAGGATTGGTATGGCTGTATACACTCAATGGTTTTTAACATGAAATTGCCCTGCACAATGGGTTTCCCAAGCTCTGTCTGGTCACGTTGCATAGCGGCATATTCAGGAAACAATTAAGTTACTCTTCTCTACTCAGACTGGCACAACAAATAAAACAAAACTGCCTTTCCTAGGGTAGTCAAAGTTGCCTTCACATTCAAAAGATTTTGTGCATGTGATAAAGAGATAGACAGTCTGACAAAATCAGCCTGTTAAAGTGACAATTATCTCCAGTCCATTTCATGTCCCAACAGAGAAAAGGCCTAAGAGCTATCTGGTCACTAATATATCTGAGACCTAACTCCTCATGTACTGAAAATGCTGGGCGCTATGTGGGACCCTGAGAATTTGCTTTAAAAACATATTTTGCGCAGTTTGGATCTTATCCACCTGTCTGTAGCCCCATACTTCATTGCCATATAGCACTTTAGAGGTGTACTTTGACTGGAAGAGCTTAATTATAGTGCTGAGTTGCATTAACCCAAGCTCTGTGAAAAACTGGCTACTGCCCCTGTGGTCTTCACCAAATCATTAGACTTGCCCTTCTCTACGTAATTCCAGGTAATGTTGGCAACAAATAATATCTACAGATAAGGGAAGGTTGGAACCTTGGGCAGAGTATGATGTCCCACCCTAAAGGCTTTTTGATTGACTACCAATGTACATGATTTGGAAAAGTTGACTGCCAAGTCCAAACTGTCCATATAGGAGGCAAATCAGTCTAGCAAAGACTGCAGTCCCACCACAGTGCGAGTCATAAGCACTGCATCGTCGGCATACAGTAAGAACGGCAGTGATCTCAAACCTACCCTGGGCAGTCAGCCTTCGCTGATATAAGAGCTCATTCAAAACCATTATTATAAAGAGTGAATAGCAGAGGCACTAATATGCAACTCTGCAAACACCCCTGCTAGTGCCAAAGCCATCTGTAAGTGCCTCTTCCAGGGTATACCTCACCGCATCCGAAGTACTTGCATGGAGGTTCGAAAGTAGAAGAATGATTTGCGGGTCCGCCCCCATCTGAAGGAGCAAAACACTGATCAACAGCCGACCTGTCTGGCCGAAAGCCATACTGGGCCTCGGAGAGTGTTGTTTTCATCTTCCCACAGAACAAACCTATTTAGCAATATCCTTTCTAGAACTTTGACCACAGCGCCTAAAAGCGATAGTGGACAGTAGCACTGTGGGTTGTTCCTGTCCCCTTTCTTAAAAACCAGCACAATAATAGCAGAGGACCACAAGGATGTGGTGCCTTCCCTGATCGCAGCATTTAAAACCAGAGTAAGAACTGTCTCCAACACAGCAATATTATCCCAAAATAGGTCCGGAGGTATACCATCCGTGCCTAAAGCTTTATTCTGAGAAAGGGCCTGAATACCCTGGCAAACCTCCTCAAATGTAAAAACCACATTGGTTGCCCCCAACACCAAGGCAGGCTGACACCCTTCACCCACCATTGACTCCTCATTATAGATACACTTGGAATGGTCTATCCACTGCTGTGCTGAAATGTGGTGGAACAGTGCCCACCTCGCATGTTCGTTAAAACATGACCTATTAATCACCCGCCAAAAAAGAGCACTGTCTTTCAAATCACAAGTTTGGGCTAGATCCTGCCAGGCAGCCTAACACAACATGTGTTTTAGTTTCTTAATGGCGCTCTGGCAGTCTTTCCGTCGTTTCGTCACAAGCTCCTTATTTCTGGGGGACTGTTTAAGAGCAGCTTTCAGAAGGCGCAGGCTCTTGGAACACTCTTGGTTGAGCCATTTAGGGTGGTCTAACTTGAACCTAATTACTGGGACCGTAATTAATGACAAAACCTTCCATGCGATCCCTGCGAATGCTGCGAGAATCGCCACATCCGAGGCACCCATATCCAAGCACAAAGCGATTTCCTGCCAGCACTTTGAGACGAGTGGCCGATTGAATGCCAGGGATCCACAGGCGACCATCTCAACCGTCTACCTTGATCCAAGGGAATAAGTTCACCCTGTATCGCTGGTTTAGGCTTTATCCCACCTCTATTCCCCCCACAGACAGTGAAAGGGGGCTATCATCACTAAAGGGACCTTATGTTATAATAAAACTTGAAATAAACAAAAACAAAGAAGCAGAAACAAAAATAAAATCTGTTATTGACGCACAGCCCCTCCCTTTAAATGTCAGGCTAATATGGTGATTACTTACAGTTATCAATGTGTGCAGGAGGATATTATGCGCACTGCCTTCAGGTGTACGTGACTATGCGGTTCCTCCTCAATCATGCAACTTGGAATTACATGTCCAGAGTCTAAAAAGCTAGGACACAAGTGATAGTTGAAGTCACCCACCAAGACAAGATTCTTCTGTCCCATATGCTGCCCCTCCAGGGTATTAATTTCCAAGCACAAGCTGTGAAAATTAGTTGTCCCAGATGATGTAGATTTTGCATTATAAAAATTAATCAAAACAAACTGGGTAGAGCCTGGTACCTAGGGCCTGAAACAAATGTGAATCACACTTGAGCTCTTAAATGTAACCACACAAATCCAAGGTTACAAAAATACCCCCCCCCCCCTTGACCCTAGCAGATGCCATGGCTGGGACAAAATAGGCTTCAAAGCCTTCAAGGAAGGCAGAATTATCTACCTCCCAGGTTTCCGGGAGACAAATTACATCATACTGCTTAATAAACTGCACCCAGTTGTTGTCATTGAGCTTAGCGGACAGATTCGCGATGTACCAGGACAGCAACCGCAGGTCGTCAGTAATACAAGAGTGGATATACTGTTCTGGAGCCAAAGAAGCTGCCACGCCAACAGAATTCATTTTCACAGGGAGTTGATCACAAAAATCCAGATGACTCGGGGGCTTGAATCTGTTACTCATAAGTAGGAGAGGGTCCACTGGAGATATTGAGGAGCATCCGTGATGCCCTGCACCACCCTTTATTTGTATCTAAGGAGTGTTTCTTGCAAAATCCAGCTTATGGAAAAAACTCCCAAAGGCAGCACAAGAATATCAGCTGTGACAGGGGACTTGTTAAGGCAGACCGTAGTTAGGATATATGCTAGGAAGTGGGAGCTGTTCAAATTCACCACCACACAGTCCCCTGCCCATTTCTTATCATCTGGTCCTATTCAACTCGCCCTCCTAACCATGATGATCGACTCATAAATTCCCATACAAAATTTGCGTGCACTTTTAAACCAGTACACAACCTTATTCTTCAGTTCCTCGAAAGTTTATGGGCTGCGACCACTGTATTTGGGAACATTCCCTATGATCACCACATAAGTGGATGCTTCTGGGGGCAAGTTGACCACCCCCGGGCATGAGGCTGGTGTATGAATGACTGATGGGGTACATGGCCCTGACTGGAGAGCGCTAGAACTAGCATTTGTGTACATGGAGGAACTGACAATAACCCAGTTGGTCTTGAAGAAGAAACTACCACCTCCTTCTGACTAGGTACAGAACAATCTGGCCTTAATGCTCTGCTGGTTCCATGGCCCAGTTCCTCCAGTCTTCTTCCATACTTATGCATAGCGTTTAGGGCTTTTAATTGAGCCTCCAACTGCACAATACTCACCTCAGTTCCAACCTAGAGGAAATTGCTTCCAGCTTTGGGTTCCCCATGTAACTGACTGCCCCAGCAGTCGCCTCCTGCCACCTACCAGCCTTCCCCAAGGGCGAAAGAGACAGAGGAGGCTCCGTCTGCACCCCCACCAATACACAAATGGCTCTTGATTGAGGAGCGGCCAACCGTCTTTTGTGCTTACACCTCGGACTCGTGGGGAGGGCTAGAGACATTACAAACTCCCTGTACACCACCTCACTAGTGACATCTCTAGGGGGTAAACAAAAATCCATGTGAGGCAGCCACTCCCTCTGCCCCCTTGTGGGGACACCAGAACTGGTACTCATGACTGGAGAGCTAGTTGGAATTTTCACAGGGCTATTTACGACTGGGGCAATCATTGGGGTATCCTCCCTGGACGTAGACAGCCTTCTCTCCACCAGAGCTATCTCTTTGGATACCACACTCACTGCCCTGGAGAGGAACCACCCAATCGTCGCTGCCTGAGGGGCCGCCTGCGGAGACTTAGGAACAGGGGGGCCCACCTTTTTCTTCCCATCTGAAATGGACACCATCTTTGCTTCAATGCAGGCACACCACCAAACACAGGGAGACACACTTGAGAACCCACAGGGATCTCCCAACTTTTCAAAGGGAGGCCTGAGTCAATTAAACAAATTGCCGAAAAAGTACATACACCAGCACATCAAGGAGGGACAACCACATACCTAGAAGCAAGTACCAGCTCCCAGCAAACGGGTATTTCCCGCAAGGTTATTCCCAAAAACCAAGGGGGATGGCCCAGCCCAGGCTCCTCCTGGCACTGATGGGTGCAAGACAGGTGTGCCCATGGCCTGGGCACAGCCCGTGCATTCCGTGCTGCGGGGCGTGGGGAAGATGCAGGTGCTTTATAGTGTGTCACCCACAGCACCCTCATTGTAGCAAGTCCCTCCTCCTCTGGTGAATAAGTGGGTATGGGACTAAGAGTCCCTTCCCAGCAGAAATGTCTGGCAGGTAAGTCCTGGCTGATAAAAAGCTACAGTGAAAACATCAGAAAAGCTAGTATTTTTTCATCTTCGAACTATAAGTCCAAAACAGTAAATCTAATATGAAATCTCTTGAAAAATATTTTTCAGCTATCTACACTATTCCCAAATGAGTGTTTAAAAATAGAGGTCTAATTGACGTGTTAAAGAACAATAAAGTGCATCTTAACACAAAATCGTATTAAAACGTTAACTACTGACCATTACAGAACTGAAAAGCTGAACAAATGACCAGTAGTTTTCTCTGAGGAAGGTGGTAACCCTACACTGGTAGATGTTGTATTTATAAGACAGTTAGGCTAGTAACATTGCTAAAACTTCGTATCATTTCAATGCTATCTTTTTCCAGTTGAAGGGTTTTCTCCTCTAGGTTTTTTTGTTTTTGAAAAATGTATTTATTGATTAATTTTCGGCAAAAGCTGATAACATTTCAATCAAATATGTCTTGCAACAGGATATTATTTGAGTATCTGAGGCATTATAAACTTACTGGTGGTAGAAATAAACCTCTGTAGCTGGAAGTGGTGTAAGATGGACATTGTGGGTTATTGACAGCATATATGAACACCAAAATATTAACTATCAAAGTTAATGCGCAAACATAAGTTATGTTTAGGGTGGTATTGTGTGTTACAGTATGTAGTTGATGCTCACAGAAGAGCAGAAGAGAATTACAAGGTTTCTTGCAGAGAATATGAGAAAGTCTGAATGTCGGTGGTAAGAGATGTAGAAAATTAAGACAAGTGTAAGACTTCAGTCTTTGTGGAGTTAAGTGAGAGTTAATAGAGACAAATGATGATTTTGTCTGTACAATTTACTTGAAACATTTCTAACAACTGTATGGGATTTAAACACAACAAAGGTAATTAAGATGATGAATTTATGTCTGTTAGATCAGTAGCATTTCTTGAAACCTTAGTAGGATTTAAAGAGGCTGTCAGAAGAAATCATACAGTTGCTCAGAGCCTGTTGCCCAGATATGGTGAGATTTACTGCAAGTTGGATAACTGGTTATATGCAGCAGCAGCTTCCAGCCTTGCTCGTGCTTTCTACCAGGACAAGACAGAAAATGTTTTGAATGGAGAGAGGCAGGCCACCTCCAGTACACAAATAGTTGTAGCACTTCACTGGCATGAAAAAGAGAACATAGGGGATTATGTGTTAATCATTTGAGGATGTTGAAGCTGTTAAACTGGGTGCTGTGATTTGCAAGGAATTGCATGGAGAGTGGAAAACGAGCAGTCGTTTGTCGCAAGTTGATGTGTGGGAGACGAGGTTGAACGATACCTGCGGGGTTAGAAAGGAATGGATCACAGTCTTTTAGTGTGTGGGCAGTCATTGATGTTGTGTGGGGTTTTTTCCTGGTGTGTGAGGGCATTGTGGAGAAAGATGGGACTAGTAGACAGAGCATATTGCGTGCTATATGTAGATGTTGAAAAGTGATGTTAGTCCCAGTTGGACACCTCGGTTGACAGACTGGATGAGGATTAGACCAAATGTAACGTGCTTTCAAGCTGGGAGAGACGACTTTTAAGATTGGCAAAGAGGGGGATGAGCATGCTTATGGAAAGAGCCATCCTAGATGGCCACAAGATCCGTTGATGTTTTCACCAGTGTGCCTTGAATGCTGGGTCATAGTTTTAACATGGTGGTAGGAATGATATAACCTAGAATCCAGTAATGCCTCAGTAGGTAGAAAAAAACGTTAATTTGGCTTGGTTCAGTTAGAGGAAGCAGAAATGTGGTAAGTTGAAACAGAATGATCTGCAAGAGGGAGAGTGGATAAGTGGTTTGTTTTGGTGAATTTGTAAGCAATGTTTTTCTGGAGAGACCTGGGGAGAAATTTTGGAATGTTCGCTGTAATGGAGGTAAGTTGGCGAAAGCTTTTAATACTATGGAAGGGTTTTCAGGGTTTAATTTATTTTGGATGTTGGCCATAAAGAGATTTTCTTTGACTAACATGCCTTCCAAGATGTCTGGCTTGTTTGAGGGAAGCATCAAGAAATCTTTTTATGCCGTTCGTGGACTCGTAAAAAAAACAAAAAAAAAAAAAACTATTTTGCCGCATTAGTGGGTAGCCTGCTAAACATTGTGGATGAGCTGTCAGGGAGTTGACTGAGTAGAAATGGAATATGTTATTGGATATTTTTATAAAGGCTTTAGATTAGAATGTTGTCTAGGCACTGAAATGTTCTTCGATTTGTTTTATCCCATTGTTTGGATGAGTTGTTGATGGGAAAGATGAGTGATCAGTCTGTATCATGGGAAAAAACTGATTGAGTTTGTGTGCATTATCACTGACTAGGTTGACTAGGTTGAGTTCCATTTAACACACTTTGTGACATTGATAAGGTAGAGTGTGGTGTGTTGTGCATGAATACTGATGATGAGTCGGTGTCTGGAAGATCCATGCAGAAGTTGGAATCGCCCAGAAAGGGAATGTGCTATGTAGTTTGGATTCAGATGTGAAGGACAGTGACTGAGGGAAATACAATCGCAAATGTCCTACCGGCCCACTGTTCAATCAACATCACCTTTAGGTTTTCTAAAATAAGTCAGCAGTACAAAGAAAATGTATTCCATCACTAGTCCATGTGAGGCTTCTAAAACATTCAACAACTCTTCAGGGCCTGAACCAAATTCTCCACACAGTGATAACTCATATCATCAATCCTAGCCTCCATCCCCTTTTTTGAACAACAGTACACATTTGTCAGGGAAAATTCATGTACAGTCTCTCATATTTTTCATTTCATCCCAAACCAAGAACAACCACTTGGCTTCAGCCATATTTGAAGTGTTGAATCTCTTTCCCCTGGACTGAAACCTGTCCTGTGTTGACCGCCATAGTTCAACTCTGATGTCAGCTTGTTCTCAACTTTTCCTTCATCCATGAATTGGTATATGATCAAGCAAGCTTTAGAAATTAACTCTTCTGCTATCCTATGAAATGCTTAAAGACCACAAAGCTTCAATTTCATTTTGCATACAATTTGGTGACAGACAGGCCTGGCTTTGCTCTCTACTGGTCACTAAATCTGAGCCTGCATAAATGTTCTGATGGATACAACTACCTGTAGATTCCTCACATAATGAATTTTTCCCCCATGCGCCAGCATCAGACGGAAAGTTTCTTCTAGCTCTGCACGTCGACGAGGACGTCACATTTGCCCGACTCCCACTCGACACCGTCTGAAGTCATCCAGGCAAAAAGTGGTCCTCGCCGGCGTGCTGACGTCAGTTCCCTTTTTTCCGTGCTTTCGAGTAACGATTATTTCTTCGAGGCTCCACGGAGCAACTGTATCTCAGTGTAGTGATTCTTAATTAATAGTGTCACAGCCAGGAAAATCTGGGTTTAAACCCTGCAGGGAGTGTGGTGGCCATATGTCGGTTACGGATCCACATAATGATTGCTTATGGTGTCTCAGTTCCAATCATGATGTCGAGGAATGCGGTTCATGTCAACGGATGAACCCCAAAGCACTCAAAGAACGGGAAGCTAAGTTATTCTTGGCAAAGTCGAAGAAGAAGGAGAAATATCATCATCGAAGATCTTCTTCCAAGTCTTCGAAGTCTCATAAGAGGCGTCGTCATGGCTCATGGCTCTGGCATGGTTCACGACGTCGGTCGAGTAAGGACCGGTCCGGCTCGAAGTCACCGTCAGTTCAGCGCCGTACGAGTTGGGAAGTTAGCCCGGCTTTGACACCTCAACCGCCGACACCTCCTGCTTCTCCGTCGCAATCTGTTTATGAGGTCGAACCTCTTCAGAGTCCGGCCTTCGCACCGGCGCAATTGGAGGTGCCTGAGCCGAAGCCGGTTCCACCTCAAGCACCGGTCCCGCAGGAGTACCTGGCGTTCCGGCACCAGGTACGGATCCAGCCGCATTTCTAAATGCGATGTTTAATATCTTTGCCCACTTGGCCCCGGGCGGTGGATCTGCTGGACCTTCGGGTTCTATGGCATTTGACTTGGGTGTTCTGGCTCCGTGCAGACCGACACCCTTGATGCCTTTCTGGCCTGTGGGAGGTGCTGGTTCGGCGCCAGTACCGGCGGCCTCGCCTAGAAGGCCTGTGACGCCCACAACTTCTGCTGCCCCGGCACCGAAGTCTTCGCCTCAGCTTCAATCGACGCAGGAGAGGGTGGTCCATCAACCCACGGAGTTGATGGAGCCGGCGTCAGATGGATCCGATGATCGACCCCAACCAAGGTCTTGTCGACTCTGAGAATTGAGGCCAGACTGCGCTCCAAGAGAAAAGCTCTTCGACTACTTAAAGAGCAGGATTATAGGAGACAGCTTCTGGAAGAGGGTGAGATCGGAGAGCCCCTGGGGGACCTACAGGGCTTGGACTCCGCCAGCAGTCTGGACACTTCCCCGGAATGGGACTTGGCTTCTCCTGGGGAGTACACTGAAGAGGCGGCATCATTTCACTCAGTGGTGACGAAGGCGGCGGATTTCTTGACCTTCCACTTCCCGCTGCTGAAGTTAAGACTAACATCCTCACTGAGGTATTGCACCCTGCTTCAGCTGTGGCGGAACCGCTTCTCCCCTTTAATGAGGCGCTCATGGATCCAATCTTGGAAGTGTGGAAAAAGCCTGTCTCGTCTGCAGCAGTGAATAGATCTGTAGTGAGAAGATACTGAGTGGCTCCTGGGGATCCAGGATTTCTTTCAAAACACCCGACTCCGGAGAGTTTGGTGGTGCAAGCCTCATGTTCTTCACGTACAGCTCCCGGGTCCTTTCCTGGGATTCCGTCAGACAGAGAATCCAAGAAAATGGAACGGTCTGCAAATAAAACTTTCTCTTCATGTAGTATGGCCCTAAAGTCGACAAATGCAACCTGTGTCTTGGGCAGGTATGTCTATGCCCTAATGGAGGAGGCCAAGACTGCACAGACTGGGTTGTCACAGGATGTTCTGAGCCTTTTGGCTGATGCACAGGCGGCAGCAACTCAGGTCGTCCAGTCAGGGCTAGACACATCTGATTCGGTGGCCAGGGCAATGGGCACATCCATAGCAACCAGAAGACAGGCCTGGTTAAGGTCGTCTGGATTCTCTTCCGATGTACAATCTACCCTCCTAGACTTACCTTTTGATGGGGACAAACTCTTCGGAACAAAAGCTGACTCTGCCTTGGAGCGGTTCAAGGAGAGTAGGGCTACCGCAAGATCCTTGGGCTTACAAGCTTCCACCTCTACTCCTTTAAGATCATTTAGGAGATTCAGGGGGTGTGGGCGTGGCTCTTCCTTTCGGGGGAGATTCCAGTCAGTAGGCCAGCAACCTAATACTGCTCACCCCTATAGATCATATTGGGGGTGGGGTAGAGTTCGTACGAGAGGGGCCACCCAGCAGCACACTGCCTCTTCCTCTTCCTCCGGAGGGTGCAGCAGGGAAAGCGGCCTTAGTCCTCCATCAATCTCTTCACATGCATCTCCTGTAGGGGGGAGGTTGTTGCGTTTTCTCCATATGTGGGAGTCAATAACATTGGAATCCTGGGTCATCGATGTTGTGGGGAAAGGCTATGCCCTTCCCTTTCGGGAGTTTCCTCCTCCCATCCCTCCCTCCCTCCCCGCCCATCCTTCTGTACGGAAGACCATCTCCTGTTGTTACAACAGGAGGATCTAGTCCTTTTTGTCAAAAGGTGCAGTGGAGTTGGTTTCAGAGCATGAGAGAAGTCAGGGTTGTTATTCCAGATATTCCCTGATCCCCAAGTAGGATGGTTGTTTGAGACTAATCCTGGACCTGAGGATTTTGAATTGGTTCCTCAAACAGGAGAAATTCAAAATGCTGACCCTGGCGCAGGTACTTTTGGCGTTGAACGAAGGAGATTGGATGGTGTCTGTCGACTTGCAGGATGCTTATTTTCATATCCCTATACTCAAGTTGCACAGGAAGTATGCGTGCTGCACCATCTGCAGATCACAACCCAGTTGTTGTTCGTTCTGGGCTTTTCTGTGAACGTGCCCAAATCTCACCTAGAGCCCTCTCGACGCCTCCTGTTCATAGGGGCAGTACTGGACACAACATTGAGTCGGGCCTTTACTCCGCCTCAGCGGATTCAGGACATTCAGGCGTTGATTCCAATGTTTCAGAATGGAGTGGTTGTTCCAGTCCTCAAGGTCCTTTGTCTGGTCGGTCTGTTCGCTTCTTGCATTCATTTGGTCATTCATGCATGCTGGCACATGAGGGGTCTTCAGTGGTGCCTCCGCAAGCGGGGGTTTCAACGCAGAGGAGATCTTGAGAAGTCGATAAAGATCTCCAAAGACACTGCAGCGGATCTATGATGGTGGGCTGCAGGCGGCAACCTTTCCCAAGGACGGATGTTTTCGCCACCTCCTCTAGTGGCCACGGTGATAACGGATGCTTCCACTCTAGGGTGGCGAGCTCGTCTGGGGGACCTGGAGATCAAAGGTCATTGGTCTTCAGTGGAACAGATGTTTCACATCAATCTGTTGGAATTGCGGGCGATACGTCTGGCTCCCAAGGCTTTCCTCTCTTCCCTTCACAGTCGGTCTGTCCGTCCAGGTCCTAATGGACAACACTACCGTGATGTGGTATATAAACAAACAGGGAGGCGTAGGGTCATACCTTCTCTGCAGAGAAGCTCTGCGACTCTGGTCCTGGGCATCGGATTTGCTTAGTGGCAAACCATTTCGCTGGGGTTTTGAACATGTGTGCGGACAGTCTGTCGGCTCATCTTGACGGATCATGAGTGGCGTCTTCATCCAGACCTGGTCCTTTACATCTTCCAGGTGTGGGGGTATCCACAGATAGACCCGTTTGCCACTCAAGAGAACGTGCACTGCCCGTCGTTCTGCAGCCTCCAGTATCCGGTGCATGGAGCGCTGGGAGATGCGTTTCAGAGGTCCTGGTCCCGCCAGTTGCTTTACGCATTTCCCCCCATACCCTTGATCCCTTGGGTACTGAGGAAGATTTGCCAAGACCGGGCCCAAGTTATCTTGCTTGAGAGCTCCGGATTGGCCTAGAAAGGTATGGTACTCCGATTTTCTCCAACTCTCTCTGTGCCCTCCGCTTCGTCTCCCTTACAGGGCAGACCTCTTCTCGCAGTTGCAGGGGCAGGTTCTACACCCCCACCTCCAGAGCCTGCACCTTCATGCCTGGAGATTGAACGGGACAATCTGAGTACCTTTTCTCTCCCGCCAGAAGTGGTGGACGTTATTTTATCAGCCAGGCGACACTCCACCAAATCTATCTATGCTAGCAGGTGGGCTAAATTTGTGACTTGGTGTGGAGAGAGGCAAATTGATCCCTTACTTGCCCACTTATCGGACATTTTGTCATTTGTGCTATCCTTGGCACAGAGGGGTTGTGCAGTTGCGACTGTTAAGGGGTACTTGTCGGCACTGTCAGCCTTTCTGTGACCAACCCTCCTTGTTTACGTCCCCATTAGTGTTGAGGTTCATTGAGGGTCTAACAACAGGTTCCCTCCCACTCCATTTATTATGCCTCAGTGGAACTTGAACTTAGTGCTAACATTTCTGATGGGTTCTCCGTTTGAACCAATGCATTCATGTCCCTTAAGGTTATTAGTTTTAAAAACTGTTTTTCTAGTTGCCATTACATCAGCTAGGAGAGTGAGTGAGCTCCAGGCGCTTAGCGTGAAGCCCCCGTACACTTCCTTTTATGAGGGCAAGGTGGTGTTGAGGACCACGGCAGCTTTCTTACCGAAGGTTGTTACACCCTTTCATGTAGGACAGTCCATTACACTTTCCTCCTTCCATCCTCCGCCTCATTCGTCAAAGGAGGAGGAGAGACTACACTGACTAGATCCGAGAAGAGCATTGAGCTTCATCGTCGACAGGATGAGAGAGTTCAGACTGGAACATCAGCTCTTCGTCGGTTATGTGGGGAAGAGGAAAGGCATGGCGGTCCACAAGAGAACAATATCCAGGTGTGTCATTCTTTGCATCAAATTGTGTTATTCTCTGGCGAAGAAGGAACCTCCTGTTGGGATAAGAGCCCATTCCACCAGGGCTAAGCCGGCTTCTTCAGCCTTAGCTAGAGGTGTTCCTGTGGTTGACATCTGTAAGGCTGCAACTTGGGCATCCCTCCACACTTTTGCTAAGCATTATTGTTTGGATTCTGAAGTCAGGAGGGATGGCCATTTTGCACGGTCCGTGCTGCAGGATTTCTTGGTTTGACCATTCAGGCACCCACCTCCGAGTGCGGTACTGCTTTGGGACTCTATTCATTATGTGAGGAATCCACAGGTAGTTGTATCCATCAGAAGAACAAGTTACTTACCTTCGGTAACGCCTTTTCTGGTGGATACACTAGCTACCTGTGGATTCCTCACGGTCCCACCCGCCTCCCCATTGACTGGATGGTCTTATCAAGATTTCCTTGGGTGTGTATCTGTATATTATTATGTATATACTGTTTACACTAGCTACCTGTGGATTCCGATTTCCTTGGGTGTGTATCTGTATATTATTATGTATATACTGTTGCCATTGTTTATATATGTGATATATGTATGTTTTTATATATGGTGTGTGTGTGTGTGTATATATACAGGGATGTGGAATTCCTATCGCCCGGGACATCTTGTTTGGGGTCAAGGGCAACAAGTTTTTATGTTTACTTTGTCCTTGGGACAAGTAGGCCCAACCCCCTGCAGCACAAGCCCTTTGGTTGCCTGATTACAGAGAGTGGAACTCTCTGCATTTGAGGTAATGTGTTTCCAAAAACAATGCTGTTCGAACTTGTATTTATGGTTCATTATTTGAAAGCCTTCATTATTAGGGTGAGTGCTGTAAATAAATGCTTTAAGGTCACACTTCACTACTAACGTTGGTTCCAGTACAAAAAAAAAAAAAACGTGTATACACATGTTTGAAAAGTTTAGGCTATGAGGCTAAGTATAATGCTCCCAGAATGCTCTCTGATTATATGCAAATGAAGTGTCATTTAGTAAAATGTGTTGATGCATGCTAGTATTTCCCAAAAATATTTCTAATGGAAAATCAGTGTAACCCTTTTCAACACGATTATGGGAAGCATGAAAATAAACAAACATTGACAAAGCCAACTGATCTGACATATTTTTATAAGTCTTTTAGTTTCATCAATGCGTGTCTTGTTTTGACATGGCTTTTGTAACACTTTATTGTTGTGGGAGCTACCAGGCCCTCAACATTGTAACAAACGCTGGCAAACCCCCCGCCCAAAAAGTTTTTAACTCTAAAAGCACACCAGCGGCATAACAAAGGCCCCACAGCTGCCCTCCAGGGGGCCCCTTCAGCACAGCACCTGCCCTGAGTGAGTCTGGAGAGGGGGCTCCTCCATGTTCTTTACAAAGGGGCACCCTCCAGTTTCGTTACGTCACTGATTGCCACTGTAGTTCCTGACACTGAACAAAACTACTTTGTGTGGCAATATGCTCCTTGTGGAAGAGCAGAATGTGATCACTCACAGTAAAGCCGGCCGAAAGAGACAGAAATAGAAGTTTAATAAAAATAAAATGTCTTTGTTAACACCAGACCTAATTAGGGACCAAGACCCACATGTAGGTAGCTTTTTGCATGTCGCAAACAGCGACTTTCGCTGTTTGCGACATGCAAAAAGTACATTGCGATGCACAAACCCAGTTTTGCGATTCGGTAACCTGGTTACCGAATCGCAAAACGGGTTTGCGATTCGCAATTAGTAAGGGGTATTCCCTTCCTAATTGCGACTCGCAGTGCAATGTAGGATTGTTTTGTGACCGCGGGCGCAAACCAATCGCAGTTTGCACCCATTTCAAATGGGTGCTAACACTTTCGCAAAAGGGAAGGGATCGCCATGGAACCCCTTCCCCATTGTGAATGTCACTGTAAACATTTTTGCAGAGCAGGCAGTGGTCCTGCGGACCACTGCCTGCTCTGAAAAAATGAAACAAGAACGTTTCATTTTTCATTTATGTTATGCATATCGTTTTCCTTTAAGGAAAACGGGCTTCAATACAAAAAAAAAAATGCTTTATTGAAAAGCAGTCACAGACATGGTGGTCTGCTGTCTGCAGCAGGCCACCATCACTGTGAGGGCCGCCATTCGCGAGGGGGTCGCAAATTGCGACCCACCTCATGATTATTCATGAGGTGGGCATTTGCGAAGCCCTTGCGAATCACAGATGGTGTCAGGGACACCATCCTACATTCGGATTTGCGACTCGCAATTTGCAGGTCGCAAATCTGAACCTACCTACATGTGGCCCCAAATTCTTAAAGAAAGTCACAAAAGTGCACCCATGGTATATGTCGTACCCCTATAAAATATTTGTGAACTGTATTTTAGCATGGGTAAATACGATGTGTAGATTTGCTCATGTAAAAATCTATTGAGCATTTGCAAGTTCATTTTCCCTCCAGCCACTTTCTTCCCAACCCTGGAAGAAGTTCTAATTCTGCCATTGTCAGGAGTAAATGTCCAACCTTTCTTATTATGGGAAAATATTAGAGAGAAGCTGGTAAAAATCTTTAAAACATGCAGGTTAGTAGTTTTGCAGACTCAAAGGCATTCCAGCCCTAGAACTATTGCTTACTGCTTCCTCCAGCCCCAGTATGCAGACCTGCAGAAAGGTGGCAAAATAAGGAAATTGCTACAGTAGGGATTGAAACTGCAATTATTCAAGCCCTACTATGGTAGTAGCCCTGGCATAATCAGAGAGGCTATTATCAGAGCACTTACATAATGAGATTGCTGCCATAATTTGTCGCCACACTACATGGCACCAAAGGGACAAGTAGATCTTTTTACAGGACAAGTAGATTTGAGAAGCAACCTGTCCACTGGACAAGTAGATATTTTAATAAATTCCACATCCCTGATATATATATAGTTTTGTAGTTATGTATATAGTATTATGGAGATCATTTTAAATATGTATTGTTGGTGGTCACCTTTTCGCCTCAAAGGCATGTAAAAAATTGTGAAAACTGACGTCAGCACACCGGCGAGGACCTCTTATTGCCTGGATGATGTCAGATGGCATCGCGTGTGAGTCGGACAATTGTGACATCCTCGTTGTCGTGCAAAGCTAGAAGAAAAGTTCCGTCGGATGCTGGTGCATGGGGGATAATTAATTATGTGAGTAATCCACAGGTAGCTAGTATATCCACCAGAAAAGGCGTTACCGAAGGTAAGTAACTTGTTTGTTCGTTAATGACCTAAATGGTTGGATGACAGCAGAGTTGGTACCCTAGTTCTTTGGTAATCAATTTGGTTGCTCCCCTACCTTTTTGTTTTTTGCCTTACCGCATTTCCTCCCTGTTCCTGCTGGTTGGTTGCTTTTAGTTAGCTCCTCGAACTCCCAGTGCCTTCTTGTTGCTCTTGACTTTTGAGCTGATATCCCCTCTCCAACTGGTCTGTTGCTTCTCTGCCTTTCACCTCTTGGTGCCCCCTTCTCATTCCTGACTCCCCTGCCCCCACCTAACCCCATTTTGGCTGCTACAATTAAATTATTTTATAGTGTCCTGGTGTTGGCAAAGCCAGTAGCTGTGATCCGCTATGCTAAAACCATAGCAAATAATTAGAAAATGTTGATTTCTTTAGTTCTGAGCAGTTTCAGGGTGGCATCCACATTTTGTGATGTAACATGAAGATTCAGTGTGATGGCCTTTTGGAAACTGTAGATGACATTGTTTCTGTATGTTCTTCACTCTCATGATGGCTAGCACATTGTGTTGTGCAACATAGTGATGCACAATATTTTCTAATGATTTTCAATGCTTTTAGCGTGGTCCGTCATCACCATTGCCTTTCCGAATACCAGTGCATTATAAAAGCATGCAGTGTTGGCAAAGCCAATGCTGACGTCTCCAGTGCATTGGCAGAGTGAGACCAACTGGCTTTGCCACTGCTTGTTTGCTAATTGCTAGAATGTAAGGCCAAGTCCCTTTCATGCTGTGACTATAACTACTGGTGATTCTGATTAGTCTTTTGTTGAACATCTTGTCAGACTATGTCAGACTTGTTGACATACAGGGCAAGCGTCACTTTTTCAGCCCACACCTCTGCTGTAAAGTCTTTCAGCCAGGATTTTAAATTAGTCATTCATCTGGCAATGTCCTGCTGTAGGAACAAATGATCTCCTTCAGCCCAATAACCTGGACCAGATTTCCAACTGTGGAGTTAGTTTTATTGAAAAGCACACCCTCTCATATAAATGATATCTCAGTGTCTCTGTGGGTTAAATTTAGTGCTGGAGAAAAATGCTGGATTTAGAGAACGGGAAACTGACATTCTCCAAAGACTTAAATCACATTGCCCTTTTCAGTCTGTGTTTTTTGGTGACTGCCAACACTGATGCCCTTTTTTGCCAAACAAGGTTGTGTGGAAAATTGTGATGGGATAGAGATACAAAACATCCCAAGGTAGATATTGCAATATAGAAATTGTGGCTAATGTGAGTAGTGTAGGAGACATCTGATTCAAGAGCAGTGGAGGGGTTACCATCTTAAATTAATGCAGTGCAGCAACTGGACTTGTTGCTGCCAGAGGGATGAGGAAATGTGAAAGCAGTGGGCTTAGGTGAACAGAACAATATATAATGACTTTCGGTATAACTCTAGGGTAACTTTTAATATGTCACTAATTGGATGCATTCACTTTCTTATTTCCTGCTACACAATGTAAAATGTAAGCAGTACTCCGAGGCTTTCTTTGGACCAAATTGCACTACAAAGATTAGACGCTCAATGCTTATAACTATAATTCTAATTTTGCTAATTATTTGCAATAGTGATTTTTAAAAATCAAAATAGAAAGGAAATGGGACAAAGAAGACTAAATAGTAGTATGTTGTCAGAGCCTCGATGCAAACATTGTGCTGGTCATGTTTTCATATGTCGCAGTTGGGTTGAAAGAGCTATCTACCTAGTTGTACAAATAGAAAAAGGGAAGCGTCTTGTACAACAACCCCGTCTGCGCCCGTCTGCGCCTGGACCGCGCCCAGCGCCACGACCCCTGGCCCCCAGCATTCCCAAACCCCGCAGCACCGCTATGACCCCACCTCCCTCCACGCTCTCAACCCGGGACGCTCCAGAACCTGCTTCCAAGCCAACCCAAAACGCACTCATGGACCCTTCGCATGCCTTACCTGCAAGCATACCTTCCACCGCGACTGCACCCCGCCCGCCAGCCCACGCGCCAATAATCATCTCAAATGCATCCTCATCAACGCACGCTCCGTCCACAAGCACGCCATTGAACTATGGGACCTCCTGGACTCCACCGGACGTCGCCTTCATCACTGAGACCTGGATGAACGCCTCCTCGGCCCCTGACATCGCCATAGCCATCCCCGACGGCTACAAGATCACCAGGAGAGACCGCACCAACCAAGTCTGTGGAGGAATCGCCATCGTTTTCAAGGACTCCATCAACGTCACCACCTCCACCGAAGACACCCCCCTCGCCGCCGAACACATGTACTTCCAGATCCACACCGACCCCAGGACCACCCTCAGAGGAACTCTCATCTATAGACCCCCTGGACCACGCACCCTTTTCAGCGAATCCATCGCTGACTTCATCTCCCCGCACGCCCTAGCCTCGCCGGGCTACAACCTCCTCGGAGACCTCAACTTCCACCTGGAGCAGAACAACGACCCAAACACCACCACCCTGCTCGCCAACCTCGCCAACCTGGTCTCAAGCAACTGGTGAACACCCCCACCCACATCGCCGGACACACGCCTGACCCCATCTTCTCCGCCAGCAACCATGTATCCTTCAGCCACTCCTCCGTAATAGACTGGACCGACCACAGATGTGTCCACTTCTCCTTCAGACGCAAGACTCTCCACCTCCGCACACAACCCATCCCACACAGACATTGGAACAAAATCCCCACAGAACAGCTTCTCTCCACTCTCAGCGACAACCAAACCCACCTTCTCCACCGACCCCAACAACGCAGCCCTCAGCCTCACTCATTGGATCACCAACTGCGCGGACAACCTCGCACCCTTCAGACGCCTCCCAAGACAGACCAGCACCAGGAAACCTCAATGGTTCACAGACACCCTCAAGGAATCCAAAAAAACCTGCCGTACCCTCGAGAAAGTCTGGCGCAAAGACCACACCGTAGAAAACATATCTGCCCTCAAAAACGCCACCCGCGAACACCATCAGCTGATCCGCGCCACCAAAAGAACTTCCTTCACAGACTGGACAAGAACACTCGCAATAGCAAAGAACTCTTCAACATCGTCAAAGAGCTCTCCAATCCTAACGCCAACTCCAACTCCATCACGCCCTCACAAGACCTCTGCAACTCCCTCGCTACCTTCTTCCATCGTAAGATCACCGACCTACACGACAGCTTCGGACACCAGAACCTACAACCCCAGCCATCACCCTCAACGCCTGGACTCACATCAGTACGGAGGAGACCAAAGTTACCATGAACACCATCCACTCCGGTGCCCCCTCGGACCCCTGCCCACACTTCATCTTCAACAAAGCCGACGACATCATCGCCCCTCATCTCCAGACTATCATCAACAGCTCGTTTGCTTCTGCCACCTTCCCCGAGAGCTGGAAACATGCGGAAGTCAACGCCCTCCTGAAGAAACCTACTGCGGACCCCAGCGACCTGAAGAACTTCCGCTCTCGCTCCTCCCCTTCCCTGCCAAAGTCATCGAGAAGACCGTCAACAAGCAACTGACCAATTTCCTTGAAGACAACAACCTACTCGACCCCATCCAGCCCGGATTCCGAGCCAACCACAGCACAGAAACCGCCCTCATCTCAGTCACAGACGACATCAGATCTCTGATGGATAACGGAGAAACAGTCGCCCTCATCCTCCTCGACCTCTCGGCGGCCTTCAACACCGTCTGCCACCGAACCCTAATATCCCGCCTGCGCTCCACCGGTATCCAAGGACAGGCCCTGGACTGGATCACTTCTTTCCTCTCTAACCGCTCCCAAAGAGTCTACCTCCCTCCGTTCCACTCAGACCCCACCGAGATAATCTGCGGCGTCCCACAAGGCTCCTCGCTCAGCCCGACTCTCTTCAATATCTACATGAGCCCCCTCGCCGACATCGTACGCAAACACAACATCAACATCACCTCCTACGCCGACGACACTCAGCTGATACTTTCCCTCACCAAGGACCCCACCAGCGCAAAGACCAACCTGCAAGATGGAATGAAAGACGTCGCAGAATGGATGAAACTCAGCCGTCTGAAACTGAACTCGGACAAAACAGAAGTCCTCATCCTCGGAAATACCCCATCCGCCTGGGACGACTCTTCGTGGCCCACGGCCCTTGGCACCCCACCAACCCCCTCAGACCACGCACGCAACCTCTGATTCATCCTGGACCCACTTCTCACCATGACCAAACAAGTCAACGCCGTATCATCTTCCTGCTTCCTCACTCTCCGCATGCTCCGAAAGATCTTCCGCTGACACCAGAAAAACTGTGACCCACGCCCTCGTCACAAGCCGCCTGGACTATGGAAACACCCTATAGCGGTGGTTCCTGCGGAAAATCCAGAAACTTCTTCAGCGAATACAAAACGCCTCCGCCCGCCTCGTCCTCGACATACCCCGCAACAGCCACATCTCTGCCCACCTGAGACACCTGCACTGGCTTCCCGTCAACAAAAGGATCACCTTCCGGCTCCTCACCCTCGCACACAAAGCCTTCCACAACAAGGGACCCGAATACCTCAACCGTCGCCTCAGTTTCTACACGCCCACCCGCCAACTTCGCTCCGCCAACCTCGCACTTGCCGCCATCCCTCGCATCCACCGGACCACGGCAGGTGGGAAATCCTTCTCTTACCTGGCGCCCAAGACATGGAACTCCCTCCCTGCCAACCTCAGGACCACCCTGCATTCCGGAGGCAGCTCAAAACCTGGCTCTTCGAGCAGCAGTAATCCCCCCTCCCCTAGTGCCTTGAGACCCTCACGGGTGAGTAGCGTGCTTTATAAATGTTTTTGATTTGAACATTTTAATTGTGTTAAAAAAAGTAGGAGCAAGTAGACCTATTAGTCACCATTGGCTATCCTTTTGTTGTATTCATTTGGTTATTTTGTGTCATTGCTGCAGTTCTTCTCTTAAAATGGATAGTTTTAGGATATTTATGTGATATCTTTTTTTTTGGTGGAGTGACTGCAGAATTCCAAAACTATATTTGACTGAGGGTCAATATCTTAAAATGACAAGGAAGCTGCTGGGGTGCAGGCTTGAGTTTAAGGCTCCGACTCCTTGTCCTTAAGACGAACAACATACGTATCATGGTACAAGTTTGAGTGAAAGTGTTTGTGGTGAAACAGCACAAAATAATAAAGATACAAATTGGATTTTGCACAAATGCTATGCTTAATCTAAGCCAAGGAGTAAATGGAAGTCAGCAGATTTACAAAAAGAGGGCTCTGAGTTGAGCACCAAGTTGTTCCCAAGACGAAGGTTCCACTTACTGGATTTGGGAAATAAATGACGATCAGACCATGTTGTTTCACGTCAACTTATGTTATGATAGGAAATCTGCGTCGGAGTAACCATACTTGTAATGCATTATGGCATGTTGCCTGTCTGTGCCCCCTTTTATTCCTGTCTGGAAGCTAACTATGAAACCAGCATCCTGGCAGGGACAACAGCTGCCAGCACAGCGGGGAACAATACCGCTAATGTAACCACTCTAGTCACCGAAGCTGCCACATGACTGGGACAATAGAAGCACCAATAGCTGCCATCAAGTCAGAGCTAAAAGTACACAAAGCTGTAATGAAAGCGGGGACCAAAGCTCCCACTATATGTTATGTTATGTTATAACAGCTTATAGCGCCTAAATCCTGCCCGAACGCCTCGTAGCGCTTTATGTACATAACGGCAAGGTGTCATCATCTTACGGTCCAATGGAGATTAGACTTTAAAAAGCCAAGTTTTTAAGGCCTTCCTAAACAAGGTCTCTTGGGATGTCGATCTAATACTAAAAGGAAGGCTATTCCAGAGAGTGGCACCCTGATAGGCCAAAGATCTTCATCCCCATCTCACTCTCTTTATTTTAGGTACCGTGGCCAGCATCGCTGAAGAAGATCTGAGTGGTCTGGTCGGAGTATATATCGATGCCAGGGTTTTGAGCATTTCAGGGCCATGATTAAATATAGATCTATGAAAATGGCTTTGTCTTAAACTGAATTTAACGAGGCCGTTGGCAGTTAGGTGCTATATAAACCTTTATAACATAACATAACATAACACTGGCAGCCAATGTAGGGTTGAAATTGCAGCCCGAATAGAGTGATGTTTAGGGGTGTTAAAAAGAAGACGTGCGGCTGCATTTTGCACCCTCTGCAGCCTCTGGATTACATATTTTGGTGCTCCTACCAACAGAGCGTTCCCGTAGTCAAGACAAGAGCCTATCAGAGCCTGGATCACCAGTCTCCTAGCAAGTGGAGGAAGTATTGTTATAACCTTCCTCAAGATTCTAAGCAGAGCAAAGGAGGTTCCAGCTATTCTATTTACATGTTGTGACATGGAGAGTTGAGGATCCAACCATACTCCAAGACTCTTAATAATAGATTTAGGGGGGGGGAGATTAAGATCTCCAATCAATGATCTAGGATTGATGGAGGAGGCTTTTTGTGATCCAAAGAACATGACTTCTGTCTTGTCATCATTGAGCTTTAGTTTACTTCCTGACATCCAAGTCGCAATTGCTTTTAAGCACGGACCCACTGCTGTATTCATGTCCGGATAGGAATAAAAAAAGGAGACAATTAGTTGAGTGTCATCTGCGTAAGACACCAGCTTAAGTCCATATGATTCGATAATTTCTGCTAAAGGTTGCATGTAAACATTAAAAAGTAATGGGCTCAAAGCAGAGCCCTGTGGAACTCCGCAACTACTGAAGCAACATACAGGAAAGGGACACTACCTGTAACAACATAACTGACCACAATATTAACCACAGCTACCACCAAGGCAGCAACAAGAGTGGTCACAATAGCTTCAACCCCTGCGGGGGCCGGCGCAGTAACATGAGGAGCCATAGACCAAGTCAAAACCGCTGCAACCACTGCCACAGTAGCAACAACAGCTGCATCAATATTGTGAATCACAGCTGTGATGATCACATCAGTAACCACAAAAAAGGCCACAGCTTCCACAGCAACAGGGGCAACCACAGGTGCAACAGTAGGGGCCAGAGGATCAACCTCAGCAGATTGACCAGTTCATTTTTAAGTGCAACATACGACATCCAGTGGTTTCTTTTGCCGACGCAGGTGTTTGCTAAGGGTGGGAGTAGCGACTAGCACCTCAGTTATTTAAGCAGGAAAGTCTTAATTGCTATTCTAAAGATCATGTAACTGGGGCTTTGTCTTAAGAGCAAAGAGTGGTTATTCCAAAGTGGAGAGCCTTTGTTATGAAAAGAATGATCCGCTTAGGTTTTTATTCTGGGTATGTGCAACAGTGATTGGCCTGCATATCTTTGGGGGTGGCGGGTATTCTTTGAGGACAGTAGTGCTTAAGGTGGAGATTGGCATCCAAAGTGGCTTCATTAAAACAGGTTTTATGCATCAAAAAGGACCTTAAATTAGATCCTTTGTTCCATAGCCAACCAATATGGACTTCCACACTTGGCCTTGAATTACAAACTAGTTTCACCACAAAGTTCTGAATGCGTTGCATCGTTGCGTATTTGGGATAACGGTAGGCCCTTGTATACAGCATTACAGTTGTCTGGTTTGTTCATGATGCAATCAGATACTGTGGTTTGCCGATATTCTCTATGGAGAAAAGTTTGCATTTTCCTCAGCACTTTCAGCAGGAAAAACCAAGTAGTAGTACAAACGTTTTATATAGTAATTGAAGTCCAGGTCACATTTATGGCCAGAATTGATGAATTATGCATGGAAGCACACCACAGATAGTTTTAACAGTTGAAACAGTTTCCCTCCGCCCAACAGTAGGAGCTCAGCTTTTTCTGCATTGAACTTTAAAATGTTGAAACCCATTCACTGATGACAATTGTCCCAAACAGCTAACCACACTTACTGCTGAGCTATATAGAGCTTGCAGCCATATTGCAATCTTGGTGTCGCTCATGAAAGATAATGTAGAAGAGAGACTGATCATAAAGATTAAATAACATCAGATAGAGAGAGGAGCCCTGAGGCACACCACAGCTAAATGAAACACTGGAAACCCGAAAGTTGGTTAATGGTAATGTTAAAGAACATCCTGTACTAAAATGTCACAAACCAGTTCCATACCATGTTCATGAAACCCTATTCGCCTAGCTTTTTCAGGAGTTCTTGGTGGTGTACCAGATCAAAACCAGTGGAAAGGTTCAGGAATATCAATTCAATGGTGTCATCTTTATCTGGAATACCTCTGATTTCATCTGTTGTAGCAACCTCATTGCCTCTGCCTGGGTGGAAAGCCATCTACAGTCCTCCAACAGTTTGCCCTCTCCAAGGAACTTTAACAGTTTATTAGCTACTAGTTTTTCCAGCAACTTAGTTATTTTTGGTAGTTTTTGTTATCAGAAGCATTCAAATTATTATGATTATTATGATTATTATTATTATTATTATGATTATGATTATTATTATTAGTAGCAAGGATACCACCTCTTACTTCCAGGATCCTGTAAGTGTGCCAGAACAGCTCAGTGATCTTACCTGAATTGACTGGAGATGGCTCTTGAAGTACTGTAAGGGGGGGGGGGGTCATTGCGGGAACACTATTTTATAGTGGGTAGGAGTGGACACAACTAATGTGTCTTAAGCAGTATGAAATCGGACCACACTCAATGGTTATCATTCTGCAAAGTGGGTTAAATATTTCCTACTGTTAAGTCACTGTTTCTTTTTTATTTCCTCGTAATTTATTAGATTTTTCTATGAGAAAATGGTTTCTAGCTGTTTAATAACTTCCATGTGGAAGGCAGAGCTCCCAAAATAACATGGGGTTAAAAAGTTTCTAATCATGGTAAATAATTACAAAGAAGTTATCTTGGTTATTCGGGAACCGGCTTCTAGCTGGAATGTGACTGTAATCTTTCAACTGAAGCTTAAAGTGCTGGTGATTGGAGGGGAGTATTTACTCCTTTACTTCCTTTCTGATTGTTCAGTGTGGATCTTCTTCCTTCTGGCTTCCTTCCTAAACTGGCGTTTTCTTAAGGAGGCCGTTTTTGTTCTTGAAGACCCTAGCGCCCCCTAGACTCTTTGACACCCACAAGGTTAGATGAAGCAGAGTCTACATCATACTTCTTCTCAAAAAGGTTATGGTCTGCGAGTAGCTTTGGTAAGATTAGCTTGATAGGCTTTTTTCAGACCATAACTTAAATGGCATTTTTTATTAATTTTAGGATTGTGATCTTTGGAAGAATACAAAAGATCTTTAATGGCATAAAAGAATGATTCATGCATCCTAACGAAGAACAGCCTCTTAGTCTGGCCTATATTTCTGATGCAGAGACTAAGTTCAGCTGGTGCCCTGCTTCATGGATAGGCACATTAACGTCCCAAGATAAAGCACAAAAGGGCCTGGCATTTAGAAAGGTACAAGCAAGTGGGATAGTAGCATCTTCATTGTTCAAATTAAAGTCATCAACAACATTTGTCTTCAGGTGCCATAAGATGACCAAAAGTATGCACTAGTGTGTCTTATTATACTTGCTCACCTTCTGGAGTATGATATACCACTGTAATTGTTAATTTGATGCCAACTCACTTCTCTAAAGTGGTATGTCTGGCCAGTTATTACTCCAAGCTAAAAGCCTGGTGCTGATGAGGTTCTCTTTATAGACCATAGCTATTCATCAACCTGTTTGCCTGCATCTGAGTTGTGATATAATTTTATAGTCATCTGGTAAGGCATCAGCTATGTCAGGAACCTACTGTTCCTTACTGAAACATGGCTACATTCACCTCTTTGCTCTTCTCTGGGTTGTGATAGAATGTTATTGCCATCTGGTAAATGGATGTAAGGAAGAGGCAGTGGACAGATGCAGCCATGTTTCAGTAAGGAACAGAAGGTTCCCTATATAGTCCATACGTACCTGGTAGATTTTCTGTCAGTGTTTTGACAAGCGTTGTCCATTAAGTAGAGTAGCTGCTAGAGATAGATTTGGTAGAGATGAAAAAGCAACAGGCTGATAGCTGAAGCCTAGATAATTTCCTGCTTTACGTTTACTGCTTTAGTAACTGAGGCAGGACACAGCTGTGTCTTGCTTCAAGTGTCTTCTCTATCCAGCATCGGCAGCTGAAGCAAATCAGGAGCACGCAGTTGAAGATATGCTTAACAAAATCTGTTAATTGCATGTGTGTAAAAGAGTCTGCATGAGTGAGTCTGTGACGGGTGTAGTGGGCGAGAACAAGTGAAAGCCACTGACAGTGTGTAACTGTGTGTGAGAATGACTGTGAGTGAGAATAAGTTTGAGCACGTGCATGTCAGTTGGCAGGCATATTCGAGATAATTCTTGGTATATGGGACATGTGTCAAAATACTGCATTGGCATACTGGATGTAATTCTTGGCATTTCAGGCACCTGTAGAAAAATGCTGGTATTGACATTCTGGATGTAATTCTTGGTAAAAGAGGTACCCCTGGCAAAATATTGACACTAGCATATTCGTAGTAATTCAGTATTTTGCAGGATGACAAAATGCTGGCAGGCTGAAGGCAACTCTTGGCATAAAAAAGGTACTCTTGGCAAAATACTGGTGTTGGCACTCTAGAGATAATAATTGGCATGTAGGGCATCCATGGCAAAATTGTAGCTCTGGAGGTGTCCGGGTTCGAGGATGATTGCTCCATGATGCTAAAGGCCGTGCCCTTGCATTTGTCTAGATTAAGGTGGCCTGGGCTAGGCTAACAGAATTTATGGCCTCACTCTGAGGTGTGACTGTTCTTGCAAAGCCCCTAAGTTCTTAGTCTGACAAGGATGTTTAGCTTGTGGATATGTGAAGGATGTGTGGAAAAGACCCCTGCATGTGTCCTCTAGAAATTCAGGATCTTGTACTGCTATGGAGGACCATTAGGGAGGACCTGGCCTGGTAGTTTGGGCTGTACTGTTTCCATGAGTAATGGGGTCAAGACTGTTTTGTATATTGCTGGGTCCAAACTGATGGTGAGCAATGGGCTGCTAGCCCGAATAATTGCCAATAGTTTGACATATTTCCACCATTCATCCCATCACCTTTTGTGTGTTTCATAATATAAAATGACGCTAGCCAGTGAGAGAATATTACGAGACTGGTGAGTGATGAAAAATTGGGTGGGGCAAAGGTCCTGTAAAAAGTATTGAGGGTACTGTAAAACGTGACTGTCATACAACCGAGTGCGCTATGATAGTCTGCTGTGAGGCTGGGCTGAAGGGGTGGTGAGGTGACATTTACACTGCCCATACATGATCCTTTCTTGTATTCTTACCTCAGTGTTTCCTTTGTTCTCCTATAGGAGGAGGAGACCTTGTCCTTTATCAAAGACAGTCTGGAAAAAAGTGATCAGTTGACTAAAAACATGGTAAGCCCAACTGGTGTTATCTTTCTTGTTTTTGCTGGGCATTATAGTTGCTGTGTAACCTGTGTGATGTGTAAAGACTATACTATATAAATCACTGGGGTAGGGGCTCTCACCTTCTTCTTCTATTTGTTCCTTGTCTTCCTCTTGCCAATCTTTCAACAAGGAAGACCATGAATTGAAACTCTAAGTGATCCCACATGATTGGATCATTGCTACAAAAAGAATATAAAGGAAATGTTTTCATTTTGCGGACTTTATGCTGTGCTTATTATGCTGAAGGACATTTTGCGGCCTGCACTGTAGCACTTAGTTAAATAGTGTTGCAGTTGTAGGTGACAAAATGCCCGTTAGCAGGGTGAGGAGGCCAGCAGGAGTATGTGGAGGGCACCCAGGTAAAAAACTAAAAACAAAAAAGGCAGTCACCACATTGTAAACACCGCCCTCAAGTGTTTGTGTTCGACCTGCAGTGAAATGCCTGCAAATCGATATTTTCTTTTAATCAAGAGCCAAAATATTGAATTGAAGAATTGACCTTTTTGTTAGATGGTTGTCAGGAGTCACCACAGACCTCAATCATATCTGCTAAGCATGTTAACATTTTTTGACAGTTACATTGTCGAGTAGACATGATATTTTGTATGCAATTTGGTGCACAAATATGAGGGGACAGCAGTTATGTGTCTGAAATGGGGCAAGCTGCTTCACATATTAAAGATGTCTTTGAGAGGCACAGGAGGAATTCGTAAGGTAAGTGAGTAGCACTGCAACTGTACTATGAAAAAGACTAGTGTCTTAGCAACCACCCTACATTAAGTAACCAGAAGTTTTAATTTTTGTGTGCAATATCTTTATTAAGAATTTCCAACCCAGAAACAAAAACACAAATTTCTGCACTTTATTGCTGCAAGCCAATTGCACCTATGTCCTAGCGTGTGTACAGGATTAAGCAATATCCCAGACCTGGCAGCAGTCCTACCTTCTGCCTCACTATTGCATCATATCCCATGGGCCAAGCAGATTTAAGGCACCCCCCCTCCCCATCCAGGGTTGCCAGATCTATTCAAATGTTTTCAGGCAGCCTCTACTTGCAAAAATATGCTTTTCAATCATAGAACACCAGTCCATGTCCATTTTCCATGGTTCTAAGTCTGGTAGGATCAGTGCACCCCATTCCTGAACCACATTTCACCTCACAGCCATCAGACCCACTCTACAGCAGAGTTTTGTGTAGTGCTGCATGTTTACCTCTCCCAAAATATCAAGGATCTCCATTTTTTTTTTTTTACTGGGGGGGGGGGGGGGAGGCTGGAAGCCAGTTATATCTGTATGGTAAAATTCTATCGCTAGCCCTAATTGCTTAAGGTCTGGTCAGTTCTACATCATATGTATGATATTTCACCTCTGCCCGCGGTTCCATAATTGGCGATCGTTCACAGTGCAGCAAATGCTGGCCAGAAGCAATCTAGTTAGGTATGCCCTGTGCAGAATCTTTACCTGCACCAGCATGAAGCCATCCAGGATGGCCACTTACCGTGGTGTGGCTTTTGCTTCCTCCCATTCCCCTACTTTGAAAAGACCCAAGTCTTCCTCCCATTTCTCTTTAGAATCCACCCGGCAATCACTTCCTCCCATTCCCCCACTTTGAAAGGACCCAAGTCTTCCTCCCATTTCTCTTTAGAATCCACCTGTGGGTCTGGGGTATTGTGTATTGTTTGATATAGCTTTCTGTGGAATCCCTTATGCCAGCAGTCTATCCTCCAGAGGTGATGCGTCAACAAAGGTAGCGCCTATTGGGACATGTGTCTTCAGGGCATGACGTAATTGCAAGTACCTAAAACCCTTGAATTCTGCCATGTCGAATTCCCCTTTTGGGGCACCATCCCTCCACATACCCCCCAACTTGCTGAACCCAATTAAGTCCCATTGCCCAAATCCCTGTAAGTTTCCCACCTCCCTGAGCATATTGCCATCCCACAATGTAGTTTCTCTCAATAGGATCAGTACCCATTTTAAGCATCAGTGTTCTGTCCTATGCCCCGACAATCATCCGAGTGTGTTGGGAAGTGAATCCTGGGTCCCCTGCCTACACAGTGCTGTTTGATATGCCATAGTGCCCATTTTAGGTTTGTCCACACTCAGTGAGGGCTTGTCCCATTTGGCAAATGCCCATTTGTTAATTACTGTTAATTTAGAGCCCCTGTGATATGCTTGTTTGTCAGTAACAGTAATCCCATCCCCCAGTGCACTCACTTGGTTAATTTCCCCAGGGCGATTCTAGCTGGCTCTCTATCCCAAAGCTGCCTCTACCCCAGAAAGAGCTCCGTCAGTATCCATTAGGAAGGGCATATGTGAATTTAGGCAGGGAGACCATCTTCAGGTTTGAAGCGCTGTCTAAGAGAGATTGTGGCTGGCCGCTCCATGAAACCCCAGAGTCTATAGAAATTTGGTGCCGTAGGTCACTCGGTGACAACTGCACCAACAGTGGATACAGTACCAATTTCCCTCCATGTGATGCGGAAGCTAGAATAATCCCTAAATCAGTCCAACATGATCCAGATGTAATCCTTTTTTTTTAAGCATAACCACAACTGTGGCCGTGAAGAGGATGTATTGAAGTGCCCCTGTCTTTTGTGCTCCTTCAAGAATGGTGAAGTTCTAGCCATGCCTTTATAGAATTCCTGTTTAGTAAGATCCGCCTCAGCCTGTCTGTCAATATTGGAAAGCTGAGGGACCTGGATATCTTGCAGGAAGCCCTGCATAGCCTCTCCCCAGCCCCACAAGTCGTTGATCGATAGAGAGATTCATTATAGTCTGCAAAGTTCATGGCAATCCCAGTGTTACCTGTTATCAGTTCCACCCTGAAAAACACTACAACATACCCTTTTTGTCACTGACATCATAGAGACGTCTTTGAGCAGCTAGGTAACAAGATCTGCCCTCATTATGAATAAGGATTTGGAATTCTTGTTTCAGTCAGAGGTCATGTTCAGTCTGCATGTCTTGATTAGTAGTACATCTGCATTCCAACCCAATAATGTCTGCCTTATCCTGTTTAGCTGACACAATGCAGTCCTTTTCTTTAGCTGATGTTAATTGCCTGGCACCTAATAATGGTCTTACAGGATTCCTATAGGGTTAGGGGGGATGTGAATGAGCAATAAAATGATTGTTAGTGTGCATACATTCTGCTGTGTAGCAGCCTGGCACTTGTCAAGTTGTCGGATGAATAACTGATCATTCTTTTGGTACTAGTGTGCTGCCAAAAATATGTTCTCAATGGTACACTTTAATCCAAGAATACAGAAAGAAAACACTGTTTTTCAACCATGTTAATTCCATAAAACCCTTGTGGCTTGTGTTGAAATCATATAGGAAAACCTTAGGGAGGCTTGGCCAACAAGATGGCCAACCGGATGCACTAGCCGAGTGCTCCCGGCCCTGGCTTCCAGATCCTACACCATCCTGAGGCCCTGCAGACCCAGCGGTCTGGTGGAGAGAGATTGAGGTGACATGAAGGCTAAGGGAGAAAATGCAGAAAACAAGCTGTGGAGCTGCCCTCGTGGTGAGTGCCTGTCTCTAAAATGGCGGCAGCGATTGTGACTGCGAGCTGGGCCGACATCGTTTAAGGCGCCCGACCTGGCCTGAGTGCCCTAGTTTAGAGGAGCCCAGCACGGGAGCCTGATGAGAGGGGAGTGACCCGCTTGTTTTTTGCTCCACCCTATCACCACCCCGCACTGTGGAAGCTGAGGGGACAACGATGAGTAGTGCGGAGGAGGCAGGGGAGACCCAGCGGAGCGACAGAGGTGTGGAGAGCGGCACGCCTGTGGAAGCGGAAGGGCACCAGTTCCGGTGCTTGGCCCCCGAGGGGCATTTCCATGCTGGGGTGTTGTGGCCTGTGAGGCATTGTGCTGTGCTAGGAGGAGGGGCCGGGAGGCTCTGGGAGGTGACTGCGTCCCTGTCAGCGGGACGGTTGCATTAGATGCTGTCACCCTCCCAGGGCTCTCAAAATCCACTCCACCACTCTCATTGGCAAGTCTCTTATTCGATCAGGTCAAAAGTCAGTTTTTCTTACAATTAATTTTCCTTCTGACTGCAGAGTTCCAGGAATTTGTAAGGTGAACTTTGTGACCTGCTGCTTAGAATGTAAAATAAAAGGATACAGGGTGTCAGGTTTTTCCTAACATACAATGTTTAAATGACTAAGCCAATTGTGCAAACATTTCAAACTATATTTCAGTCGTTGTGAAGGCCCTTTTTAAAATATTTCTGGGTGATGAAAAAATATTTTAATAGGATGAAAACAAATCTGAATACTTTACAGGTTGATGTGCAAAGGATATGTTTTCTGAAACCCAATTTTCACAGAAAGTTAATACACTATATAGTTTTATCAGTAAAGCTGCAAGTTAGAGGAGAGGTTTTGGACATTTCTGGAAAGTTACTGTGTGTAGATGACAATATATTATCACATCATGGTTTAGTAATATATGTATTAAAATTGAGTGTTTAAACAATCTGAAACACTCCTGCCCTTATGGCAATGTTGTTTGTAAACTAAACAAAGTCCTAGGTTGTGTGGGCTCGACCTCATGGGTAAGTAGGCTAGATTCTTATGATGCATGCAGCAAACTTTAGTCTACTTAATTAAACAAAGAGTATTTTTTGTACTGCAGAAATGCTGAACTCACATATTTGAAGGTGCAATCATATGTTAGAATTAAGAAAATGGCGACTTTGTAAACTATTTGCCTAGGACCACACAATTTGAGACCCGTTTATGGGTCAAGAATATTACAGTTAGGTCGAGTAGATTATTTAGGTTACTCGACCTGCAGATCTAGTGCCATTTTTATAATTTTTTGAGCCTTGCTCTCCATCCATCCCCCCCCCCCCCGATTGCCTAAGCACCGGTGGGTGGCCATTAGATTGTGAAGCTGGCCGACTGAACAGGAAAGCATCCCGAAGGTGACAGACTGGTTCTGGCGTGGCCTGCACTGGACACGATGTCTGGCGCTACAGCGGAATCACATCCTTTGCGGCTGCCACATGGTGAGACGCGACTACCAGTGCCCTGTGGGATCAGTGGAGACTGGTGCTGTTGTCCTTGTGCAATATGGGCCATGACAGATCGAACAAAGGCGCACAGCAAATCAGGATGGGCCAATGTACAGCCCAGAGTGCAGAAGGGAACTTGCAGAAAGACTCATTTGGACCCATGGATAAGGGGGGTGAGCCCACCGGAGCACAGATCCTGGCAGCCATCGAGGCATCCAGTCAGGCGGTGCAGATGCAAATTGCTGCTATGGCGGTAGACATTAACTTATTGAGAGCGGATTTGAGGGTGGTGGCAGAATGTTCAGTGGCCAGTGTTCAGTGACTTGCCTGCAGACGGACATAGATACGCTGAAGGCCCCAGTAGCCACACTTGAAGCTAAAACACTGAATGCAATTTACGAGTAGTGGGCTTCCCGCAGGGAGCGGAGGGGAAGGCCCCGGAGGCCTTGCTAGAGGATTGGATCAAAAAGATGATGCCCACTGCCCCCCTACTGCCGGTGTTCATGGTTGAGCGGGAACACAGAGCCCTACCCCTCCCCCAATCTCACCCCTCCCCCCCCCCCCGCCACCACTGGAAGGTGGACCTAGAATGATTATTACCAAGATTCTCAACTATAGGGACCGAGGCGTTATCTTACAGGAAGTGTGCAAACACGGCGACCCTACCTACGAGAATCGCACTATACACTTCTTTCCTGACTACACTAGGGTGGTCTAGCTCCAAAGACAATTGTACATAGGTGTTAATCAAAAGTTGAAAGAATTGGGTTACACCTATATGCTGATATACCCAGCCAAGTTGAAGGTCCTCCACGCGGGCCGCTCACATTTTTTCTAGATGCCTGAAGCAGTCTGGGACTGGTTGGAACTAAGAGGTGGTGAGGGACCCCTGGAAACCCCATGCAGAGGGAGCTGCAGGGGGCACTGGGGGGGGCAGGCAACTCACAGACCACTGCATGCAGGAATAACAGGCGCCACCACACCAGTCAAGGAGACAGGGTAACTGTGTGCCCAGATGGCACCCTGAGTCTGGAACAGAAGAGACAGGAGCGTGAGGACGCCAGACTGTTAGTGAAATCAGTCACCTTGGAGGCCTCTTTGCTCTCAGGATAGCCGTGCGGTGAGGATGGCCTGACCCCAGACTTGGTCAATGCAGATACCTGAGAGCTGTTGCAGGGACGCTGAGATGGAATACTGGAAATGGACACGTACCTGGCTTGGAACTAATGATCCCCTTCTTCCTGTTCTCCTCCCTCTTACCACCCCCCCCTTTCCTACTGCACTGCCTACCGGTACTGGGGGAGGCGGAGACTCGGAATGTATGGGGTGGGGGTGATCTAACACACACGGTCCCCTGCTTTGGCCATGGCTAACCTCGCCTTTCTATCTTTGGTTTTCTAAGTGGTGCGTATCTTGTTGTTGTTTATGATCTTTTACAGTGATAAGCTAATATATTTGGATACAGTGTGTGCGTGGTTTGGATGGCTGTGTGAGGGGCCTTGGAGAACTACTTGCGCGTTGACCGCACCATCTTGAACATTTACTTGCTATCAAGTGGGGGCAGTGATTCACTCTCCCTCTCCTCTGGACTCTAAAGTGGATAGCAGGGCGCAAACACAGATTGGGCAGACATTAGTTGTGGGAGGTGTTTACCCAGGGAAGGATGGGGGTGCTGAATATGGTTCAGGGTTGGAGTTCTGGTCTATGCACTTGGCGTACTGTATGCATTGTCAGGAAGAGAGGACATGGAGTTACACTGTCGAGTGCGTGTTGGACCGGAGTATGTGGTTGGGGTGGACATGGATCGGGTGGGGTGGAGTGGTCAAGGGGTGGAGCTGCGACTGTTGGATGGCATAGTTCATGATGAGCACTCTAATGTGACTTTTCACATGTAACGTATAGGGGTTGAACTCTTTTGTAAAGCTCTCTAGAGCGCACACCTAACTTATACGAATAGGTGCCCACATTGCCTTCCTACAGGAGACACACTTGGTGGATAATGAAGCGCAAAAACTACAGAAAAAATGGCGGGGACAGTTGTATTTGGCAACATATTCTTCCTATGTTAGGGGGTTTTCTGTCTGGGTTGCCCCTGAGGTCCCTTCCCAATTAAAAAGCCTAACTGCAGATGTGCAAGACCACTATATATTCTTACACGGAGAATTTGATCGGCACGAACTCTACATCCTGAAAATATACGTCCTGTTAGAGTTTTCATCCATGGCGTGGTCTCCCTGACGTGTGCTGGACTCTGATTTTGCTGTTTTTGTTACTCTGGGCACTTTACCACTGCTAACCAGTGCTAAAGTGCAAGTGCTCCTTTACAAAATGTGTATCTAATTGGCTTATCCATGATTGGCATATTTGATTTACTAGTAACTCCCTAGTAGAGTGCACTAGAGGTGCCCAGGGCCTGTAAACCAAATGCTACTAGTGGGCCTGCAGCACTGGTTGTGTCACCCACATAAGTAGCTCTGTACTCATGTCTCAGACCTGCCACTGCAGTGTCTGTGTGTGCAGTTTTAACTGTAAATTTGACTTGGCAAGTGTACCCACTTGCCTGGTCTAAACTGTCCCTTCTCTTACATGTAAGGCACCCCTAAGGTAGGCCCTAGGTAGCCCCAAGGGCAGGGTGCAGTGTATGGTTAAGGTAGGACATATAGTAATGTGTTTTATATGTCCTGACAGGGAAATATTGCTACATTCATTTTTCACTGATGCAAGGCCTGTCCCTCTCATAGTTTAACATGGGGGCTACCTTTAAATCAGATTAAAGTGTAGATTCCCTTTGGGAGCTGAAGGACATGTGGAGTTTGGGGTCTCTGAGCTCACACTTTAAAAATACATCTTTTAGTAAAGTTGATTTTAAGATTGTGTGTTTGAAAATGCCACTTTTAGAAAGTGGGCATTTTCTTTCTTATACCATTTCTTGGACTATGCCTGTTAGACAGTGACACAAAGGGAGCTGGGGTGTAAACTGCATTTCCTGATGAGCCCTCTTTGCTAGGAGGGAGGGAAGGAGTGGACACTCACGCCTGAAAGGGCTGTGCCTGCCTTCACACAATGCAGTCTCCAACCCCCTGGTGAGTGTCTGGGGCCTGGCCTGGGCAAGGCAGGATTTCACATTCAAAAGAGACTTTACTTGGAAGTAGGCCTACTTCAAAGGCGAAAATGGGTATAAGAAGGGCACCCAAAACCACAGACTTTAGAACACTTCTGGAAACCAAGAGGAAACTCTGCCTGGAGAAGAGCTGAGGATAAAGAGCTGCCCTGCCTGTGACTGTGCTTTGTGGAGCTATCCTGCAGTTGCTGCTTCTGTCAGAGTAAGAGGGCAAAGACTGGACTTTGTGTGCCTTCCATCTTGTGAAGATCTCCAAGGATTTGATTGAGAGCTTCCCTCCTGTTGTTTGAAGTCTCAGGGACAGCAAAGACTTCTCTCTGCCAGCACCTGGAGTTTCTGGAAAGATCCCTACTCTGCCCTGTGGTTGCCATCCAGTTCCTAGGACCCTGAAAGGAGAAGCTGGCAGCCTAAGAGGAAGAAATCCACGCACAGAACACCGTGCGGGGAAACGATTGGCTGAAAAATCAACGCTATGCCGGCTTTGCGGTTGAAAATGGACGCTCGCCTGCAACGCAACTGAAGAATCGACGCACGGAGCTGGAGAAACTCCGCACAGCATCGCTGTCGGAGGCTGGTGAGATCGCAACCCACGCTGCGTGGTTTTCGGATTATCGTGTGGCTGGATTTCCGATGCAAACACCGCTGGGCATGTAAAAACAATGCAAGGCCTGCCCGGACCCGAGAGTGCTGACCGGATCGACGCATCGCTCTCCTGCGGAGTGTAGAAATGACGCAACGCGACCAAAGGAGAAACGCACAAGGTCTCACTTGTGAGTGAAATCGACGCATCGCACGCCCTTTTTGACGCGCACTCACCCGTGTGGGGTTATTTTTGATGCACCCAAGGTATATTTTCACGCTAACAGTTAGTGTGTGTTTAAAACTACATGATGACTCTTTTTTGCTTTTGAATTGATAACTTGACTTGTGTATTGTGAATTGTTGTCGTTTGGGTCTTGTTTTGTTTAGATAAATATTCTCTATTTTTCTAACCCTGTGTTGTCATTTTGTAGTGTTTTCATTAAGTTACTGTGTGTGTTGGTACAAATACTTTACACCTAGCACTCTAAAGTTAAGCCTACTGCTCGTGCCAAGCTACCAAGGAAGTAAGCGGGGGTTAGCTGAGGGTGATTCTCTTTTACCCTGACTAGGGTCCTTGCTTGGACAGGGGGTAACCTGACTGCCAACCAAAGCCCCCATTTCTAACACGCCCCAAACTCAGATGGTGCAGAGTTCCTTAAAATGCTGTAACAAGAATAAGTACCCTACATGCGAATGCGGAACATCTGTGCGGGGGACTTTAACTGTCTCCTGGATGACGCTTTAGACAGGAGCCCACCGAATCTGGGCACTAAGCCTCATATGACGGCTAAACTTTGCGAGGTCATGAGTAGCCTGCACTTAGTGGATATATGGAAGGAACTTCACCCTGCGTCCAAAGTATATATCTGTTACACTCCCACACATGGGGCGTATAGCAGATTGGATGTTCGTCGTGCTGCCTATCAGGTGAGATTACTATCAGATCATGCCTCTGTTATTAGAATGCGAGACACACGCACCCAAGCCAACGATTCCCCCTGTGTGGAGAATGCGACCTGAGCTACTTGGGGACCCTGAAAAAAATGGAGACATAGAGGAAGTGCTAAATGGATATTTTAGCATGAGCTGTTCCATGACCCGGACACGCTGCGTAGAATGGGAGGCCCTAAAGGTCGTCATAAGAGACGAAAGCCTTGGTAAATCCTATGGTATTAAGAAAAAACTGGAGTGGGAGCTTGAGCAGCAGGAGGGCTTTCTGGCGGCTCTCCAGAGCTGAGTAGCCAGCAGAGACGTATCTGAGACAGACTGCCGCGAGGCGCACAAAAGAATAAGGGCCATTTGGAACAGGCTGGATAATTATGTCTGTAGGGACTTCAGACAGCGGCTGTACCGTTAGGAAGATCGCTCGGGCGCATGCTAGCCTGGCTACTTAAGCGCGAACGGCCTCTACTAATCATCTTGCCCCTCCATGGACCACCCGGGGAAAGGTATTTAGGGCAAACACGTGTGAATCTACCCTTGCGGGTCACCGGAAACACATATACACTTCGCCGAAGCGCGAAGATAGATGCCAAACGTGCTGGTACCTAGACAGACTCCAACTTCCCCGGCTTGTTGAGACATAGACTGAGGAGTTAGAGGGGTACGTAACTCTAGAGAAGTTACAGGAAGCCTTGGGGGCCACGACGCATGGTAAAACGCCCAGCCCCGATAGTATACCAGTTGAGTTTTACCGTACATATTCTGCAATGGTTCTTCCCCGATTATTGGAAACATTCTGTGAGGCAAGCAGAGAAGGCTTGTTGCCAACACATGAGGGAAGTATTGATAGTTATGATACCAAAACCAAGGAATGATCCGGTTGACCCTGGCTCCTATAGCCCATTGTCTATGCTCAATGTCGATGTAAAAATACTTGCAAAAGTACTGGCAATTCGCCTACAGAGAGTTGTAACCCATCTGGTGCGGGATGATCAATGTGGATTCATTCCAGGGAGAGGGTACCCCATAAGAATCTGGGGAGGTTATCACATGTAATGCATGAGACGAGCAACTATGCAGCCTGCATCGCGCTGGTGGCCCTAGACATAGAGAAGGCGTTTGACCTTTGTCCTGGGACTACCTGTGGAAGGTGCTATGTAGAAAGGGCATAGGATTAAACTTCCTGTCATGGGTGTGTCTGCTGTAGACAGCGCCGTGGGTGCGGGCCGTCACACGGGTGCTGACATATGCGCGCCTACTTCCGCTCTGGTGGATTCGCTATTTTTGCTGGAGTCACTTACATACTAGACTTCTCGAAGTGGCAAGCAGGTGGATGTAATAATGCTGGTGATTTATACCAAAATGGCACATTTGTCACGCGGAGGTACCTTATCTCCCGCAGCCAACGCATGAATTCACTTATCCCCCTCTCCCACCAAAGAACATACCTGACTTCTATTAGTTTCATCTACCACATAGAAGCTGACGTAAATGCATTCCATGGTTTCTCTAAGAGCGTAAGACTAATTCCAATAACCAACAATAGCTAAGAAAAATGCCAAACCTGGGTTCCTGAGAAGTGTGCTGCCTGACATAATGCGCTACAACACCTAGTCATTGGTAATAAGTTCATATGAATGCACAATTATCGTTCAATACAATATGTAACCCATGCTAATATAACACTCAGCAGTTCATTGCAGTTCATACAGGCAGCATGATAAGCTGCTTAGCACTCTCATATAAGGCAAAACTGCTAAAGGTCATGTCCATCGCCAGTCCACAGCATTAAACCACACATCACCAACAGAGCAGGCATGAAATAACTGAAGAGAGCTACAAAATGCCACTGGCCAACAGAGGATTTTAATATAGTCCACCACTGCAGGCCCAAACAAGCTTATATCCTGTGATCACTTCTTGAAATCTCACAATGACAATAAAATATGGGATGACATTAACCAAAAAGGCATGTAGGCAAGCGCTTCCACGCACCGCATAGGTGTAGAAGCCTACAATACATTATATAAAATTACAGAATACCTTAATACCTGGCTTATAAGTTGATTAGATCAAGTGGAAGCCGCCTCCATTCGATATTAGACGAACTCCTGCTAGAATCCCTTGTCTTAAGCTATAAAAGACGCTTAGGACTTCTTAGGGTGTGCATTAAGGATATAGAACTCGTTCCCACCTACCCCCGTCCTCCCTGCAGTTTGAATAAATCCTTCCAATCGAGCATTCCAAATATATGCTATTTCTGCAAGTGTCACCTTGATTTCTCTTCTTCACATGACTATCAATTGAAGCATTAAATCATCTAGCTGATGGTTGGTAAAGCCTGACAACTGTCACTATGTTTTTACTTGTGCATATTAATGTTACCCTTTGTGTTATTCCGGTAAGTTCCAATCAAACTCGTTGTTACTCATGGTTGTTGAATGTGTATTTTTCTGCATCTCAAGTCCAAGAAAACTGTTTCTCTGTAGACTGCTCAGCTGTCCATTTTGGACCTGATGCCACTATATCAAACAACACAGTAAGCCCCCAACTTGCTTGCGTTCCCATAACCAATTCAAAATGGAACCCCTGACATGATTATATCACCAGCAAAGAAAGTTTTTAATAGCAATTCTTAGTTATTAGATACATATCAGAAGAGCAAAAACCTGTAAAAATATATATCATATCTACCCACAAAATATGAGTAATGGGCATGGACTAACAGTCCTGGAAGGTAGTACAGTATGTATTTGTTGTCCTAGCTCAGTCTTTCTGTGTGCTTGTCTAATTCACATTTTCTGCATGTTTGTAATAGCTAACATACCTAAACTGGGCATTCATAAAGTTCCGAACAGTCTGGATTAAGGTTCTGAAATACAGTACAATTTAATACAGTACAGCAGAATTATGCCATAGCAAAATACTTGATATTCATATTTGATGTGGTGACATTTCAGTTTAAACTCACAGGAATGTTTTTGTTCATTTTTACAATGACTTAATATTATTCCTGTATGCTTCATAATAAAATCTGATAAATGTCTAACAAGGAGTCAACTGGGAAGATTAGAACATAGAGCTTTCATGTGTAAAATATAGAATGTAGCTCATTCCACCACAGAAAAATAATTGACATCCCACCAGCTACCCCTCTCTCACCTACATGAGACACAACACCCTTGAAATGCATTTTGATTGTCACAGTGCTCTTTATACATTCTTTGCTCATCTGCAACACATTTCTTCACTTCTTCAGAGTCAACTTTTACCCGGTAGTTCAGTTCCAAGCTGTCTGGATGAACTTTAGATTTGGGTATCCTGCTGTTCTTTAGTGGAAATGGCTCAATCATCTTTTTTAGATGGCCAGAGCTTAGCTTTCGCTCTTCCCACCAGGACATATTGCTCTCTACAGTCATTAGTAGGAGTCCTTTATCATCTTGTTAATATTTCTTCACAAGTCCCTTTGCTTTACAATCTTGCAAAACAGTCAGCAGCTCTCTTTCAAATGTCATTTTTTGCAAGCACAATTGGATCGCATTGGGAGTTGCTTGCTCTGCAAGTTTGTTTTTATGTTCGAACATTTTCTCTTGGAACTTGATAAACCTTGTGGTAATCCCACTTCCAATTGTCCTTTCTGGTGTCACTAAGCTGTCATTTCTGGCCATGCTAAACTGATTTGCATAGAGTTCAGCACTAACCACTTCTCTGTTTTTGAAATGAGACTCATTCTGCAGCCTCTTAACCTGCATCTTTGGAGTCTACTTCCAACCCTTTACAAATTGCTGTTTTCAGTTCCACCTTCTCTAGCACCATACTGTCTTAAATTAGGTACCTCAATCACTTGTTACAACCACTTCCCAAGGTTATGCTCTCCATAACGCTTATACCTATGAAGCAAAGGCTAAATTGATTGATACCTTGATGTCTACGGTGTGAAAAGATGGGCATTCGTTATGCAAACCTTTCTGTAATCAAAAGATTTGTAATTCACTAAAATGCACAACCTTTTCTTTGTTTCTCTCTTTTTTTCCCTAGCTCTGTCCATTAAGATGGGATTATATGTAGTATGTTGTTGTTTTTTTTCCATTGAATGTACAATGGTGACTGACCCATTGCATTTTGTAACTCCGTTATCCCCCTGGGCCTGGTTATTGAAAGAGGGGAGGCTTATCATGATTCTTGTCCGCCCTGAGCACATTTTTGCTGCTATTCAATGAAGGTGGATTAAGTACCTAAATGAACAATTGGCCGATGTTAAAACTGGTGCCTTGCTGGCTTGACTTTCCTTTTTGGAGTTAAATGTTTAAGGCTAGTGGTTGAACTGGACTTTCTTGGTCGATGTTTAAGCTTGACATTTTTTTTTATTTTGTTTCTTTTTTTTAAGGCATTTCTGGTCTGGCTGAACATGTTGAGGCAATCCCAGTCTCCTTTAGAAAGGCCACTCTAGATCACCCCCTGATGCTCTTGTTTTGAGGTGATTTGGAATAGTTATTGTTTCTTGCTTGCCATAGTATGATCTTCTAAACTGGACCCCGTAAGTACCTTGATTGTCTTTGGGGAACTGGCATCGAGGGTGTTATTTGGTGCCGGGGAAGCCATATTTACAGCAGGTTCCGTCTAATTAGCAACTTGGCTTGCCCGTGAGCTAGGGCCCAAAAGAGCTGATGGGCCCCTCAGAAGCACACACACACAGCTGCACCTCTGGTAACCTTATTATTCTTACTGGCCCTCAGCGGGACTTGTTGTGAGTGGTGCGGGGAGGCTGAGACCAATCAGTGGTACCCACAGGCTGGGGAGTTCAACAGGCAATGGAGGATTGTGCACAGCTCGTTAGGAGGGCAGGCAGGGTTGGATTGGGGCCACAGTTAGGCCCAAGTAGCCTAAAAAGTGGCCCACATTCTCAGATATAACCTTTTTGAATACACTGCTTGGTTAGGATCGCTGAGCTAAATGTGGCAAACATTTACAATAATAAAAGTATTTTAAAATTCAGAGGGCAAGTACTGATATAGGTAATTAGCATGATAATGGAAAATATATACTTTGGAAGCACAAGATAATCAAAAATGCTAGGAGCTCACTTTTAATTGCTTTTTTTATCCAAATGTTTTCTGTGGAACTCTTGATGAATGCCTGCTGGGAATCAAGATATGGCATAGACATATACTGCCTTTTGCACTCACCCTGGGCTTTTTTGATATTAAATTTATTTTATGCAATACTTAAAAAGAGAAAGGCTCTGCAATGTTAAGAGACTGGTGAAATATGCATCTGTATTTTTTGCTTTACTTGATGCTAGCATCATGTGTACATTCTTAGAAAGGGAATGATGCTAGTGTGTAAATGAAAAAATAGTGTCACTTTCCTTACATGCAGTTTTCTTTAGTATAATATTGGCCCATAGGTGTTGGAGTGCTTTACATGAACATTATAGAGCGTCATATTAATTTTTTGAGGTTCATGTAGATTAAGTGATTTGCCCACAATCACACAATGTTGAGCTGATGCTGGAACTTGAACCTGGTTTCACAGTTTCAAAGTTGACTAAGGCCACAGCATGCCCCTCGTGACTTCAGTACTTGATATCTGGCAAACAAAGGAGATTTATCTCAGCCTCTTTCATGGAGTTGGAGGGGTGGAGGGGAGGGGGGGGGGGAATAAACTGAGTAGCTCCCCTGCTTACCTTCACCAACTCCCCACCACCCCTTCAGTCCTCTCCCCTGCTGCAGTCCCCGGCAAAGCAAGTGATAATGGCTTCCCATCAGCAGCTCCTTGTGGCCTTTGTCACACCTGGACGGAGCCAGATGGCAGGCAGACCTCATGCTGTGACAGTTGAAGCAGCTCATTGTCATTCAGCCTCCAACATTAGCCTGCTAGCCTGACTTCATGTGCATGGGTTTTACACAGTATATGTTAAGGCTATAACAACAGCATTTCACTTTGTGTAGCAGAGATAGAGTCCTTAGTAGATAAAAAAAAAAAAAAAATGGCTCACCAGCTGTCCTCAGCCAGAGGCCCATCGGCTGATGCAAAGTTGCTCGCCTTGCCATTACGAGGCTGAGGGCAGGGGAGCGAGTGGCCACTAAGCCGGCCCCTTCGGCCAAACACATGCCCCACTCAACTCTTCGCTGACTGCCTGTTGCACTGAGCTCTCACCCCAACTTTGAATGCATCCCCAGCAGCCGCGAATGACTTGCTTAGTCAGCCACTCCACATGCCCCACCCTACTGTAGGATCTCTGGTAGTCAGAGCTCACTCCAAGCTCTGCCTCCAAAGTCTTAAGACTACTACATCTACTTGTGTAAGTCTGCTGTAAGCAATTCAGATACTTGTCAGAAGACCAACGGGACCTCAGAGTTCAGTGGTATTCTGCCTAAATCAACCCCGAGCAGTTCCATTGAACTCACATGTACAACCTTTACTTTCAAACAGACTGGTATGGCGCCCCTCCTGTGTGCAATTTACCAGAAAAATCTTTGCATTTTGCTGCATTTTGAGCAAATTCCTTGGGGTATAGTGTCTCCACAGCTTGCAAACTGATCACTTGCATGAGCAATATTTTGTTAGACTCACCGGTCATATTCCCATTGTAAGCCAAGCCTAACTATCCCACCTCAAAATGGATACACCTCGTTTTGCTACTCCTTTGGTTCATCTCGTTCTGAACAAAATTCACTCTTCAAAGTACACTTTTATTGCTATGGACACCCTGCTATATTCACCAGTACTTTTTCTTTTTTTTAAATAAATGTATAAAATGTCATATGCACCTGATAGCTGCCAGAGCAAGCTTTTATTGGGAACGCCTTAAGATTAGTCCTAAGAATAGTACATGAGAATGAGACAGGAAGCTGTTGTATTCCAAGGTGATGGCAATTCTCCAAGCAACAGTAGTGGAAACCATGGCCTTGCAGGGGAGGTATGCAAATAAATTGAAAGGGATATTTACGGCATCTGATGGTTTAAACTCTTTAATATTTTTTCTTTCATTACATTGCATAACAATTGAGTTGTGTAATGGTATACAGTGACCCTGAATCACCTAGTAATCTTCTCTTCAGTGGACATCTAGCTAAAAAGGTCCTGTTGTGAGGGTTTCAAAAGCCCACTCTGATTCTTCATCTTATCTTAGCTTTACATTTAATATTTTGCATGTTTTAGGCTGACAATGCTTTTAGCAGTGACATTTTACACACTTTATGCTTGCGTGATATTAGTCTGAGAAGACATGGTACATGTTGTTTGTTTTCAGAAAACCTTTCTCGCTATGTAATCTGTACAATCTGTTCAAGGCTAGAATCATAGAACGAGATATCCTAGTGCTTGCATTGCCCGTTTGGAGACAACTTCTAACATCTAGACATATCAGTGCGTCAGAGCTATGCCTCTAACACAGTATGGTTTTGATTATATAAACGGTGCACTGCCCTGCAGGGCTCATAGGAGCACGCCGGCCACTACTGTGCTTGGACAAATCCTGTGTTTGACATGCAGTTCTGCTGACTCTGATCTTCCATCTTGCAGAGGATTGCCAACCTCAGGCTAGACTGGTTCCCTGGCTCAGCTCTCCAATTATGGGGGGTCTCAGGCTAGATCGGGCAGAGGGCACACCTTCTATACTCTCAAAATGTAGTTAGTGATAGCTTGGAAGATCTAGATGTAAGATCACCATGGTTAGACAGTTTATTCTTTTCACTGTTTGTGACGCTGGCCACAATGCTTTGTTTCATCTGCTTAATAATCACAGCTCATTCTCTCTATTTAAGAATACGATTGTTTCAATAAATGTTTGAAAACCTTTATTCGTATTGGTGGTGTGTTTACCATAGGCATGCATTAGTAAAACAACGAAAGGGGAAGGTCTGTTTCCACAACTTCTTTGGGAGTCAGAGTGTCATGTTCTAGGTTGCTGAAAATATCTGCTAGCCTGGGAAATTTGGGGAGTTTAGTTGAGGGCCCTGTGAGGTAGGTAGGAATTGGGTTGAAGGTGTAGACGGACTCAGTCCTTTCATCCTGAAGTTCTTTTGCCCTAATACGCAGGCCTACCTTTTTAGTTGAAACCGTATAAGATGGTGCCACCAATGTTTATAGGTTGGGTACTTAGTTAACTGGTCTCCTTAGTAGTTCTTGTGTGTACCTAAACTCCCCTATTCACCTTAAATCAGAGACGTCCATGTGTTAGGGATTAAATCTTCCTCAGCATTATAAGAAGTACCTATATTTGTAGGTTGTTAAAGCTTGAAAATTCAAAAGGATATGCCATTTAGTATGTTCCACCCTGAATTCCAACCATTAAAATGCAGAGAGTTATTTAAATTCCTGCTAATTGCAGATCTGCTGTTACAGCACACTTAACATTACGTGGGCTACGTAATGGGGGTGGTGTTGTCTCCTTTGTAGTTGAGGCTTGCAAAGCTTATAAAACTGAAGTATTTTACTCATGGGTCACTTTTTCTTTAGTCAGTGCTAATACACAAACATTTCACACGTTCACTGAAGCTGCCTTACCAGGCCAATACAGAGCTTATAATGATTTTGAAATAGCATTAACGTATCGGAAGCATTAAAAGAAAATTGGTCCCAAGGCACCCTACCACATGTATTACAGAATATTAGACTGGGTCCCCTCAGCAATAACGGGGCTACATGGCCGGTCCTAACATCTCCCCCCATTGACGACCGTGCAGCTTGGGGCACAGTCATCAATGCAATATATACCATAACACATGCTACACCATTGCTTGCTGTTTTGCTCAAAGTGCTGCAACAGATTCAAAACGACTACAGGGCTGCCCCTGCCCTGGATGTGGGGATGAAATAAATTGGGAATTTTGCCACAGTATTCTCAATAATAGGGAAAGCAGCAACGTTGGCAGTCGGCCAACACCTCCCACAGATCGCGGTTGCTGACCAAGCGCGCAAACTGCCAAAAATTATTGCTGACAACTGTACGTCTATAGGTCAAGATAACATGAGCCAGACCAAATATGCCACAGCGTAAATATAATTCTGAAGAGGACAACACTAAACAAGCACTCGAGTTTTCTATAAAAAAAAACAAAAAAACACGGATATAAAGAAAAAGTTAAATCACCGGGTGTATCTCCGCAACTGGAGTTCTCTGACGAATGTTATAATTTACATAGCCATGATACATTAAGACAGCTTGATACGTATCAGTATAATAATACACGTCATTCTCGTTCCTTTCAGTACCCATCGGACAAACGGTCTGAGAGCAAGGCATTCATAATGTAGACAAGAAAAGTATGTGAAACCAACAAAGGACTCACATCGCTCGTCTGACATAATAAAAAAAAAGATAAACTTCCACAACAAATACCCCAATTCAAAAAGAAGGTGGTTGCGGGCATTTCAGCTAAACATGTCACACATATTGAGAATGCCCCGTGCAACAGGACGTGGGCAGTGACTCTGCTAGACAGAGCAGCAGAAATCACAATAGTTCGCCAGAATTGTCAAGAGTTTCTTGATGCGAAAGCATCTAATGGCTTCATTGAAGTAGAAACCCTAGATCAGCAGGTCGCCTCTCCAGACCGACTATATAAATTAAATATACAATTTGAGGGTGACATAACATGTACTAATAAAGTAATATTCTGGGAAATGTAGCTATGGCGTTCTTTTAGCAAAGGTTGGCTGACAGAGGTTTGTTAGAACTGTCCCACAGGGGGAAGGTGTAATACTACTTTCTTTTTCTATTCTTGTTCCTTAAGAAGTTGAGGAAGTGTATGCTGAAAAGTGGGCTCTTACACAAGCACCGGCACTTAAGCTGGGATAAGGATTTGCCTTATCAAACTATACCCATAAAGATCTAGCCCGCAAGTGCAACCACAATTCCCAATAAAACATGAAACGAAAGCTTCTAATAGGGAAATACTTTCACAACTAGAGTACCAGTCGGTAATAGAGCCCTGTTTATCTCCCATGAATAACCTTTTATTCTCAGTAGCTAAACAAGATCATTCCTACCACATACTCTTAAATTGTAGACATTTATACAATCACACACGCACTTTTGCAATTTAAAACTTACACAATATGGCTTCAATTAACAATACTGTCAGTAAAAAAAGAAAAACATTTGATATTTCCATTGCTTTTTTTCTGCCAAAATAGAGCACCTGAAAGCAGAGATTTAACTACCTTCTCCGCACTAAGCCCAGTTCTTGTTTTTATTGGCTCTCTCAGGGGGTCTAAGAAGCGTCCTGGGCTGCTTTCTGCCTGAGTAGCATCAGTTCTCCAAGATATTGACCCAGAAGCATTGTCCTACGTTGATGATCTATTTCTCACGTATGATGACTTATACACACATTTAGCCAGAGTAGATCGCATTGTTTTGGGAACATGGCTACAAATTAAATTTCAAGAAATTGAAAATTGCCTTTCTTGGTGTCCTGCTTCTAGGAGACAAGTTATCAAATGAGGCCAAGATCCTGACACCACATTTCCTAGAGAAATGTGCTCTTTCACAATCCCCAAACACCTTCCAAAAATTTCAATCCTTGTTAGGATTCTTCAGTTTTGTCAGAATATGCATACCAGATTATGTACAATGCATACACTTATTATTATACAACTTAATTTGCTCAGGCTTTTCCAGTAAACGTTGGACATGAGAACATACACAGGTTGTCATATCACTATAAAATGACATGCTTGCATCTAAACGCTTACTTTCACGTGTTAAAACAAATTTGGTAATCCATATAACTGGGGGTTCAACCGGTTACACCCCTTACATTTAGTGAGGGTGACACAGTGCCCATTGCAAATAAACTACATTTATATTCTAATGCTGAAAAGCTTTTTGCATCCACAGAAAAGTTACTGACCGCAGTTCAGATGGTTGTCATAAAGGAAAGACCACTGGCTCAAGGGAAACTCATAACTGTGGTTACTCCCATTCCAGCCGTAGAAGCTCTTACAAAGGCCAGCATTCCTAACGCGAAAGCCTTCCACCCAAGATGGATACAATGGGCCACTTTCTTGACAGCTACTGATGTAAACTGTCTTTTACCCTCCTCTACAAACTCAAGAATTTCTCCAGTATGAACAAGAATACCCCATGCCCACTAACACTCTTGATCAGTATAAACATATCATATATAGTGATGGTTCAGCCCAGTCTGCTATAGTCACCAAGCATCAATACTCAGCAGCATGCGCCACAGTACCTGGTGTCTTAATGGATGTAAAATTCCATCCTCAAAAATCCTGCACAGTCCCTAGGGGATTGTACACATACGTGGCTGAATTGAAAGCCTTCATTCTGGCGGTAGAAGATACAGATTCAGGATTCCCCACACTCACTGTGTGATTCGTATTATTGTGTTCAGTCTTATTAATGAAAAAAAACTACAAAGCATAAATGGCTTTGGGGAAAGGTGGCACAACTTACACAGTTTCCCACAGACTATCTAACAAACTATTCCTATCACTTAAGTGCCCAAAACATTCATTTTGCTGTTATCCCTGGGGTGGGTGATCGTGTGATACCAGATGAAGTATGCAGGCTAGAATAATACCTGCTCATGTGGGTGTACCATCTATCTTTGCTGGTGTGGTGGCCACAGTTTCCCTAAGTTAACGTTTCACTGTCTTAAAAGAACTGCTAGACCTCTGGGATTAGCAATCTAATGAACAATTTAAACATTCTGCAACTGAAGGAGTGAAGGAGTAACCAGCACCTTCAGGCTGGATTCCAAAAGTTGGGGATCTAGTTTCGGAGAAGATTGTGGAAAAGAAGGAGTTTTGCCCATCATACCGTGCAAGGATGCCAGACCTTGACATTCAAGGTACCAGAACTGTGATTTTACCACCGCTTGCTGTTTGTAAAGACAAAAGTTTTTTTTCAATTGAAGTAAAATTGCATCTTCTGGCCCCTGGTACATAGTAGGCTACGAGGATTCCTGGATAGTTCCCCAATTCCTCTCACTACCCTACAGTAAATACCTAGGCAAATATCGAATAATAACCAGTATTGTTTCTCCTCGGCTGGGGAGGGTGGATAATTAACTTTTGCTGATTCCTGTTACTGCTGAAAATGTAAGAGATACATCAGACTTAGGACTAGAGTTTACTACTGATACTCCAGGCAATAGTGTTGTTTATGATGAACCCCCTTTAAAGGTGTCTACCGGTTCTTTTTCACCGTTTGAGGCTCCCTATTTTCACACAGCCTGCTTCTGGCTAACATTGAAGCTGAGGGCCCATTTCCTGTGTTGTCCCATGAGACAGCCATAGCTTCAGGATGATTTCTGTGAGCCATTCTTTAATTTGGAAACAGATGTTGTGGCTCCCGGGTCCCTTATCACTGGCTCTTCTGCTGCAGACACAGTACAGGATGCAGTGACCTCGGTGTCAGCTCAGGGCACTGACCATGTTTGTTCCTTCGATTTGCTTGCTAAGGTCATGGTGGGTGTGTCGTCTGTGGATGGGGATTTCATCTTGGATCCCACTGACCCTGATAGCATGGAAGACATCTTGGAAGCCTCCTTTAATTTTAAAATGTTGCCCTTGTTTTTATCAAATGATTTTAATTGAATTTACCTTTTAACTGACATATTTTTTAAAGACATGTTCGTTTTGCTTGTTGAGGTGAACGTTTTATTCCTTTTTAGTACAGTGTATTAGGAAGCTTTGACTTTTCATGGCCCACTGCAGGATGTCACAAGTCCTTCTTGGGCCCACTCTAATTATCTATCTTTGCTTAGTTTGAATTTTTTCACTATTTAGGCTGACTTTGCTTTTAGCAATCACATTCACACACTTTATGCGTGCATGGTATTATTTGGAGAAGACACCGTAAGTGTTGCTTGTTTCCCGAAAGACATTCTTGCTATTCCTAGCCTTGAAGACCTTGTGAATCCATGACTCCCACTGAATCATTATTGGAATCCGGGGACCTTCTACTAAGTCATTACTGAAAGCTGGGGACCTAATCTGTTAAAATTATAAAATTTTCTAAGCAGTTGCAGACCCGTCTAAGGAGGCTTCGCGGACCCCCAGTCTTCCCCGGACCGCAGGGTGGGGACCATTGATTTAGTCAACTCGCTGCAAATAACAGAGACCCAATTTCCTGCTGCCAAATCCAGATGTACTGGTCTCTAGTCCCTGTGCTAGGTAGTTTTGTTTGTCCTCACTGTAGCACCTTCACTCTTGCTGTAGATAAGCACTGGTTGCTTTATCAAAGTTTTGGTACGGTTTCCAGTGCTGGAGTCGATTTTCTGTGGGTCTTTCCACCTGTTCTTTGATATCAAATGAGACCTTTTCAACGTGAGATGATTCTTTGACTTTATGTTCTAGGCTGCAGTGGAAAGTTATGCTGCTCTTAGTGCTTGTCCTCCATTCACATTTCCTATCACCTTCTCTCTGCTGTGGTTAAGTTGCCAATTTTTTGCATGGATTCCCTTTCTCCTAGATTTTAATCCTGTGCTCCCTTTCTCTAAGGTCTCAATCCTGTCCTCCTTTGAAAGTCGCCTTATGAAGCTGGAGAACTCCATCATCCCGGTGCACAAGCAGACCGAGAACCTGCAACGGCTTCAGGAAAATGTGGACAAGACACTGTCATGCCTGGACCATGTCATTAGCTATTATCACGTGGCTAATGACACAGAGAAGATCATTAAGGAAGGGTAATTAATTCTCCCTTCCCTTACAAGCAGAATGTTTGTTCATAATAGTTTCAAAAGTACTTTAAGGAAATTACAAGAATAGTTGCTAAGATTCAGTGTAGCTTAATGGAAAGGCATTCACTGGGGATAAGAAGTCCAGTACAACAGTAAAAGATAGGATTTGTACACTGGAGACGATAACACAAGAGAAGCCTATTGGTCTGCATTGTTCAGTTACCTCAAATGTCTGAACAGAAGGCAGTGGTGAGAGCCAGCAGAGTATTTAGTAAGATTCTGGAGGATGTTGTGTTATAGTTCTGGACGCCACATTTGGAGGATATTGTCCTGTTCGAGAAGCCTTGACCCTCATGAAGTAAATTATGAATTTGAGCCTTAATTGTCTGATAGTGCAGGTCTGCAAAGCAAGAACATAAATCTATATAACGTGAAGCAGAGGTAGAGGAGAGAGGTATATATTTTTCAGGATGAATTGTAATAGAATTCTTATTTCTTTCTATCCTGTTGGCTTTCCACTGATCATGACCCTAGCTCTGATGTTTTCACACAGTGCACCCAAAGGAAATGGTTAGTTTTTACTGTTAAAATGTCATTTATGATTTAATTTAGATATCTGTAACAAACCCTAATAAGGTCTTCAGCCTTTTCAGGTCGAACCTTACCAGAAAAGGGAGCTGTCTAGTTCGCTAACAACATCTGAAGGACATTTGGAAAGCTTCCCTCGGAATGCATTCCATTCTTTGGCTTTGTGGTTTGTAACTCGCATTTGCTTGTTTTCTATTTGATGGCTCTGTTTGTTTTAGGCTGTCCAGCTCGAGTTCTTCCCATCCTTGCCCAAGTCCTATTACACGTATCCATCCAATAGTGCTCGATTTCTGTAATCAGGCCTTGAAATCTTTTTCTTATTTTGTCACATTTGCTGGGCATTCAGAGACAGGTCATATTTCAGGCTCTCTCTTCCAGGAAGCTTGCTGTTTACTTTTCTTTTCTGACTTCACAGTGAGAGGATTTATGTGACAATCATGCTGCTTCGGGGAGTACTTGAGGACGGCTGTACAATGTTATATTTTTTCCTAGCACGCAACAAAATTTAAATGTCTGTAAATGAACTATGCACATATTTCAGAATTAGAAGAGCCCAAATGAAGCGCATTTTTGGTAATTCTGAAGTGTGATGGAAACAAATATTTTAAAACTATCAAAACAAATCGATACACTATGTGATGACATTTCCACACATTGTTTGTGTGCTGTATGGTTTTATCAGTGAAGCTCTGTCTGTGCAAATATAATGGTGAAGATGTGTTGTCTATAATAGAAGTGTGCTAGCGCACCATGCATATTGCACTGTGCGACACTCCAGGTCACTGCACTCTGTCTACTTTACATCACTGCACTCTACTCCACTCTACAGTGCTCCACGCCACTGCCCTCTATGCCCCTTCACCCTATGCCTCTCTACTCTATACCACTGTACGTTTTGCCAATCCGCTCTGACACTCTACACCACTCTACTCTACTGTACACCACTGCACATTTCGCCACTGCACTCTACACCACTCCGGACTAAGCCACTACAGTCTGCACAACTGCATTCTGTCACTCCGCTCAGCGCCACTCTGCAACACTTCACTTTATGCCACGGCACTCTATGCGAATACACTGTAGAACCACACTCTGTGCCACTACACTGTACACCACTTTACGCCACTCCACTCTACACCATCTCACTCTACTCTGCATGACTCCACTTCTCTGTACTCTGAAACAATCTACTCTTTGCCAGTGCACTCTACTCTGCACCCCAGTGATCTATGTCGGTGCTCTCTATGTCACTGCTCTCTACGCGATCTACACCACTGCACACTACGTTGCACTACTGCACTCCACTCTATGCCACTATACTCTGCTCTACTGTACTCTACACCACTCTACTCTGCACCACACTAAGCCACTGCACTCTTCACCTTTCCACTCTGCAGCATTTTACGCCACTGCATTCTATGCCACTCTACGTCACTCTGCTCTGCACCAGTGCACTATACTATGCACCTCTAATCTACACCACTGCATTCTACAACACTGCATTGTATGCCGCTGAATTCTGTGCTGCTGCACTCTACGCCAATGTACTGTACACCAGTCCACTCTACGCCTCTCCAGTGTACTCTAAGCTATTTCACTCTATGCTAATCCAGTACATGACACTCTATGCCACTGACCTCTGTGCCACTAACCTTTAGCCATGCTGAACTGCAGCTGTGCTGGTGTGTAAAATGGATAAAAACACTGGCAAAGCCAATATCTTTTGCAGAGGCGAGACCTATTGGCTTTGCCAATGCTTGTTTATATTTCTGTGGCCCTTGTGATTACAATTGTATTCCTCCCTCTGCAGACCTACGGGGAGACTGGAGGAATACTTAAACTGCATTGAACGGATCCAACGAGCAGTCGAGTATTTCCAGGACAACAATCCAGACAGCCCAGAACTGAATCGTGTGGTGCGTATTTCTGGGGAGCCAGCTTTAATTTCACACAGGAACATAGAGTGGCAACATCACAATGTAGTATGGGTGTAATAAGCGCTATTCTTGACTGAGGACTGTGGAACCAGCTTGATTTTCATTCTTTCAAGGAGGGAACACGTTTTACTATTGTAGTCTTTTCCTCTATCCATTCCCCATAAATCACAGGTATCATTGTTTACGGTTCATGCACCTATTCCTGTGTGTTCAAACAACTTTCAGTTTAAAAAAAAATATATATTCCACCTATTTTAGCCAATTCTGTGCTTGTTAGCATATATTAAAAGAGATAAAAATGCAGTTTTCTATTTTTTTGTTGCAGAAATCATTGTTTGAACGTGGGAAGGAGTCCCTGGAAACTGAGTTCCGCAGTCTGATGACCCGCAATAGCAAAGCTGTTCCACCCATTATGATCCTTGACCTTATAAGCGTGGAGGATGATGGGGAAGAGGAGCTGACTCTGGAGCACCTTCCTGAAAGTGTACTGCAGGACGTCATCTGCATCTCTGTCTGGCTGGTAGATTTTGGAAGGAATCAAGGTGTGTAGGAGATCTCTCACCTGGTTCTAGTGAACTAAAGATGTGTCCATTGTAGTGAAACAGGGGTGTGGAATTTATTAAAATATCTACTTGTCCAGGGGACAGGTTGCTTCTCAAATCTACTTGTCCTGTAAAAAGATCTACTTGTCCCTTTGGTACCATGTAGTGTGGCGACAAATTATGGCAGCAATTAATAGCCTCTCTGATTATGCCAGGGCTACTACCATAGTAGGGCTTGAATACTTGGAGTTTCAATCCCTACTGTAGCAATTTCCTTATTTTGCCACCTTTCTGCAGATCTGCATACTGGGGCTGGAGGAAGCAGTAAGCAATAGTTCCAGGGCTGGAATGCCTTTGAGTCTGCAAACCTCCTAACCTGCATGTTTTAAAGATTTTTACCAGCTTCTCTCTAATATTTTCCCATAATAAGAAAGGTTGGACATTTACTCCTGACAATGGCAGAATTAGAACTTCTTCCAGGGTTGGGAAGAAAGTGGCTGGAGGGAAAATGAACTTGCAAATGCTCAATAGATTTTCACATGAGCAAATCTACACATCGTATTTACCCACGCTAAAGTACAGTTCACAAATATTTTATAGGGGTACGACATATACCATGGGTGCACTTTTGTGACTTTCTTTAAGAATTTGGGGCCACAAGTAGGTAGGTTCAGATTTGTGACCTGCAAATTGCGAGTCGCAAATCCGAATGTAGGATGGTGTCCTTGACACCATCTGTGATTCGCAAGGGCTTCGCAAATGCCCACATCATGAATAATCATGAGGTGGGTCGCAATTTGCGACCCCCTCACGAATGGTGGCCTGCTGGAGACAGCAGACCACCATGTCTGTGACTGCTTTTCAATAAAGCAGTTTTTTTTGTAATGCAGCCCGTTTTCCTTAAAGGAAAACGAGATGCATAACAAGAACGAAAAATGAAACGTTTTCGTTTCATTTTTTCAGAGCAAGCAGTGGTCCACAGGACCACTGCTTGCTCTGAAAAAATGTTTACAGTGGCATTCACAATGGGAAAGGGGTCCCATGGGGATCCCTTCCCTTTTGCGAAAGTGTTAGCACCCATTTGAAATGGGTGCAAACTGCGATTGGTTTGCGCCCGCGTTCGCGGTCACAAATCAATCCTACATTGCACTGCGAGTTGCAATTAGGAAGAGAACACCCCTTACTAATTGCGAGTCGCAAACCCGTTTTGTGATTCGGTAACCAGGTTACTGAATCTCAAAACTGGGTTTGTGCATCGCAGTGTGCTTTTTGCACGTCGCAAACAGCGAAAGTCGCTATTTGCGACATGCAAAAAGCTACCTACATGTGGCTCTTGGTCCCTAATTACGTCTGGTGTTAACAAAGACATTTTGTTTTTATTAAACTTCTATTTCTCTCTCTTTCGGCTGGCTTTACTGTGAGTGATCGCATTCTGCTCTTCCACAAGGAGCCTATTGCCACACAAAGTAGTTTTGTTCAGTGTCAGGAACTACAGTGGCAATCAGTGACGTAACGAAACTGGAGGGTGCCCCTTTGCAAAGAACATGGAGGAGCCCCCTCTCCAGACTCACTCAGGGCAGGTGCTGTGCTGACGGGGCCCCCTGGAGGGCGGCTGCGGGCCTTTGTTATGCCGCTGGTGGCAACGTGTGCTTTAAGAGTTCAAAAACTTTTGGGGGGGGTTTTGCCAATGTTTGTTACAATGTTGAGGGCCTGGTAGCTCCCACAACAATAAAGTGTTACAAAAGCCATGTCAAAACAAGACACGCATTGATGAAACTAAAAGACTTATAAAAATATGTCAGATTAGTTGGCTTTGTCAGTGTTTGTTTATTTTCATGCTTCCCTTAATCGTGTTGGAAATGGTTACACTGATTTTCCATTAGAAATACTTTTGGGAAATACTAGCATGCATCAACACATTTTACTAAATGACACTTCATTTGCATATAATCAGAGAGCATTCTGGGAGCATTATACTTAGCCTCTTAGCCTAAACTTTTCAAACATGTGTGTACACGTTTTTTTTTTTTGTACTGGAACCAACGTCAGTAGTGAAGTGTGACCTTAAAACATTTATTTACAGCACGCACCCTAATAATGAAGGCTTTCAAATAATGAACCATAAATACAAGTTCGAACAGCATTATCTTTTGGAAACACATTACCTCAACTGCAGAGAGTTCAACTCTCTGTAAACAGGCAGCCAAAGGGTTTGTGCTGCAGGGGGTTGGGCCTACTTGTCCCAAGGACAAAGTAAACATAAAAACTTGTTGCCCTTGACCCCAAACAAGATGTCCCAGGCGTCGGGCGATAGGAATTCCACATCCCTGCTGAAAGAGGTGAAAGTGGAAGTGATGTAGTGTAATATGTCTTTATTTGCAAGAATAAAACATTTGTACCAGAAAGAGTGTGCATTAACTGTAGGGAACAGTATTTCTGAACAATATAGTTGTCGACTCGACTATGCAGTGAATGAATTAAAGTGAATTGTTCTGATGTGTTTATTGTGAAAAGCTTTGATAGTGACATTGTTTTAAACAATGTTAGAGTAGATTGTTTAGGTTATTAAGGCTTTGATGCATTATTCCATTGTAATAAATAGGTGGAAAGTTGAATGCTAAATTGTTTTGAATAGGGTTACGGTGGATTGTCATCACCTTAAATTATTGTCAGCAAAAAGTGCCTTTCTTCACCCATTACTTACAAGAGAGATCCTGTACTAACTCACTACTTTCCTAGAATTATTGCAAAAGTATGGTTAAAAACTGTTATTTCACATATTTCCATACTACTGGGGCCGGCACCACCCAATTAAGGTCTTCTTATTGTGCGGGCCGCCTTGGCCCCTTAAATCTCCCACATTTGCTTGCCATTTATATAATCAAGTTTTAAAGCGTTTAGAATGAGGTTTTTGTATTTGCAAGGTGTGACCCATAGAGGCTTTGCAGTCTCCACTCGAAGAGTACTGTCTTCAGGTAGAGCATGGGCTAAAAACTGTCTCTTTTAAGCAACCTTGACCTCTCTGACAACTAAGAATAACAGTTTACAGTGGCCTTTCACGTTCTAGTTTCCCTTGCAATTGTGAAGTGCACTAAAGGACCAAAGAGCTAAAGGAACCACCGCATAGCTGCCTTTTTAACAATACATCTATTATTCAATTGTTTGTTGCTAAATCCTGTTTATAAACCTTTATCCTGTTTATAAACCTTGATTTCACTCATGCTGGCTTTACTGCAACTGTCTATCGAGGGTTCCCTCTCTCTTTCTGTCTACCTAAACCTGGTCAGTTGAAGAAATGCAGAATGCCTAAATAAATATATTTTTTCCTGAAGGACAACTGGTAGCCTCAATCAGCTGGCTGTTCATAAAATGTTCCCATCCTCAGTCTTGTGGCTATTGCTGTAGACAAGAAAAGAGAATGTGCCAGACAGCTGCCACTACTCTTATAGCTGCTCATTCTATGTCCTCAGTAGAATGCTGTGACAGGTCACCTGATTCAATCACTGAATTTTTGAGAGACGCAAAAGGCAAAACTTTGAAAAAATATTGATATGGTTATCACTGATGACATTATTAGGATGGCCAAGCATGTTGCAGACCTTTCTGTCCATGAACACTGATATGGTATCTCCATTCGTCATGGCTTCCACTTACTGTGAGGATGCCATACTCCCCCTACAGAAAGTGCTGGACTTCCCATATCCAGGACCGTCTTGTTTCAAAATCAGTATGAAGTATGAGATCTGCTTACATAGAAGAAAGAGCCTCAAAATAGCTCCAGTGGAAAACTTTGGTTTCACAGCAGCTGACCAAAAACACCTTTCTGGCAAATATACCAGTCTCAGAAAAATGTGTTCCTTTTTCCACCTAAGATAGTACAATACTCCGCCGTTAAGAGGTCTCAACCCTTAGTAGCTTTTGTTGGGCTTCCCATAAACCTAAACCTCTCCCTTTCTGACCTCTCTGGCAAGCACCCTAGTAGGAGGAAACATTTGGTACCATCTCTTGGTGTGACAGTATTTAATGTATACGTTAATGCTAAACATCATACAACATGTAAAAAGATCAGATGTTGATGCTAGACCCATCTGGTTCAAGAAGTAAACCACTTGCTGGGAAAGAAATCTTTGAAGCCAGTTTTAAAATTATAAAGGTAGCTAACTATGCAGTTTTCTAGTTTGGAAACAAATTGAAATGAGGAGTTTATTCCCTTTATCAACTTTAAAACCATACACACATGCCTTCCGCTCATTCTTTCCTCCATTACAGCAGTGAGACTAGAAGTGTGCCAGTAGACATACAAGGTACATCTTTATACATTCCCATCTTGCAGAAACAAAGAGTATTCTTATGTTATGAAATAAACAGCCACTGTTACAAATGGGAGCACTTTCATGGTGAATGCAAGTAACTTTGTTTACTTTTCACAAATTCATAGCAGTATTAGCAATCCACCTCAGAAATTAGGTTTGTCCAGCCGTGCCTCAAACTCTTTCATGAAAGCAAACACATCAGAGAAGCTGAGAAAGGATTTGTAATAAATTGTTGACCACCTGCAATTTCTAGGTATCTACATATTTATCCCAGTACAGTGAATTAAATACCTGGGCACTATTATGATTGAAAAGCTCATAAAGTTGGATCCTTTGGTGAAGAGACTTTCATGCACATACCATAAGTCTTTCACTCCAAACAAATCCTCATCCCACATTCACAACAAATGTGTCACTACCTTTGTGCATATTCCATTATGCATGACTGCATGTGACACCTCTCCTTCAGTACCTAGATAACTAAGTGGTATTACAGCACAAGGAATTGGTAGGACAGGCTAAGTACCACAGCTGTAGTACGTTGCCCTTGTGTCTCCAATAGACTGATATAATGCTAGTTCTGTTCCAAAATCACTCTTACAGTTTTTTTCATAGTAACGGATGCATTGATGACTGGATGGGACTCTTGCATATATTGTCTTTGGGTCATAGGTCATGATCTGAGACTTTCATCTCAGGGGGTAAAAGAATGATGATGCAAAATTTGACCAAAGAAAGGTAGTTGAGGTTGAGGGAAATATGTTGATTTGGCAGTGGCTGATACCAAGGATCCTACACATAACAAAAGTTCACCTTCCTACTGTAGATAACTTGAAGACAGATTAGTTAAGCAGATCCATCTTACACTAAAATAAGTGAGTTCTAAATGAGTATATACTTCCAGATGTCTCAGTCAGAGAGTAATGTCTTTTTTTATATCCAAGTTTATTTCTTTTTTGAATTAGAGAACAAAAATACAACAATAATACAGGGAGTACAGTAAGAGCACATGTACATTGGATGCGTCTATACATTGTGTGCAGTTGGGAGCCAAATACTCCCCACCTGGCCCAGGGCAAATTTGTTGTTTAGTAGTTCAGTGCACGGTGTGCCCTCCATTTCCCCCAGATCGCCTCAAATTTCTGAGGACAGCATCTCGCCTCATAGATCTGCTTTTCCACTTGAGCACCAGTCCATCCATGCTGGCCACTTCGTGAAGGATGGTGTCTCGGGATTTTTCCATTGTTGCGCAATGTCCCGTTTGGCCACTAGGTTGGCCAGACCAATAAAAGTTCTCTCTGCTCGGAACCGGCCCAATGCCTCCAAGAGGCCTAGTATCGCCACCGTCCTGTTCAAATCGATCAAGCGCCCCAGCTCCATAGAAACTTCCCTCCCCACCTCCTCCCAGAAGGGATGCACCTTCGGGCATTCCCAGGCAGCACATAAGATATGTGCCCCTGCTTGGCCATACCTCACGCACCCCACAGAGGTCTCCCTGAGAGTAACTTTTTTATGTAGATCTTTTCACTTTTGGGCAAACTGCCAGTTGTTAGGACCTCAAATTCAGGTGTCCATAATCCAGCTCAAGTGGATTTCAGTGCCAACAGCGTCTCCTGTTTAGAGCTTTTGGCAGGATCCTCTATTGTAGCCTACTATACCTGAACATGACTGCCTTACTCTCACCGTCTGCAATATTTTTTAACCCACCTCCCCCCGATTGTACATGAGATTAAAGAGACTGTTCTCATTACAAGGCTATACCTCAAGAGGAAGGAGGTACTGTATTTGGTGTCTGGTTTACAGTTTTCATTGCTTATGGTTCACCTAACAGCTGGACTAAAGGTAAGGCAGAATTCTGCTGCTGAGTTACAGAGGACCGGTTAGGTGTTGGGCCATCCAAAACAGACAAAGTGCCTTGAAGATATAACATATGTGTACAGTAAACCAGTGTAGGTCTTTCAAAAGAGTATGTGCTGCCTGACATGGGGCCAGCTTCAGAATCATATAGGCAACTGCATTTTGACCACTTGCAAGCAAAAAAGAAGGTATTCTGGTAAGCTCAAATATAATTAAGATCCATTATCTTGCCTAGATGTAAATAGAGCTTGCATAACTGTTTTGTGTGAAGATGTTCTGGGGGGGGAGGGGGTTGGGGGCATTTTGAGAAAACAGGATGCTGCAACTCAACCTGCAAAGCAGAAAAAAGATTGGAATCAAAGTAGAAGCCTAGATGTTTTTTGTAGATGCAACCGATGCAGGGATGGACCACAACTCGGAAGACCACCAAGATGGGACCAGGTGGACGAGTAATATCCAAATAGTAAGACTTAAGTCTTATCATTGTTAGGTTTCAGGTTCTTGTTGCTAAGCCTGATGGCTTCTCCAGACATTCAGGGACTAACCTGTCCCTAACTATTAGATAGTGGCATTGTTTCAAGCGTCTGGATTAAGTAAACGTTTCCCAACAGAGAACATTTCCCTTGTTGAGTTGTTGGCTGTTTCTGTTCTTGACCTATAATATGAGGAGTGATCAGTGCGAATAAGACATTGATATTTGTTAATAGCTGTCTTGTGTAATTCTTTTGATTCGCTATGTGAGTTTCTAGAGACCTGATATAGGGTTTTCAAGTGATGCTTAACTGATCTTAGTTTATCTGTAAACCAATGAGCAGAAGGGGCTTTTCTGGAGAGAGGCAGTACGGTATGGTATTGGAGGAGCAGTGCGTCCAAGACCATTGATAGTCATTGAACTTGTGTGGAACTTTCAAAATATTGAAAATGGAAGGGGGAGAAGCAATAGCTAATGCTTTTAAGAGTTTGTCTTAATTAATTTTAGAACAGGTGCATGTGATCAGGTGGGTTAAGCGTTGACCTATTGGGAATTAGCAGTTGAGAAAAGATAATGTGAAACAGTGCTGCAAAATGGTAGGTAAAGATGTGCTAACTGGGAAAGGGTTCATGTTGGTGGAAATAGGGTTATAAATGTTACCTACATGGCAGGTTGTGAGCAGGCGTTGGTGGTGAATTTTCAACACCCTCAGGTAGTCAGTTAATAAGATGTAATTAGTCAGTGTCATAAGATTTTTTCAAAGTGAAAGTTAAGGTCTCTTGAAATGGTAAAATTGGGAGCCTTTAGTATGTATGGGGATAAAAAGCCAACCAGTTGGGGCTGACAGCTCATTCTTCCGCCTGGTAAATGATAGATGACTGTCCCTGTAAAGGAGTATGTTGACTAATCTTAATGGAGAACTATAAACATTCAGGATAAGGGAAGCAATTAGAATCAGGATAAGAGAAGCTATTAGAATCAGAAAGAGTGCAGGTGAATCCAAATCTACAAATTATGGCTATGCCTCCACCAGATTTATGTAGGTGGTCCTGCCTTAAAACGGGGTAGCCCTGCTGGGTAGCATACGTTAAATCAGCAACTGAAGATTCTTCAAACCACGTCTAAATCAGAAAGAAACATGAGGCTGGTTAGCAGTTATGAAATCTCATGGATCTAGTTAATGTTTAGATAATGAGCCAATACTGATGAGAAGGCAGTTCAGGGAAGAAGGTCGTGGAAGAAGTAGTGTAAGTCTAAGACAGAAGTGTTGTAATATTCCAAGTCTACTTTTAGGTTTGTAAACCTAAATTAACAACAAGAAATAGGTCCTTGTAGAGAATAAAAAGACATTGGGCAATAGGGGTGAGGTTTGACCAGAGCTGGAGAGAACGTGTAACTCTTCAGCAGAGTAAACAAGAGGTTGAGAGGTCAAATGCTGGATGAACCAAGAGCCCTGGTGCTGGGCATGGTTGTGGCGCAGGCTGGTTTATCTGCACTGCCACATCTGAGAGATAACTCATGAGCAAATGGTTGTGGCAAAGCAAGATGCTGGACCAGTCACCTGCAGCAATTTGTACTGTGCAGGTGGAGGAAATTAAAACAGACTGAAGCCCAGCCACTTTGCATGTAAGCAGCAAGCTTCCTTGCTGTCAAATCATACTGGGAACAGAGCGGTAATTAAAATAAAAGCGAGAAAGTGAAATCATAAAAGCCATCAGAAAGCGTCTTAGAGTGAAGTCTTGTTACACACTCATAGTGGTGGGAAAGGCCCACGGGGACAGGCATCTTCAGAACTACAAGAAAAATTAAAGTGCACCCAATTTCTTAGAGTCTATTGCAGAGCAGAGAGGTCCAATAAATAGCCTGCCATCACTAAGTTGTTGTGGCTAAACAGGATGCTGGGCAATTCTCCTCGTGCAATTTGTCCTCTCAAAGCAGGTGGAGGAAATAAAAAGCAGACTAGAGTCCAGCTGCGTTGGGTCTAAGTAGCAAGGTCCCTTGTACCACATGTTCCTGTTAAGTTAATTGTGCCAACCTAGCATATCTACTGATCAAAAATAGTTGTTGGCCCATATTGTGGTAGCCACTGGTTCAGTATTTTCAATGTCACCTTTGGTTAGGGATTTCATTATGCTTACCAAATCAAAATGTTTTCTTACCCTTTTTAAAGAAGCCCAGGGGAATCCTGCTGGTGTCCGTGCCCACTGTACTAGCGAGATGAGCACCTTCACAATACGATTCACATGGCCATTAGGCACAGAGATGGCTACAGAAAAAGCAAGGGGTGTCATACTTGGGCCAGTGTTGAAATACAATACACAAATGCAGGCCAAGGATACATTATGCTCAAGCATGCTGGATTTCTGACTCATCATGAAAAGTTGTCCAGGTGAAATAGGATGGTGTCTTGTGATGGGATTGAAGTGGTTCTATTTTACTTGTCCAATTACATGGCAACCAAAGAAAAGAACTTGCTCGGGTACCCGTTCCATTGAGAGCTTGAAGATAAGTAGAAAATAGACTGAAGGGCCATCATTAACCCAGGAAAGCAACTAAAGAGTAGTAGTTGCATGATGTAAGAATTTCTTAGCCTGAGGGTTCATATTGTCTGGTAGCTACTGACTGTATTTGTTTATCTCTATTTGATGGGTAAGTATATTTCAGGAAGAGTGGAGGTTCCTCTCTTTCTCCCTACCATTTGGAATATGAATGCTTGGTCATTGAAGAATTTGATGTCCTTCATCTTAACCTATTTCCTTCTATGCGTCAAGTATCGAAGAAATGAAATGAAGCCGTGAGGACACTGCCCATTCACAATAGTGAAGCTTAGACTCTGGGTCTTGATCAGGGAGAGAAAAAATACATTCAATTGACCACATGATGCTGCCATGACCTCCTTTCTTAAGATGGTTCAAACAAGCAACAACATAGTCAATTGTTAGATAGTAAAACCCATTGGAAACTACAAATATGTTACTGCCTCAAAGTACCCTTGCGATCATCAGATTTCTTGTTTGAGGGCTAACACATTCATACTCTGCAATAAAAGTACAGCTTCCTATGCCCTATGCTCACTGTGAATATACTTTATTTTTTAGCTGTTGACTACTTTTAAGTATCTTTTTGTTTCTACAAACTCCTTCCTCCCAGTGCGGAAACCACATCCTCAGCTGTCCCTTTCTGATTGATAGACTGTGTGACCTGCAAACTCATGTTTTTGACTATGATTAAGGCCTTGCTTGTCAAGTACTCCATACCATACTTTGTTCGTTGTTTGCCAATTTCCTTCTCCAAAATTGGAATAAAAAAGAGCTAGATATTCAAGTAAAGAGACATTGCTCACTTACACTGTCATGTCCAAAAGCCCATTTAGTTCACAGCATCCTTGTTCCCAGCTTGGGTATTATCCTCTTGTGATGTTTTGTGCTGGCTTTCCATATTTGGAATGAAGGAGTGCAGCGGGCATGTATGTGGCATAATCTTAGCTGGAAAGCAACACACAGCTGAACAGTGGGTGACAGTTTGAGTATGATTGAGCTTGTTTACAATTAAGCAGTTAACATATAACTATAACATGGTACTATGTCAAGGTAGAAAATAGCAGGAGGGTTAAAGCAGCTCTGATGTCGATGGAATGGTTGTTTCTGGGTGTGTAAATGGAGAAGTCTAACTTCTCTTTTTTCCTTCTTGCCCCCTCTTTGTGTTGAGCATGACGATGTACTGGTACCGAGTGTGGTGCTGTCCACATAGAGTTGTTAGTTTCTTGGCCAGGTATGTTGGGGTATCATTTCACATGATCAGGTAGATGTGAATGTTAAACAGGCTGGAAAGGGTGCACTGTGCAGTAGTCCTAAACATGCTTTTGACGTAATGTTCTTGCTTTCTGAGAAAATTGCAGTTGTAATTGTGTGTAGTTTGAATCTGTTCAGTGAATATCCTGTAAAATATAAATAGTTCCTGAGGAGCTAGATGTTGTATCTTTTGTATGATATGAGCACCATGTTGTTCAACTCCTTCAGCTCCCCACCCCACACTAGCATTCTTAAACTCAAGATCTAGTTTTGGACTTCCAATCCACAGCTTGTGCCTGGTCCAGAATGTAGATATCACCCTGTGCACTGTGGGTGCAAGGTTGCCAGCACAGAGCTTGTACTCTTTTGTATTTAATGCAGGTATGACGTGTCAGTGTGAGAAGAAACTGCAAGGCAAAGAGTCCTTCAGGAAAGAGCTGCACAATCTGTGAGCAGTGTGACAGCTAAGGAGATTATGGTTTGAGTTCAGAGGCTGAGATAATAGTGTACAACAGTAAGTGCTCAGGAGGCAGTTCTAATCAGAGCATGGAAAGGTCTAATGTTTGGTTCCATTTGTTCTGCTACCTGCCAAAAGTCACCAGATGTGTCTGAATTGTACAGTAAGCCTGCTGTCAGTGCTTTATCTGTTTTGGAATGCTGAAGGTCTTTCTTTGTGGAGTGAGGAGAGGCTTTTGGGTGGCCTGACAAGACAAACATTTTGAAAAGGTAGAAGGCCAGTCCTAGAAGATGCTGCTTAAAGCAGTTCCAGCTGTGCACTATGAGCATTGTTTCTAACTTTTCCTACTCTTGAGTCCTTGTATTTTTAGTTTTTCAATCTTCTTGTTCTCAGACCAGATTTGCTTTAGACAGTAGGCGTCTTTGGCAGCTTATAGGTTAACATTATAAATTGGTATGACTTGTAAACTATCCTGAGGTGTGCACCCTACACCAACAAAACAGCAAACCCACAGCAAACATCATTGCACTACAACACATCATATCTTACATGGTCTCTCATCTAGTGTTGCAAAACTACATATGAACACCGAAGTCAATAAAGATTAAATACTTTTAAAATGAGAACATTATTTATCAATGAAAAATAAAACATTTTCAGTAAACAGATTTTGTTTTCACTGAAAGCAAAATTGTTGTTTCAGAGAATGGAAAGAAGATACTGTGGAACACTAATCGCAAAATAATGGATGAGGCTGACGAAGGCGATCTGATGTATCCCTAGTGGCAGATGTAATTCCATTATTAAAGAAAATGCCACAATTTCTTTTCTGTACTCTGTGGTGCCAAAGCAATATGAAACCTAACCAATTTTAGATTCTCCTTTGGGACCATACATCTGTGTTAGGCCATTGAAGGGTGCATTCTTCTTCTCACTGTGCCCTGGATACACTACAGTGCAGTGCCAGCTTCCAGTTCCATGATTCCATATCTTTCAGCACATCTGTCATTTACAGTAGGCCATCGTAGGTGATTAGCTGGAATTACTATCAAATTGTTGATTGTTTCAAAGCGGATGAAGGAGGATTCAGAGCGGTAATCCTAAATTTTAATTCCTCCACTCACCTCCTTCATTCCTGTCCTGTTCAGTTGAGAAAGGACATCATTTTCTTCCTTATATTTCCTGCTTTATCTTTTCCCTTAGATTTCATGAACGTGTACTATCAGATCCGCTCCAGCCAGTTGGACCGCTCCATAAAGGGCCTAAAAGAACATTTCCGTAAGAATAGCTCCTCCTTTGGCGTCCCATATTCCCCTGCCGTGCAGAACAAGCGGAAGGACACACCAACTAAAAAGCCTATTAAAAGACCAGGTGAGCAAGCGTTTTCCCTTTTCTTAGCTGCTGATGTTTCAATGTTTTTTGTGGATGTTTTTTTGTTTTCTATTATACTGACCTCTCTAACGTGGCCCTCTCCTACCACATTTCCAAATTTTTCGCCACAAAAGTATCCACCTTTCATCGAAGATGATGATTGATTCTTTTTGTGATGGTGCTATTTTTGTGCTTTCTTCCACACTGATAATTTCTCCTTTGATTTGAGGGAAATTAATAATGTGCAGCAAATGCCCAAAGGCGTCAAGGTGCTGTCGTCTTAGTGCTGTGATTCCACCATCGAGATTTCAACAAACAGTAGCGTGGGGGATACCCATAGTGTGAAAAGCCAGGTCTTTAAGGCTTTTCTGAAGAGAAAGTGTAATCTGATTCTGGTCAGGTGATTTGGCTTTTATTTTAATCTGACAGTTTCCACATTTTTAATAGCTGAGGTTTGTGTTTTTCTTTGATCTTTTGTGATGACAATGCCTGCTTTGTTTTATTGCAAAGGTTGCTTTCTGTATATAACTGCTTTTTCCTCGCAGGCATTTCATGTTTCCAAGACAGAGTTTCCCATTTTCTTTCATACCCTATCTCTCTTGGACCAGCCACATGCATGAGGAGGAATCTTGCACTCAAGAATGCTGATCTGGCTCTTACTCTGTGAAGCCTCTTTAATGTAAACCATGGGAAAATGTACAAACGCTAGTAGCATTTCCAATTTGCAGCAACTACTGAAGGCCAATGGACTCTAAAGTGTTAAAAAAAACCTCTGTACAGATAATGAATAGGGTTTGACATGGCTTGAGTGAATTGGGGTAGAGATTTTACAGCTAGTGCCATTAGTAATTAGTCTTTTAAAGTAGCCCAATTCACCAAAAGAGAACACTTCTAGCTTGGTATTCGCTTATGCTGCCCCCTTGTGCTTCGGTTCAGCTTCAAATTTCAAAGTGAATTACAGTGTATGTGCAATATATGCATAATGAAATGTATGTCTTGATTATTTTTCACATAATGTTACCATTTATACTGCCCTTGCTGTGCCTGTCCAATGTAATTTGTCAGATCTTAAAGGTTGCCGCCTGCTAGTGCAATCAAAGTTTACCCCCACAGAAAATAATTTCTAATTGACAAAGTTGTAGAATTTCTTAAATCTAAGATGTCCTTTCACTCAAGGAGAATTACCAGATCCTATCTGCAATTTTGCTCTGGTCATCACACTCACAAGTATATTTAATTAAATGCATCAATATGCAATGGTTCTCTTTGGGGCCGTTTCTGTTTAATTCCGTGATTGAGCTCGGAGCAGAATACATTGTCAGTACTAGTGAAGCAAGTAGAAAGTGTGTATCAAATCAGGTTGCCTTGAGAAGGAAGGCTACGGAGAAATGACAAGTGGATCTAGTATGTTTCGCTCATGACATGTGTAGGGGTTTTGCTCTCTTTTGACATTTTCAGTGAGTCATCCAGTAAGGATCTTGTCTGGCTAGGAAAAGTTAAAAACTTGCCCCAAGAATAATGTTACTGTCTGTATTTTTTGTCTTTCTGTTTTATAATCCTGGTGTGAAAACATGACCCATGTGACCCGCAGTCTACATTCCAGGTAAACCTGGTTCCCTGTGTTGCTTTCCTGCTTCATGTTGTCTGTTTGCACATTATTCACATCATCATTTAAGACTCTCTACTGTAATGTGCACCAAGAATAGGTGTGAATCTTGTCCATTCCTCAATGTCTCACATATAACAAGACTTCTAGTGCAGCCTCACTTCTTTGTTCTCAAATACTAACCAAATCCCTATTGCACATATTCATATGTTTTTGCCTGAGCTAACTTTCTGCTGAGTGAAAAGATGAGCATCAAGGTAGAAGGAGGAGCAGCTTTGAAGACCTCTTGTGTGTTTGGTGCTGCTACACCTGACTTGATGCATCACATAGTTTGCAAGTGAGAACTGCTTTGCAGAATGTGTTTTACATTATGCAGTATGGGCGAGAGTTAGCAAGAACTTGCAGAGGTAGTGTTTTCTTAGGTCAGACATCCTCTTTGTAATTATTCAGCTGCTGTCTGTATATGTCCTTCCACGAACATTTACAGATCAGTTTTCAATGAAATGGAAGCTTTTTTGGCTCATTATATATAAATTTGCCCTGTACTTAAAGTCATCATATTTTTCACTCTTATAGGTTTCATTCAGACTTGAGCATATTTCAGTCTACGAAAATCTAAATATGCCTGCGTACAAAAAATGTGTGGGAGAGTGCTACCCATGTCCAAATGAAATGGTTTTTTTTTTACATATATTGCAACTACTGCTCGAGGGTGTCTAGGCTCTTACCGCTACAGAGGGCGAGCAGAGGAAACAGTGTGATCTGGGGATGGAAGTCCTCACACTGGCAGAGGGTAAAAATTGATTATTAAAAAGCCAAGTTGTCAGGGCTTTCCTAAAAACACGAAGATCTGCATGATTCTTTAAATAAAAAGGGAGGGAGTTCCATTTCCTGTCAGTACAGTAAATGAAGCTTCTTCCTCCCCAATGAGCTCTCTTGACCTTTGGAACAATTACATTTAGTGTGAATTGGGACCACAAGGATCGAGAATGCCAGTACCCAATACATTTTTCTTTCAAATATTCTGGGTGGCGGCCAGGCTAGCACTCTGGATTGGACATTGGCCTGATGAACTGTCACCACAGATTGCCTTCATCACAGAATAGCCAGTTTGGTTTAATGCGGTGCAATACACATGCCAGCACATTCTAAACAGTGTTACTCTTCAATAATGCAGGAAAACGCACCATGATTTTCACTTGTTATATATAACGGCAGGATTGAACACAGCTTTGAGAAGGAGGCTTTTGGATTTAATAGCTAGAACGTCCTTCATAGTCATAAGTGTTTAGCATTTTCAGCCATTATAGTGGATGTCTGGATGGAGACTGGAGTATCCTTTTGACTGTACATGGACTTCCTTTAGACATTCTCCGATGAACCACTTTTTTACTAATAAATACCACACCCTTCCTGCTTTGTGTGTGTAAGATAATCTAAAAATGTTTATAAATGAACTTATTTGCCTCCCATCCATCTTTTGCTTTAACAATGTGTTTATAATTCTTGTATGATTAAATTACATTTTGTCAACTCAATTCCTCCTATACTTTTATCTCTTGCTCCCTTTATTTCCCCTTCTTTTTTCTTTCATATTTTCTTTCTTTTTTCCTTTTTTCTCTTTTTTTCTGCCTCCTCACTCTCTACTGTAGGATTTGTTTTCATTTTCTTCTGCTATCTATTTTCTAATCTCTTCTTTATGTGTACCTCCTTTCTATGTTGTTCTAACTTTCTCCCTTTTCTGTTCTTCCCTTCCCTTGTCTTGTTCTCATATTTCACTTCTCACTTTGTCCCAGTCTTACTTGCTTCTCATTTCTTCCCTGTTCTCCATTTTCATTTACGGTGTGCTCTAATTTCTGCTCTTTTCTTCCTTTTTCTAAGTCCATGCTCCTTTCCCCATTTATTTTGCCTGTGGCCCTCTCCACCACCCCCCTTCTCCTGTAAGATACTTCACTCGGCTACCATAATCTATACTTGTCTCTCCCCACATAAGGTTTGCTAAAGACCAAATTCTGCAACTCCAACTTTTCTTTGCCTTGCTTGTATTTTCTTTTCATTTGAAAAAAATGGTGTGTTATGTTACTTTTGTTTGTTTGCATTTCCTTTAAAAGCAGGATACTGGCAGCTGACTGAAGCCCCTCAAGTCGAGGGACGGCAGGAGAATAACCGGGCTGGTTTGTGGGAGGGGTGGGATGATGTGAGGGTTGCGAGGAGTGTAATTGTTTATTTTTTTTCTATTTCTGTGATCTTGTCCCACTAATACCTTGGGCACTTGGGTAATCTCCAATTTTACATCTTCTAATCCACCCCTTCTGGTGTTTGGCGGTGACTTCAGTTTTGGATTCTATACTCGGTCTCTAATAGGGACCACAGGAACTTTTGGTGACTTCTCTCCTAACAGCTTGTAATTGTGCGTACTAATGGCTATTGTCCTTATGTGATATGACCCTCTTTTTCAGATTCACTAATTAAATTGGTGCATGTAGATGACCACAACTCAGAGATTCTGTAACCTGCCCCCTCTAGTGATTTGCTTTTGAGGTGATCCCAAAGCTATTTACTGTCAGCCAATGCTACTTTTGTTCCACTGAGCATGCTCAACAGGGTGGGTTTTCAAAATGTGGGAGGGCAAGAGAACATTTTGCCAGGCGTTATTTTCCATGTAATAACACAAGAAGCTTCTTTGCTTGTTATAAAGCTTCTTGGCACCCTCAGTTAATAGGACTGTTAGTTACAGGCATTCACATGCTGATTCAGTATACACTCTGCAGGCCTACAATCTTCAACTGCTCTGGGGTGCATTCTTCAGTATTTTTAGGGAAATTGCTGCAGTGGGTTATAGGTTTATGTAGTGGCACATTAAGTCGCTATTGAGCAGCCTTTGTGGGTTGATTTTGCTTTAGTTTTAGCCAAGCTTATTGTAGTTTTAGACTCGATTTTGCAGCATGTTTAAGGGCTTCTGTGACAGAACATAAGGGATCTAGAGAACATGAAGAGTACATTTTGTGACAAGTAGCCCACAGTCGAAGTAGGGAAGACTAGACAAAGGGCAAGGTCTATTTATGGGAAGGAGTATCATCAGTACTGCGTTCATATTTCTAATGCTTTATTGCACAAGTCAAGCTAAGCTGCCCTTAAATCACTTTCTAAGTCATAAATAAAAGCATACCTACAAAAGACTTTTCATTCTACTCATAGCATTATTGTTAAGAGCATTCCAACTTAAGAATCACTATGCCAGTTGGAACAAGCAGTACTTTTCTTTCCCAAACCTTTAATACTTTGCCAGTTAGCAATTTGTTTGTCACATGTTTTAAATGTATGGTTTGGTAGTCAGGTAATCTTTCCATTATTCAATAACAGGCATATCAAATGGTGTGAGAAACAAAACAAAAAATGAGCTATCTCACTCTGACATGACCCTCACTGCTGTTTGCTAATATTCCATAAAAAGGCTGAGATCATGTGTTTAAATTACTGTCTTCAAAGTAATTAAATAAACATGTAACATTTATTTCATTTCATCTTAGAGACCAAAATCATTGACAAAATATAATCTTTGTAAATAGAACAACTTGAAGTCTGCATAAGGTTTGCCGACTCCCATTAGCCAATGGAACCTTGATTAAAATTTCTAAATTTACACACTAGTTGAGGCCAGGTTTCTGTTTGGGTTTTTCATCTGCCATGTAGCCATGGAGCAATGTCTTGTATGCTAGAGGATTTCTATGGAGTTTGGGTGCGGCCATGGGAATTTCCCTGCTAAGCATGCTCAATGTCATGGTGGAGGATGGGTGCTGCTGGTGCTTTTCACTTACTCTTCCAAGTCTTTTGTTTCTTTCTTTTTCTGTCTTGGCTTCTTGGTGACAGGTACAATCCGTAAGGCACAGAACCTCCTGAAACAGTACTCCCAGCATGGGCTGGACGGCAAAAAGGGGGGCTCAGCCCTCACGCCTACGGAAGGTAAATTGCACTGATTTTTTTTCCTGGTGATTAGCTCATTGTATTCTAGGGTGCAGTAGAGTTTCTGTTAGCCCATGGGAAGGACAAGGGTGGTGTTTAAAGGAGAGGTTGGCGGTCGAGATGCATGTCAGCAATCATCACACTACAAAAATGGGTGTTCATTTTGGTGTTTGAGATGTGCCTGGGAAATCTGTGCATGGCTGTTTGGGTTTGAAGTTCACGGGATTGGCTGCTCTTATAGTCGGTTGAACTTGGTTGTTGACCAGTCCTCCTCAACACCATCCCATGAGTCCAACCTTCCTTTCCGTCTCTCTTCTTATGGAAGACTAATGGTAACAATATTATATTCCTCCTCAGCTGTGTGTTTAGTGGTAGAATCACAAGAGAGGATCCAAGAGACCAACAAAAGCCATTATTTTATAATGCGTTGTGCCACATTAAATTTACACCTTTTGTTGTCATGTCCACCTTCTTCAATTCTCAAGTTGCGGGTATAACACCACTGTGTGCCACTCCTGAAATCTGAACTGACAAATAATAAGATCTGGACTATCCAATGCCTGCTGCATGCACACTTTGGCCTCTGAGGCCTGATCTTGTCAATGACCTGTGCAGATGGAAAACATACCAATATCCTATTTTTGGTTCGTATTTTCCATTCATTTGAATGTATTGAGTTCTGTCTGTTCAGTATCACTTTTCAAAAAATCCTTTTGCAAGTAGATCTGTTGAATAACTGTTTATTCCTTTTCTACTACTGTTGTGCCTCACAGTGCTTGCTTCTCCTCTCACTATGATACTAGTGAGAGGACTGTTGGTTCTCCATCGTCCCGTACATCTGGTCATCCCACTGTACTATTTGTCCTGATAATGCCATTTCTCCCTTATAACAATAATACTGCTGCTTTCATCTTGTTGTAATAGTAATACTGGTGGTCTTCTTCCTCTTCATTCTTTCCAGGCGACATGGATCACCTGTCTTGAGTGCTATGAATAAGCAAGAGAATCCTTCTGCCTAAAATGTTCTACCCCACTGGTAGCTACTTAAAAGTCTTTGTAGATTGAGCTACTGCCATCATTAGTGAACTTCTTTGTTACCCTAATCTTTCAGTATATTAAGCCTGCCTTGGTACATATTCTATAGAGGTGGATTAGAAAAGTAAGAGGGCATATTTGTGCCCTTTGGTTGTCCCTTGCTTGGCATAGAAAAGGTCAGCATCATATCCCAATGGAACTCGCACTTTGGGCCTTTTTTGGAAAGATCACTTACAAAACAGGACTTTAGGGCTCTATTTATTAGAGTCTTCCGGACAATGGATAATGCAGAGAAAAGTGACATGATGTATCATTTGTGGCCCAACCAAGGTAAGCTCTGAATGGAAAAAACAAATTTAATTGATGACTAATGGAATCAAGTACTTCTGGAAATCCTCATGTTCCGGCATTTAAATGATCTTTCAGATTGATCTTCAATTTTGTATTGTTTGTGTACATGTAGGTTATGATCCGGAACCCCAGTAAGGTAACTAGTGACCTTGGATTGGTATTAAATCGGATGAGAGAAAGGGAGGAGCTTTGTGGGGCCAGATCTTTGACAGTGGTGCAGTGTGAAACTTCATTCTCCTTTCCAGGGAGAAGCTGGAAATTGTTCCGCTGTAGCCATCTCATTACAGCTGTTTCTCTACAAAAGAGGAACACATGTTAGCACTTAGTGCAAACTTTGACTTTTGTGAAAACTAATAAAAGAAGAGAAGTCTTGGTACTCTAGTAAATATTATCCTGTTAACAGTTTCAATGCTACCATTCAAATAACTGTTATTTTACTTATAGAAGGAGTCTGTATAAGTACCTCTGAAAAATGGAGGTCATGCTTCTTTTATATTTCAACTATTTATCCTATGAGTGCCATTCTTTAGCACAAGCAAGGCCAGCCGCACCTATGCACTGATAGCCAGTTTCTTAAAATCAATACATAGATACCTGAGGGTCAGTGGATAACATCTTGGCACAGGGTGGCTAAGTCCTCCATATGCACTCAGTACAAAGCAAGTGCCTATGAAATAATGCTTTGGTGCTACTTATTTCCAGTTTGGTTAGCACACATGCACAGGGTCACTGACACTTGCTGGAGGCGCTGCGAAACCCCAGGGACAGACTTACATCTTCAGAGGGAGTACCCTGATGCTTATGGGAGGTGGTGAGGGCCAAGGTCCCCAGTATCATGAGAGTTGGGTTGGATATAAACGCTCTTATTGTCCAACTGGGAAACTTATCTCCTAATTATTCCTTGCAGCCAGATTGATTGTCACACAAAAATAGAAGGGCACAGAGCCCAACACTATAGCTGCCTGGTTGAATAAAGCGTAGAACCTTTACTCTATGGGTAGACTCACAGCCACAGTTTACAACATATTGTTGTGGTCTGGTCCCCTTTTTTGACATTCATAAAGTGGCATGACCAAGCATCACCTACCTACTGAGCCCCAAAACTGATCAAGATGGCTGCCTTATCTGTTTGAGAGTTGGAGACTGCCCCACCTCCCCACTCACCCCATTAAAAATAGCAGTACATCAGAGTTAGATTGTTGCTTAGTAACCTAAAATTGTGTCTTGGCTCCCATATGACTGGTTCAGGAGGTGGGGGTGAGATTTGTCACAGAAGGTTCGTGAAGAATTGACAATTTCTCTGGCCTTGCAGCTAATGTATAATTGCAATGTGGATCCCCACCGGGACAAGAGGGTTCGCTCAGGAGACCGCTTCAGTCAGGGTTGGTAATATTGTGGCATATAGATTGATATTATTCAATATGTGTTTCTGCCACAATGTAATATTTTAAGACTATGGGCCTGATTACAACTTTGGAGGACGGTGGTAATCCGTCCCAAATGTGACGGATCTACCACCTACGGTATTACGAGTCCATTATATCCTATGGAACTCGTAATACGGTAGGTGGTATATCCGTCACATTTGGGACGGATTAACACCGTCCTCCAAAGTTGTAATCAGGCCCTATATGTTTAAGAATATTGACATGTCTGCCCTACAGCCTTTCATTTTTGTTGATACCTGATATAATTAAAGTTATTTAACAAAGAGAATGCAAAGAATAAAAGTACTACTAGCCTAGTTTTTATCTTGCCTAGTATCTTTTGGAATGTTACTAAAACAAAGCTGCAGGATTTAAACGCAAGGCAACATAGCAAGATTTCCATACAAAACCCAAATATAGTAGAATTATGTAAGCGTGTAGATATTTCTGCTGGAGACATAATAGTTGGAAATTGTTTTTACTATCATAAGGGTAGAATTTCAGATCATGTGCAAAATCCCAGTGCCTAACTTGCATAGAGATAGAATTCTAGACCACAGTGGCAATCCCAGTAAATTACTTTTGTTTCCTGAATTTAGGCACTTCAGATGTAAAATCCTCTGGCTCTTGAAATGCATATGCCACCAGAATGTTAATTATTTTTGTCTAGGTTCCTGCAAATGAATTTCTTTATGTTCGATGGCATGTGTAGCTGCAGATACACATGCTGTGCACATCCCGCCATCTGGTGTTGGGCTTGGAGTGTTACAAGTTGTTTTTCTTCGAAGAAGTCTTTTCCAGTCACGAGACCGAGGGACTCCTCCCATTTCGGCTCCATTGCGCATGGGCGTCGACTCCATCTTAGATTGTTTTTTTTCCGCCATCGGGTTCGGACGTGTTCCTTTTTGCTCCGTGTTTCAGGTCGGAAAGTTAGTTACAATCTCGGAAAAATCGTCGGTATTGTTTGCGTTCGGTATCGGGTTAGTTACAACAGATCGATACCGACTTTTGAAGAGCTCCGGTGGCCCTTTGGGTTTTTTTTCGATCCCCCGTCGGGGCCTGGTCGGCCCGGCCACGTGTCTCTTCAAGGCTGATGGAACGGACCCCATTCCGCTTCTGCCCAAAATGCCATAACAAGTATCCATATACAGATCAGCATCTGGTCTGTAACTTGTGTTTGTCGCCGGAACACAATGAAAATACTTATGAAGCCTGTCAAGCGTTTCGGTCCAGGAAGACACTAAGAGACCGAAGAGCAAGGAGACTGCAAATGGCGTCGGCGCCGACAGGACAAGAGTGTTTCGAGGAGGAGGAAGAAACATTCTCCATCCATGAATCGGACTCGGATGAGATAGATCCCGAAGAAACGCTGAAAACCGTGAGTAAGACGTCGAAACACAAAACTCATGAAAAAACCACTAAAGCCCAGGGGACGCCACCGCCAACAGGCCATGGCTTAACCCGAAAAATAGATGACCGATCATCGGCACCGAAAAAGGGCACACTGGGGGCGAAGTCATCCGACTCCAGTCGAGATACCGCCACACAGCAATCTCGGGCTCGAGATAGTGGCTCCGAGCAGGTTCGGCACCGAGATAGCGGCACCGAAATGGGTCGGCACCGAGAGACCACGACACTGAAAGTAAAGAAGGTTTCCTTCGGAACCGAAAAAAGCAGCCGAAAAGGTTTCGATACCGAAACATCCGGCCTCGGAACCGAAAACAAGTTCCTACACTGAGGAACAAGGACTGTCCACACAAATGAAGACACATAGATTTGGACAGGAATTGGAAACAATAGAGCCAGACTATACACAAAGAAGGCTCCATATCCAAAAAGAAACAGGGAAGATCAGTACTCTCCCTCCGATTAAAATGAAACGCAAACTTGCCTTTCAGGAAAAAGACAAGCAGCCACAGGCAAAGGTGGCTAAACAAGTAACCCCGCCACCATCTCCACAATGCTCTCCGCAACCATCACCGGTAGCCACTCCACCAATGATGCAATCCCCAACTCATACAGGAATGAGTCAAGATGACCCTGACGCATGGGACCTTTATGACGCACCAGTGTCAGATAATAGTCCTGAATGTTATCCAGCTAGACCGTCGCCACCAGAGGATAGTACAGCCTACGCACAGGTGGTGTCGAGAGCAGCGGCATTTCATAATGTCAGCCTGCATGCTGAGCCCATTGAAGATGACTTTCTTTTTAACACACTGTCGTCCACACACAGCCAGTATCAAAGTCTTCCTATGCTACCCGGAATGCTAAAACACTCCAAACAAGTGTTTGAAGAGCCTGTAAAAGGAAGGGCCATTACTCCAAGAGTGGAGAAAAAATATAAACCGCCACCAACAGACCCCGTGTACATCACACAACAGCTAACACCGGACTCAGTTGTAGTAGGGGCTGCGCGCAAAAGAGCGAACTCACATACTTCAGGAGATGCACCACCTCCAGATAAAGAAAGTAGAAAATTCGACGCAGCAGGCAAAAGGGTGGCGGCACAGGCAGCAAACCAGTGGCGTATTGCCAATTCACAGGCTTTGTTGGCCAGATACGATAGGGCCCATTGGGACGAAATGCAACACTTTATAGAACATTTGCCCAAAGAGTTCCAAAAGAGAGCGCAGCAAGTAGTAGAAGAAGGACAGAGTATCTCCAACAATCAGATACGGTCAGCAATGGATGCTGCAGACACAGCTGCTAGAACTGTCAACACAGCAGTAACAATAAGGAGACATGCATGGCTGCGTACATCAGGATTTAAACCAGAAATACAGCAAGCTGTGCTGAATATGCCATTCAACGGACAGCAGTTGTTTGGGCCGGAGGTGGACACTGCGATCGAAAAACTTAAAAAAGACACTGACACGGCCAAAGCCATGGGCGCACTCTACTCCCCACAGGGCAGAGGCACATTTCGAAAAACACAGTTTAGAGGGGGGTTTCGAGGACAAAGCACAGAACCCACAACCTCACAGACAAGACCCACTTACCAGAGCCAGTATCAGCGGGGATGTTTTCGGGGACAATATAGAGGGGGACAATTCCAAAAGAATAGAGGAAAGTTCCAAAGTCCCAAAACTCCTCAAAACAAACAGTGACTTCCAAGTCACACATCCCCAACACATAACATCTGTGGGGGGGAGACTAACCAAATTTTACAAACATTGGGAGGAAATAACAACAGACACTTGGGTCCTAGCAATTATCCAGCATGGTTATTGCATAGAATTTCTCAAATTCCCTCCAAACGTCCCAACGAAAACACACAATATGTCAAAACAACATATAGATCTTCTAGGACTAGAGGTTCAGACATTGCTACTAAAAGAAGCAATAGAATTAGTACCAAAACACCAGAAAGGAACAGGAGTTTACTCTCTGTACTTTCTCATACCCAAAAAAGACAAGACTCTGAGACCTATATTAGATCTCCGAACGTTAAATACCTACATCAAATCAGATCACTTTCACATGGTGACATTACAAGACGTAATTCCACTACTCAAACAACAAGACTACATGACAACACTAGACCTAAAGGATGCATATTTCCATATACCGATACATCCTTCACACAGAAAGTACTTAAGGTTTGTATTCCAGGGGATACATTACCAATTCAAGGTGTTGCCATTCGGAATAACAACTGCGCCAAGAGTTTTCACAAAGTGCCTGGCAGTCATAGCTGCACATATCAGAAGGCAGCAAATACATGTGTTCCCGTACCTAGACAATTGGTTAATCAAAACCAACACGCTAGAAAAATGTTCACAACACACAAAGTATGTCATAGAAACCCTCCACAAACTAGGTTTCTCAATCAATTACACAAAGTCACACCTTATACCGTGTCAAACACAGCAATACTTAGGGGCGACAATCAACACAGCGAAGTCCACAAAGGGTTCAGGCATTTCACAATGTAATACAGGCCATGTATCCAAAACAAAAAATACAAGTCAAAATGGTGATGAAACTCCTAGGCATGATGTCCTCATGCATAGCCATAGTCCCAAACGCAAGGTTGCACATGCGGCCCTTACAACAGTGCCTAGCATCACAGTGGTCACAGGCACAGGGTCAACTTCTAGATCTGGTGTTGGTAGACCGCCAAACATACACCTCGCTTCAATGGTGGAACAGTATAAATTTAAACAAAGGGCGGCCTTTCCAAGACCCAGTGCCACAATATGTAATAACGACAGATGCCTCCATGATAGGGTGGGGAGCACACCTCAATCAATACAGCATCCAAGGACAATGGGACACCCACCAAAAACAGTTTCACATAAATCACTTAGAACTATTGGCAGTATTTCTAGCGCTGAAAGCATTTCAACCCATAATAAGCCACAAACACATTCTTGTCAAAACAGACAACATGACAACGATGTATTACCTAAACAAACAGGGAGGGACACACTCAACACAGTTGTGTCTCCTGGCACAAAGAATATGGCACTGGGCAATTCACAACCACTTTCGCCTAATAGCACAATTTATTCCAGGAATTCAGAATCAGTTAGCAGACATTCTCTCTTGGGATCACCAACAGATCCACGAATGGGAGATTCACCCCCAAATACTGAATACTTACTTCCAGAGTTGGGGAACACCACAAATAGATCTATTTGCAACAAAGGAAAACGCAAAATGCCAAAACTTCGCATCCAGGTACCCACAAGATCAGTCTCAGGGCAATGCGTTATGGATGAGTTGGTCAGGGATATTTGCTTACGCTTTTCCCCCTCTCCCACTCCTTCCATATCTAGTAAACAAGTTGAGTCAAAACAAACTCAAACTCATACTAATAGCACCAACATGGGCAAGACAACCTTGGTACACAACACTACTAGACCTTTCAGTAGTGCCCCATGTCAAACTACCAAACATACCAGATCTGTTAACGCAACACAAACAACAGATCAGACACCCAAATCCAGCATCGCTGAATCTAGCAATCTGGCTCCTGAAGTCCTAGAGTTCGGACACTTAGACCTTACACATGAATGTATGGAGGTCATAAAACAAGCTAGGAAACCTACCACTAGACATTGCTATGCAAATAAGTTGAAAAGATTTGTTTCTTACTGCCATAATAATCAAATTCAACCCTTACACGCATCTGCCAAAGACATCGTAGGGTACTTACTACATTTGCAAAAGTCAAAGCTAGCTTTTTCTTCCATTAAGATACATCTTACAGCAATTTCAGCTTACCTGCAAATTACCCACTCAACTTCTCTATTTAAGATACCAGTCATAAAAGCATTTATGGAAGGTCTAAAGAGAATTATACCACCAAGAACACCACCAGTTCCTTCATGGAACCTCAACATTGTCTTAACACGACTCATGGGTCCACCTTTTGAGCCCATGCACTCTTGTGAAATGCAAAACATGGAAAGTTGCATTTTTAATTGCCATCACATCTTTAAGAAGAGTAAGTGAGATTCAAGCATTTACCATACAAGAACCATTTATTCAAATACACAAGCATAAAGTAGTTCTACGGACAAATCCTACATTTTTACCAAAAGTCATATCACCGTTCCACTTAAATCAAACAGTAGAATTACCAGTGTTCTTCCCACAGCCAGACTCTGTAGCTTAAAGAGCACTACATACATTAGACATCAAAAGATCGTTAATGTACTACATTGACAGAACAAAACTAATTCGAAAAACAAAACAATTATTTATTGCTTTCCAAAAACCTCATACAGGAAATCCAGTTTCTAAACAAGGCATTGCTAGATGGATAGTTAAGTGCATTCAAACCTGTTATCTTAAAGCAAAAGGAGATCTGCCTATTACACCAAAGGCACACTCAACTAGAAAGAAAGGTGCTACCATGGCCTTTCTAGGAAATATTCCAATGACTGAAATATGTAAGGCAGCTACATGGTCTACGCCTCATACATTTACCAAACACTACTGTGTAGATGTGCTAACAGCACAACAAGCCTCAGTAGGCCAAGCAGTACTACGAACATTATTTCAAACTACTTCAACTCCTACAGGCTGAACCACCGCTTTTGGGGAGATAACTGCTTACTAGTGTATGCACAGCATGTGTATCTGCAGCTACACATGCCATCGAACGGAAAATGTCACTTACCCAGTGTACATCTGTTCGTGGCATTAGTCGCTGCAGATTCACATGCGTCCACCCGCCTCCCCGGGAGCCTGTAGCCGTTTAGAAGTTGATCTTGAACATCTGTATATTTGTAAATATACTACTTTAAACTACATTATGTACATTACTCCATTGCATGGGCACTATTACTAGCATACACAACTCCTACCTCACCCTCTGCGGGGGGAAAACAATCTAAGATGGAGTCGACGCCCATGCGCAATGGAGCCGAAATGGGAGGAGTCCCTCGGTCTCGTGACTCGAAAAGACTTCTTCGAAGAAAAACAACTTGTAACACTCCGAGCCCAACACCAGATGGCGGGATGTGCACAGCATGTGAATCTGCAGCGACTAATGCCACAAACAGATGTACACTGGGTAAGTGACATTTTCCATACCAGGCTATTTATAACTAAGGTCTGAGCACCATTGGAAGCTGGTGTAGTGATTCAAGAATTTGTTTATTATGTCCTGTAGTTCAGCTATACACCACCATACGAGTAGCCGAGGCAATACAGCTCTAATGGAACCATTATCTGTTCGGAACTTCTCTGATAGAAAGTTGGAATTGGAAAACTGGCAACACGCTCAAGGAGCATTATAAACTTGTCAAAATTCTGAGTCATTCATATGTGAGATTAATGAAGACTGTGTGGGAGATGGAATATATGTCTTTTAAAGATTTGCTTTAAAGTATTGTTGGGCAACCCAATCTGCAGTGTCTCTGAGGTAGCCATCCAGACACTTGATATCTTCCAGCGACTGTCCCAAAAGATATAACAGGATGTTGGTCGATAGCATAGTGGTGTATAAATGTGCAATGGCACACTGAAGCTTTCCTAGTGTTTCGGTCTCTGTATACAGATGAAACAGTCAAAGCTATAAAATTGCTCCCTCAAGGAATGTATCTATGGCTTTCGGCCTGTAGTTGACCATATTGTGTCAATCATTAATATCATTGAATGAAGCAATGCATTCTAAAATTGGACAAGAAAATCCGATGCAGACCACCTGCTGTGCAGGAAGTATTTGAGCCCATCCATGGCTTTTCAACTAGACCTAAATGGAATGCCATCCCCATCCTTCCCGAGCAGTAACAAAGCACATTGAAGATGAGTCTGCTGTGTTGCCTTTCCCCTCTTGAGTAGTCCTAAATAGTTTCTTTTCTGGCTGATTAGGTGTATTAAGTATCAAATTAGAAATGGGGAAAAGTATAATCTCATTTTAGCTGTGCCTCCACACCACTCTGGTGCGGCTATTCATAAGTAGATGTGTTAGAAAAGTCTGCTCAACGTACCTCTGGTTCAGTCTAGGTACTTTTTTTAGATTTGTTCGTTAATGTAGAAATAAACCAGAAAGTTTGTAAACTGGAATTTTCCAAACACTTGATACATCGGCTGTTTAAGTTTGAAAAAGCATGTTTCTGAACCTCAGATTGATGGAAAGTGGAGTCAGGTTTGGACATCATCAAGTACCAGCTCCTGTTTTATGTAGAACTCCATCAACCTTGGAAGTCTGATTGGAGTAGAAAAAACTTCAAGAGGAAGAGCAGTCTACCAGAGGCTGAAGCAGGATGTTTTGGTGAGAGATCTATGTTTTGAGCTTTTCTCTTTTTTGTCTTTAGTAGCTACACCATTCATGATCTTTCATCTCTTGGATGTTGACAAGCTTTCCATTGAACTAGAGGTTGATAAATATAAAGAAGCTGAAGATGAGTCACTACTCATATTGTGTGGTGCCAAGGCTCGAGGGAATTGAGACCCACATTTGCTGCTGTTTCCAATACTGACACAAGGTGGTTCTGTACCACGCCTTGTGAAAGTTAAGACTGAGGGAGTTTTTTATTTTTAAGAGTGACTGATAGCGCATTCTATCACAATGTGGCAGATATCCAGTATGCTGTATTGGAATCATGGGCTATAATGCTATTTACATCAAAAAAAGATCTGACATGTTTGTGACAGAGTATCCAGTCGGCCAAACCCTAAATAATTCCTCAAGTAACACATTTCTAAATGGGAAAGGAGCCTCTTTATTTGTTCATCATCTTTGATGCTTTACATTCAGCAACTTCAGTTCACTTTGAGCCATTAGGGTGGTGACAACTTCCTCCACAGGTTGTGATTTACATTGTAGCATCACCTTTGAACTATAGACTGCCCCTTCTAGTTATAACTACCACTTTTTCAGCCCTACCTTCTCCTTTTCCAACACGTTCTTTTCTTTTTTTTCTCATCTTGCTTTTCCGTTGACCTTTCAAGCTTTCATGTTTATGCTATCTTCATGGGGTTTCGACACGTCTTCCTTGGCAAACAATCCCTTCTTTCACCATCCTTGTCATATCAATACTTATGTTATCCTTCTCTTTTCCACTCCATCAATACCTCTTTGGCTTTATAAAACCACTCACTCTGCCTCAAAAGCATTCTTATTTGGTTCTGGAATCAGTCTTCTGCAGGAGTGGATACTCGTTCAGGTCGTTCCTGGCACTGTATTCATATCTGATCATTTCTAACTTTGGTGCTATATAAGGATACTCCCTCAAGGCTTGAGTTACCATAATAATTTAACAGAGTAGCAGCTTAAGATATTCCAACTCAAGCAAAGAAAATCACAGAAGGAATGATGCATAGGATTGACATTAGGATTATGCTAGGAACTGTTTAATTTTTTGTGGATTCAAAAGATCAACCTATGAAACAGCTTGGCGCAGGCATGAGAAACCAACGTGTGGTCCATTTGGGTTGAATCAAATGCATGTCTTTTAGTTCGCAACCAAACCTATGGATGCAACTGTCAAAGTGCTTTCCTGATTGAGTTGTGGCAAATGGAAGGGGAACTGCAGATTGTGAATCCGGGCTATTTGGGGGTCCAAGCACAATAAAGTATTTCCATTGGCTAACAGAAGCTTTCTATGCACTGCAAGTATGTTGATTGGAGTATACTGTTCTCACATCTGTAACACATCCTTTCCATCCTGGAATTAGGCGGCAAATATCACCCTTCAAGCCTGAGAGTAGGAGCAGGCCTCTACATCATGCATCCCAGTTACCCTTTTTGCTTTTGGTTTACAGCCTCAGTTTCATATCTGTAAAAGTTTCGTCCCCAGCGATTTCACACATCAAGTACTACAGTCTGGCATAACTAGAAGCTAGGAATCCTCCTTTACTAAGGCTCTGAGCAGCCAAGGAGTGAACAGGGGAACTGAAAAGTGGTTGCTTGCCCTGGGAATATGACGCACATTCAAAGATTGAGGAAACAGTAGGACCAAGTAAATGACATTGGTTGGAGCACAACAAATAGAGAGTGGAGGAGCCGAGGGGGCACAAGAAGGTGGTGATTAATTATTCAATAGGCAAGAGATGGACAGCATAGATAGAATAGTAGATTATGGTGAGCAATAAATGGAATGCTGTTAGAGAGCTCTAAATGGAGCTCTAAATAGATGGAGCAACGGTAAGGAATGAATGGCTACTGGAATGGGACAGAGCTAAACGTGACAAGAAATGGAGGCTTGGATCGGTTCAGATGTACCAGGCAGACCGAGAGAAAATGGCATAGTTGAACAGTATCGGAGCAAGATGGTTAGAGGGACAGTATTGACGTCAAACGGAATTAACTTGTCAGCCTTCACACAAACAGAAAGGGAGTAATACTTGAGAACAGAAGGGAATAAATAGGTAGTTTGAGGAAGAAGAGCAGAGGAATAAACTGGAGAGAGAAGTGAGGACTGAGCAAAGAAGCATGGCACATAATTAGGAGCTGTGGTATTAGGATGGTAAGGAGACCTTTGAGCTAGAGGAGACAAAAGCAGGTGAAGGAAAACGAATGGAGGAGAGAATAAAAGACTTTCAGGAATGTTGCTGTGAGTGGGTTGAAGTAGGGAGATCGTTGTTCATGCTTCAGTACTGGTGCTGCAAGGAGAAGAGTAGATAGAAGGCGGGGATGAGACACTGAGCAGATAGGAGGAGATTAAGAAGAAAACCCATACAACACTGGCATAAAATTAGTTAGCAAGAAGCAGTTTTGATATATATTCTCTCCTCATTTTAAGAAACAAAATGGGAGGGAATGAGCAGCTGGGAGGATGTTGTATACCTGCTCTGATTCTCATGCTTGAAGGAGTTGGTGTTGCTGCTGAGCCTAGGTTGTCTGCACCAGACATATTGCGCCTCAAAGACCATACCAAAGGCTAAGGGGGGCTTCACGTCTGCCACCCCTGCTCTGTCCATCCCTCGGATAAACCCCTCCTATTTGTGCTGCCTGCCATCTCACTAGGTCATGAGCATGATTCACGCGCTAAACACGTGGGGGACGCCATGACTGAGAAGCACGGGCCAAGTAGCGGTGAGTACTTGTGAGAGTTTGCTTTGCTTTTAGAAATTAAGAGAGAGATGGTGGGGTTTCAGTGGCAGTGTGTGTCTGGTGTGTTGCAGAAGTGAATGTGTGTGAGAGCTAATAGGGAAATGAGGATGCCCTTTTGCATGCTTCTTTTTCTTTACTTGTATAGATGGCAGTTCCTACTCTTGTGTTAAAACTTGCTTTAAAGTTTTAAATCCAAGACCAGAATTAACGTTTTATAGAACAGACAAATGAGTACAGCTCTTATTATTCAGGAATGGCTTCCAAAAGTGGGCATGCTCGCCTTAAAATTCAGCAAGATTTGCACTACCACTTCAAGAGCATGAACACCCATGTGCTTATTTTTACAGGTGTTCCCAAAAGCTAAATTCTTGTACATATTGTAAAGCAAGAGCTTCTATCAGAGCACTCTTTGCATCTATTTTACAGTACAATTCCCACCAGCTGCGCTTTAGTATGCATTATACAGCAGGAGGTTGCATCCTTGTATCTCTTTTATGTCAGAAACTCCTAGGAGTCATTGCATCTGTTATTCAGTAGGTGTCCAAGTTAGCTGGAGTTTAGTTACTGTTTTCCATTTGGCGCACCCAAGACCTATGTCATTCCATTTGTTGCATAGCTGGAGTCTACAAGGCACGACGTACTCTAAGAAATTTACTTTATTGCAGGCGAGTGAATAAAGTATTGTGATCAAATAAAAAGAAAACAAAATAAAAATAAGCAAGTTGCATGAATCCTTTACCTGCATGATTATTATGGAGTAGGCGGCATCTTAGATATGATTCTGGGTGGAATTTTTAAATATTTGACCGGAATTTCTGCTAACTGGAAAACATCTACAGCTGTACTGTTTCTGGCCGTCTAGCAGGCTGTAACTGCTTAGTCCCCATGTTGCAGACTCTTTGATTATAGTGGTTAAAAATTCCAACTTGAGAGCATGAGGAATATTTTATACTCTTTCAGTGGATTGTGGCTGCTTTCTAGTGGGCTGCTCAATTTCTTTAACCCTAGTTTTTACAGCACCCACAGTGCAAGTTGTGTTCAAGTTTCTCCAGACTGGGTAATGTGATTAATGATGTTTTGTGGTTCTTGGCGGTTCTGCTTCTTAGGCTAACTTCCCTGCCATCTGTCAAATGAAAGCACCATAAAAACAACTGCTAACCCTTTTTATAGTGACTTTCTTTATGCCCAGGACAAGAATTTTACCTTATTAGGAAATAATCTTTGAAGTAGTTCATTCTGTACTATTCCTTTACCAGAGACCTCAATCAACGCTAAAAACTACAGTGAAAGCGGTTTACTGGAACCCAGTGTCTATAGTAATCTGGTACTCTCCCAGTTGCATATTAGGGTAATGGGTCTGTTCATCAGCCTGGTGCTGCAGTAGACTACCATGGGTTAATACAGCTCTGCTCACCAAATTAAGTCACTGCTTTAGATACACAAGAATATTATATACCGTGGTTACAGAAAACAGTGATTGTGCAGAGGGCCCAGAAGAGGAGAGCTGTCCTATAGGCACCATATCCGCTTTAAAATCATGACCCAAGTGGTGAGCATGCTTTGTGAGAATATACTAGTATCCAGTTCGTATGCTACCTCTGTTACTCTGTTGTGCTGTGATAGCATATGCCCCATTTCTGTGAAAGTTGAATAATCTATGTCTGCCTGTTATGCTGTGATACCATGCTACCAGTTTTTCTCCACTGTGCTGTAAAGGCATAGTGCCCACGTCTGCCCACTGAGCTGTGACACTATGGTGCATGTGTTTGCGTACTAAGATCGTGAGCACGGAGTGGGTGAAGTGTTTAGTGAGAGCGTAATGCTCATATATGCTCTCTGTGCAGAACGAGAAGAATGCCATGTAGTTTATTTTATTCATTGGAGTTGTGGCCAGATTCATTCTTCAAATCAGTGAATTAGGATGAAACAAGGTACTGGACGAAGGTACATAATAATGAATCTGTCAGTACTGTCTGTTTGCTTTAAATTTCTATGACCTGGTTTGTTGACTTTCTGCTTTGTGTCCAGGAAAGGAGGACGTGTTGGATATTGAACTCGACGCCTATATCCATGGCATCAGTGCCTTTGTGAAGCTAGCACAGAGTGAATACCAGCTCCTGGGCAGGATCATCCCAGAGCACCACCAGAAAAAAACCTTCGACTCCCTGATACAGGTTATGTACTCGCCATACACTTAGTTTTAGCATCATGGTCCTGGCAATGTTTACCCAGTGTTCTAGTCACATTTTACAGACTTTAAAATTCAGGTTTTAAAAAAAACAAAAAAACATAGCAGTATGTAAAACAGTTTCTCATTTAATTATTTAATGAAAGCCTTGTACATAATAACAAATGGAGGATGCCAGTGAGGAATAAGCGGGAAACAAATGTGCTCGGTGATCTTAGCAGTGCTATACACAAGTAACTGAATTGATAATTATGTATCAAGTACACAATATCACAGGTCTTTGAAATCAAATGAAACCATGATATGGGGTCTGTATTTATAGGTCAATATCGTTTTGATTCTGAATAGAATATATAATCATCAGGACTCTTAATATAGTGAGCCTGAGGTGAGCTGGAGAGTTTAGAAAGACACAGTGAGGAAAAGGAAATAAAGAAAAATCTAAACAAGCAACACAGTAGGTACATTACTTACGATATATACAAAAATGTGAATAGGCCCTTGGAAATGATTACAGGTTCAACTATGCTCGAAGGAATAGTGGCAATATTGGAACTACAGACTGAACATGGGGGCTTTCCTAAGAGAAGACTGATGAAGGCTGGTGGGGATGTGACCGATGGTAGAAGGAAGTTGTGATTGAGGAGCCCAGTAGTACCAATAACAGATAGTGATCATTCTCTCAGAGATAGGCACCTGTATCTGGGTCTCACCGGTGTATATCTGGGAGCAACCCATGCTACAATAGAAGGAACTGGAGAAGGCAGCCTAGTGGAATCACCTCAAAAAGCTATTTGGACCAAGATGGGCAGTAAGCGTTGTTACAGAGAAGAATGTGAGAGGTCCGTGAAAAAACATACTCTGGTGCGCCCCATGTTCCCCCTATAATTCTGAACTGTGTAAACCTGCAATCATACACAAGACTGCCTCTGTTATTTTCTTTGAAGAACTATAGTTTTGCTTTCGTTTGACTATGTACATTGGTTGAACTTTAGACTTCATTGTGAGTAAATGGAGCATTAACTCTGCTCCTACTGAAGTTGTGTTCATCACACAACAAATATGTAGATACTTTACTATTAGTGTCCAACAAGTTCTAACCCGTTTCACATCAGCCCTGTTTAATGCCACCGCACTTTAACCTCGATTGTAAATACTATTTGAATAAACTTCAAACATAATACTACTTATCTACAGTGCCATCTTTAAATCCATTGTATAGTACACTAGACGTCTCTGTTACTCTCCTACAAGAAAGACCAAATCCTCCTGTACGTAATTTGTCAGATTACATTAGATGCAGCCATTAATCTTTTAAATCTAACTTTAATTTCTCTCACATCCTACCCCTTCTTTTCTTTGAAAGCTTTCTAAGTTGATTGTGTGATGCATGTTGTTTTGCAGGAAGCCCTGGATAATCTAATGATAGAGGGAGAGAATATCGTACTAGCAGCTCGCAAAGCCATTGTCCGGCATGACTATTCAGCTGTGCTGACTATCTTCCCCATTCTACGGCACTTGAAGCAGATGAAGTCAGAATTCGATAAGGTTTTACAGGTATGTCTACCATATAAAGGCTGACTTTTGTTTTTACCACTGATCAGTGCACAATTGCTATTAAATGAGTTGACTGCAGGAGTGGGGATTCACAAATTCTTGCTTAATAAAATCTTCATGAGGGAACCAGAACACATCCCATCAATCTGCACCAGTATATCCTTGCTTCAGACATCCAAATTCAGCTGCGCTACAGCCTGGCTACCTCCATTTCAGTATTACTAAAGAAGATTATGATTTATTTGTGGTAAATCTAACCTCTCCTGGCAACCAACTCACAGACATCTGTTAACCACACTAAGGTTCCAACGTATGATCTGGAGAAACCCTGCTAGAGATCTTCAAGAGCTGGAATGCCACTGCCTTTCATTGTACCTGGCCAACCCTACAAATGCTAAGCTCCTTTTCTTTGTCTGATTGAGCCATCCAATTAAATCAATGGCTAGATGGGGGAATAAGGATCTGGAGGTCTTCATTTTCATTTGAACCATTGTGGATCACTGCAGAGTGAAGAGGGAAGTGCAGTTTTTAAATGTGAGCGGGGCTTTACAACTGGCATTGTTATAAAGAATGGCATCAGGATATAACACTGCTGTGCCATTTTAATGAAGGACTGAATGCCATCTTGCACATTGAGGTCACCCAAAGGAGTGAAAGTACATGAGGTGAAATGACGTTTCTCCAGTATTGAGGTATCTTTCATAGATTCACATGCTTGAATCATTCCCTGTCGTCGAAGTGGGAGCCCCACGGTACATAGAAAGCAGTAGAATAAAAGTTGTTTTGTTTTGCATTGTAGTCAGTGGTAAAATACATTCACTTTCATAGCTTATCAGCCCCATTAGAAAAGACCCAAAGTCCAGCCAGTCAGGTGGGACCACCCTCTAGAACCCTCAGCACAGAGGCTCAGTCTCTGAAATTTTCCAGCACAAGTGACTTTAAGATAGAGACAAAAGAGGTGAGACTCCATGGGGAGGAGGGTAGGTTGCATGTGAATCTATGAAAGATACCAATACTGGAGAACCACAGTTGCAGGTAAGTAACTTATCTTCTTCTCCAGTATTGGGGTATCTTTCATAGATTCACATGCTTGAATCAGAATAATCAGCAGTACAAAGAATATGTTAACATCTATAACTATGAACTTTGTTCTATACGTATTTTTATAAATACATACATAATTAAAAATACACACATATATATATATATATATATATATATATATATATATATATATATGTGTTCGATGGCATGTGTAGCTGCAGATACACATGCTGTGCACAGTCTGCCGTCTGGTGTTGGGCTCGGAGTGTTACAAGTTGTTTTTCTTTGAAGAAGTCTTTTCGAGCCACGAGACCGAGGGACTCCTCCCCTTTCGGTTCCATTGCGCATGGGCGTCGACTCCATCTTAGATTGGTTTTTTTTCCGCCATCGGGTTCGGACGTGTTCCTTTTCGCTCCGTGTTTCGGGTCGGAAAGTTAGTTAGAATCTCGGAAAAAATCGTCGGTATTGTTTCGTTCGGTATCGGGTTAGTTAGAACAAATCGACACCGAATCTTGAAGAGCTCCGGTGGCCCTTCGGGGTAATTTCGATCCCCCGTCGGGGCCTGGTCGGCCCGACCGCGTGCAACTTCAAGACTGATGGAACGGACCCCGTTCCGCTTCTGTCCTAAATGGCATCACAAATATCCGTATACGGATCAGCATCTGGTCTGTAACTTGTGCCTGTCCCCGGAGCACAAGGAGGATACGTGTGAAGCCTGTCGAGCGTTTCGGTCGAGGAAGACGCTCAGAGACCGAAGAGCCAGAAGATTGCAAATGGCGTCCACGCCGCCAGGACACCATCGGTTCGAGGACGAAGAGGAAGCGTTCTCCATCCACGAGTCGGATTCGGGGGAATCCGACGCCGAAGTCATAACAACCGTGAGTAAGACGTCGAAAATTAGGACTCACGAAAAGTCCACAAAAGCCCAGGGGACGCCACTGCCAACAGGCCATGGCTTAACCCAAAAACTAGGTGACCGAGCCAAGGCACCGAAAAAGGGCATGCTGGTGTCGAAGTCATCCGACTCCGGTCGTGATACCGCCACACAGCAACCTCGGAGCCGAGACACCGGCTCCGAGACAATTCGGCGCAGAGACAGCGGCACCGAAGATGTTCGGCACCGAGATACCACGCCGAAAGCAAAGAAATCTTCTTCGGAGCCTAAAAAGCCTACCGAAAAGGTTTCGGTACCGAAAAAAGCCTCGGAACCGAAAATTAGTTCCTATACAGAGGAACAAGGACTAAACACCCAATTGCATAGATTTGGTGAAGAGCTTCAAACTGTAGAAACTGACTACACTCAAAGGAGGCTTCACATCCAGGAAGACACAGGGAAGATAACCACTCTTCCCCCAATCAAGATGAAAATGAAACTTGTTTTCCAACAAGGGGACAAGCAACCACAAGCAAAGGTGGTAAAGAAAGTAACACCACCACCTTCTCCACCACAATCAACACATGCATCACCGGCGCAAACTCCACCACTAACGCACTCACCAGCTCATACCACAATGAGCCAGGATGATCCCGATGCATGGGACCTCTACGACGCCCCAGTGTCTGACAATAGTCCAGACTCATATCCAACTAAACCGTCACCACCTGAGGACAGTACATCACATGCACAGGTGGTCGCAAGGCCAGCCGAATTCCACAATGTCTCACTACATTCGTAACCTATTGAGGATGACTTTCTCTTTAACACCCTGTCCTCCACCCATAGCCAGTATCAAAGCCTTCCCATGCTCCCAGGAATGCTAAGGCACTCAAAACAAATATTTCATGAGCCAGTTAAAGGCACCTCCCACAGACCCAATATTTATTACATCACAACTAACACCGGACTCAGTAGTTGTGGGGGCAGCTCGTAAAAGAGCCAACTCTCAGACATCAGGCGACGCACCACCTCCAGACAAGGAGAGCCGCAAATTTGATGCAGCGGGAAAAAGAGTTGCAGCACAAGCAGCAAATCAGTGGCGTATCGCCAACTCGCAAGCACTCTTGGCAAGATACGACAGGGCTCATTGGGATGAAATGCAACATCTCATCGAACACCTTCCCAAGGAGTTCCAAAAAAGAGCGCAACAAGTGGTGGAAGAGGGACAAAGTATCTCGAACAATCAGATACGTTCTTCCATGGATACAGCCGATACAGCTGCAAGGACAATAAACACTGCAGTCACAATAAGGAGGCACGCTTGGCTGCGCACTTCTGGGTTCAAACCCGAAATCCAACAGGCTGTGCTCAATATGCCGTTTAATGAACAGCAATTGTTTGGGCCGGAGGTAGACACTGCCATTGAAAAACTAAAAAAGGACACCGATACAGCCAAAGCCATGGGCGCACTCTACTCCCCGCAGAGCAGAGGCACATTTCGGAAGACACCTTTTAGGGGAGGGTTTCGGGGTCAACCCACAGAAACCAACACTTCACAGACAAGACCACCTACCTACCAGGGTCAATATCAAAGGGGAGGTTTTCGGGGACAATATAGAGGAGGCCAATTCCCAAGAAGTCGGGGAAAATTTCAAGGTCCCAAAACCCCTCAAAATAAACAATGACTCACAAGTCACACAACCCCATCACACAACACCAGTGGGGGGAAGACTAAGCCAATTCTACGAATCTTGGGAAGAAATAACAACAGACACTTGGGTCTTAGCAATTATCCAACATGGCTATTGCATAGAATTTCACAAATTCCCTCCAAACGTCCCACCGAAAACACACAATATGTCAAAACAGCATATAGATCTTCTAGGACTAGGACTAGAAGTGCAAGCATTACTACAAAAGGACGCAATAGAATTAGTACCAAGCCTACAGAAAAACACAGGAGTTTACTCACTGTATTTTCTAATACCAAAGAAGGACAAAACTCTGAGACCAATACTAGATCTCAGAACACTAAATACCTACATCAAATCAGACCACTTTCACATGGTCACATTACAAGACGTTATCCCACTGCTCAAACAGCAAGACTACATGACAACATTAGACCTAAAGGATGCGTATTTCCACATACCGATACATCCTTCCCACAGGAAATACCTAAGGTTCGTATTCAAAGGAATACATTACCAATTCAAAGTGTTGCCATTCGGAATAACAACTGCGCCAAGAGTCTTTACAAAATGCCTGGCAGTAGTAGCTGCACATATCAGAAGGCAGCAGATACACGTGTTCCCTTACTTAGACGACTGGTTAATCGAGACCAACACGCTAACAAGGTGTTCACGTCACACAAAGTATGTCATACAGACCCTTCACAAGCTGGGTTTCTCCATCAACTATATAAAGTCACACCTTTTGCCGTGTCAAACACAGCAATACTTAAGAGCGACAATCAACACAACAGAAGGGATAGGCACTCCAAGTCCACAAAGGGTTCAAACATTTCACAAGGTGATACAGGCCATGTATCCAACACAAAAGATACAAGCAAAAATGGTATTAAAACTCCTAGGCATGATGTCTTCATGCATAGCCATTGTCCCAAACGCAAGATTGCACATGCGGCCCTTACAACAATGCCTAGCATCACAATGGTCACATGCACAGGGTCAACTTCTAGATCTGGCGTTGATAGACCGCCAAACATACATCTCGCTTCTATGGTGGAACAGTACAAATTTAAACAAAGGGCGGCCTTTCCAAGACCCAGTGCCACAATACGTCATAACAACGGATGCTTCCATGACAGGGTGGGGAGCACACCTCAATCAATACAGCATCCAAGGACAATGGGACATACATCAAAGGAAGTTTCACATAAATCACTTAGAACTGTTAGCAGTATTTCTAGCGTTGAAAGCATTTCAACCCATGATAACCCACAAATACATTCTTGTCAAAACAGACAACATGACAACAATGTATTATTTAAACAAACAGGGGGGGACAAACTCGACACAGTTGTGTCTCCTAACACAAAAAATATGGCATTGGGCAATTCACAACCACATTCGCCTAATAGCACAATTTATTCCAGGGATCCAGAAACAGCTAGCAGACAATCTCTCTCGGGATCACCAACAAGTCCACGAATGGGAAATTCACCCCCAAATACTGAACACTTACTTTCAAATTTGGGGAACACCTCAAATAGATCTATTTGCAACAAAAGAAAACGCAAAATGCCAAAACTTCGCATCCAGGTTCCCACACCATCAATCCCAAGGCAATGCTCTATGGATGAATTGGTCAGGGATATTTGCGTACGCTTTTCCCCCTCTCCCTCTCCTTCCATATCTAGTAAACAGATTGAGTCAAAACAAACTCAAACTCATACTAATAGCACCAACATGGGCAAGACAACCTTGGTATACAACACTACTAGACCTGTCAGTAGTACTTCATGTCAAGCTACCCAACAGACCAGATCTGTTAACACAACACAAACAACAGATCAGGCATCCAAACCCAGCATCGCTGAATCTAGCAATTTGGCTCCTGAAATCCTAGAATTTGGACACTTAGACCTCACACAAGAGTGTATGGAGGTCATAAAACAAGCTAGAAAACCTTCCACTAGACACTGCTATGCAAATAAATGGGAAAGATTTGTTTGTTACTGCCATAATAATCATATTCAACCATTGCACGCATCTCCAAAAGATGTAGTAGGATATTTACTACATTTGCAAAAATCAAATCTAGCTTTCTCTTCCATAAAGATACATCTCACCGCAATATCTGCTTACCTGCAGATTACTCATTCAACTTCCCTATTTAGAATACCTGTCATTAAAGCATTTATGGAAGGCCTAAAGAGAATTATACCACCAAGGACACCACCTGTTCCTTCATGGAACCTCAACATTGTCTTAACAAGGCTCATGGGTCCACCTTTCGAACCCATGCATTCTTGTGAAATGCAATACTTAACGTGGAAAGTTGCATTTCTCATTGCCATCACATCTCTAAGAAGAGTGAGTGAGATTCAGGCATTTACCATACAAGAACCATTTATTCAAATACACAAGACTAAGGTAGTTCTAAGAACAAATCCAAAATTCTTACCAAAGGTTATCTCACCGTTCCACTTAAATCAAACAGTAGAATTACCAGTGTTCTTCCCACAGCCAGATTCGGTAGCTGAAAGAGCACTACATACATTAGACA